>NC_071408.1:18328137-18993137 GCF_017976375.1 Cuculus canorus | reverse complement strand
TCTGTAAATAATTATAACCAGGGCTGAGCAAGAGATCAAATCAAAATGTCTTATCATAGGTAAATAAATGTCTGTTTATGCATTAACTGTATCTGTCAACAATTCTTTATGCTGTTAGCTGGGTTTTCATTAAAGCAGGAAGTATTAATTTAAATTAAGCAGAGTGAGATCTTTATTATCAAAGTAATCAGCTACAAATAAGTCGGTTAATTCCACTTCTATATTTATAAACACTTATCTTTCAGAATTAATGTTTTCCATTGGACTAATTTTCAAGTGGTTAAAAAACAAAGGCAGAAGGGAAACTTGCATGAAGCATTCCACATCACATTTGCTGTGCTGTTGTTTGGCTGAGCTCTATTGGAGTCTAGTATGCAGGCACTGGAGCATCTACTATGACTGTATAAAATGTGTTTAATTGGCATGAAAAGGCACTAACAGAGTGCTAGTGGAGTTTCCATTATCCAAGCGGATATCTTATTTACTTTAGTTGAGATGGAGGACAAGACCAAAAGGAGGGCAATTGCATATGTGCATGTGTGTGTGTACGTGTGTGCTTTAGGGGGGACTGGAAATCACACGTGCTATAAAACCCATAGCATTTATAATGCCACTAACCTCTAAATCCCCAGGAGAATGGTTTGCAAAATGTTTTCCTAATTATAATTTTGCAGATTTATGTTTAACACGGTTTGCCAGTTGTGAAATTGGCAATGATGATAATACAATTTGACGGGTATTTCACGTTAAAAAATATGCATTTTTATAACATACTTTCCCCGCAACCAAGTAAAAGAACCTGCTCTGAAAAGGAAGTTTCATTTTTTATGCTACACTATACAAGCAGCCTGCTACACATATATATATACATGCATTCTTTTATTGTAATTTATATAGGAGACTAGCCTGCATTAAGAATCGATGTGGTACTGTATATGTTGTATTACGGTCCCTCCAGTGGGTCTATGAGGAACCAGCTCCCTGCTGAGTACATACTTATGTCAATATTTCTGTTAATTGTTGCATTACAAATTGTTACATATCCCAGCGGTGGGAGTTCACATTTGTGCCTGCAGTGGAGCTGACAACACCTACACGTGGTCCCAGGAGGTTTCAATATATTGTGGGATTTGCCTTTTGAAAACGTTATCACAGTTTATCAGTCCAATGTCATTCCACTTAGCACTAATAGAACAGAACCCAGAACTACGCTGGGATGTAGTGTATTCCCCTGCCTCCCTCCACACACGGAGAAAACACTCAGAGCTTAGAGAATCTGCACAAGATTCCCAATCCAAATCAAATGTTGTTTGATTCCCTTCTAATTTTTGCATTGTTGTATTACATAATTTTTATTCCTAAATGCCGGCCTCTTCATGCTGTTGCAGGAATTCATTAGCGGTGCATTGATGTTATGCAGAATCCTGAACAGGTCATACTCAGTAGAGGAGATATTTTGTTTGAATTTTAAAAATAAATGGCATTAATTTTTAAAATTCAATAGTGCTATTAACTTCAACACATGCAAGATTTGCAAACTCAGATCATAACAAGACATTTAGATGTAATTTTGTGCATTAGTTACTGAAGGGATGACCCCAGCAGTTGACTCAACCGGCCACCAAAGACTCAATCACTGCAATATATCCTCACTGCACTTTGTAACAACCAGCTACAATCAAATAGCAAGGCAGCACATTTTTGTGAGATGAACTTGGATAAATAGCATGAAATCGAGTTTGTAAGAATGTTAATATTTACCATGCTCTTCTATTCCTTTAATTGCTTGCACTTCAATGAAGAGGAACCTTTACTGTGCGAACTAAAACAGGACAGTGAAAATTCTCCCTCTGGTGACAGATACATGTGATTAACAGGCAAATATGCTGTTACCAACTAACCTGACAATGAATTCCTAAATCGGGATGGCAGGTTTAGTCCTTAGTCAATGAATAAAAGTGTGTAGTGGGGCAACACCCCTTCTCTCCATCTTTAAGAATCCCTGATGTCTCAAAGGGACCTGCTGGAGCCCAAAGTCGTTAGAGGAAGCCCTGCTCCTCAGCATTCCTCCCAAACCTTAGCATCTTTGCCAGCTTCCTGCCAGTGGGCTTTACTGGGGGCACTGGGGGAGGGGACTGGTGGTTCATTGCCCCTGAAAACCCTCATAAATAGAGATTCCACAACAAGGAGACTCTCTGTGCAAAAGGCTAATTACAGCCTGGGGCCGCATTAACCTTTAGTGTGGGTTCCCCACTGGGATCTTTGTAAGACTCTGTGTGTCTGTGTGTGTGTGTGTGTTCACGGGCTTGCGTACACACACATAGACCCTCTCCCTGTCCTTTATTTTCCCATTCTCCTCTGTTTTCTCCCATACACAGACTTTGGAGAAAACCTGCTTCACAGTCCAAGGATTTGTTCACTGAGAAAGTCACGGAAAGGATCAGGTCTCCTCTTCTCCTCTCAACATGAAACAGGACTGGCTACAAAATTCCCTTCCTTGATGGAAGCTGGTAGTGCAAATTCAACAAAGACAATAACGACTGTCTTGTCTATGGAAACCAGCTGGTACAAAACCATGCTGTCATCAAGAAGCCATCAAATTCTCTTCGGAAAAGCAAACAGAATGCAATTAATGTGAGCCAGGTGCATTAGTAAATATTATGACAGAGGTAAATTTATTACTAAGAGGTACCAGTGGTCTTATAGTTAATATGAAAGCTTGCAGAGATGATGCAGACATTTGGACAAATCTCTGTAGTCTTCCTGAGTAGCTACAATGAATAAGTAAAATTGAAAGCAAAAGCTAGGAATATTTAATTCTCTAAAGTTGATGCTGCAACATTACTATAATGGAGACCATAGTCATTCCAACCTTGGAGATCCTATGAGGGAAAATGCTGTAACTAACCTGATTTCTTGACTTGTCAGACAATAAACCAGCTGAAAGTGAAAATATCCATGAAAATTCAGTTGATGTCAGATCTTCAAATATTTGAAAGCTCGCAGAACAGTTACCAAAGGCCAAAACAGCCTCACCTAGCTGACAACAATAACCTGGCACCCCACAAGCTCGCAGGGTACAGAGTTTCTGCCATAGGGACTGTTCTTACTTCCTCATCAATACAAGGGAAGGGATATACACTCTCATCCTGCTGGATCCTACCTAAAAAGTAATACTAGCTGCTACTGATCCTGAGATATTACTGTCCTATTGAAGGAATGTCAGAAATCCAGGCAACACAGCAAAGTGATTTATTTGAATGCTTCCTGCAGGGAAATACACAATAATGAACAGCAAGGAGCTCTTCCATTCCACTGGGGGTTTTTACTAGAGGGCTCCCCAAAGGACCAGTTTCCCCCCATGTTTAAGTCATATTCATGCTTAAACATGGAGAAGTTCAGCCAGACAACGGGGGCTCAATAACTAGCAAGTTTCAAGTGAAATCCCTGCTCACTTTCAGCACAGTGGCCATCACGTGCACACTACCTCTGTGTCCAGATGAGTTCTACTCAGCAAGGAGCAGGCAGAGGAAGCAAGCTGAAGCTTGCCACCAAAGATACACTGAGTTGGTGCTCATGAGCAGAGGGGAAAGGCATGCTGAAGTTTTTATCTACATTATAGTTCCCTTGGATGCACAGCAAATCCCTACCAGTCTATAGTCAGCTGAAGAGCGCTTGGGAAGCCACACAGCTCTCCTGGGACCCAATTTCTATCACACATATGAAAAGCAGATTCTGTTTGGTCCTTTTCTGGACCAAACTTTTCTGGGTTGTCCAACAGGGTCTGAAGTGCTAAGACCCAAACCACAGCCAGGAGATCCTCTCACATCCCCATGGGAAGTCTCCTGGTGGGCAGGCGAGTATGTGGCAGGATTCCCACCACACACCAGCCTCTGAACACACTCATTCAAGTTAAATCTCATCACCTTTCACTTCAATAGCAAAACAGACTTTTTTTGAGCTGCCTTTGCAAACATTTATCCCAATAGGTAGTTTTGTGTAACAAAATAAAACCTCAGCAAAACAGAAAAGCCTCCCATACAAATGATAAATCCCTACCAAAATCAGGTCTGCCACTGAACATCCTCCTCTCCTCAGAGACAGGAGGAGGGAAAAAACACATGACAGATGTTAATCACCTTCTTTAATGAACTGCTTGGAGATATTTAAATACAGTGGTGTTGACTGTGGCATAAGAACATATGTACAATAGTATAAAACAAAGTAGAAACATGATGTATTATTAATACACACTAATTCCTTTACATCTATTTAGAGGCATGATGAAGGAAGAACATACTGTGTATTCTCACTGTAGCTCTTCTTGGATATAAAGAGACCCTCTGAAGCAAATTCTTCAGCCTACTATACTTCAAGAAATAGTAATGTAAAGCATCAGACATTTCCTATTAAAGTTTTAAAAACATAGCTCTAAGTCATACATTACATTGAATGCTTTAATATCTCATCTGATTCAGTAGGTTTTAAACCCCACAGAGGTCACATTTGGAAACACTAGTCACTTTTCACAGCATCTCCAAACATTAAATAAAAATAAAAATTATTAGGAAGAATAGAGCCATCTGTAGAGGCTAATAATGTGTCAGTTTGATATTATTATTAATAATACTATTATTTCTGTTTCATATTAGGGAGATCATGATTGGTAATGGCTATAAAGTAGGAGTGATAGCCTTCATTCTGGCCCATCTGTGTTGCAGCTACAGCAGCGTGAGCAGATCCAGTTACAAAACAGTTGTTTCTCCTGACCCAATTTGGTGTTCGGCTTTGTCCTTGCAGCTAAACCCAAAGCCTTGGCATGCCCAGCTCAGGTCTGTGATCTAGTTACAACGAGCTCGGGCCTGAGCCCTGCAACAGGCTTTAATGACCTTGTGAGCAGGTCAAGGTCAACCACATTGTGATCAGGTACCCAAGACTGGTTTGTGTAAATGCACAGTACAAGGTCCATGTAGCTGATCTTAGCTTCACCAGCCACGGCAGGAGAAGGAACACAGTAGCAGAGCCATTTAGGCGGTGGCTGGCTACTGCATTAGAAATAGGAATGTAAGCCTTGTTCTTGGTTCTTATCACGGTTTCCTTCAGTCAGCTCAGCTGTACTTCACCTTTGAGGCTTGGATTGAGAGATGTCGTAGGACACTAGCCACAACGCTTCTCTGTGTACTGTGCCTCTGCTATACAAAAAACACTAGGATACAAATCTGCCAGCATTTTACATTTCGGACACTGTGACTTGGATTCAGCACTTACAGTGATTCATTAGAAGAATAACCGCCAATTCAACTAATTGTAAATATTATGATAAGCACAAATGAAGAAGCGTCTGTTGTCAAGAAAACACTTGAGGAAACACCATGTAAACTGCTCTGGTTTAAACAGTACAGCAGTACAACTTCATTAACTGGCTAAAACAGTAGTATACTGAGCAAGTAGTTTCTTCCTCTCTAATACCAAATACATACAACAGCACTCCCTTTTCCCTTCTCTGTTACTGTTGTGGGTCATATTTAGTGCTGATGATTTGTAATTTACCTAGCAGGTACAGGCACATTTCCCCCAGGTAACATTTGTAAACAGAAATAAAGCTGGTGGTGTATTGTTTGCCTCAGAAACTCTGCAATTCTAGTATGTCATAGAGTAGGCAGCGATGTGTAACCAAGACCAGTGATAAAAAGAAACTGCAATTGTTTTTTTTAAGGTACACCTCTAAAACTGTACTATGTGGATTTCCATGGTATGGTAGCACAGTCAGAAATTGCTTTTTTCCCCTCTATAAGAACTAGTTATCTGATTCTCTTTTGTTTCCCTTATTCCAATGTTCAGTTGCATTTTAGTGTTCAGAGCTATAAGGATGCATTGAAACTTATGGAGCCTGACATTTTAACTATCTCATCTTAGCATGATTCATCTCAATTTACTTTCTTCAGAAATGTAGCCTGGAAGAATATGAACCATTTTGAGGGCTTGCTAGAAGGCCATAAGCTCTATTAAACAGCCCAGTATCAGCTACCTTCCAAGGAGAGTTTGCTTGTTGCATGTCTCGCTCTGCAAAAGTAGTAAGTGCCTCCTGGGGAATTCCATGGAGTCTCAAAGGTTTAATGCACAGAGGTGGGGCGAGGGGGGAACTAAGCCCTAGATCGAGTCTTCCATCCTCACAGTGTTCCTGTGCTCTGCTGCAGGAACAGCAAAACAAAGAAATCCACAGCTGTTTCTGTGCTGAATTTGAGCATTAAGCAGAACAGAGACATCTAAACAGTTAAATAATGAGGCGATTAAAATAGCCTCAATAAATTTGATGGGTTGATATGAGCAAACAAAATCATTCATATGATATTACACAAGTGTCAGTTCAGAAAACACATGGAACTATGGTCACAGTCTGACAAGTATTCTGGGGCAAATCCTCCGCGTACATCAACTGTCATTGCTCTACTGAAGTCAAAGCAACTCTGACAACTTATACTCATGGGGGTTTTGCCCTTTTGTGCACAACTCTTGTAATAATCGAATTGCACCACACACAGAGCCCTGGCTGTGTAACCATCATGGTGTGAAGTGCACCACAGACAACAAGCTGGACCACGGTCCATTTAAGGACCAAAGGCACAGGTTTCGATATTGAGACCTGACTTTCGTTTAGATTTTGGATTCATCTGACTTCTGGCTACAACAATATGAACACAAACTTTAAATATGACTCACTCAGGCACCTTCTTTTCAGCATAGCCGAGTAGAACACCAAGCAAACTCACAGGCAAACAGCACTGAATAGCAGTGAGGGGCTGTGGTGGAGAATGGGAGGGCAGCGTGAGCGAACGCTCACAACTGGCTCTTGCAAGAGTTCAATGGCACTTAGCCTGGCCTGTTCGCCTTCTGCACTTGCAGTCACTGATACAGTGGAACAATAATATATCACTAGATGTGACCCTTTGGCCTTTATGAATTATCTGTTTTAGAAAGATGTGAAACCACCTTTTATATCCAACATAATAGATATTTAGACATTGTAGATCAATAGTGAACAAGTTTTCTGGTTATACTTAATGGGTGCCAGAGGAGCATTCTGACATTGACCTCTGACACCCCTGTTGACAAGAAATCTATAGAGAAAAAAATAGGAAAGACTGCCAGGTTTTAAAGTTATGAATGTAGATCTACAGCGAATAATGGTAATTTTCATTGAGCAGAAATTTTTCATACTTTCAGTTTCAGATGAATTTCCTCAAAATCCTTAATTCTGACCAATGTAAAATTAATAACTGGCCCTTAGTGAACATGTGAAACCAACTGTTCAGCTGTACAGCACGATTTTCCACTTGTTACTTGCATGATATTGTTCTGCTATAAAAGAGGAACTTTCCCTTTATAAAATAGGCTGCCATTTATAATTCCTAACCAGCATGGATTTGTTAAACAGCCACACCATAATACATCTGGATAGGAAGAAGTACAGGCTGCCAGTTCTTGAAAGAATCTAACCTAAAATTATTTTTAAAAGAAGATCAGTCTATGGGAATCTAACATGATGATTTCTTACAAAGTTTGTTGCTAATATGTATTGACAATAGAGCACTAAAATAAATCCTTATTCCTTAATATATCAGATATTTTAGCTAGCTTCTCTAATTAATTGATGCACAGAAAGACTGTTAGTAAACTTGGCAACAGCTATGAGTATAAAATTGTATTGCTATATCATATACTTCACAGCATTCAATGAAGAAAGTTATATTCACCAGGAGCAGCTTAATCAAATCAGTAAAAAGGAGCAAATTTCCAGCAGTCTGGTTTACACAGCAGCACAATCCAGCATGCCTCCTGGTAATGGAATTAGCTCTGTCACATCAAGTGAAAAAGAAATCCGTATGGAAAGAGGGTTGCCTTCTTTCCAAAGCATATCCCCTCCAACATACCTACTGTATTATTATGTCACACTCCAGTAACGCCGCTCTGAGGTCTCTGTGGCCTTCCTGCAGCTAAGCACCATTGAAAACACATTTGTCCTGGCTGTTCTTTTCTTCTACCCCTCCTCTCATCTTGTGCAAGATGAATCGCTGCTGGATCCAGACTGACTCCGAGGGCAAAGCCAGGTCTTGAGGAGGTAACCTGCCTCCTACCGCTTAAACATTTTAATTAATTTTAACACTAATGCACAAATGAGAGTTAATCACTCTGCTGCGGTGCTTTCTAATTTACCAAGTTTATTCATTAAAAGTTTCCTCGCTGAACTTTGATTGAATGTCATGCTTTTTAAAAGCCCTCTCAAACAGCCCTAAGGCTTTTAAAACCGATGTCTCCAGCAGCTGCTGGAGTACTCTTTACAATTTGCTTTGCAAGGAGGTATGTGAAAGTTTGGTGGGAGAGGGAATGAGAGATGCAGTTAAAACAAGGTTATTTGGGCAGCTCAATAACAGGGCTGCTTGGAAATGCTCCAGTAAACACACATGTGGCTAAAAGTCTCTGCTAAACATAAAAGGCATGTCTTAACTTTTACAAATTCTGCACCAAAATACATCACAAGCCTCACAGTATAAAACTGTCCACATGATGTTGTGTGGCCTTTTGTCATTTAGTGCAAGAATGTAATATATGGTCTATGACTATTAATTTTACGAGATTGCTTTAGATTATACTGTTATATGTTTTACTGCTGTGCTATATAACAAAAAGCATGGTGTTAATGTTATTTGTTTTAGATAATATATTTGCAATGTGTTTGCTAATCTAATTATTTTAGAATCAATATAATAAAAGCTTAAGTACACAGTTTGGTCTATTAATTGCTATAACTAAAATCTGAAATTTATTGTTTAAATAGAGGTTCTTTATTTCAAATTAACTGAAGCAAAATATAATCTTTACCTTTTTAATTAACTGTGTTCAATATTAGGTAAAAAAATACCTCACATTTTCAGTTTCTTAATGAAGGCTGCAATCAGAAAGGCGGGCATTCAATCATACATTTAATTGGCTTTTTAAAAGTCATTTACATTACTTGGATCTCCACAGAAGTTGCAGTGAAGAAGAGACTCTGTATACACAGTTTTATGGGAAAATTCACTGAAAATCTGGAAGCACAATACTTTTATAAAAGTACAACCCCGCAATGGGCATGTCTCTAAAGCCATATCAAGCAAGATAAAGACACCTGTTTATTTGTGTCTCTGTCAGCCTATGGGCACCGGGAGCTTTACCTAACATCTGAGCAGCTTAGGAAGATTCTCTGCAGAAGCCTGTGGTACCCATGCTTTCCTTCAGCAAATGCTGTGGGGTACAACTCTGTTTATTCACATTTTTTGTTATATTTTCCTGGTTTGGGAAGCAGCTAGATTGTCAGCACAGATGGTCCCTTAGGACCCAAGCTGTCCTAAGCATCCAAGTCATTTCTGTTAGGCAGACCGCTTCATTGTAAAAGCCCCATGACACTGTGGGTGGTTGAGTTAAGAAAGCCGCCTTAAGTGTCTCCACTAATACCGAATTCCTGCATCTGTAGCTAGTATGGGCTCAATGTTTACTCAGGCAATGAAAATGTCTAGCTGGAGATTCAGGTTAACCTTCTTCAAGTTTATAAATCACAGTCACTTCTATGTTTGAATCAAATGTAAAGGTGAAAGTACTGTGATTGTTACCTCTTCTACTGCCTTTACACTTCACCCATTGTCCTATCGCTTCTCCTAACATTTGTTTGTGATTTCTATTAGCCACAGTTCCAACAGACCCTGTGTGCAGCCTGGAAAACTGGTTTTTTATGCATGAGGAAAATGACTGACACGTCAAGTGAGTCTAAAGCATCTGGGACAGGCAGGCTCTGCTGCACGTTTTCAGGACGATTGACCTGCACATCAACAGCATGTCCAACATGACTGGGAGGTAATGGATTTACCAGTGCAGATTTGCCCAGGAAGGGCAACAAGACCTGAACATGTCCTGTGTGCTCCCTCTAAACACCCAGGCTGGCACATGGGCTTCCATCTGGGAAAGACAGCATGAAATCAAGGCAATACCACGCCTCGTGCCTCATGCCTGTCAACTTACATTGCAAATATTACAACACTCAATCCAAGTCACTCATGAGTGTTGTCCATAGGCCACAAATACCAGAAAACAGCACCCTCCGCTGTTGCTGTCTCACTGCTTCCTCATCAGTGATGAGCTTATGTCTCCAGACTGTGGAAGAGCCAAGTTGTTTGAGATGTCCTTGTGCAGCCTCTTAACCTCAGTCAGGTCATCTAAGTACAACAGTAATACAGCATCCATATCCTTACCTTCCAGGACAACTGCCTCAGACTTCAGCAAGTCTCTTTTACCTTTTGTTTTGCCTCACCTACCTGTTCCATTTCTGACCAAGAAACTAAATTCTGGGAAAACGTATTCTTAACAGTCTTCCTTTTGTTTCTGTAAATCCTTGCTGATCTCCTGACAGTACCCTATCAGCACACTCCTGGGGTAACTTCTCACTTGCCTGGGCTGTGCTGACAGTTGCCCTGTCTTTTTCAAAGTCAAACAAAGCATCACAATTTTTCCTAGAATTCTTCCTTTAAAACTCTCATACTAGTGTTTCCTTAAGGACATTTTCCTCTGCTTGTTCATATGTTGCTGCATTAAAAGTTCTCTGTGTCTCTACATTTTTGTACAAACACACCTATTAGTGTATCGTATTATTGGCTGGAAATGTTCATTGACTTTTCAGGAATGATTGCATAGTTTTTCTCATCTTCCTAGGAAATTTATTAATCAATATTTTCAGCTTCATTGCTGCTCAGATTCTGTGAAACAATCCTTATGTTCAGATCTTTCTACGGGCTCATCAAACCGAAAGTCCTATTGAATTGGCCGCATTTCTGTTTCCATCTCATTATGGTGGGTGGTACCGTAACACATGTACCATTGTAGTAGCAGTCCTCTCTTTCAACTCCAAACAGGAAACTTTATGAGAACATGAATTACGGTCACTGATTCAATTACTCTATCTCCTTCCTCCTCTCTGTAGCGCTTAAATCAAATGCCGTCCCAGAGATCCTTCTCTTAACTTCATGGTATGGATTTAAGGAAACGCAGAGGTCACAGTGACCATCTGAAATACCAACACACCAACTATGTACTTATTTCCACACATACATGTATCATATTTAATAAAATGGCTACGATGAAAATTCTATCTCAGATATTAATTCTTACAACCAAAGACCCGCATCAACCATTTTTCTATAATCTGTGTAAATGGCCCTGTCCAAAGCAGAAAGAAGTGACACCCTCTGATGAATGTTCCTCTGCGCAATCAAGTCTGCACAGGACATTTCTAAATTAATTGCAAATAACAAATATGTTTATAAAAAATAGAATTTGCCAGCAGGCAATTCACAAACAAACAAAACCCACTGCTTTCCTCTAAATACATTAGTCGTTATGAAGAGCTAACCCAGCACTAGTCATTACCTAGCAATGAAAAATTGACAATAGAGTTATTAGGATAATATACTTAATTAATAGAAATATTAAAAGATTCACCATTAACCTGCATTTGCTCAGAATGCCAGAGGGGTCATTAGTTAGAATGGCATAGAATATTTTACAGTACTTACTGTTCTTATAAGAAGTCAGAGGGAGGAAAACGGAGATCCATGCTGCTACTGGATTTGACGTATGACCTTAATGGTATTCAAAGTTTCAAACAGGAATGAAGATAAAGAGGACATGGAAAAATCATACCTTGAACTTACTCAAGGTATTACAACTCACCAAAAAGACATATTCGTTGTAAGATAACTGATATTTTAAAATCAGTTGTTCCAAAACTTTTTTGAATGAAAGCAACTATCCATCTTTAACAGCCTGGAAATGCCCATCTTAGACAAACAAAATGCATATATATATGTTTAAGGTACCCTTACTTCAGAAAAGCATAGATTCACAAAAGGCATAAGTTCACATTCGAAACCATTTGTTAAGTTGTAGAAGACTAGCAGGGGGGTTATAAAACATTTAAAACTTCGGCTCAAGGGAAAGGAACAACAAAGAGATGGTGAGAAGAATCAGAGAAGCATATTGTAGAGTATTGGTGACTGTGGCAAGCGGATGGATTTTGTAGAAGTTAGGATTGTCAATGCAGAGAAGTCAACAGCTGAATTCCAGAAGGCTCGGATGGGGCTGGCCTCACATTTCTCTCTCCAGATAAACCAATGTGCTTTGTCTCCTTTTGTTATAGACATCAGAATAGTTCAGGCATTAATAACAGTATAGTTAAAAGAAAAAAGAAAAGATCCCACACCTCATTATCCGACTTCCTGTTTGAGAGAAGGTGTGAGACCAAATTAGTGTATGTTTGGAAAGCACACTGTAAGAGTTAAGCATTGCAATAGAGATGTTAATTTAGAATTAAATAGATCTCTGGGAACCAAGTTCACCAACAGCAAATCTGAATTGAGTCACCTCAAAAACCCAACAAGGCTTTGATGCTATAGAATTTGAGTGTATTCTTCTCTCTTAAACGTCTTCCTATAGGCATGCAAAATCACTTAAAATTGATACCAGAGTTGTTTCCTTCCAAAGTAAATAGTGACTCATTAGGGATGGAGATAAATTGGCAGTCTGGATTAGAACTTTTAAACCCCTGGTTTCAGAAAGGAATCTCACAGATTCAAACTTCACAGCTTCAACATCACTCTTGTTAAGTGGTGTTTACAAAACGGGGAAATAAACAGGAGTCATTGGAGTCCCGCCCCAAGCCCTGCAGAGGCACATATATTCAATACAGAGCTGAATGGATGAGCAATTGAGAAAGTTAACAAAAACCACATTTTCTTCCTTAAAGAAATATTTCCTACTGACAGATTTTGGATTGCATGCTCTTTGAAATACTGAGGCTATCATAGCACATTCCTAGAGAAAAACTATTAAAAGCTAGTAGCACTAAGTGCAAAATGTGTGACATTCATACAGACAAATACGTCTCTGTATATGGATACATATATAAATGCACCCACAAAATGCTGTATAAAAACACACCCACAAAAAAGAACTCACACTTCAATAAAAATATTTGTGAGCAAATAATTTAATATTTTGCAAAAAGTCCAAAGAAAAATATTCTCATTCATATTCCAGAAGAACTACCTGGCAAGTCAATCTTGTCCTGAACATGCCAGTTAAACTCTTTGGTACTCTGGGACCGCCTTGTTACTGCCATCTGCATAGACACTGGGAGACTGGAAGGGGGAGGTGGAGGCTTTGGAGGGGAATTCAGAGGGCTGCTATCAGTAGTGCTATATGGTCTCAGAACCAAAGCGGAGTCTCATTTGAGCTAGCTTCAAGCTGATCATTAAAGTAAGAAAATTCAAGATAAGGAGCAGACAAACTAAAATGATCTCTAAAAAGGAGCAATCCAGTAAAAGGACAGACCTAAATCGTGAAGTTTAGATTAAGTTCTTAATTTTCCTGTATGCAACATCATACAGTTAGGATGTGGAATTGTGAATCAGACTTGTATTATCCAGGCCAAAAAGCAGATGGTTACTTCTTTAAGTACTTCTATTTCCTACTATGCAACATCTTTCAGATCTTGTCACAATCCTAGGTTTGATGCATGACAATGCACTTGGGCACTTTTGATGATATGATTTTTAGAGCATTATTCATTCAAGTGATCATAAAGTGACAGAAGTCAGGAAATGTTACATCTAGACATACCTAACTAAGAAAAAGTGGGCCCTATCTAGCTCACAAAAAAATAGCATGCATTGGGGTGAAAGAGCTATTTCTTATTTTCTCTCCCAAAACCCCCACATACAAATCATACAATGAAAAGGGTTCTTTTGAGGTTTTACAAACAAAGGCAGTGTAGTTTGTTACACAGCAGGCCTGTGTAAGTAATACCAAATAAAATTCTGATTAAGCCCAAACAAACTGAAATCTCCAAGATGCTCTAAATCAATTGACAACCAACATATAAACACCTCAAACTACCTACTTCTCTAGAATTTTACTAGGCAGCCATAAGATCAAATCAAGAATGTCTTCCTTTTAGTGATGACAAGTCAGAAAACAAAGAGAAAGAACCAAACAGAGGAAAATAGGAAGCTTCCTCCACATTGACTTCCTTTGCTTCCTGTGGGAAGATGTAGTCACTGAGTACTCAGTGTTCCTAGCAATCAAGCCATGTCTTTTTGTGTCTAAACACAAAGCTGGAGGTGAGGCTTCAAAGACTTAAAAATGAAAATATTAAGCCAGACTAGGATATCTGCATTTACTTTTTGATTGTTTTGAAAATTCCCCACCTTAGCTATTCTCTGGAGTAAGCAGAATGCATTCATGACATGGTACTTGTGATCATAACCTTGGCTTCCCTCTGTGAAGCTGTGTTAAAACCTTCTCAAAGGAGTTCTGCAACAGTCAAATGAGTTCTATCTATTTTAATAATGTTATAAATACTTTCAAACTTTGTTTCTTTTTTTAAAAGCCAGTAGTGCATAAAAAAAAATTAAGCAGAAAATTAATTTTCCCAAATGTCTTCAGTAATTGGACAGAATTTCCAGCAAGTGCCAGATCTTTAGGATGAAAAAAAATGTCTCCGGATTTTGGCATTATAATCCAAAAATTCTCATTAGCTTCTTCAATTCATTTAATATAATGTACCCCTCCCAACAAGTTTTTAGGTGATGAAAAAGATTAAAAATGATCCCATAACAGTCTGTTCAGTATTTTACATTCACTGACCTTTTATGTAATTTGATATGTTCCTTTGGATGTCTGTTCCAAGTATGGTGGGTAAGAGCTTGATTTATAAACAGTGTATGCACATAGGATTTTTATGTACTTTGTTCACACCATCAGTTTTTTCTGTAGTCATTTACAGTCTATTTGAAATTCATTAAAGTACTTCCCTTTTTGTTAAAATCGCCTTTCTTTTTTTTCATGTTTCCATACCAAAGTAGGCTTCTTTCAAGGAAGAAAGGTCTTCAGACTGCTGGTCTTATGAATCTGTTATGGGGTCCCTTGCTTGTACTTCACGTTATGGATCTCACTGTCCTAGAAAAGAAGTGAATTTGCTTTGAAAGAAGCTTTTGATAAAAATCCAGCTCTTTCCTTACCTTTGTCTTCAATGTTAAGTAATGGAGGATCATTCTCCTCACTAAAATTCAAAGAAAAGAGCTTTGAAAAAGCAGATTCTTAATTCTTCTTCCTGATATCCATCAGGCAACCCAGAGAGAGAAGCTAAGCAATGATCCCCAGCGCACAATGCAGCTGAAGCAGAAATCTGGTTTTGTTTCACCTGTTGTTGTGAATGAGACAGTGAAAGTCCTCTTGAAAGCAAGGAGGGTTTGCATGGGTTACACTACGGTCTCATAAAGAGTAACTGAACACTAATGGTTTTTATTGGGAACTTTGGAATGTATTTCCCTTGTATGTCTGATAATATTCAAGCTATATAACTATTGGATCTCTTCTTCTCTCTGTAAATACCACTCCAACAAGAAAGAAATTACACAAACCTCAGCAACGCAGATGCACAAGGAAATTGAGGCACAAACAGAAAAGGACAGAGCAGGAAGTGTATAACACGTTTTGTGCTCTTATTCTCTGGTACGACTAGATTCTTTTCTTTCAAAAGGTGGAAATGACCTTTTGGTGGCTGTCATTCACCTTCTGCCTCCTATTTTCCCTTTCACTTTCTGAGCTGCATACATAAACCTTTTCTCGTGCTTTATTTTTTATTTTTGGTACAGCAGAAGGAGGTTTTACCTTACTCATAGTAAGACCTAAAGAATTGTACAGCAGGTGAAGATTGAAAGAACCTAAAAATTTAAATTTCTACCATTTTCTGCGCAGTTATTGGCAGTTAGGTGTGCAGCTTTGTCAGTGCACAAGTGGGAAGCTTCATGGGATAAGACATGGAAGGAGACCTCTATGAGCTACACACAGTTCTCACAAGATCTCATGGTTGGAATTGAGGATAGCTCAATCTCAAAGGAGAGAGAGCCCACCTAAACAGTTGGCCATCCTCTAAGGACTCTGGGTACCTAATCAATATGCCTAATGCTATAGTGTTTATGGGGACAGTCCCCAGAGAAACTTCTTACAGATGTAGCCATGGAACCAAATTGTATCTTCAGAATACATCTCAGAGAACAGAAACATCTCAGAGAAGAACAAACCACAGAAATAAACCTCCCGACCCAACTGGCCAGCAGCAAAGCATAAAAACCTTTTGAAAACTCTTTTTTCCTCCTTAACTCCCTTGCAGCCTCTCACAACTGTTTCTCTCCCCTCTGCCTCCTATCTACAGCATCAGAATTTCCAAAAAACATTTTGCAGAATTATAGTTAATTCCATCAGTGCGACTCACTGGGACACAACCACCACTCCAAATGGTTGATGGAGTAACTATGTCTGTTGGGAGTGTGATGAAGAAAGAGATATATGGTAAACAGGGCTGTGCTGACAAAAGCCTCTACACAATAGATACACAGAAATAAAATTAATACATTTACAAGTAAGAAAGGCAATTCATCCTCTGTCACTAGTACTTTGCTCCAGTTTGGTTTTATTCTCCTCCTGAGCTCATCTGTACTATCTCTCTGTATTCAGTCACAGCTATACAAAGTATAAACGTATTTTGTTCCAGACAATCACAACTGCCATCTGTCCTCAGAGACTTCCTTTGTATTTGTTTGGGAACTGGTATGCTCTGCTCAGCTTGTTTAGTCACCCTTGTGCTATGACTTTGGGCTAACCTGTAGCCCAAGTAATGCTACAGCACTCATTTTGTTAAATAATAAAGCAAGCAGATAGAAAGAGCAATACCCTTGCTACATATTTGTATTTCTGTGTAGCTGTTCTTTAACAAAAGTAGCGTATTTATCATTGCCACATATTTGGAGGGATAAAAAGGTGATCTTTTGTTCCTTCAGATACGTCTTACCTTTGTAAAAAACCAAATCCAAATACCTCCAAATATTTCTGTCTTCTTCTAAAGATTCTAAATACTGATTTTTCTCTCGATTTCCTTACCTGCTTATGCTCAGTGAGAAAACAGTACTGGGTGAGTCAGGGAATGCAGTGTGATTAGCTATCCAGTAATCAAAAGAGAAGGCAACTTTTAAGAGTTTATATTTGATCCAATTTTCTGTTTCTTTGCAACTTATACACATCATAGTTTTCCTTAAGCATAAAACGTCCTCTATGAAAATATTTGCCGTCAGGAAATCTCTTTTTGTTGTTGGTCACCAGCTTTGCTAACTCCAGCAGAAATGAATGCTTTCTTCTCTCTCCCCAGCATAGCAGCTAATGCAGAGTGTTTCACTGGTGTGCGAAAGGCTTTTTCTTTATCTGTGGGGAGTATTATTTCTGATCCCCAATGCAGCAGTTAATAAAGTCTCAATAGTCTTTCCACCATTTCCCTCAGCACCCGTTCGCAGTCCTAAAACTCCACTGCTCCTGTCACTCTCCAGCCTCTCCAATCTTCTCTGCCAAATGATGTTTTCCTTAGCAGGAACTTCCAATGTAGCCTCAATTGTTTCTGTTTTATTGAGGGATTCCTCCTGAGTGGATTTTTCAATAGCACTTTTAACCACACCAGCAGCCACACTCCTCTAAAGCAAAATTATCTACAACTTCCCAAGATTTAATAGCAGTAAAGTTTTTAATGCTATCTTACTGAAGTCCCCTGAGCCTGCAATAGGTTCCTTCTCTTAATATTCCATTATGTCTGACATGCTCTTGCCAGCCATGGAGAGAGATTGGATCTTGTACTCCAGGCTTCCAGACTATCACATTTCCTCCCTTTTCTAAAACATATCCTCCTCTTTCCTGGAGGTCATTTTGCCTCTTCTCAGA
The DNA here is from genome assembly GCF_017976375.1 of Cuculus canorus. NCBI lineage: Eukaryota > Metazoa > Chordata > Aves > Cuculiformes > Cuculidae > Cuculus > Cuculus canorus. The sequence continues at coordinate 18,975,287 of NC_071408.1, read as the reverse complement.
ATGAAGCTTGCACACAAACAGGTGCACTATAAGAACAAGATTAGCCAAGAAATCAAAGTCTGAAGAATTTTCATTTTTCAGCAAAGGCAAGTATTTTTAGAATATGCTTTAACTTTGGGTCCTACTATTTTCCTTTGCTCCAACAGTTATGAAAGCTGTTGGATGCTTCTCAGTAGCACACGCGCAGGCCTCAACGGGATAGGTAACTCACATGGCCATGATCTACTTGTTCAGATGCAAACCAGACCCCGCCACTGGAAATCAGCAGTCAGGGGACACACATTAACACTTGCATGCACTGGGTGACAAGACTAAGATATTAGGAAAAAGGAAAAGGCTCCATGTGACCGTGTAAACATAAGGTTAATATTCAGCAGATCAGAATTAAAGTCCTATCTGTGTCAAAGCCAAGCAGTGGTGGTGCTCTCACTAATACAAGTTTAAAGGAAGGAAGAACATTGCTGTCTGCATAAGAGTAATACAGAGTAAACGAAGGCTTAGCTGAGAGGAATGCACACTGTGACAGGGTGTTCTAATAACCATAGTGACATTAGGGACAATTTGGTTAGAGACATGTGTTGAGAGTTTTACCAGCTGGTTTCCGTTAATGCTGCGGGTAGAAACGTGAGAAGGCAAAGAGAGTTAGCTCACTAATATTTGAGATTCTCAGCTAAGAAGATATTAGGGCCATTAAGTGCTGCACTTCTACTCTGCTTCTGGAAGATAGGTACTATAGTGTATAAATAATATAGCATATACATTTAGATAGCTGTAAATAATCAGTAATTCAGAGTTATAATCTGCCACATTTCTACAACTTTACCACTTTGTCATTTTTGGTATTTATTTTCAAAGCCGAATTAAGACCAAATCTTTGGACACATTTGTTCCACTCATAAGAATGCTTTTACTAAGCTCAGTTCTGAATTCTGATGATTAAAACCCAAGTGTCTATCTTGCTGTTGGGCCTCTTGATGAAAGGATCATCACCTGAACCAATAATTGTTATCTTTGCAAACCTCAGCACTTGCAGTGCTCCAACAGTGACAAAAGGTATAAACCACCCCTAGGGCTCCTAATTACTAACATTAGCAGTTTGTTTGTTATCCTGGAAGTGAAACACTGATGCCAAGTTGTAAGGACTACAGCACGAATCTGGCTTGCAGCCAAGCATTGCGTGTTCTTATCCCAACACAGCCTCCGCAGACTCAGATTTTGGGGATGAAGCTCTGAAACATCCATATCCTTAACATGTTGATATTATTTGCTTTTTCGATTCACTGACATTACAAGACATGATGACCTGCATTACTAACTGCCAACACTAATTATGACATCCAAAAATTCCAGTATTTTCACAAAAAATATCTCCCTAATCACATCAGAATGGTTACACCACAAACAGTTGCCAAGTAATATTCACTGCATATATTTATTTATTATCACTATCATCTCTATTATTCTAGTATGGCAGACACCAACTGTTAATAGTATGCTGTAATTTCTGTCATGTTCTCTAATGCCTGGTAGGGGTATTTATTTCTTTAGCCTCCAAATGGAATTATTAGAACACATAAACCAGGAATTGGTGGGTGAAAAAAACACTAGGGAATTATTATGGGAATTATCAATGTTCATAGAGAAAACTCTGCATTATGGTAATCTATCACATACATACACAGAGAGGTACTTCTGCTGGAGCTATTTACATCTTATTCTGCTCAGTGCTGTTTTCTCCCTGGCTCTAATGCAATTCTAACACCCATAGAAACAAGTGATTGTTTATCTTCTCTATTAAATATAACATTGTGGCAAAAACACTGCACTGGCAGTGCTTTACCTCTGCCACTGCTTTCACAATTAGAATTGCAGAAGCATCGGCAAGGCAGGATGACCTGTTGTGAAGCATGCTCGATTTATGAGGGCATCTAAGCATGGAGGAGCTGAAGTATTTAGATGTGTGTGCCTCATTTGTGAGCATTCAAACAATCCCAAAAAGAAGAAGAAAAATCAAACCCTCAGCTGTCACTCTAATGTGAAGGAGAAGAAGAATGTGTATGATAACTGCCAAAGCAGATTGACCAAAAGCTGATGCTTCTTGCTTTAAAATTTAATGAGAGTGTTTTAAAATGCTGCTGTACCACACCTCATCTGCAGAAGAAGACTGCTGACTGTGCAGTTTTAGAGTAAAGATGGAGCGCAATCTGTATGCAAATGAAATGTTAATATGGCATATAAAAGTAAAATTCAATAAAACAAGTTTGCACTGAGATCACAGAAATTTGGCCATTCTTAAACTTTGCCTCCTCACTGGATTTTGCTGAATCAATTTTCCACAGCTCTGTAATCTCCTGTGTAGTTTATATCTGTTGTGTGATTTAGCAGATAAAACTAAACAGCGTCTTTACTGCTAATGATGTGAGATATAGGCTTTTACTTGTGTCCACTGCCATTTAATGACCTAAATATCTCCAACTCTTTTGATAGCTGGGTTAAAAGCGATATTGATTTCCCTAAAGTTTCTGTTGCTTGCATTGCAAAGAGCTTCACTGAAAAGCAGTGACCTACATAGGGCAGTGGTTAACACGTCTTGGGTAGGATGCTGTAGTAAAGAAATCGTAAGAGTAAGAAATTCTGGACTCAAGCATTTGTTGACAACTCCTCTGTGATTTTTATTAACAGTTGGAATTGCCTGCTGGTAAAATTCAACAGCAGTCAAAGAGCCATGAAAGTGCTTAAAGAGTGAGGAAAATCAGTAGTTGTCCCTATTTGGAAGAAACTGAAATTCAGACCTAATAAACAGAAGGATTTTACAGGTTAAATGAAGACATAGTTTCACTATGAAATTGCCCTCAATACTCCTAATTCTAATTCAACATTTTGCCAACCAACTGCATGGTAATTTACATTTAGGTTGGAAAAGACCTTTAAGATCACAGCACTTTACAAACATGAATTACTGACTCGTCAGTTACAGAGGTGAGATTTTAACCCCAATTCACAAAGCAAGAATCTAAGTATCTTGGAGAGTAAAAGGCCCAAAAATTCTAGCTTAGGGGACTCATTCAATATCAAGTGCATATTTACAGCTACGGTCTCTCAGATTTGTTTATGAGGCAAAAAACTCTTAGACAGACAAGTCTTAATTGTTCTCCTTTTGGAAACACACACTCCAATACAGAAAGAGAACTGAAACATCGGGCACTGCAGATTTATTTACCCAGCAGAGTACGTCACTGCTCTATATTTCTACACTCTCCAGATTCACTACAAAATCTCTCTCTTTTTATTCTCTTGCTCAAACACACTGAGCTTTCTCCATGACCACAAGCTCTAGAAATGCTGTTCATCCCAGGAATGTCAAATCTTCTCTAATCTGCATGCAGAATGGTCTGTTCCAGCAGCTGTGCCTATTGCTCATCCTTGCATTCAGACTCCGCTCACACCTTGACAAGTCTGCCATGTACAAGCCAATCAAGTCAGGAGCCCATGGTATCCCATCACACTTTCTCTTTGGTGTGCACATTTTGTATGGCCTGTTCCTTCCTATTTGCATAATGCTCACACCATGACTGCTAGCATGATTTTCCAGCAGACATCTCCAAGTAATTTTGTTACATTATGTACAGTTAGCAAACCAACATATTTTACACCTTTCTTTCATACCACATAATTGTCACTAAGCCATTTAATGTTGTGCTGCATTGCATCTCTCAAATTCCACAGTACATAAGTGTTGAAGATTACATGCAGTTGCCTTGCATCCTGTAATTTTTTTGCCCAGCATTTCGCCAGAGCGACTTTCCAAGCCCTTCGGAGTACATCAGTGTGCTTTTGCCTACTCTTGTCTTACTTGCACAGTGTCTGAACTATACAGTTGCAATATATCTTGTATTGTACAAAACCATGGATTTGACTCAGAGGCTATACTAATAAGTTTTTCATATAATTGTTTAAACCAAATTGACTAAGTTTTGTTACTATAAGTGCTAAAACAATGTGTTAATTCCATTTTAAAGCAGCTGGGTGAAACTGAGGAGACAACATTTAGAGAGCTGGCCTTCTTAGAGATTTATATCAAGAATGAACGTTTCTTTTACCCATAAACTTAAAAACATCTGATTTGTTCCACCCAGTCAGCATTCCAATTTCTAAGGCTCTGCCTTTGAAGCAATACTTACTTCAGTAGTTCAGAAACCTAGGACTGTTCTCGTGGAAATGGCATTTCTTCATCTGTCCATGTTTTGTGTGTGTCTGAGATGATGTCTGCAAAAATCTCTATTCAGGTCAGGAAGGGCTGTTGAATCAAACTCGGTGATTCAGAATAAAGGATTTGCAATTATTATTGGTACTTCAAAACTCCACCTTTGGTACCAGGGCACTTGGAGCTGTGTACATATAGGGAAGCTATGTGTGTATGGCAGAGTACTGCGCAGAGCACCTGGGATGAACGCCACAAGCAAGCAGAGAAGGAGAGGGTATGAACTAAGATGGAAAGAGTCCAGCAGAAAAATGGATAGCTGAACTCTTCACTAGGCAAACCAGTATGAAACAGTAATGATTTGCAGGCCTTGCAGAACGGATGATCTTTAAAAATTTAAAAGGGGATATGTTCTCTTCTTTAAAAGAGAAATAGTGACTTTACAGATTTGAAAAAAATCCTTTTACTTTCACTTGTATTTTATACTCAGAAATGATAACTCCACAAAAATTTGCCTCTTTACCTCTAGTGACCTATTGAATCTTGCAATTATCCAGCTTCTTTTTTAAGGCATTATAATAAAAATAATAACAACGGTAGTGGCTTTTCTAACAGCATAAATATTTATAGTTACACTTTAATAATATTCATGCTATTTTCATAATAGAAAATAACCTAATCATCTGGCAGGTAATGCTAGTCCGGGGGTTACTTATTTGCAGATCAGGAAGAATTTTCTTACGGACTGGGAGATATAAATTGGAGTGATCTTTATTTCAGTATTTCAGCCTCAAATGAGATGTTGCCTTTAATCATCCCACAAGGAAAAAGATTTCTTCCTATATGAATGAATGAGGAATGTGAGGATTAGCCTCTGTTTACAGTGGTGAAAGCAACTGTTTTCCTTTTAAAAGCAGAGATAACTCTACCCTTCTGTTGTACCTGGGTGTGCTGAGCCCTTCTGGTTGACAGAATGTGATGGTTTCCGAAATCGCTGTGGGACAAGCACTTACACTGGACAGTTCTAGAGCCGAAACTGCAAGCTGCCACTGCACGAGCAGTAGCCACTTGTGTTGGCTGAACACCACAGTCTGAACAAAAGACAGTCTCACAGACAGGCCCAAGAAAGCCAGATTGATATATTTGATCTGTGTCTTGTTAGTCTCACTTATTTTAGTTAATGATTTAAAGCCCTTCTCACTCTCCCCCTCAGTTTTACCTGCTGTTCCCAAACCACTCCACTGCAGGATTTGCTGACTCTCCCTATAAGACTTGGGGGCAGAGGGACAAACACATGTTTTCAAAGAGAATTCCTCTTCTCAGCACTTCTGTAGATCCAGATCTCAGCCCACACTCCATGTGAATTAGCTTAGTGTTGCAAGAGAGGTCGGCAGCCGGACACTCACCTCTCTGGGAGCACACAGCTACGTGGCACAGCCAGCGTTTACCTGGGAAACGAGAACCCAGGGGAAACTGTGGCAGGGTTGGGGATGCACAGGCTCACCTGCTTTTCCGGCCACACTCTGAAGCTGAACACGTCTCTGGTTTGGTGACAGAGCTTCAGTACTCCTAAACTATCAGAGGGGTTTTTTTATACCATGAAGATGAACCCCAAGACTATATTAGAGTCTTGCTGGGGAACATGCATTATTCTGCAAGTTATCTATCATGGCTACTTGCTGTTTGGAAAAGAGAACTGTGATGATATATATGATCCAGCATCGAGGGGGATCGAGACCTATCCGTAACAGCACTACTGAGCACAACATTTTGGTCAGTCGAGAAAGAAGCAGTAGTTACGGCCATTTTTGCAATGAATATCAGGTGTTTGGTAATTGTGTTCAACCTGGAGTGCAGAAACAGCAGCTGCATACCATTTAAATAATGTATCTTAAAGCAAACACTTCGATTTATTCCAGTAGATACTGTATATTTAGTAACAGCTGATAACAAAACATCATTTCCCATGCTATGACTAGTCTTTAAGCATCAGTAAAAATGTACTTAATCAATTTATATTAAGTTACTGCACAATCACAGTGGCAGTTTAAGGCTATGCCTATGTATATTAGACATTTTATCAGATAATTATCATGTTCCCTTAACTTCTGAGCATTACTTGATATTTTATATCTACACAACTGCTATATTTAAATAGAGATTTTATTATATCTGGACTACCACAGTAACTGTGACTGCATTATCTTTGAAAGGCATTTAAAGACAATACTTCTTAATTGCCTTTCTCTTCCTTTTGGTGTAGATGCCTCATAAACAGCACTCTCAGCAATGAGCCACGCAGCAGCCTCAGAGCAGGACTCTTGCGTAGCTCATCACCTTCCTCCATGTGCAGCTGAAGAGTACACAGCTGGGCCAGGGTTCCCTGGGGTGCCCTACAATCCCAACATGCTTAGGCCAACTGGGCTGGCACACGGCTTGCACAGGAAGGGAAAACTGGCTTCAGTCTATCTTTGCCTGATGTTTGGCCTCACCTAGTGAATATGGTCAATGATTCTCAACCTTCAAGATATACTGTGCCTCTTCAAAGCCCTTTACCACCTTAAAAACTTAAATACAGTCTTTCTCTGTGGTGTTGCATAAGGGACATATCACAGTTGTGCTCACATATCTCACCAGGCTTTCTGGAAGGAGCCAGAGATGATACAGCAATAGCACCCTCTCTTTATTCCTGTGGTACAAGCCTGCCCTGCTGATGAAAGTGAAAATGAGTAACTTTGCCATAAAGAAATCAAGAACCAAGCCTTTCAACCTCCATGGCTTCACTGGACATTGGATGTGGCTTTTAAGGTACCAATGCAAACATTAATTTTGCATTACTTCATTAATTGGCACAATACAGGCACTCTCTCTGCTTGAGTAGTTGGGAAACCTTGCCCTCTCTTTACCTCTGCTATGTGCTTCTGCTGTGATCTTGTTCTCTGCATCTTACAGTCTACACCTTAAAAAGAAAAAAAATAAAGCACATAGGCTATTGAAATTTTTGCCACCAAATGTCATGTCTGTCTACGAACAGGACTATGTAATAGAAAGCACCATGCGCTTCCTTTGTGTGTCCCTACTGGTGCAATTTTATGTTCTGACTTGAAATGTAACCGCTTTACATTATTACAATCTCAAATGCCTGTTGTCAGGATCCATTTACAATTATTGAAGCATTTCCCTTGAGTACCTTTAGCTACTAATTTCAGGATGAGGATAAGCAGAAAATAAACTTATGCTGGGCTGTGTAGATATTTATCAAATCAAATTATTACAGAAAATTAATCTTTCTATAGTGGCCTATCAAGTCACAAGAAACCAAGTGCATTTTAAATGCATAAATCTCACTGCTAGGTGGGAAAATAAAACAGGCAAAACCCCACAACCACTCACCTAACCATGTACATTGGCCCTATGAAAAAAACTAAACAAAAACCATTTCCTTCTTTTTCAATTCACTAGACCCTTACTATGAATTTCTATAGCAAAAAAACTGATTGGACGGGCAAGTATTTGTTCAGTTTTCCAGGTACATTTGGTCTGATTGTTTTCAGTTGCTCTCTGTTTGGTCATTTTCTTTGCAAAAGTAGGATTTTTTTGGAGACCTCAAAACACAATCTTACATTTATGTGGAAGAATAGAAGGCAGAGGCTTTGGGTAGTCTTGGAGGGAAGAATTTGCCCATTACTGAACGAGATAATTTAATGACTTTGGGGGGGCTTTAGCTTACCTGCATATGCTTTTTTTTTAACCTTAAGTTTCTTTTTAGGAATTATGCAAGTTAAAACACTAAGAGACAAACTTGATAGGAGATCTTGATGCTTTTGCAGTTGCATCATTTTAAATAAGGTCAGAACGTGGCCTCAGAAGCATCAAGAGCCTTTCCAATCTGCCCTTGGCACCAACATGTGCTGACCAACCCAGCCAAGACTCTGCTCATACATCTGTCGCTCTTCTCCCTTCGAAACTTTCCTTTCACTTCCAGATAGCCATGCACAGAGCATGCTGCCTTCCAAACAGTGATGGCATGGTTCTCTCCAGAGACATTCCATGCTAAGTATCCAGGAGTTCTACAGTGAAAGCAGCCCATGACCCTGCCACATCTGAAGGTAATGTTCCTGTGCTGCACTCAGCTACAGCAGCAACCCAGGCCCCAGCAGGCACGGGATGATCTCCCCTTCTGCACTCCAATAGTCACTTTCCTGGAGCCATATATTTATTTAATGTTAATGCCTCATTGTCTTGACATTCATAATGTGCTAAGCTGGGAAAGTAATTAAAGTCAGTTTCTGCTTGGGGAAGGATGAGAAAAGGTGGGGGGAGCATCCTCACTGTAAATACTTATTCATATTTCTTTCCTGTTTTGTGATTCTCAATCGGAGTTTTCTAATAACAGATCATTTCTTTTTGTCTAACTTTAATCTGGCCCTGCTTGACAAGTACCATCCTTTTCATTGAAGGGTAAGACCACTTAAAGAAAGGCCAATAAGCCCTTGCACTGCTCAGCTGACTGGGGTGATTTGTCACCCTGTGCAGTGGTGGTCACACCAATGGATTTATCTCAAGGTAAATGGAGATGCTGAGACCTGGGACCTGGAGCTTTGATTAAGGCCCCCTTTTTGTAGTGTTGATAGATGTTGCTTGTGTTTATCTATTTGAAATGCCACTAAATCTGTGAATACAATGGAAAAAGAGAGTAGTTTGCAGCTGAAAACATATTAGTGATTTATGTTTCACTAAGAAGCACAATAAAGAGACAGAGGCTATTAAGAGGAGCCATTTTCATGAGAAATAGTTCTGCTTTAAAACATTATCAACCACACCTTGATAGAGACCTACATGCATGCATAATCGTGTTTACTTATCCCTTTAGTTGAATGCAATATACATTTGGAATGCGCAGCCCCAAATTATTAATAAGCCAGTAGATGCTTCGCCATGCAAATGTGTAAGAATAGAATAGTTTGCATGTTAATTGTCTTTCAGAGAAAATGCAAGTGTTATGCACTGACCTGGGACTTCAGATGGACTCCACATCCCTTAAATCAGCTTCAAATCCTACTGACCATTATTGCCAGCATTTATTCACAAGGTTTTAGTAGAAATAACCAGTGGGGTGACACAAAAGGATTATAATGCATCGATATAACTTATAACATGAATCAATGTCAACAAGACGCACCCATTTAAATGAATAGGGTCAGATGAGAATGCTGTATCACCCTGACTCGTGTGACAGTTACAAATGCATAACCTAGTATGCATAATAGGAGTGTACAAACCAGTAGAGATTTGTAAACTTGGTTCATTTCAAGCAGAACTGACCCACAGGAATGGAAAAAGGAAAAGCCAACTGAGCTGTCTAGAAATAAGTGATTCTGTAGTTTGTTGTTTAACGAAAGGCATAATGAGGTTTCATTTTCTCAAGCTTGAATAGAGAACACAGACCTACAATGCCATTAGGTAGCCAAGCTGCTATTTATCCACAGTGTTCAATTAAAAGAAAAAGATAACACGTTCGCTTCCAAACACATTTCGGTTTATAAATGCAAACTAAAGCTTCACTGGTCTGCCTCATATATGCAAATATATAGGTAAACTGTAATTACACGTTTGGAATTAGCTGCGCTGTGTTATGATTTATTGAAATGTTCTGAGGATTCCTCTTCAGCACTAATGAGCAGTGGTGGAGGGGGGTGGGAGGCTCTATAACGTGTGTGCACCTGGAGCATTAAAACTAGTACAGTAAGTTATGTACCTGTAGGGCGATACTCTGTCTATGGCTTGGCACTGCAATGTACTGACAGTCTAGCAAAGCTCTTAAATCTGGACAACACCTGCACCTCATTTGCTTTACAGAAGCGCCATGACCTGACTGCTGATGGTGAGCCCTCCCTTTCATCCTCAGGATTATGACAAGTTATTAATTGCCACCATTAGCGGCAGCAGCCTGCTTGAGATCTCTGCTGCTCTCTGGAGGTGAGAAACTATGTGCATGTGAATGCAGAGAGAAAAGATGCGAAGCACTGGGGCAAACAGAGCAACAATCTGCCCAAAAGGGATTGTGAGATTGTGAATAATTTATTAGAAAACATTTTTCTTTGTCCTTCCCACAGACCCACAAATCCTCCCTAAGCGCTCTTTACCAGCCTTGCAGATAATGTACTTACACATCTCAGAGCTTGCTAAATAGACTGAACAGGCCACAGAGTTCACTGCTGCTTCAGAGTGCCTTACACAGATGAAACACTCACATCCTTTCCTGGAAGTCTTTCCTATGGAATCTTTTGTAATTAGGTAGAAGAACGAAGATAAAATGACAAGTCTATGGTTGGAAAACATTTTTTCCTTTTTTTTTTTTTTTTTGTAGCTATGTACTGAACCCGTCAGTTCCAAGCTCCCGCAGGCCAAATTGCAGCATGGATTCACACCTCATTTCATCCTTCTGCATGCACTTGCTTGAAACCACTCAACCTGTCTTGTGAACATTTTCAGAGACCAAACGTCATATCTCACCACCTAATGAAAAAGGTTGTGGCTGAATCCAAGACACTTAGAGGAAACAGCAAGTATATAATTGGGTAGGGAGAGGAGAGCCAACTTCAGTAACTTAAGGTACAGCCACTGGCATGCTATTGGTAAGTGTGGGTGCAAGTAAAAGATCACAATTTTCAGAGCTGGCAGAAAGAGGAAACGATTAAAGATGAAACATGAACTGATGTCAGCAAAAATAGCTTTGAGGGACCTGTGATGGTTTGGACCACCAGAAGAACGTCTTGAGACACACTCATGCTTGAACAGACTGTGGATCAGCTAGATGAGGGGCCCTCTAGAGAGTGTTACAGACCAGCTGCACCCATGGTTCCCCTCTTCAGGAATCCAGAGATGAGAACAAAGGAGAAGAGAAGGGTCTGGTTGGTGCATGTCTCAGTCTCATCCAGGTCAGGAGTCAGGATGCAGCCAATGTCTGCTCCCAAACTAGAAACTCAGAAGGACTTCTGAAATACAGACAAAATCCAGTGATGTAAATTAAAGAGAGAAGCTGAATAGTCAGAGGAGCCAAGGACCGCTTCCCTGTATTTTAATCATTTCTCAGTATTTACAAGACACGCAATACCATCATGTTAAATATCTAACAGAATAACCTTTTTCTATATTTTAACGGATATTATTTAAATAAAACTTATCATTTTTACTGTCTGCCCCAACTTTTTGGTTGCTCTGCCAGGTCATCTTAAACAAAGTGTTTCAGTGCTTGCATTTATGTGTGAAAATAAATTATATATAGGACTTACATGCCTAAAGCACCACTCCACATTTGGCTGGGTAAGAAAGTATGTGGAATACTTCTACAGGCCATACGTGGATGGAGTGTACTTATAATTTGGATTAGAAACAAGAACTACCACTGAGTCCATCAGAATCCTCTCCAAGAACTATAGAGGGCAAACATTTTATATTTAGCATGCAATGCCATCATGGTGTACACTGATCTTCTATTTGTTATTAGATAAACTTAAGTTTAAAAGTATCTTCTCAGGTTTGTTTGTTTATTTATCTAAACATCAGTATCTCAAGAGCAGCACAAGATTTCATACTTCCACAACTGTTTTATAGTTTCACATCTCTTTCATACCTCCACATGAAAGCAAAATTAACGTGGAAATACAACTTATACAGATTACATGCTATTACTAATAATAGCATATAATACTATATTATTATTTATGCATATAAAATATATGCAAAGCTTGAGTTTACTGAATGTCTACTGAAACTTCAGGTCAAAGTGACTCAGTTTTGTGAATCATTTGGGCCAGTTCCTCTGTGAGATACTCTCAAATGAATAAATAGGGTTACAACCTAAATGTCAGAGGCAGCCTTAGGTGATGGTCACACACTCCAACCACACTGCCTTAGCTGGGGCACCAATCCCCTCCGTGTGGTTACCTTCACATCTACTTTAGTGAGGATGAAAAGCTCTTCAGTTTGAGCCTCAGAACCGGAAACTGCTGTCAAGGTAGAGGTTCAGGACAGAATCCAAAGAGACTGAAGAGGGACTGAATTCAACTCCATGAGCAAAGAGCTCTCACCACTCTGTTGTCATGCAAATTCAACTTTTAAGAAGAGTGAAATTCCTGTTCTTTCAAACAATACTTGTAGGCTTCTACCATTAGGGGATGATTTGATGCTCTGAATCTTAGGTGGAAAGCAGCACTTTCTTAAGCCTAGACCATGGCAGATACTGTTATTTATTGGTTTGCTCAACGCTCCAAAGTCTCTTGCTTTTGACCAATCATCTTTCACAGTATTAAAACACTGAACACAAAACATCTTTTCAGCTTTAGTTTGGCCCTGTACTTTTGTCCAGACATAAAACACAGCTGGTTTTGTGCCTCGGCTGGAGTCACCAGTCCTTCAATCCATCAGGCCGAATCTCCTTCCTTTCCACCTCCTTTTCCTCCTAACACTTGAAGTGTGCATTGCAACATGCTCTTCTCTTTTTTACCATGCAAGAATGGTAACACTGCAATTTTTTTCATCACTTTTACAATAAAAATTACTATAAAAATGTGTGAGCTGTAACACAAACATAAGTTACATAAATGAGTTACAAGAGTACACAGAAATGGAGTTGTTTTCTCAGCATACTACGAATTTACTTTTAAGGAGCTTTTTGTCATATGGCAAGTTTAAAGTCCACCTATAAAATTACTGTGATTTGAATCCTTCATTTCCTTAAGAAAAGGGAGAGTTTAGATTAAAGCTTACTAATTTAGTACAGACTATATAAGACTGGGTTTTCATATGAAATTCAGAGGCTTTAATTGTTAAGTAATTCAAAGCAACTATTCTATGTTGTCTGTAAACACACAGATACAATGGAATAATCAGAAAGGAATATAAAGTATGAAACATCACAGCTGAAAAAAAATGCCTATTTTTAATAAAAATACTGACAGAGACATTTTCTGTTGACTGTATATATTTAGAGGAGGCTGAAGCCTTTGGCATCTAACCACTTCAAAATCACATCGTTAATTCAAGTAATTATTTATTGCAGATGAACTAGCAAGAAGCATTCATCCAAATGAAGTAACAGCATTAAGCATCTTTAAAGACCAACAGCCATTCACACTTCTGTGCCACTTCAAGTGAAACCCTGTGAGATTCCAGGAGCAGAGAGAAGTCTAGCATGGCAGAAATTCAAATGGGAGTAGGTTGGTGATGGCACAGAGATGACACTTGCCAACCCCAACAGAACACAGCGCTGTGTGCACAGAAATTTCTGAAACAGTCTTAAAAAAAGCTAACTTACCTATGGTATGTGTTTATTGCTCCTTTGCCATCACACCAGTTCCTGAGAAGGCTTGGACTGTGCCTCTTCGTTCAGGTGTCTCGGGCAGAGGATGGTGCTGAATGAAATGTAACTTCCACATGGGGAGTTTTGTATCGAGTGAGGTGATGTTTCAGTGTTGTCTGACAGAAACTCTTCTTGCTAATGGTGTTTTAAATAGTGCCTTAAGAAGTACAAAGTCTATTATCTCTTCAAACAGTATGTTGAGGTTCAGGTTAGTGATATGAAAGCACTGCTGAATTTTGTGGGTATCTCTCAGAGAGCTTAAGAGATAATTAACATTTCTATGTGGTGTGGCTGATCTTTTCTGTGTTTCTGAGATCAACAGGATGATATTTAGGATACACTATATTCTCTGTAGTATGTAACATGACATGTGAGATATGCTGGTCTTGATCTAAATTCTGTTGGACTACTTAGAAGAGCTCCCAGTGAATTCAAGTAACTTTGCTATTTACATGTTATTCTTTAGTTTCAGGTTCTTGATTTTGCGACTGAAACAACATTGTTTTCTTATGGAGCACATAAAAATGCACTTTTCCTTATACTCATCATCCTTTAATGTAACCATTAAAATATTTTAAATTAAAAAAAAAAAATACTTCCATTTTAACAATCCAGGATGTTTTGGTGTCCAATATAGACAGTTAGCATGCATAGCTAATATAATTGGATAGCACTGCATCAGCTGAGTACTCCCAGTTGGGAGCTCACTGGGACTAGGAACCAGTATGCCAGAGAACTAGACTATTCAACAGTGATGCTGGTGATCAGAATTTAGCTGTGTGTCATGACAGGTGCAGAAATACAAATGCAGATAATTTTATTCAGGTATGGGTACATGTGTACATAGCGGTGAGCAGCTTTACTGCCTCCCACATCTGTGTCATTTTGCAATACTTGGAAAGGGATTAGCAAGCTTTGAATTTTCATTTGTCTCATTATTTCAGAAGAGCAGGGAGAGAAAAGGGAGAATTCAGTCAGAGATCTAGCAGAGAGGTAAATTTAGGAACAATAAAAATCTCCTTTTTGGCAATGTTAGGAATCCAGAGCTCACATCTAACCCACAACTGTGCTTTTTCTATGCCATTTTGAGAATCAAGCCTGTCTCTGATGGGAGGTAGTGTGTTACAGTCAAAGTGAGAGGCAAAGGGTTAAGCTGTGGAGCAAGCTGTGTACACACTCAAGGTATGTTTGTTTCTGTAGGAATGAATAGAGTCACTGTGAGGAGCAGAGTGTTATTTTAACACCTATTCTCTCTTTTGCTCTGTGGCCAGTTCACATGTAACTGTGTTTCCATGGAGGAGCGAATCCATCTGTGTTTTCTCACCTGCAGGTGTTGGGGTTTTAATTAAAAGCTCTAACTAATATGTTGCTATTTTGTGAAGGGATGTGAATTATAGCAAAGGCAAATTATGAATGATAATGAGAAACAGAAAAGCTCACTTGGAATAATTTTCTGTGTGCTTTTCCCCCTTGTAACACAGGAGAATGTACTTTAAGGAAATAATCAAGGATGAACACTAATCTACTCTCATGTCCTCTTTGTATGTGCAAGGATGACAGGTATACTTCCATTTGCACCAAGGACTGCACTAATTTAAAAAGCACAACCACTTAAAGAGCTTGAGTATTCGTAAAAACAAACGATGCCTGAAGATGCACCATAGAAACTCGGATTCTTACAAAGACCTTAAACAACCCTGCCTTCCAAATTCAGACACACGTAGCAAATTCGTTTGCCACATGTAATAATTTGTCACTGAAGCTGCTGCACTGTCTGCATACTCACAGCTGAGCTTCACAACCCATACTGGACCATCCCAGCTCTCTGAATCTCTGGGCAGTTTGGATACTTTGTGTTTACTTCTACTACAAAGTAAGATGAGCATAATGATCTCACATCAATGAAAACGTTAGGACTGGAAGCATTTCTGTATGTTTCCTATACTGAAGTATAGTTGTATTGGGGAATCTCATTTTCAGAACAGAATACAACTAATTCTGTTATGGCTTACCGGAACTCTCCTACCTTCTCCTCCATGTATCTGACATGATGGGTATGGAAGGATCATTTAAGAAAACTTTTGTAACAAGAGTCATTCAAAATCTCCATAAATTCCCATTAGGACATCTCTTTATTATGATACTCTGCCCCAGATTCTTGCTTGCCCTTAACTCCCCATCTCACAAAGGTGAACCGCAACAGCCAAGAGACCCTAGAAAACACAGGACCAGGCTGCTCTCAGTGCTTGCTGAGAAAGCCAGTGGAAAGAGTGGTAAATACAATTGACTGAAGGAGGCTAACAGAGCTAGAGTCAATATCAGAGTACTCAGAAGTATTAAAGAGCCATAATATATGGTGCAAGCTACAACACAATTCCAGAAAGATGTAAGTCTCTCACTCCCTACCCAAATACACAGTATAGATATGTCCCATGTGTCTATAACAATTACAGAGCAATAAACTCGCCATCCAAGGTGAAAGAATAAAGGAAAAGAGGAAGGTGATGAAATGATAGTAAAGGGAGAAGAGAAGGACAGACAATGGTTAGGGGGGAAATGCAAAAAGGAAGAAAAAAACCCAAAACTAGTAACTCGTAAGGGGAAAATAGTTTGTCACTGGGTACAAGTGGATAACAAGGGAGAGAAGGAAAAAAATGAGGAACAAGAGAAAGGCAAAAACAACTGGGAAGAACAACAGAGGAAAAAGAGATGGAAGAAGCCTGACGCCAGAAAAAGCAGTTGTTAATTACAGCTAGGTGGATTTGCTGTAGACAGCAACGTAATCTATTCTATTCTATTAATCATTAGTATCTGGGTGCCTCCAATGGCACATGAAGTATATGTTATTTGTCCTCTGGTCATTTCTCTGGGGAAAGATGTGTGTTCCGTGGGTATGGATAGATTCCTTTTCTTCTTTCTTAATATACATGTCATTGTGTTTTCAGTTTAGAGATGGCAAGGTCAAAGAAATACTCCTTCCCTTGCACAAATGTGTCTTTGAGGCATCAGGGAATTCAGGAGTGAGAGAAGAATAAAACAGCTTGCAAAAGGAAAGAGATCTTTAAGTGCATTTTTTTCTTCACCAGTTCCTTAGGTTTTTTTTTGAGACTTTTGAGATCATCTCACCTAAGAAAAATAAGACAAAAACCTCAACCACAGGCCTTTTTACCTTCCTTTCCCTGCTGCTTTCATGTCACCCTGAACAAGTCCAAACATCAGAGCTCTGCTTCAGACACTCGGCTCCTACCCAAGCAGAATCCCTACCTCTTGTACCTGCAAAGCTGATGCTGAAGCTACAGCCCATACAAGACCTTGGCACAGCCCTGAGTCCCACTACCCAGAGATCTGCCCAGGTGCAACACCACACAAGATGGGAAGATGGGACTTTTTTCTTAAGAAACCTGTTATATGAATGAATTTAACCTAATTAACCTCTTGTTTCCTCAACCACATCCTGCAGCCAGGCTCAGCAAAGGTTCCCTAAGACTGTTGTAGTGGACTGGTATTTTTTTTTGTGTGTGAGCACAGGTATAGCACAATCCCGTTCACGTTCATCACTATATCCTTGCCACTGATCTGACTCCTCATCCTTTTATCAACTGTAAGTCACACAACTGATATTACATTGTCGCTTGCGTGTCTCGAGGCTCTAACACAGCAGAAGTTCGAAGCACCTTAAAATAACTTACGATATATTGAGCACTCCAAGCACTGCAACCTGGATGCAACCAGGTACACTGTAAGCACAACTCAGCATCAGATTCCAGCATGTGACAGGCACCACTGACAATGTGGTTTTCCTGTTCTTAAGGAAGGTATATCACTGATCATTATAAATGGATAGTGATTGTAAGGCTAAATTCCCATCAAGGGGTTGATGAGTCATTAAAACCCCTCAAGCTTTGTTCTCACAGTTTATTGCCTCATCATCATCACCACCTCTTCATGAAATTATTGTTTTTTAATTAGCTCTAGCCCTTTCATTACTATCTGTATCGTTGCAGAGAAAGAAATAGGGAAACAGCTCAAATAAAGTAACTGACTGCCCCTTCTGAATCTAGTAATAAGATATTAGCACAGTGAAATTTGAAATTATAGCCTTTATGATACAGCAAACTAGATTTTTTCCTAAATGATAGGAAATATGGATAAGTCTCCTGGTTCCTGTTCCAGGGGTGCAAGGATTTAAAAAGCTACTGCCAAAGCTTCATTCTCCTGCTACCAGGAAAACCCCCAGTGGCTCCTGATACCTCCTAGTCTCTCCCGCTAGCTCAGAAGATGCTGGGCTGATCAACAGAGGGTTTGTGGGCACCAGCGCTGTGAGACTCAGCCAGCAGAACGCCCTGTGTGGGACCATTGCATCTGCTATATAGTAACGCTATATACTCACAGATTCTGTGTCTCCAATAGAAGATGTTGATTGGAATATATTAAATAATAGCAACCATCCCAAGTGTAGTGATCTCCTGTATTTAAAACACGGGTTTACATGCTTCATAAATTTCAGTATTTGTAATTATACGATATATATGAACAGAGTGAGTGAAAGAGAGCATATATATTATGTGAGGAAACAGCATTATCGATCCTGTATTATACAGTGCACAAGAAAATTAGTTAACCATACAGCTCATTGGTTTAAAGATGGCAGTAAAGTTTAAAGGCATTCTGTTGTGAAGTTAAATATAACAGCCATGACACAAATAGAACAATTGCTTTACCCAGATTTCCCTGGCAGCTAAGGAATTCATGGGCTGGATCCTGCCCCCAGCATGCTGCTGCAGACCCAAAATAACCCCATGGGAACATGTGGAGTTACTCCAGATTTACACCACAGTAGCTTGACAAGGAATTTGGATCCAGAGGTTTAAATAAGGCTTATGTAATAAAAGGGGAATTTATAATGGTTCCCTGTGGAGCTGGAAGGCAGCGAGAGCGGCATCTGCTTATATCAGAAATGGAGTTAGCAAAAATGGACTTCAGCTACCCACTGCAAGTTATTTTATCTGAAAGAGTTTTTTTTTTTAAATGAAAACAGATCAGAATAAGCAAAACTATTTACTAACGGAGGTACTCCTGGGAGTAAAACCCTACTCTATCACAGGGTTCCCCATTTTCAGTCAATTCCAGTTGCATTTCAGCTTTTAGACCACTTCAACCTGGGGGGAGGCTGGCTGCTGTGGGAGTAGAGCTGCACACCACGAGCTGCAAGTCCACTGTGGATGTCCATGCATGGCAAGAATGGGAATGTCACAGGAATTAGTGACACTCCCAAGCCAGAAACTGTATGTCCCAGGGCTCATTCCTGCATCTACCAGGCCTTTGGTTTGTGACTTTCAATGCGTCACTCACTGTTCCTTCTCTCCGAGGGGCGCGAGATGAATGGGGACTACAGAGAGGATACAAGGTCTAATCATTCCACGCTGGGGAAGATCCACTGTTTGCCTAAGAGAAAATTCTACAAAAATACAGAATGATATCATAGTTCTTCACACTGGCGAGCTCTCTGGAGCCATCAGTAGTTCTACGTGCAGTCGGGAAGGGGAGCAGAGCAGTGGTAGTCAACAGAAAATACAAGGAATTGCAGAAATACTGGGTAAGATGATGGAAAAAATAATAAATTCTGCATTTAATTTCTCTCCCCCCATTTCATACAAATGTGATCTAATTTAATTTCAAAGAAATCTCTCTCCTGAATGCTTCGAAAAGGTTAAAATGCAATTTTCTGAAACTAAGTTATTAGATAGAGGAATATTAACCTTTGAGCCCCATAGACTTTTACTCTTTTTTATCTCCTTTTCATTTTTGTTTGTGGGTCTATTCATTTTTTTGTGATCTCCGTCACGTTGCTAGGTAACAGGCACTTAGCGTGCAGGCATGTTAGTCTATCTGTCTCTCTGCTTAGTCTGTCTGGTCCAGGCTACCTACTTCCCTAGCGCTTGCTGCCGGCAATGCAGTCCCTTACAAAAAGCATTTATCACAGCCTTGCACAGTAATGGCCACTCAGTGGAGGGGAAATTGAGCTGACCTGAAGGCCAAAGCTGTTAGGGAGACTGGTGGGAAGGGTAAAAGGGTCACAGTACCCTTTTCCCACCCACTTAGTGGGCAGTAAGCAATAGAACAGCAGTGCCACTGTTTTCACTAACATATCCTGAGGCTTTGCACCTGAAATAAATGTTTGTTTGACATTAACAATAAAAAAAAAAAATCTGTTTTGCTCACAGAAACTGTTTCTGCTATTTAAACTTCAGCAAGGTAGGGGTAGAGTGGGGAGAACGGCTTAAGATGTGATTTGTTGTGCACTTCAGACAATATAATTATTTCCTTTTGATAGCAATAACTCTTGTATGTTCCCATCTTCCTCATCTGAGAGAAGGCAGGAACCACAACACCAAAACAGTAAGTCTTTTGTTTCCTTTGGGTCAAAAGCAACACCTACCACAAGTACCTAGAAAAATGAGTTCTGTTGACAAATCAAAGATATAAATAAATAAATCATGCCACCCCAAAAGCCACCTAAAAACCAGCACAGGCTGATTTATGCTTCTAAATGTTATTGTATAGAAGCATTTTCTAACCCTAATCCTGGTGGTTCTTTCAGGCTGATGTGGAAACATTTACAAATTGAGAGACAAACTATTTTGCCATAAAAAACAGGGATGAGAAAAAAATGAAGAGGCACTATCCCATCTCTGTTTTCCCTTAATAACCTAAACCTCCAATTTCTTCTAGAGATAAAATGCACTCACAAGAGCTGCAGCACTGAAGTCTTAAAGGAAATAGAGAGCCTGACTTTCTGAACATATTTTTAAAACCTGTAAGTATTTGCCCTGGTACGCTATTTATATACAGGGATTTTGGGCTACACATCAACCCCTCATACAGGCGAGGCATTCTCAGGCAAGTAACGCTCTTTACCATTAGATCCATATTAAGAACTTTAACTGGTGTCAGCAAAGATCAGGATTTGGTATCTATTAATTAGTAAAACTTCATTGCTTCTATTGCTTTTTTCTTATACAGATGTAGAACTGCTAGAATCATCGTAGGGTTTCTGCTGCTGTATCCAGTCTTCTCAAACAACAATATTTAACCAACAAAAAGAGATCAAGTCAATCTCAGTTTTAGTGATTCCCAGGAAAGTCATCAAATAAAAATGTGAACTTTAAAATTGATCAGGATTAATTTCACTGACACTGTATCATAACATATATCTCTTTGGAGACTCATTTGTTGGGCTACAGATGCAAAGAAAGTATGGAAAGAAATAAATCAGAATACAATAAGGCAATTAGAATTTTGCCATTGATAGAATACTAAAAATGTCTGATTTATCAAAGCGTTAACAAACAGAAGTAAACACAAGACGTATATTTTCCTGTAAAATACCTGGTTAGGAAAAATAAAATAATAACCAAGATCATGTTTATCAATAAATTTAATTTCTCAGTATTGTACCTTTCAATGGGGAATGCTACTTCATCTGCTAATTTCAAGAGCGCAGCAATATAAGATGATTTATCACATGAATACCAATACAGTAAAAATCCTATTCTCATCTCTATGAAATTGTCTTGCTCAGAAGAGAAAATTCTCCCTTATACACTATTGTATGCATATTAAGGATAAAATATTAGAGATTTACATGCACACGCCTATACATGCACAGATACCAATCTAATTTCACAAACGTTATATTGAATTTTGGTGTGATTATGAGAGATTCCTTTCAAACTCAATGATTTGGAGCTCTGCAGGATTTACTAGAGATCTAGATAGTGGTAATACTCCAAATAGCATTACTAAAGGCATGAAACACATATTTCACAGTTGTTCTGTTATAATAATACAATGAAAACAGTGAGATTGCAAGTTTTATTTCCTATTTCTAGCTACAGTGAGGTAGAATCTAAATGATCTGAGGTACTGCTGGCTCATGTATCATATTTAGGCTGCTTACTGTACTCGAACATCTGCAGAGATGGCAAAAGTGCGGTTCAGATAGTGTCATCTTAAACATCTGAACAGAGTTAAGCCCTAAGTTGGAGACAAGATGGGATGCTGGGTTACCTAATGAACTTTAGAAATATCTGACATCAGAGGGAATAATTTCACCTGCAAAATGGAGAGAAGGGAATAACCCTCACACAGGGTCTCTAGAAAGGAATTTTTTTGTCATTACTTATCAATCACCATTGTATCAAAATACCACGAGGGCATCTGAGCATCTGTAGAGAATTTCTAAGACTTCCCAAAGATATTTGTTCCCAGAAAAAATACAAAGCTTTACAGAAAAAGGAGCAGGACTAAAGAAAATCAATTATTTTAGAGAGAAAAGTGAAGGGTAGGAACTCAGGGCAGAAGTAGTTAAAATATGAGGTAATATTCCTATAAATGTATGAGCTATTGCTGGTCAAAAGTCAGAAGTTTATTTTGTTTTTTTTTAATAAAAATAAGTAAGAAATCAGATAACAGAAATAATATCTAATGAGACATATAACAGATAAATGTGTGGTACAGTACCAGCATAATACAGATGAGGAGTTAGTCTCCATCAACTCCACAACATTAATTTTCCAACCAATGTTCAAAACTGCATGTGCATTTTCTCTTATCACTTACTTCTTCAGAAAACAAATTGCATACTTTATACTCTGATCTAACACGTGCATAACTGAAAATCTGCAAATTATTAATTTAAGAAGAATGAATGAAGTGTATAGTTCTCTTGTACTGATCTGAGTATAACTGATCGGACTATAACAGATAGATCCATTATCTACAAACCACAATGGGAAACTTATCTCTGAAGTCAGAGAGGGTCCATAAGAAGCAGAGAATGTGCCATAATGTATCTTAGATAGGAGATTATAAAGACGGCAAAGCACAAGTGCTTAACTGCTTTCCTATGCTCATATTTATTAATCATAATCCTCCAGGAAACCAGACCAGATGTCTTGAAGCACCCTGGCCTAGTCACTTACTGATAGCAAATCTGGAAAAAAAGCAGTAGAATTTATTGAGCATAGTACCAAGCTAACTCCAAAAAGCTGTTTTAAAAACAAGCGGGATAATACAGACCTTAAAATAAAGCTATTGTACTTTCCCCTCTTCCCCCTGTTATCCATTCCTGGAACTACAACATATTGTCTCCTGTCAGGAACCAACATGAAAAGGAAATTACACGGCTGTCTAATGTTATGTCTTCACTGCAAAAGAGTCTCTCACTGCAGCTTTGCATTGATGGTTTTCTTAATGTTACAACATAAGCAAAGAGAAAGTCTGGTAGTTTTCTCTTGGTGTAACTCATACAGGTCAACCTCAAAGAGTGGGAGAGAAACAACCAGTGTGAACTCCACTGGGATCGTAACAACATCTCAAAGTCTCCTGTAATTATCTTCTACTTTATTTGCAGGAAAAGATGTGTTTTAAAAATCTAGGTTTTCACTGAGAAACAAAATTATGAATTATGGGGTAAAGGTTAAAGGATGTCATGGAATAAGGTCTACCTGAGAGTGAATACAGCCTAATGCAACAACTTTCTTAGTAGCAGCATTGTCTTTTACTTACTTTAGTACGTTAACAACATCAAAACCTAACAATTAAGCACAGATGCTGCTAATGATTCCTTGTTAGTTTAGAGAAAGAGCAAAGAGATAAACCTGTTCTTTCTATATCTGCTGGGTCAACATGCAGTACAGCTCCAAGTTCTCATTGCTATTTTTTGCACCTGGATTTACATCCTTCCTAAATATTAGTCTCAACTGCCTTATGGTTACCAGCCTTCCTCGCCATTGCTTCTCACCAGCAACAAGACTTACACATTTCCTAGCAGCTTCTAAAATGCATTTTTATTCTATCATGTAACAATTACTACTGACAGAAAATTCAAGCACATAATTATGTTCACTGGATTTTATATCAAAGTAAGGTAAACTGCACTAACCTGAACAGGATTGCAATAGGACCAGCAAGGAAATTCCAAAGCCTAGGTCACTGCTTCACAACTGAAATATTCTCAGAGGCATCAGTATCAACGAGAGGCTCAGTTCTCACCACACAACAGGAGCTGGTTACCTAATGATTGTTTGTCCTATTGAAGAAGTCCCACAAGATAGCAGCGCCTCTTCAAGGAATTCTTCGAGTCATAAGAATTGAATTATTAGAGTTATAAATATTTATTGAGGAAGAATTTACCAACTATAAGAGAAGGCAGTGGTCAACACCCACTGATCCTCCATGGTGCTCAAGTGATGTCCTTGCAGTGATGTCCAGTGTACCTGCAGTGGAATAAAATCGAGTGGAAAGCGTGGTCTCCAGCCTTACCTGTCACACCTTGCCACCTCTGCTTTCATCTCACAAATAACCAATCCTATTGCTCAGGCTTTTCAGCTGCTCCAGAAGCAACTTTTCAAGTGCTTCAACTTAAAAACCAAATCACTATGTGCTAATTTATTTTAATACATAAGTCTATGAACTACAGCAGACCAGAAGCTGTTTTGCCATCAGCTGGGCTGTCCCTGCAGCACAGCCAAAATCTCCAAAGAGATATCAGTGCAAGCAGGTGGGAAAGGAGGGTCAGAAATCCCAATGCAAGATCTTTCCACTACCTTAGATAACGAATTAAGGCACCCTCATCCCAAAACTGTGAACTGTATCTGTTTATCAACAACTCCTTTTATAAGTCTTTTTTATACAACTTCTGTCAATCTTTGATGAGGCCCTCAGATCTACTGCATGAAAGACGCTTAATTATTATTACAGATTACAAGCTTGTTATGTAATATTCTCTATCTGCCCCTGTAATTTCTGTCACAGAG
The DNA here is from genome assembly GCF_017976375.1 of Cuculus canorus. Classification (NCBI taxonomy): domain Eukaryota; kingdom Metazoa; phylum Chordata; class Aves; order Cuculiformes; family Cuculidae; genus Cuculus; species Cuculus canorus. The sequence continues at coordinate 18,950,902 of NC_071408.1, read as the reverse complement.
CTTTACAAACACTACAACCCCACGTAGCTTTGGGCTTGCTTGTCCCGAATGTCATCTGGGAAGAGGTCAAGAGAGGGGAGAGGATTTGTCTCATCACACTCCAACAGCATTTGGAGAAAGGAAGAAGCCACAGCCTCTATTCCGTTAACAGGGCATGCGGCAGCCACTTTGCAGTACCAATCACTTTGTCAAAGCAGCGCAGCGGAAACTCAAGAAAGTTCAGCATTCTCCACTGCACATTAGAGTCCCTCTCCCCCTGCACATTAGTTAATGCTAGAAAAATACAGCTGTCAGTTCTCACGAAACAGCTGAGATTTGGTAGTTCTTAATGAAATACAAGCTGCGTTAACACGAGGCATGTTAAAACTGTCCGTTCAAATATGTGTTACTAAAACAGTCAGTAGTAAGCTTCACTTGTTCAATAGGCTGTTTACAGACTTACATACCTCAAGTCCAAGTTAATGTGAATAAAAACTGAAACTAAAGTATGAGTGATATCCTTTTGATGTGGCTTATGTGTGCACTTTCCTTTTATAGCAGATGGATATTTTTCTTGCAGGAGATTAAGCTATAAATTGGAGAATGTTTTCCTTGACGTTTGCTGCTATGGTCCTGACGGAAATGAATGTGAAAAATGAGTGTGAATGTTTTTTTTAAATTAAATTACTTGTCTTTATGCTCCTTGAAGTTTGTGAATGCTGAGTAACACTGTGCTATGTCCCGCATTCCCTTCATAGGTTCTATGCTGGCTAAATTAATTACAAGACAAGCCTTTGGAATTAAGTGTATTTTAAGTTCAGAGGCATCTGTTTAGAGTCTTCTAATACCTTCAGCCCCTTTGGAAATATACTTGTTAGTATGAGTGGTATAATTTTCATTTCCGCTGGCATGGTTATAGCAGGACTTCTTTAGTTTCAGACACAGTTCATTTGACCTATCAAGGGCATAAACTCTGAAGATGTTCTCTCACCATTTTTGTGTTCCCAGGTGACAGAAGCTAAAAGATTCATTTAAATATACCCTACATAGTAAAAGAATGTTGCTTCTGCTGTTATTCTCTTTAAATACCAAGATAATTGTTATTTTTAAAGAAATAAAAAATAAAAGATAAAATATGCCTTGAAGATTACAGAAAACTGTAAGAACAATGTATCTGTCTTCCCTGTAATTGGTGCAAAAATAAAACGTGTGACTAAAGTATTAAATATCAAATTCATTAAGTGGAATGGTAGCAATAATAAGTGGGAATAAATTGGAAATAAAACTGAGACTTCAGGAGGTTTGAATTCAAAGCAGGAGTAGGTTTTACTCTCTAAAATCATAGAACTTTGGTTTTAGTTTATAATTATATTTTGAAAGTGCTGAATTTCACATAAATACTCAACTGAAGGAAGAAATGCCTCAAATATCTGCTTTTATGGGAAGGATTAAAGCCTGGCAGATCTCTGACCTGTAGATCCCTAACATTCTCAAGGATGCAGTTCACCAGGCATTGCACACAAGCAAAAATGGACATTAGACAGGGCAGCACAAGTCTACCACGTCTACAGCAGCATTCCACCAACACACCATGTGTTCGGCAAGTGCTGAATTGCAACCCACCATAGGAATCAAATATATTTAAGCCACACTCTCATTCACTTGCTAACAGAAAACAGAGCTGGATAGGTTGTCCTGAGACATTTTTGAGAATAAAAACATGCACAGTTTTGTCGCCTCAGGTGTGTTGTTCTGCTGTGACAGAACTGGGGGAAAAGCAGCATAAAAGGAGAAGTGTAAGATGTTATCTGGCATTATAGCTGCTGCTATCAGTGTTGCTGCTTCCAGTCCATGCTGGTGGTGGCCACAAGAAATACATCACAGATACAAGGAGCTTGGAAGGAAGAGACACAGTGAAGAAACACCTTATTGTAAAGGGAAAGAACCAATGTAGAGGAAAGCTTATGTCCAAAAGAAAAAAACACTCCCCTACAGATTTACCCTGTAAGACAACTGTAACCATCAGCTGGTGCAGAAAAGCAGCCACCTCAGGAGAGAAAGCTCACATTTTGCACTTGATATCAAACATATTAAATAAAACTGGGTCTCCAGTCTAAATCTGAGCTTAGTTACTCTGGTGGCCTCAGTTGTCTTCACAGTATCAGTACTGAGTGGCATGCACTGACGTGCTGGTACCCAATCATTGACACTACACAAGATATGGGGTATTCACTGCCAATAGCTGAACTCCTGGAATCAGAGGAATTGGCTGTACAGCCAAAATGAGGAAAGAGCCTCTTTATACAGCAGCTTGACACAAACAAGAGGGAACCACCAGCGGGACCTTCTCTAAGAAGCACCTATACATTAGGAAGAAATCCCTGGACACAGGATCAGTCTTTCCTTTATTATACAACGGTCAACTACAGGAAAAAAATGTCTAAAATCTAAAGAAAGTGGAATCAATTTGATTTCAGTACATGCACTGGAAAATTTTATTGTGTAGTGGGTCAGGATAAGGACAGGGAGAGATCACTCACCAGCTGCCATCACAGGAAATTATTAGTGGTAAATTGGTTTAATTTATTATCAATCAAATCAGAATAGGATCATGAGAAAGAAAAGAAAATCTTAAAAGTATCTTCTGTCCACTCCTCCCTTCTTCCCAGGCTTAACTTTACTCCTGATTTCTCTACCTCCTCCCCTCTAGCAGCATAGCAGGGACTGTGAATGGGGATTGTGGTCAGTTAATCACAAATTGTTTCTGCCACTTCTTCCTCCGTAAGAGGACTCCTCACACTCTTCCCTTGCTTCAGCAGAGCGGCCCTCCCATGGGAGACAGCCAGCCTCGCCATGGTCTTCACCTTGGGATGCAGGGGAATCTCTGCTGCAGCGCCTGGAGCACCTCTTCCCCCTCCTTCTTCACTGAACTTGGTATCTGTAGTGTTGCTTCTCTCATGTATTCTCACTCCTCTCTTCGGCTGCTGTGCAGCAACTTTTTCCTCTTCTTAAGCAGAGGTGACTCCTTCATGATGTTGGGCTCGACCTCAGTCAGCTGTGGGTCTGTCTTGGAGCTGGTATTGGTGCTATTGGACAGGATGGAAGCTTCTAGCAGCTTCTCACAGAACCCAGCCCTGTAGTTCTCGCCCTGTCAAAACCTTGCCACACAAACTCAATATGTACTGCCGTGTACTTGCATCTGCAGACATTTGAAAGCCCTCATTGCAATACAGTTACTCTGCTGTGTAAACTGGACACAGTTTAAAATGTCATCAGATGAAGGTGAAATGCCAAAGTACAAAGGATTTAAAAGGTCCTCAGCCATCAAGGGCTGTGGCCAAACCAGACACATCTTAGATTAAACATGTCAGCTAGCTAGGATATTTGTCATTGAAAGCGTACCTCCCATGCAGACCCCGGGATGCTCAGAATGACAGGAGACTGCCTGCAGTGCTCTCCCTCATTTCCAAATTCTCCTTTGTTTGATTGTTGTAAGCGTAACACCAACTTAGAATTAATTTCCTGACATTCATTTGCGTCTCCCAGCTGCACCCTTCCTTTAACTTCCTTTCCCCATCTAAATTAATGCTATGTATTTACAGCCTTACATTCACTTTAATAAGGGGTTTTTTTCTAGGAATTACATTGTGATGACAGCCAGAGCATAGTTAGGCAGTTCTGTACAGAGTACATTGCAAATCCATACATACTGTAAATCTCTTTCTATGGGCTGTATTAATATTCTGCATATACCCTATCAACCCATAATCTTATGATATTATTAATTCCTAAAGCACTGCTTATCCAGGTTTTGTATTAGCTTTTTCCTCAAAAACTTAACAGGTAGAGAGTAAACTGAACTGATGTGGAAAAGCTCTGTTCATTGGAATCTAGGGAAAAAATAAATTGCATTGGCACATTTTATTGTATTTCTGAACAAAGCAATAAGAGTCCAACTTTAGCTGAGAATAACTGGAATTTTGGAACTCACTGAAAAAGTTTTCTCTTGGAAGATGAATTAAATTGATAATTTTTTCCTAGATGGAGTGCACTTCAGGCTCATTTTGCTTTGTAATTAAGAAGAAAGCCAGAAACATCATTTACACATTAAGAATTTAATAGATATATTTTTCTAGCTTTATGCATTAGCACAGGACAGCCCATTAATGAAATAAGTCTTCCTTCAGGGTCAATTTAGATGGGCTGTAATCTTCTGCAAATATATTGCAAATGAGGATCATTTAATGATCTTAAAACTAACTGCCAGAAAAGGATTGTTATAACTCTCCAGACAACAAAAAAGGGTTTTGGCATGGCTTGTAGTACCTCTGTAATTAGCAAATGTTTAATTTCAACCCACCACATCACAAAATTGAAAATATTACCTTCTGTGGAGGTGAGTTTCAGACTGTCTGACCTGGGAGGTTAATTCTGAGAGAGGAAAAGCCTGTGGTGGTGTTTGTCAGTCAATAAAACAACAGCTCAAGCCCTCTTCTCAAATCTGGATGCTACAGTTTGACATCCGAATCCCACCGCTGTATGATCAGATCCTGACATGCAAGGAAACCCTAAATAAAAGGGTATCATAACAGCAATGGTAAATGGGTGAGGAGAATGAGTATTTCGCTCAGGCTAGAATTAGTAGCTCTAACTCTGGTAATGGAACTGCCGTATTTTTTCTAGGCAGTCACACAAAAGCACTACTCCATCTCCTGCTTTGTGTTCTGAATGTGTCAACGTCTCCTGTTTCCCCATGTGCCTCTGTACTATCTTAATGCAATTGTATTTTGTGTTCCAAACTATGGCAGACAGATTCTCAGGAATCTGGGAAAATATGTGACTCTGTGAAAGCAGACATTCAGGGACCCTGCATGCTTTGCAGCTCATGCAAAAGTCCCTCAAGTTTAACTGTTCTACAAGCCTTTGCTGATACTGTAGGATCACCCCTGATATTTCATCCTGCAGCCCTTAATAGTGTAATAGCAACTGGGGCACCTTGTTAAAGGATTTGGACTCCAGAACAAAGTGTTTATATTTAAAAATTGGACTCATGGAGTTTGTATAATGAACCATCACAACTGCTATCAATTCTTACATTGGGAAATATGCCATGCACTTCATTCACAAATACCACTTGTACGCACATTACTGGCTTCAACAGTGAGCCCTGTTAACAACAAACACTGAGAACTGCTTTCTCCTTTTCTTCGTAACAGGATACTGACACAGACTTTCACTCTGCCCATGAGACACAGCACCCACTGACAGCCTGACTCTAGCAACATCTGGCAGCTAAGCACAAATGATAAAATGCAAACCTTGCATAGTGACCAGACCATGGTTTTTTTCATCTTTACAATTTACACAACAACCTTCTTTCTACCTCATCTTTCTGCCAGAGACAGATCTGTCACAGAGACACACCAGCCAACAGATTAGCTGGAGTATTTCAGTATCCCAGGCAAGGAGGAATTAATATGCTTTTTCCAGACTGACTTACAGTCTTTCTGGCAGTTTTTCTATGGTGTCTTACTCAAATAAATGGGCATTTTGCTAGATCCATTTTGAAAAGTTGGTCTCTGTAGAACATTTCTGATTTCTTGTACCAGTAAAAACGTTGGAACAAATTTTGTATTCATACAAGAAACACATTCTCGCTTCTTAAAAAGGTTTCCAATCTCTCTTCAGGCTTATGAGTAAAAATAAGTAATTTTCATATTTTCTTTGCTTTCCTTCTTTCCTTTCTCTCCAAATCACTGTTAGGCATTACTTCTATTTAATTCACATTTAGTTGTTCTGTGTTTCATACACTAAGAGAAGCAATTTTTGTAAATTGGAGCGGAGTAATGGTTGTTTTGTGCTTGGTTGAGAATTTTACTAATGATTTCAATGGACATCTATTCAGGTCAACACCAAATAGTAAAGGAAATTTTAACTTAAGCTTACATAAATCTATCTAGGTGTTTTTTAATGGAAATATACAGAGTTCAGGAATCTGCATATTCAACACCAAGTGAATGGAAGTTAAGGAGTTTGTGCCACCATCAAGAGGCCCAGGGTCTTTGTTTTGCTGTAAGAATAACTTTCAACTGACTTAAAGTTTTGTTTTAAAGAGAATTATTCAATAAACTGTGTTTCCCAAATTCTGATGGGATTTTTTTTAGCTCCTTTTACCATCTGAATAGATACTGCACTACTCCGTAGCAAAAGTATTACTGAGTGCAGTATTTCTTCTGCAAGATCTAGCCAATATGAAACAGACTTGGCTATCAGCTTCAAAGAGGGCTGTCTACTGACTAGTGGCATAAAAACTCAAGGAAGAAAGAGTTTGTGGGAACATCTCATAGGCAATTACTTCTCTAAGATAATTTAATCTTTGTTACGTGTATACTGTTAAAAGTGCAAGATTACACACAAATGGAATGGCAATCATTTCAGTGAAAACTATTTGCTAGCAAGACCGCTTTAATTCACTAGCTCAAGCTCTAAGGAATAGTAGAGCTTTAAAAGCGGGCTCCAGACATAGCCCGTATTGTTGTGATCAATTGAACTCCGTAAGGAAGAAAGCCTCTGAGGCTAACTGGAGGCATTCTGTGCTTCCCTCTGTTTTATTGCACAACCTTAGACACAAAGTGTAAAAAAGGTCAAGACATCATGTAGGCTTTTGCATTAAGCAGCAGAACACTAATTAGTTTTACTGACAATGAGGTTTTGTGCTTGTGTTCTAATATTTTGATGTTTAGTTTTGCCGGAAAACGAAGTCTAACATGATACAAAGCCTCTTCTATTCTCTGTTGTCTTTTCCTCAACATTATTTTAAAACTCATCATGTGTTCTCCAGCTTGAGTGCTAAGTGTCTGCTGCTTCAGTTTTAATTTAATGCTCCCACTTAAAAGAGAACAAAAACGCAAAATCTAGTAGGCTATCGTCTTCATCTCTGAAGTGGCATTTGTAGAAAACATCGGGTAACAGTTGTTTCCCCCAGCCCTGTCTCTGAAATTTGTTCCGCCGATAGCCGGCTACAGTGCTCTCTCCAGTTATTCAACTCGCACTTAAGACACATTTTTGTCTTTTTTTCCCAAGGATGTGTGCTCAAGTTATAATGATGAGAGGTTCTGCCTAAACAACAGGAAAACTTGTTAGTAGGCTTTTGCAACCAAATGATCTTTTATGAGTATCTTTTTGGCTCTAGATAATGCTACTATCATGTTAATTCAGACTCTAGTTTACTGCCTATATTTATGTGTATGTTGGAAACAAACACCAACCTTGGTGAGCTCTAAATGTCCCCATCCACAAAACAGTCACAGATCTGATTAAAATACAGCCAGCTGACTGCTTTTTTTAAAAAAAAATTAAAAATAGGTGTAAAATGTCTGCAAGATTAAGGTCTGTTAACATTATGGTTCTCCCACTGATGTGAATGCACAGTGCCTACCCCAGTGAAGTGCTTATTCCATCAGAGTCACTAGTGGGATAGAAGTATTATATAATAATAATAAAAACAACAACAATGTATCATCATTAAATGATATCCCACTTGTTAAAATATATCCATCCTATACTTTCTCAGAAGAGACAAGCTGCCTCTAAGTATCCCATGAATCAAAGTGCTTCAAGACAACTTTTGCCTGAATGCCAATCTGGTTTATTTAGCCAGGCACAATATTGTGTCCGTGTGGTTGCAAGGCTCTTGATTGCCTTGGAGAGCAGGCAGACTGAATGCTTGCCTGCCTAGAATGTACTGCGGAGAAATAACCTCCATTTTTGGCACAGAAGTGCTATTTCATTCAAAACAATGATACTGTTAAAAGTACAACAGTTAGGAATGAGAGCATTGCAGAGCCATACTCAAAAGCTCAATTCAGCAGCCACATGACCGGCTCAGAGGCAGCTGTAATGGCAGCAGTTCAAAGGTCTAAAGAGCTCAAAGAAGGAAGCCAAAAGCTACTGCAGAGAAGAATTTGTCATAACTTAGTATCCTGAAGGACCCAAGTAAATAAAGCTAGTAAAAAAAAATATGTGCTCTATTTTCACCTTCTAGGAGAAATGAGGAAGGGGGAAGAAAACAGATTAAGTCATACATAATAAAACAAGAGGGTGAATATAAACATTTTTTTTTTACTTTAATTACAAACCCACTGCAGCAGAGCACTTACACTGATGCTCCCCACTACTGCTCTCCCTTTTCTGCACCACTGCCAACAGTAATGAACTGGGTGCCAAAATTTGTCAGTCAGGGACTCCACTTTGAAGGGAAGTACTGCCCTACAGTGAGCAAGAACAGCAGAAATGAGGCTGTCTTATTCTTTGGTAGTTTGGAAGAAAACAGCCTAAGTAGAAAAGCACTAATCAAATCCAGCTTTCCCCAAATATGTCAGCTTTTAGTTTCCAGGTTCTGCTTTCAGGGAGTTCCAACATGCAGTTTTCAATAAAGATCCAGGACAAGATTCCTGTGCCCTGGCCCAGTGGGACATTTGCATCCTCAATGCACAAGGCACTCAGAGTATGTATCACCTGTATTAACAGGGTGGCTGAATCCTCCCATCCTCTTATCAGGTCGAACCAAACTGGTACATCTCAGAGTCCTGGTATGTCAACAGCTCTCTGCATAAGAACATAAGAAGGGATACTGGGGTGGAACAGAACATGTCCCAAGCATTGCTCAGCCATCTTTCCAGAAAGACTATGCAAATGCTACTGCACTGCCTGACAGAACACTAACTGAAAGCACTGTAGAAGAATTTGGGACTAATGGAAAGCAAAAATTCCTCTAACTTCCTCTGAGAGCCCAGGCTTGGGCTTAGGTGGAATATGGGGTGCCTGATCCAGTCCGCACTGGGCAGCTGTGGGCCCACTGTAATGTAATATGAAGTAAATGGTTCAAGTTAAAACTTCTCTATTGAACAGAAGAGTTGGTTTTTCCCAGTTTTGCAAGTATCCATAAGAAATGATTAGTATGAAGGTCTTTCAGCTTCTGATACAGAGATCTGGGATATTACATACGCAAGAACAAAAGGACAGGCTCTGTGCTGGAGGGCTCGTAACACAGCAGTAGTTTCTGTGCTTAGTCCTAACTCTGTCTCATTTACAACTGAGTCCTAATCAAGCCCATAACATTTAGCAGCCATGTGCTCAATACCTTTATTGAGCAGCCCTCTCCTGTATGAGTAGTTTTGAAATTTTCAAAGGAAACACTCAGATAGCAATCCTCTACATGCCACGAGTACATGAGTCAGAATTGTGCCTGACAGCCTGGTTGAAAATGTCATCTGATCTATCCATTCCTAGAAGGAGAAAGGATGCTTAACTCCTTGGTCTTTTTGTTTATCTGCATATTCATCTTGGCTAATCTCACAGGGAAATCAGGAATGGGCTGTTGTTTGTTAGGGGTTTTGAAATTTCTTACTTGTTTTTATTCACTGTGTACATTGGAAGCAATACAGCAAATCATTTTGGAAGGACATGGTTATTAGCACATCCCAATACACTGTGTGTCTTGTTACACAACTCAATATTTTTAATTACTTGCCTTGACTAGTGAGACAGAATTTAAAGTCAAGTTTCAAGTAATCCCTTTTATTGGACTAATGCAGCAATATTGACAGTCATGCTTTAGGGATGTACAAAACTCCCCTGCAGGTCAGGAAGGGGTTGACTCTGAAGAATGGATTCCTATACCCAGAAAGGTGGTTTGTCAATAGTGTACAGTTAGTCCAATAAAAGGGATTACTCAAACATTGGCTCTACACTCAGTCTATAAAGAAAATATCTGAGCTTCTTAGTCAACACATTTATGACTTAAACTATGTTCATTTTGTGATGAATCACTCCAGAATTGAGGGTTGCACTAAGTAAACTGTAGTTGCATCCTAACTACCAAAATATCCATCAACCCAGACAAACAGTAGGTCCACAGCTTTCCTTGTTCTACATTCAAGTAGTTCTGTGTAGTTCAGGGAAGTTGCATTAACTTGTACCAGCTGAGGCTATCCACAGATTTACAGCATTAGTGTTTATGTGCTCCTCTTTAGAAAGAATTGGTTATAGCCCTATAATAAGACATACAAACTACAAAAAAAGCAAAGAAATTCACTGTCATAAAAGAGCTGTATGCGCTTGCACCAAATCTGGATTGGCCTGGTTATGATGTTTCGTACTTTGGAAGGGCAGCATGCCCTCTGCCACCCTGTATTTTTATCTGCACTATGGTAGCAGTGGAAGAACCCAGAGGACCTGAGGGGTTATAGTACCAGACCCTGAGATAAAGTATTTATAGTCTGTGGCTTTGCAAACTGCTCTCGGTAGTTGGGTCTCCATACTCACACACTGTCCTGGTGATTTAAATCAGCTCAGAAACCTGGTGACACAAAGCAACTTGCAGAAGGTACCAAAGATAAGAATGGTTATTTGCCAGATTCACAATGTGTACCCATATTGCTTTCCTGCCTGTCGTCTGTTAGTTTAAAAATATAAAGAAGAAAGAATCTGTTTACCTCTCAATGTATGTTAGATCAAAGTCAAACCACCCGAAACATGGCAGTGGCTGGAAGTCACACTAGCGAAGATCAAACTGGAAGGCAAGAAGCCACCGCCCACATAGACTACAAGAGTGCATTTCATTTCTGACACTCCGCAAGTGAAAGCTTCACAGTCAAAATGAATTTGGTAATGGAGTTACAAGCTCCTGAAAATACAGCTTTTATAAGGTAATATAAACCCTAACACATTTTTAATTATAGTGACACAATCTCTGTGCTATAAATAATGACATCTTTGACCAATATGATGCATAGTAACATGAAAAGTGATGTAACATAAGCAATGTCACTGCTAAAAGTTAAAGGGGAAGACATTTTTCTCAGACAGAATACCCACTATCAATTCAGACAGCACATATCTGGTCTAGATTTATGGTAGTGAATAATAGCGTCATGAATGCTAAAGTGTCCACAGCTTTCAAATAGTTTGGCAAATCTGTACATCAGAATCAGTTTGAAAAGGAAGTACAACCTTTCCTCTGAGATGCCTGCAACTAGAATAAAATACAAGCACTAGAATAATGTAGTGCTATAGAATAACATACAACATCATAATTAGAATAACATACTTTTAACATGGTTGTAAGCAAGTTCCTTCATCTTTTGTGTTTTTAATAAACACAGTTGCAAACGATGTCATATATGGACTGAAATATCTGGAAGAGGCAAGATATGTGCATCCCTGAAAGTAGGAAAGTCGTTAATAAGACGGAGATTATTCAATACCTAGAGAAAATACTAAGATTCTTCCTTCAGAACTTAGGAGATATTTGGCAGCTATTTAAAAACAAAATCAAAAAACCAAAATCAGATTAAAGTGTTGTATCAACATTTCAGCTCTGATGCACTTGAGAAATGCCAGGTTATGGCATTCAGGGATGTATCACTTATGTTAAGCATATATTTAAGTTAAAGCAAAATATCTACATTATTCCTGAGTTCCTGCACTCAATGGGATGTACACATGTGTTTAAGCATCTGCTTCAGTTATGGCCTAAATCAAGAATTCTGAAAATAATTTTGACAGTCCTAAGGAAATAAACTCATGTTCAAGTTAACAGGAGTTTTTCTGGCTGAAAACAGAGTAAGATCTTAAGGCTTTGGTCACCAGCCCAATACAGAGGTAATTTCCTTACTGCTTTTCATTCTTGGGGAAACCACCTCTGTGATGTTTTTACTTCACAGGACACTTTGAAAACTGGAAGATAAACATAGGATCCCAGTGAAATGCAGGCTGCCCTGGAACAGAAAAAGCCACCAATCAGTACTCAATCCAGCAGACAGCTGCTGGAAAAGGAAACATTTTGTAACAGAAGTAATACTACACCTCATAAAATGGGCTGTGAAATACTGAGTAACTAGATGATAGAGAAATGAAGAGACTGACTTAACACTTGACACAATCTCAGCCACCTCCATCAGCCTCAGATAATCATGTTCAGAGCAGATACATCCTGCAAGATCACTGAAGGAAGTAAAGGTTACAGTGGGCTTAAATGCCCTTTGCCAGTGCCCCTCAACTCTTTCTGTCTCCTTCATTCTTTTACAACTGTTCTCTGAGTGATAAAAATAGCCATGTTAACTTTTATTGGCCTTACAACATGTGCATGGTCCTGCTCTAGACACTTCAGATTACCACGGAGAAGGCAAACCCTGAGTCAATCCCAGGGGAGTTACAAACCCCTGTCCTAACATGACTTAGCCCTGAGGAGGAACCCAGCCAGCCAGACTCCGTGTAGTTCTGCTGTGCTCTTTCTGTATTTAAGTACCTCAGTGCATTCCTATCCAGGGTACTGGGGAAGTGCTGAAGCATGCAAAGGCTGAGAAAATATTGCAAAAGCTAGTTTTGTTTCAGAGGGATATAGCCAGACAATGAAAGAATATGCCTAGAAGAGTTTGCTTTTTAGTGGTTTGGGCCTGACTCTTCATCAGTAAACATCAAGAATGGCATCTTGAAGTAAAGAGAATTATACCAGCGTAAAAACAATGCTCTTCTGAAGCATAACCACGCACAGATTACTGTAAACATGTAGTGATTCAAACCATATATAATTTTGCTATTTTGTATTAACATTTTTAACATGATTAAACAAAGCCCAAAGAATACAATGGCCTTGGTAAGAAAAATGATTTCTTGCACATACATTTTAAATGAAATGCAATGCAACTTTGTGATTCAGACCTTAGTAGGCACAAAATTTAGAATAACTCTGTTTATCTGTGCAAACTTTCCTTAGCCTGTTGCAACTCCAAATGTTTTAACTGTTACACATGGGTGTTTGGTAGAATATACTAAATAAAAATTTACAAAGACTTTATTTTCCTCCAGCCTACAAAGGACTCCAAATCTTTACTGTTCAGCACAGCTGCCTAGAATAGGCACACTAGAGCTTTTGTCCAGTGAGTCAAACTGAGTGGGAGTGAATACCATTAACCCTTAAAACAGAATTATCTTATTCTTTTGATTTAACTGGACACTGTAATATGTTTGTGGCCATATTTGGAACACATCCGGCTTGATCTAGAAGGACACAGGAATAATAGATATCATTCAGATCATAATTAGTCATGTACTTGCAATAGCGGGATGTAAAGCAAAAGGAAAAACACTGAAAATGTTGTTTTTTTGGACTGTGACAAAGAGCTTTTTAAATGAGTTTGGGCATTTTTAGTGTCTGACTCACGTCTGGAGATTTCTGCTATACTCCAGAATCCTTTAACTTTTGTGTTTTTTATTTCTGCCTTTGACAATGACATGCTAATAGCTCCAGGCTTCCTACTGCCTTCTTGTGCATATTGCTCTCCTTTGTTTTCTGTTAGAGCGAAAATGTCAGAATTTTAGATAGCAGATTTTGTGATCATGGCAAGAGTTAAGGAAATTTTAGTGTATCCTGTGATGACAGGTTGGACCTTCTTCAGACACAGTTTTCACGTTTTATATTCTGTTTCTCTTTTTTCATGAAACTACATCATAAACTTGTAGCAGGAACAAGGAAATATCACTTTAAGAGCCACTGATTTATCAAGCATTTATGTAAGTAGAACATTTTTACTATTTTACCAAAGTTTCACACAAGGCCAATACCTGCTAGAACAAGAATGACAGAAAGGACTGAGGGTGGACCTTGCCGCACTGAAGTTCATAGGAGCAACAGCATTTTCTCCAGTTCGATTGAGGGCCAGGGTTGCGACCATCTAACATTTACCGTCAGGTGGAAGCCAGTGCTTACAAAAGAGCACTCCACAAACAGATACTTTGCAGGTTTGGCACCTCTAAGCCTGGTCCTGAAAACAACTGAAATGTCACTTTCCTTACACAATCCTTATGCAATTATGTATGTACATTGACTCTTATGTAATCATGGACTCGCGTGCACCATCAAGCGATTTTAGTTAATCCAGTATAAATATTCAGATAATATAAATCTAAGCTTGAAATGTCAAGTGCCTGTGACTTCTGAAGGCACAGTGGGCTTTTGAAAATGTACCTTAAATTCCATTTCAGAAATTATTTAGAGCTCTGTGCATGGAAATATTCTTGGCTTTCCACAAGACCTGGGCTCCTAACAGCCCACATCTCTCTGAAAATAAATTGAGGCCCCTAAAATTTTTGCACTATTTCTAAATGGGAACCTGTGATCGCTAGTACAGCTGATAGTATCACACCACCCAGAAACCCAGAAATATGGAATACAGAGCATTCTGACAGAGCCAAGAACTCATTGTATTTCTTTGGTACATCACTGCACTGCCTCAAACAAAATATCTCCTTCCTTCGGGGTAGGGCGGCTATGCAGCACTCTGTCAAGCATGCACATCAGCGTGAGGGGCAGATCTGAGGCATGCCCCTCCTCAGATCATACGCTCTGTCACATACAGCACTGACATTTGGTAAAAGAAAGCCCAGAAAGACAACGATAAGGATATTAACGACTTTACTGTGGCATTTGATGGCAAAGAATTTTGATGATCAGTGTATGTCCACCCTTGAGAGAAGGTCCAATTGCACATGGCAAGAAAGGAATGGTGGGTGTGAGAGAAAATGCAAAAGCCTAAAGTCTTTACTTACTGACATAACTCAGAAGTAATTCCTTTGATGGCACTGAATTTACACTGATGTCAACATGATAGTGGAAGATGTCTAAAGATGGCAGAGACAGATGAGCAGGAGGATGGCAACAGGATGTAGAATAAAGTGAGAACAGATGCATATAGGATGAGTGTAAAAATAGAACAAAGCCCAGAGCCACAATTTTGCTGCAAGAGCAGCAAACTATTAATCGCAGTACTGGGGTGATGGAGCCTGCAGCACCTCGGCAGCCACAGACATGCACCTTTGTGAATTTCACATTTGATGGCAGAAAAAACTGTACAAGCTCCTCCACATTTTGCTAAATGGAGGCTCTAACTGGTTATGTGATAGTAAGGAGGAATTCCTAGCATCACTGTACAAAACAAAGAGTCTTCCAGAGATGCTAAATTGGATCTGACCATCATCTTGTAGGTTCCAAATGAAGCTGGCGGGAGTGATTAAGCAAAAGTAGTGTGAAGAAAGCCTAAAACATTCAGAGAGATAAAAAATTGCTCAGAGTAATTCTTTACCTAATGCTTTGGTTTTTTCTTTCTTCCACCCAAATACTGACTAGAAAAAGGGTGATAAAATGTCATTGAAAACATGCAGCCAGATACTCTGGGAATACAGGAATATGAAAGCTAGCTTAAGAGTGAGGGACTGCAAGTGCTCAAGCTAGAGACTCCAAGAAGAAAAGGAAAAGAAAGAAAAGAGGGACTACTGTGCAGAGGTAACACCACATGCCTTGCCATCTTAACACCAAGGAATATTATTAGGCCTCGAGCTGCCTATAGACCTGCCATTGAAACTGGAAGTGTCTGTACTTACAGTTTTCTTGGATGCACTGGACTCCTCCCAGTGTTTCAGTTTCCTTTATTGACTGAAAACATTCTAAGAAAAACTAAGGCTTCATTTTCACTACACTGCTACATTAGGGTATGACAAGCGTGCTACTCTTGTCCGAACTTTACTCTACGCACAGAACAATTCAACCCAGGACAGGATTTGTGGCCCAACTAATGGGGCAAGTCAGGATGAGACTGGAATGCAGGTGAGTGCTTCTCAGAATACTGCAGAAGCCCCAAGAGTGCTACAATCTTCCATGCTTTGCCAAATTACCCTCTGATGGTACTTTTTGGGTCTCTGTCTCTTTCCCAGCCAAATCAGAGAGAACCTCTTAAGGCATAATTACCATGTTTTGACATGGGAGCTTTGCCTTAGTATGCAACTGCCTGCACCTGTGTTTTCTATAGCTTCACTGTAGTTGGGTAAGCAAATAATATCTAGGGGTGAGACCTTTCTTCACAGCCTGTGGCTATGTGACCTGGCTGCATGACCTGAGCCTTACCCTTCAGCTCCTTACTCATGGTTGTGCTGTGACACCAATAAGATTTATGCTTTTGGGGTCAACACTTCAAATCAGCGTGTTCTCATGACATCACATGCAGGCTGTCTGATGAAAGGATGCATAGGACTAGTCACCGTCAGCAGCAGGAGAGAATGTAATAAAGATATGAGAAAAACTGAGTTCCTTACCATGTTCTGAGCCCTTTAACAAGATGCTTTCCACTAGTTCAAATTCCTGGATCTGTCTATATCACAGGGCACTCAAGGAGCTGGGAGAGAGTTCATGAGACTAAGGAAGACCTAGAGCTGACATAGGCTTGCATTAGTGGCCATGGCCACTGTTTCAGTTCCTAATGATCCAAAGAGGTAAGAAGACTAGGAGAAGCATAGTAAGAAACAAGCAATAACTAAGACTGGCTGCCTAAGAAGAGAGAAAGCAATCCCTGATGACTAAAGACATATCATAGAAGAGACCTGTCATTGCTTGCACTAGCCCACTCTGTGCAGCATAGAAGACGGGCATTTAGAAATGCTAGAGGAAAAATTCATGGCATTTATCCTTCCTCCTTTAGCATGCAAAGGACTGGTTTTAGGTAATGATATTCTCACATTCCCTTTTGGCCACAATAGGCCTCGTTCTTCCAGTTCCACACTCACTCCTTTCCTTCACTTTTACCTTCCCTCCTCACAGTTTTGTTAACATGAAATTATAAAGCTGTATTTAGCAAACTTAGGAAAAAAATGTAACATTAATTTCATCATTAGGTCAGAGGACAATGATTTATTTTCACTGTAGTTTTGCTGTATTACCTATTGCCCCATTCTGAGTCAGTAGCATATAGTGCACATTTTCAAAAATTAAACGCAACAAAATATATAAGGGCAAAGTCATGTATTTTGGTGTCATTTGGGAAGTTCATACTGGGCCCAAATAGATTTCCTTGAACAAAATGTGTGTGATATTCACTCTGTAGTCTGTTAAAAATCAGTCACTAGAAAAATAGGTTTCATATAGCTGGTGAAATTAGGAGGAAGAAATGAAGCAGCTAAGAGAATAGAAGAGATAATGAAAACTCTTCCTATTGACCTTATTAAAGGATAAACAGAAAAGTAGGAGCTAAATTCCTTGCAGAGTAATGGAGAAATAAACAGAAGGAGAACAAGATTAAAACCAAACTGAATCAAGTGGGGAATGCAGTCAAGCTTCTGCAGTTACTAGCACAAGAGTAACCAAAGTTACTCATCTCCTACACGGCCAACTTTGACTCCTCAACTCAAATGAACAGGTTGCCATTTGTAAGCAGATCAGCTGACAATCAGCCTTCAGTGGGGATCTAAAATGAGGTTCAACTGTTGTTAAAATACCTTAATTGATTTGCCAGTGCACCCAGCTTAATACAGTGAAGAAGCCAATGAAAATTAATGAATTAACTCAAATGACGTTGCAGACTTTGATGAGAAGTATCCCTAAGAGAAAACAATGGAAGAAAGAGAGGAGTTTCAATACTAAATCAGACCAGTGGTCCATCTAGTACTAGATATAAAATCCCTGTAACGGACAGTTATGCAATGAGACACCCATTGGGGAAATTCCTAATACCAGGTGATTTTATTCTGAAGTAAGAGGACTTGTGTATTTCTTTCTAACCTAATGTATCTGCAGATGTTCTTATCCTTCATATCATGGCCTAATCTTTCATTTTTCTCCTTTCCTCCCTCACAGAGGACTCCATAACTTAATATATTGTATATACAAAAAGCCTTTTGGTTTTAGTAACGTTACATGCATGCAACAGTTCCCCTGTTTAGGTACTAGGACAAGAGTCAAACCAACCATTTTCTCCTACTGTACATTTTACACAACAAATAACATCAGCCTTCTTGTTGAACTAAGCACAGAAAACACGTTTTGGCTCCTACAGTATAGAACCTTTTCAAGCTTCCAAACATATTTATTGCTCTTTTGGAGATATTTGATATTTCTGCTACATCTTTTTCAAAACATAGCACCTAGAAATCACAAACACAGCAATCCCCCTTTTCAGTACACGATGGGGGATGTTGGGATTGAG
Source organism: Cuculus canorus (assembly GCF_017976375.1). Lineage (NCBI taxonomy): Eukaryota > Metazoa > Chordata > Aves > Cuculiformes > Cuculidae > Cuculus > Cuculus canorus. Next base: position 18,932,891 of record NC_071408.1, on the reverse strand, counting down.
AGCAGCCCTGCAAAGAAGGACTTAGGGGTGCTGGTCGATGAGAAGCTCGACACGAGCCAGCAATGTGCACTCACAGCCCAGAACGCCAACTGTATCCTGGGCTGCATCAAAAGAAGCGTGGCCAGCAGGGTGAGGGAGGTGATTCTGCCCCTCTATTCCTCTCTTGTGAGACCTCATCTGGAATACCGTGTCCAGTTCTGGAATCCTCAACATAAGAAAGACATGGAGCTGTTGGAACAGGTCCAGAGGAGGGCTACAAAGATGATCGAAGGGCTGGAGCACCTTCCCTACGAGGACAGGCTGAGAGAGTTGGGCATGTTCAGCCTGGAGAAGGCTCAGAGGAGGTCTTATAGAGACCTTCCAGTACCCGAAGGGGGCCTACAGGAAAGCTGGAGAGGGGCTATTTGTAAAGGCTTGTGGGGATAGGACCAGGGGGAACGGGTATAAACTGGAGAGGGGCAGATTTAGACTGGACATTAGGAAGAATTTCTTCACCATGAGAGTGGTGACACACTGGCACAGGTTGCCCAGGGAGGTTGTGGCTGCCCCATCCCTGGAGGTGATCGAGGACAGGCTGGATGGGACCTTGGGCAGCCTGATCGGATGTCCCTGCCCATGGCAGGGGAGTTGGAACTAGATAATCTTTAAGGTCCCTTCCAACCCTTACTATACTATGATAGTATGGTACTATTATTCTCCATTCCTTTCTAATTTTTTCTTTTTACCAACCTTAGGCAGCGAGGAAACATTTTTACTACCACATGCCCACACTATTACTTAGGTCTTCTTTGAGCATTTTTCTCCATGATAGAAGAGAAAGCTGTCAGATTAATTATAAAGAATGAACCATGACCTATTTTGCAGTGGAAAAGGAGACTGGTATCAAAATGGAAATGTAAAATCTCATGAAGTTTCACAGCTCCAGTCTTCTAAACAAGGTACTACGTACTCATCTTGACATAAAGCAGATTTCAGTCCCTCTTTGCAATACACAAGAGTGTTTCTGTAAGCTGGCTAGAGATCTGGTGAGGAAAACTGGACACAGACGAGGCAGAAGTTGCCTTATCTGTGAAGATGTATTCTAAGTTGTGTTGGAAACCACATGTAGAGCAAGATTTGACTAAGGAGCCTGGCAGTTTGAATCCTGTATTATGCTATTTGAACTGAAAAGCTATTCCTTCCTTCCAGACGTGCTGTTGTTAAGTTACTGGAGAGCAATAGCGGATGTTTCATTCATTCATTATGAATGGATTCCTATAGACCTAATTTGTTCCTAATTCCAGGACTAAATTCAGAATATTCAAGAGCAACTTGACTATTACAAAGAGAAGTAAGAAAACACTTAACAGATCATGTGATCGCCTTACAGAAAGTTTAAAGGATGGAAGGGACAGATTTCTTCATTGATGGCAGCTTTCATCTTACCTAAAGGAAAGATTCCTTTGCAATCCTTTCAGCAATAAGGAAATGGGATGTCTTTTTTACCAAATGATCTGAAATGCATTTCATCTCCTATTCGTAGACAATAAGACACTCAAATGTACAGTATATAAAGGAGTAGAAGATTAAAAAAATCAATTTTTTAAGGAAGTATCACACAAATATTGTCCATAGCAAAGGGAAAGAAGCAATAGGAAGCTGATTTCCATATAAAGTCTCCAAAATTAATTAATGGTGAAAAGATTCTGTAAGACACAGTAAGGGTTCTCTCATCTATACACACACACATTTTAAGGTCAAAGGGGACTGTTCTCTTGCATAACAATGGCCACAGGACCTCCACACTGACTTCTCTAATAAGCATACCTTACTGTGTGAGCTGTAATCCATCTTTAAGGGGAATATTCCATCTTAATTCATGACTCATTTTTACAGTTTGATGAACTCAAACTTAGCAGTAATGACAACAAAGTCTATCAGAAGAACAGAATCTCAGATACTCTATGTGACTGGGATGCCACAAAAAGCACATTGGAAGAAAAGATGATGTTAGAAAATTAAACCCTATTTTTTATCATAAAATTGAATCTCATCTTTTTCAAACCCTGATTTTAGCAAACTGAGTACTGTGTGGCCATGTGTCACTGACTAACTCACATTAAGAAAACATTAAGCAGCTGCACTGAAATAATTCTCAGTCTGTAACAGAAAAGTCAGTATTAGGGTTTGCATCTTTCCTGACTGCTGTGTCCCAAGGGCAGTACAGAAGTCCAGATACTTTAGACCAATAAAGTTGAATGTATTGCAAATAACTTCAAGTCATTACAGACAGCATGTTACATGGTGAGTCCTTATTACTTCATATCTGCAAGATACACATACACTGATATCACGTGACAAGAGAAAACAAGAAATTACTGCAGATAGAATTTACAGGTATCATTCCAGCTAAAGGTCATAAGTAAAATCAATCTTACATGGGAAGCAGATTTCCCATTACTGAAATATCCCTGATATCTCATGACTGCAAGATTGCTCTGTACATCTCTAGTAATAAGGTTAACTCTGGCCAGTATGACTTATCATACCAAGAGTTATATAAGAATTATGTTCAGAGAGCAAAAGGTGCTGGAATATGCAGAAGATGCTACCTGCAGCAAAGAATATTAATTGTGTTGGGGCTGATGGAAATGTGAGCAGATGAAAAGAAAGGAACGTCGAATGGCAGTGTCTCATCTAACAAAGTCAGAGTTTGCAGCATGTGAAAAACAAGGGTGATTACAAGACAGCATCCTAGTGTATACTAGCATGGGAGATCTGGTGGTGATGGCAGGGAAGAGAGTACATACATTATTTTTAAATGTAAGTAACAGAGCCAAGATGGCAAGGAGGTGTAGAATAAAACTGAATTTTATAGGCATAATAAATTCTTTCCCAGAGAGGAAAAGGTATTCTGAACATAAAGAAGAAAGGGCACAAACCTATCATTTGTTTGCATTGCTTTGCTGTCTGTAATTAAGAAAAAGCATTCTTGCAATCATGTAAAGACAGAAAAAGATGAATCCTATGTTATATGATAGTAAAAAAGGAATGTGGCGGGGGGGAAGAATGATCTAAATGTAGATACTGTGTGCAACCACCAGGTGGTTGAGAAGTGTATGACGTATGAGGAGCTTAGAAGATCAGCTGGCAGAGGGGATGATTGAGTGGATGCCAGCAGGGAAGAGGCCACATGAAAGACCAAATCCTAGAAATTGGGTCTATGTATCCAAAGCTCTAGGTGACAGCGTTAAAGCAATGAGATAAATGAATCAGCTCTCAAGGCAGCAATGGTGATGGATAAGGTGGGATAGGATCAGCTGCCAAAGGAGTGTGAATAAGTTCTAGAAATACTTGGAAATGCATATGGAGGGGAGAGGGGAAGAAAGGATGTGAGAAGGAGCTGTTGGTTGACTTGGAAGGCACTATGGAACACAAGCAATTGGATTTTACTGGCTGTCTCAACAGTCATTTCAGTTTATAGAGTTTGTTAATGACTTTGTATAATGTCACTAAATGGGAGTGCTAGGGGAATATTAAGGGGCACATCCCAGATGAGGTACATTGTTTCTTTGAGTCTCATGGTTAGGTACTTCTGTGCAGTTCTTTCCAGGGTGCTGAGCTCCATAACGGGCCTAAAGCCTTTCTGAGCTGCTTCAGAGGCTAGAGTGTAGCTGGCTGCCACTGAAATCTGGAGGAATTTAACTGTGAAGAAAATGGTACATAAGTCAGTGTCTCAGCACTTGACTTACTGAATCTGTGAAGAGCAAGGACCAATTTCTGTGTTTCAGTCTCTCTCAGGACGATGTTTCAAATGAGACTAGAAAAAAACTGCCAGGTCTTCGTCTTCACAGCACCTTACCAAAGGTCTGGTTTATTCCATAAATATCTTCATCTTTGTCTGTGAGCTCAGAGCAACATAGGAAACATAAAGAGAAGTCCCCAAAACATTCTGTAGAGCAGTCCTATCAAAGGTGCAGCAGTGATTTTAAAAACACCCTTTCTCACTAGCTTCTTGAGCATGGTTTGAAAGTAAACATGCAAATCCATTTCAAATTTGCAGTGTCCAGATCACTTATGCACTGAACTTGTTTTATAAATCAAAGGGCAATTGTTCAGGCGCTCTGCTGAGTGAGGACAAAATCCCTGATTTTTTTTTCATAATAATGTCAGCCTTCTCTTCTGAGTAAGGACTCCAGTTGTTTTAGAAATAAAACCAAACACTGCAGTCCCATTTGAAAACAATTATTCTGGGCCAAATCCCAGAAGGTGCTGAGTGTCTTCAACTCCCACTTTATTCATGAGGGACTAAATATGCTTAATGTTGTACATGAACTTAGAGATTATCCTTAAGTGTAAGAGCCAGATCCCCTGTATCTTTTAACCTGAGGCACTGCTTACTCCTGCGAATAGAGCACAGCTTGACCCTGCAAGTCCTTAGCATGAAAGGTTGGACTTACTGCTATGCCCAGTACCACTGACAATAATCTCTACCATCCATAATAAAGTTTTGCAGGATGAAGCCTTAAATAAAATTTATGTCACTGACCTACAACCAACAGCTGCAAGAAAAAAAGTAAAACTGCAATGAAAATTCCCAGCCCATTAACATGGATATTGCGCTACTTCAGCTTCAGACAAAAGCTGCATTAACTCTATCCTTCAAAAATGATACAGTCTAAACAGCTCAACTAGACTTATTAAACATCATCATAGTGTTTTTTCTAACAACCTAAGCCCTCAAAATTTAAGCAACTTTAAATATGATCCATTAAAATTGCACTTGAGAAATCATCAGTGAGGTAAATGAATTCTACTTCACAGCCTCTGCAGTAGAATGGACAGATGTTAGCTAAGCACCAGTGTCTGGCTCTATGTCTTGCAAATGCCCACAGATTTATAAACAAATTATCAAAAGGGTAAGGAGTTAAAGCAGTGAACAGTGGCTCACTAAAACCTAAATAGGAGACAGAGACTTGGTCTGCCCACAATGTTCCTATTTGTACAGCTATGCGAGATCAACGACAAAGAGCACCCAGGATTAACTTCATGCATCTGGCACAGCACATCGAGTGTGCCTGTGTGTTTATGTGCATGGACCTTTTGTCTGTGAAACAGTTAAAACTTAAGGTTACCCATCCAAGGAGTAGAAAATGAAGGTTCTGAGTTTGATGGACAACAGCTCAGAGATCCCTGATGTCCCAAAATATTAGGTTTCTCTTCTAATAATGTTGGAAATATTGCCTACTGTCATGATTAATCTTAGCAGCATCTCTGGCTGATTGCAGGTGACGCAGTCACAGCGCAGTGCCTGTGTTGGTTTCCACACACCGTCAAATCTGCTACAAATGCAGGGGTGAAGGGGAAAGAACTGTGATACCAGGTATCCCAGTAGCTAATAGATTGTGACATGAAAGAAGGAAACCTTTATTTTAATTCAAAAAACAAAAGCCAAATAGCAAAACTTATGTACGTGCCTAACTTTTTTTTCTTCCTCAAGTGGAAAACATTCGCCTGCTAACAACTCTTGGCTGGCATCAAGGGAAAGTGGAGGTATTTGCAGATGTGGAGGAAGACATACAAAACATTTTTCAAATCAAAGGCTTGAATTATTGCACTGGGTTCATGAAGTTTCACAGGCATGTAGACACACCATTGTCTACACCCTGGAACAAGCTGCCCTTTCTTCAAGAAGGAAAAACAACCCAATGTTTCTTACAATCTGATCTGTATGTATCAAGGAGCTATCTATATTTTTAAATTCTTTGCATTGTCTGTGGTAAGGGTGTGCTGTTTTGGCCCAACAATGGCAACATTGATTTTAGAATTTCAGAATTTTGGTGCATAGAACAAACTGTGAAACAAAACCGGCCTGCTCTCAATAGTACAACAACAGTGCTCTTATATAAACTTGCCTTTCCTCGCCATTTTACATAGTCAAAGATCAATACTGTTCATTCAGCCAACATTATTAAAGCCATTTATCAGTGACTTTTTTTTTTGTTGCTAATAAAAGGGGTTTTGCCGACAAAGTTATGTCATCTTCCGCTCGCTTGGTAGCAGCACAGATAATTAGCTTTGTTGTGTCCCCAACAATTGGGCCTTGTTTATGAACTTACATTTATTAAGTGAAAGTATTTGGAAACTGATGGTACATTGAAGTTTGGTTGCCATAGGCAATAATCATCCCAAAAAAGTCATGACCTCCCTGTTATGCAGCTAGTAACTAATTGAAATGATACAAATTACTCTGATTCTCTGTCTGCCAATTTAGAGGCTGGTTGTGGTCAAGGGTCAAACGAGCTCCTATTCATGAAATACGTTTGAAGTGGCTGCTGCCATAGCAAGGGGTTTGGTGTGGACGCTGTGACTCCTCTGGACATTACCCCATACTGTGGAGGAGAGCGCTGCACAGATAGCAAAAAGAATAAGCCTACCAAGACTACCTTCAGCTGACACATCAAAAGCTTCCCCTTGTCAGTTATTTAGCAGTACTTGCTACCAACCAGGACACGGTTTACTGGGTAGAAATAAGTGTTGTATTCATCCCCAAGGGCTACCTTGTACATTTAACTGATGCTACAATGCCTCCTGAGGTAGTTCTAAGAAATCAAAGTATCATTCTGCTTGCACTCAGTTCACTAAGAAAAACAAAACACTCCTTTTCTGTGAAACATGACAGGAGAAATTAAAGTCTGATGAACTATCAAAGGCAAAGCCCACATTTCCTGTGAAAATAACAGGAGAAATTAAAATCTGATGAACTATCAGAGGCATCATCCTTTAAAAACATTTATGATAATTCAACTATGTATTAAAAGAGTATAACATCTTTATATATATTTGGGAGACTTCAACACAAAAAAGTTAATAGTATAAAGAGATTTTTGTCCTTTAGGAAAGTCTAAGTGATTCCAGGGAATGTTGCTCAAAGGCTTATTAAATGTGCCAAATGTACTGGTTTACTGTGTGAACATTTGCAATGCCATTAAAGAGATTTCTTTCTTTGTGTAAGCTCCTACAGCTTTAACATGTCTAAACCTATTAAAAATGTGATAGAAGCAACTATGCCACATGAACAAGCCAGGCTCCTTGGATAATGAAGATTAACATTTTCTGTGTTTCAACATTATTTGAAAGATTTACCATGTAGTTTCAGCCCAGTATGCTTCAACAAACATATTTGTCAATAACAAATCTGTGCCCCACCTATGAGGGACAGAAATCATTCTTATGGCTAGATTTGTCCCATATCTAGCAACTTTTCTCTCTTCAGAACATACCAGAAATATTTAACTATGCAACTACAGCAAGAGTAGCTCAGCACGATGCAAACCAAGAAATACAAAGTCACAAGTGACATCATACCTTATCAGGCACTCCAATCAGGCTGTCCTCCAGGCTGCATTCCCACCTCCTGTGCAATGAACAGCTATGCCACTGATTCCCAGATACACCTGAAGTAGCTGCTAAAAAACCCAACAATTACGTATTGAAACCAAAGAGGATGGAACTGGGTTCTCAATTCTGCTCTGACCACCACAATACAATATCCAAGTGCGCTACAGTCACAGACAACCTAAATGTCAACTAGTTGTAGTGAGGACTGCAGAACCCCCATGAGACCATGGGGCTCAAAGTGGGCTAATTTGCCATATGTCTTGGCAGAATTTTAATTTGCATTATGAATTTCAGGTTTTGGTTCTGTCACTTTCCCTGATTATGCCCTGGGAACACCCATATGCGTGAGATGTGCTTAATAATATATTTTTTACACACAGTCTCCCTAAAATACAGCATAATTTTAAAATGGCTACCACTGGTGCTCATAATCTAAGTAGTTATCTACAGGTGTAGGTATAAGGCCAAGTGAAACAGAAAATGGTGATTTGGTTCCTAAGAAAATGATGTCTTTTTTTCTGTCTACATCAGTGTTTTTCCCTGGCAAAATTCCTACTTCTTGTCAAGTAACAAAAAATGAAAGCGTTCATTTTCAAATTAAATACGCCACTTTGGAAGTGTTGTTTTTTAACAAGACACTGTCATGCTCAGAGGAAAGTGGACACCTGTCATGAAAAATATTCATAGCAGAAAACCTAATTTTCCTTTAAACACAGAAAAAAAATTGACCAGCCTTGTGACAGAAGTCTTTCATCGCCATTCAATGTCAGCACTGTCATTATATCCCCTATTGTGAAGACAGTTAAGAACGTGTCTTTGAAAATTTATTCTAGGGTTGCCCTTGTGGCCTATTGATCTCACTTCATGCGAGAGATCTGGGCTCGAGCAAGAGGGCTGGTAAGGCAGACAGGCTGCTCTGAAGGGACAGAGTGGTGCCCTTGTGCTCCCATGAAGCCACCATGAACATTCAAAAGTTTCAAAGAGTATTTTAATCTCATCTTCTGCAAAACTTCCTGGGATGATGGTGTTGAAAGGTTTAAAGAGAGGAAAAAAAATATAAGCATTCAGAAATGTACCGGGCACAATCCTTCTTGAAGAGGACCCTCCAGGCAGTAGCACTGACAGAAAATGTGAAATGACATGAAGAAGGCACAAGCATGGCTAATTCCCCTAAATCAGGGGGTTTAAGAGGAATATTTGTACCCAGTTCTTCAGTCTACCACAACAGCTGGAATGATCTCCATTATTTAAAAGCAAAATTCCAAAGAATAAAGTGTCTATTTCCTTACTTAAAACCCTTTCAACTCCTGCTTATGGCTAACTTCTGTTCTTAAGGACAATGTAAGGCAAACAGCAGGCCTGCTTTCCCCCCCACCGCCACCAGTGTGAAGTGTTTGTCCACTTGATCACTTCAGTGGAGTTATTTCTAATTTGCCCCATCATGAGAGGTGATTCAAGCCAACATGTCCATAATATAAGGCAATCACAGGGATAATAAAAAAACAGGAGTCTATGTTTTTCCTTACTGAACCTGCCATGAATCAGCAGCAGAAGCAAGAGCAGATAGATTACAGCTCTGGAAGCGGAACAGCATGTGTCAAAGTCTCTCTCAAAGAAAACCTTACCCTGCTGAAGTTACTCGGTCCCACTAAAGTCAATGAACTTGCACAGACATAATGTAAACCATACTTCATAAGTCAGTGCTTACAATTAAACAGCATATTGGCTTCCAATTTAGATGCCGTGCATTGATTTCCATCGTATACCCACATGCTCAATAATAAGGGCAACCTTTAGGCCTATATCCTCAAAGACACTTCACCCATGCTGTTCATAGGTGTACCCTCTCTGATGACTTCGCTCTGCCAGCAAGATCACTGAGTGATTATGCAATATACACACCAAACATTGCCCAAACACATATTAGCATGAGGGAACACAGCAGCTTAAAAGAAGAGGCTGTGGTTTGTTGAGTCAATGACATGCTTTCTTCCAAACATCTAAATGCAGTGCTAGGTCTTTAATCTACATTTTAAAAAAGCCTATAAACATATATTTACACAATAAAACATAACCATCTGAAAGAGCCATTACAGCCAATTGTCCTTTGTGTCAACTAATTCCTTCCATTCCCTCCCAAAAGGGCTCAGCTGAGTCCCCCTTGGAGACCCTACTCCAATAACAACAATTCCCTTCCTCCCCGAACTATCAAGCCTCCATCACATGGGCAGCTTCCCTCCTGGCAAGCCTTCTCTCATCCTGATCAAATCTTCAGCCTCCACTTTCCTCCTCTGTGGCACACAGAAGGGCTGATATTTCTCCCCAAGGTAAAAAGGTCTTAAATATAAGCGCTGAGAGCTTTGGCAGTCACTGTTCTGATCTGTAGCTACCATGGATGGAGATCTTTTGTTATAAAATCTGAATTTCATGAAGTGTCAGGAGTCTGCTGGCCAGATTTTCTCCCATCTATTCTACAGACTAATATAAATCATTTAAAACATAAACCTAGGGGCTGTGTTTGCTGGCTCCTCACCATTCCTGCTGATCTCACCAGTCTGCTGGTGGCAGCGTACTGCTGCCTTCCAAAGCTAACCCAGAGATCTGTCTCCCTGTACAGTGCATGCCTTATGTTTATTTTCTTTGACTCCTGCCATAAGAAAGAAGGCATTACAATTCAAAGCACTAAGGACCAGATTCTCGTTGGCTTGACATTAAACACTGCCTTAGCGTCCGAAAAAGCCTGGTGTAACCTGTAGTTATTTATATTATAAGGTAAATCTTAGCATGGTTAAAGGCAATACAATCAGAGGCGGTTATTTTTTTTCCACATATGGAAGGCTGTATGACTTTCAGCTTCAGTGAGTAAAAACAACCAAAGAAGGTAAAACAAAAAAAGAAAACTGTCATGAATAAAAATGGACATGCAGATCTCCCCTGGAATATATCCTTTCATTTTGCAGGGGTATATTCTTGCTTTTCTTCCTCAAATCATTATCCTCTTAATAAGCAGTACAAGCTTTGAAATACCCAAAATCATAACAGTTACACAACTCCTGGGATTGTTCAAAAGGTGACAAACACATTTTTGAATAATCATTAAAATACATGTATGTATTTTTTACGTAGCTCTGTACACACATATATAGACATATAGACATAGTCAGCACATATACATAGATAAGCACAAAGACATTGTCAGCACTGCAAAAAAAATCTGCTCTTTTCTAGCAGTGGGTTCTGGCATAACAGCCAGTATTGCAACATTTCTAAATGAAAATAATTCTGCCAGTATTTCATGTATGTTTGGACACCAGGTGATTTAAAAGACTTTGGATTAAAAAAGTGTCAATCAGAACTAGGAAACACCATAGAATTTCTACCCCAGCACGCAAGCCACTGGGCTACTGCATGAGCAAAGCACAGACCCTTTTTGTCCCTTTCTGACTTCAGTGCATCAGCTGGGAGCAAAAGACCTTCAGGTTCACCTTCAAATTACAGCAAAAGCTGCTACAGTTGCCCGTAGGGCCAACTCTTGATCCTATTCCCCCAGGACAGGTGAGGAGGATAGATGGCTGATTAAAGTTTCTTTGCTTAGCTTTTGCTTTTCAAAAATTTTTCCTTTTTAAAAAACATTTTTTATGGGTTAGATTTTTCACTAGTTCAAAAATGGCTACTTAAATTACCATATACCGGGGCAAACTTAATTAATGCACTTCACTAAAATTCCATAACAGAACAGAAAACAGATACAAAATAAGAAAAATAGTATTAACTGATGCCAAATCCCACATCTCAACAAATAACAATGGACTGTTTATGCTGCATTGCTCTTTTCTAATCTCCACATATTACTATAATTATTAACTGCTAGTCCTAAAATCTATAGAGTTATCATTATTGTTATTATTATGAAACTCAATCTCATTTTCATGTCATAAAGATAAACCAAATCTCATTTCAATTAGTTGCAGCAGGAGGGAATGAACTTTAAACAGACATTTAATTTCTGAAAAAAAATTAGGAAGTTCTTCATGGAAATGTTATGGCATTTTGAAGCAGATTAATAGTTCGGTATGAACACATCCACCCTGCAGCTAAATGACGGCTGTACCGTGATCAGAAGACAGGTTAAATGAGCAAAATCAGTTGATACCACTGGTTTGGATCTAATCAAATAGTAGTCATTTTTACGACTTTTTAGCTACATTATTTTTTCATCCCGTGTGCTATCCGAATTGTTACTGTGAGATCTGCTTTGTAATTGGGTTATATTTGTCTTTAATGCATTTGATCGGTGAAGAAGTGCTAGGACCAGATGGGTACTTTGCAGTCTGGTTTCTGTCATGAATGGTTTGAAATCACTGTTCCCACCAAAAGTGCTCTTGGATGCACCATGCTTCACAGAAGCAATCTTGTGCATATCTTAGCATAACTTGAGGGCAGGATCTAACCTGGAGCAGGGCATTCTGCCTCCCAAACACACCTAGCCTCATCAGTGTTCAGCTGGGTAAGAATTGTACCATGAGGCTGCTCGAGGACAGTTTGATCCATGATGCCCATGCGTGTGACAAGGCCGACAGAGAGTATACTACGAAGGGTGCAGTTCTAGACCCTCTTATCTGGGGAAAGGGAGTCCAATGCTGCATAGTTAACTCATTAACTTGAACACACGACTATGGATGTGGCTTTCCAGAAAGGCTCTCCATAGTGTTCAGCACTCTAACAGATACTGTAATGATGACAGAAATCCTTAAAGCCTTGGGAACTCCTAATAATTGTTATCAAGTTACTATACGTCTCAGGCAGTGTTGTTTTCACAGACACTTCTGCAAAGCTCCAAAAATAATTATTCATTGCCCAGCAGTCCCAAGTTTTAAGCCAGAAGCTAAAAAAAAATAGATATGTCAATGGTCTGGGGATCTTCCCAACATGCTGCCTGCTCTGCCCTTTACAACAGAGCACAGCAGCTGTGGTGAGCAGCTGTACCCACGCCCTGCTCCCATACAACACCCCCACTCCTGGTCAGCACACAGATGACCACTCTGGGCCAGAGGAGCCATTTCGCCCAAGGCTTCTCCCCAGTCACAGTTTACACAGTCATGGTTTCATCCTCTCCTAAAGGTTCCTGAGACTTCAGAAACATTAAATGTTTGACATTAGGTCACGACCAAAACACAGAAATAAAAAGACACCCTGTAGATGTCAGCAAGCGCATCACAGGTCCTGTAGATATAAGCTGAATTGCAGCCTCATAAAGTCACTGCAAAGAAGTTTCTCTCTCTCCTTACACAGCCATCAGATGTTTCCTTCCTAGCACTCAGGCAGGAAAAAGCAGTGAAACATCCAGGAGACAAGAGCCCTGGCTTGCAGAGAGGCACTATCAGACAGGATAGACCAGGACATGGAGATCTGGTGAAAGTCTTGGGGTAACAGCTGGCAGAGAGGAGAACTGGACAAGGGAAGGCAGGACTGGAAGAAACTAGCAGGTGGGACATTAGGAGGTGAGTGACATTCGATTAAGAAATTTATTTACATGAGATAAAGAGGGAAACAGATTAAATTAGAGGAAATTTTCCACATAAAGACAAACAGCTGGAAAAAAAAGCAGAGTGAGGAAGGAGGGAGGAATGGGTGAGAAACGAGAAATATTTGGGAGAGCCAGGACTAACCCAAGAAGAAAACGGAAAGAAGAGAAGTGGTCAGATCTGAAATGAGAGAGTCGGGGGAAAAGACCATATCTTGAAACGTGAGGGGAATCCAGGTTTCTTGTATGTCAACATTCCCCTACTCTCAGCAAGGATCTGCAAAATCCAGTGGCACAGTATGTTTCGTTCCAGTACTGTGCTGGTTCATACATCAGAATGGCACTTTCTGTTACTAATCAATCCATTAACTCAAAATCCAAGTCACTGTGGTAAATCTAAAGATACTAGCTCTTCAGACAAACTAAAACAATAGCTATATACAAGATTTTATACAGTATTTCCCCAGTCGGACCCAGTTGGGCCATTTAACAGCCCAGGAAACCACACAGATAAAATCAGCTGTAAAATAATAAACTCCGATACTCTCATTCAGGGATACCAGCATTAAATTAGCTTCAAACAACTCTAATTCAGTTCCCTTATATATTACAGCACAGCATTTAGAGATAACGTAATTAACATAATTTTATCACATTTTTTTCACAGGACTTTCTCACTGCAAGGGCTCTTGTTATCCTTTTAATGTAGGGTCAGGAGTTATTTTGGTTGCAATATAAAATTGAGTGGCTTGTTTTCTTAAAGTAGATTAATCTTGAATTATGGCTGTGTAATATCATTTTAGGTCTCTGGTAACTCAAGCAGTACTCACAGAGTTGGCAGCAGAACAGTCTGTTGGCCAGACAACGTGATTCCCATTTGTCCTTTCTTTGCTTTATATATATGAATACAGTATCCATTTAACAAAAATGAGCTACATAAATTCATCAGATTATCTCTTTAAAAATTGAGGGTAAGATCTCATAACAAAACATACAGCTTGGGTGACTTCTATGACCACAAAGCAAACATGACTCCAAATTTCTCTTTTCTGCCTGATGCACTGATCACATCTTATGCAACAGTAATGCATAAAGAGCTTGGAAAACTTATTTTAGAGAAAAATAAAAACAGTTAGTAGGTAGTTTAGCTAACAAATCACATGGCAAAGATCTTCGAAATGTTCTCACAGTATCAGCATACACCTTTAAAATTTACTTTTCAGAAAATTAGAACTTGGCACTTCATGGGAAAAATCAAGCTCCTTTTTGGACTGCTCCAGCTGGGTCTCCGGACTCTCTAGCTATTTTGTTCAAGCTGGCCCACATGTTCTAACAGTCCTACTGTAGTTATAAGCATCTACTACAACACTTCTTAAAATGAGTGAATGGCAGTGATTTTCTGAAAGGTTTTTCTCCAGTTCCGGGCGATGATAACAAATCTGTAACTAAGGAAAACGTGGTTTTAGCATATGAATCAGGTGGACCACCTGAGTCATTCAAATCACCAAGGCTTATTTGTTTGCTGTATTTCCTAATTGTTTCTGGAATCAGTCGAGTGCCTTCCCTCAACAGGTTTGCCTTATTGAGCTTATCCATGCAAGTGAGAGAGAGAGAGAGACTCTTGACATGCTCTGGGTTGCTTCTGCTTCCATCTGCTCCCATCTAACCAGCAGTGAAGGAAGTTTTATGGTGCTTACAAATCCTACAGCTGTAAGGCTCACCAGTCACGCTGGATTATGATTTATTAGAGTTGTTAAAATAAAATGGGAGAAGAAATTGTTGTAGGTCTTGGAAACTACAGAAAATCTCCATTTAAGCCACACTGAAATCTCAAAGGAAACAGAATTCACTTGGGAGAAACAAAGTACTGTGGGGTACAGTTCTCTCTCTGCTGCCAGTTCATCTGCCATTGAGTGACTCACCTTTGCGAAAGGATTTATTTTATACCTTCAAGAGTTGCACACGTATTATTGATGCTTTATATTTTTAATGATATTTCCAAATCTGTAATAATAACAATAGTTTCATATTATGCAGCATTTTGTATCTGAAGATTTATTTGGGATTCAATACAGCCCCATATAGAGTAGCAGGAATCAGCTATTTAGCAGCACACTGTGATACCACAATAGTGTCCGCTATTCAGAAGGAAAAGTGAAAAATGTATTTCACAGAGACCTTAAAGAGAATGCAGGAAGAGTGAATGTAATAATCCAGTTGTAGCTGAGATGCCAGGGCTGTCTAAAATAAAATCAAAAGAGAGACCCCAGGTTTTTGAGACCTTGGTTTCACACTGCAAGATAGCACAGGCTACTCATACAGCATTTGTACATATCACTATAGCACATTAGGGCACTATAGGTGCAGAAAGGAAGGTACGGACTACCTCTGAGTCAGTCACATCCCCTCTCCAATCACAATCAGAGTTGAAGATTCTCAGTTATATCTGAAATACTTCTGTTTAAGTGGAAAAAAATTAAATGTTACTATACTAAATAAATATTTACAATGTCTAGATTTCCATGTGATTTTTGTGATTGCTTCCTGAAAAGTTACTCTGCCAATAACATTGAGTGAATGTTTACTGGATGTTGATGGTTCTCAAATCAAAGGCTTGCATGTAAAATACCCAACTTAAGATCCAAAAATTCTGTTTATGAAGGTAAGCTGGAGTTCCATCTTCTTGTCTACCCCTTCTGACCAGTACTCCTCTGCTTCCTCATTAAAGAATTGCATTACCATGTTCTGATGGGGGTTTATGTATATATGTACATATACATATATAAAAATATATTTATGTGTATATACACACAGGCGTGTATGCATATATGTAAATCTGACTCCTCAAATTGATTATTTAGAACACACTCTTCTTAAACATGCAGAAGGAGGCAGACAATCCAATTCCTTTCTCTCAAGACTTGATTGTACTCCACTACACTGCTGGCTGATGTATTTATTCAAGGCCACAGATTTATGACTCATGCACATGGTGGAAACATTGATCTCCATAATAATCTCTTCAAAACAGAACTGTATTCTGTGCCTTTCTTTGGCGGTTGTTGCCCAAGCACTGATCACCCTCCATATTTATGGTCTTGCGGAGCTATGGAGGAAATGCACCGAGCCTGTACTAGCTTTCAATACAAACATGAGGAGTCCTGCGGAGTGTGGCCCAAAGGAACCCCTCCGAAGGCAGGGGACTTCACCTTGATCTGTGAGCTTTGTTCTAGGGAGTTTTGCCCATTTTCCTGTACTCATGCACAATCCATCTGTGTGACCACAGTGTTTTGTAAAGCAGCAGAACTAAATGAAATGTTCTGAGAAGGGTCATAGCAAAAAAAAATCTACCGATAGGAATGTTCTTGGAGTTCTTTTTTTACTTCTCTGCATTTCAGGGAGGGGTTTGCTATTAATATCTTTCCTCCGGATCTTGTTCCAGGCTAGTCTTCATATTTTCAACCTCCATTCTCTTTATTTTAGGGCCCTTTCCAACAGTTTATAAATGTCACCATTTGTCATGTATAAATTCATTTTTAAAACAGGCAAAAACCTTCCAAATTTCCCTTGCTGCAGTTCAACGATACTTCCAATTTTAGAGCAACAATACTTTGTTAACAGTCTCTAATATTCCCTCTTCATAATGTCTGAGAGTGCATCTTGCAGGACGTGAGCTATCCGTTCACTTCAAGAACAGCCTGGCACATGGAATCACAACACATTTACTTTGGAATAAATATAGCCCTTCAGGCAGCAACGTGTGAGCAGTATAAATACCAACTGGCCAGTCCTTGCAACGTCCTGAGACCCAGTCATTTTCTTTGCATTATATAGAAGGAAAGAGTTAGTCTTTTAGTTATAAGGGTAACCTACCATGGTATCACAGTGCTGTAACTGGTCTAGGTAGCAGCTGCACTTCCCAGCTCCCCCAACACCCACCGGAGATTATTTTCCCTTTAGAGTGGCCAACACAACTGTTCAGGTAGCTATTAGTTAGTCCAGATCTGTCAAATGATTTGGCTTAGCTTAAAGAGTTTCAGTACAAGGTTCTTTGGAGCAAGATCACTTCTGACTGAGCTGGGTTAATGACTCATTACACCAGCAGTTGTGCTGTGATAGCTGAAGGCTCACAACCTGCAGAGGAAGCAGACATCATAACCCAGATCAGTTGTATTTGTAGTAGCCCTTCTGACCCTGAGATGACTTTTACAAATCCATATAAATTCAGATCCAGTGATTCTTAAAAATATACCAAAATCTTGTCCCAAGAGATTCTAACACAAACAGTGTTGCTGGCTGCAAGGTTACGTTGGTACTAGAGGGACAACTGCACATGATGAGTCACTCACACCTATTCTGGCTTGGTGAGGTTTATGCTGCATTACCATGAAAGAAAACATTACCTTGAGTTCTTAACTGAATTTATTCATGGACTCCACATTTGGAGCTACCGAAAGTTTACAAGCTGACATTTGGTATCCAGATCCTTGATGGAAAAAATAATACCAGAGAGGTAGATCAACAACTCTGAGCTTGGTTTTGCCCCTCTTCATGGGACCTTGTCTTTCACTTCAGTCAATGCTAGATCACTTACAGAAATCAAATAAAATCAATAAATCCACTGCAGTTTCACCATACAATTTTAGTAGAAAAGAATCACAATGTGAAAAAGATAATGGCACAGCTGACTCCAGACTGACAACATGAGAATAAAGCCAGAAATGGGTTTGGCCCTTAGTCTCTTGCTAGTATTATTTATTGGCATTATAAAGCCACTTAGAGGACATGACGAAGCAGAGAACTAAGCATGGACAGTGCTGAACATACCTGTAGCAACAGCCTGTCTGTTCCCTAGAGCCCACAATCAAAGTAGGCAACTGAAATACCTGTTTTTTTCAATATCATGCCTGGAGCTAACAGAGGACAAGTGAAGGTGCAGAGCTTGCACGAAAGTTCTGAAGGCAGAGCCTTAGTTCAGCTGGAGGATGTTTTTCTAGCAAGGACGTAGGCTGCCTTGTGCTCATGAGGGTCAGGTGTCCAGGAGACGTTTGTGAAAGGGAAAGGTGGAACACAACATGCTCAAAAAAACCCAATAGCTTCATCACTCCTGCTGATGAATTCTTCTGTCACTCACAGGCCAATGAATTCTCTTTTCTTTTTGGACCAAATAATTAAATGGCAGCCAACTTCCTCATTACTGTACTGAAATTCCATTCAGACTGGGAATTTGGTAACTGTAGGAAGGTCATACAGTGCTGTACTTCAGAAAAGGCTTAGGAAACGTTCCCACCTAGCAAGTCTTCTACTGTCAGGAATTAAAGAGATAAGCAGCACATTAAATAAAACAGAACAATTTTATTTAAAAAGTGTGTGCAAGGTGAAGCAGACCAAAATCAGGGCCAACCAGACACTTGCATCCAATGCATTGCCTTGAAGAGATCACCTGACATACAGGCACTACAGCAGGTGCACTTCTACGTCTAGTCTCTGGCACACACAGTCATCATATCCTTCTAGGCCAAGTAGACCTATGTATCCAAACACCTCTGCATATGATATATTACCTGGCTTTGGGAGGCTGCTCTTCCACAGCAGAGCTGGAATTTGGTACTGCTTGCTCCATTATTGTTTTCCAACTTTTATTAAATGACAAGAGTCTTCTGAATGAGAAATAAGAGTAAATGAGTTGGAGCAGTGATGACTTGAATGACTCCAGTTACTGGAGATTTCCTTGGTAGCATACTGCAAGGGGGCAGCACTCAGACTGAAAGTCGTAAGCCTGATGAAGCTTGATCTTACTTGGCTGGCTGCATGGCTGCTAGGTCATGACTATTCACCAAGCGGAGCATCCAATGGCAGATAAACTACATGAACATTGAAGTGGGCCTTTATTTTCATTCAAGCAACCAGTTACTTTTTTGCAGTTCCCTCTTCCCAATCCTCTTCTTCCCTCTTTTTCTTCAGATGCGTTTCTTACCATCTCATTCAATTCACATCTTCAGGTAGTTTCCTTTACCTGCCCTTGCATACGCCAAACAGTGAGTCAAGCAGATGCTCTTGTTATTTCCTCACAGATGTTCAACAGGAGTTATAACCTCTGAAGCTCACGTCCTTAGCAAGTAAAGTTAGGTCTTATTTGTCCTCTCCTTTCCTCTCAAATTGCAAGTAATCTACTAAATAGAACACACAGCACAACATTCTTCAGTCTGCATTATTCACCATCAATATGCTAATGCTATCCAATACCCATCCGCAGCCATGACTACATAAATGTCAGAAATGTGAATGCAAAGGTAGCTTCAGCAGCAATTTCCATCTTTCCAACCACTTTTTCCAACCTTCAACTCTATCACATCAGGGGTGCTTGTTCAAGATCCTGCCAGGCCATTGCATTCTTCCGACCAAAATGCTATGTACTATTCATGTATGCAGTGGTTAGGCAAGACAAATTGCTGTTTTGCAGTAATACGTATTTGAGTGCTGTTTGGTTCAGTTTAAATTATTTCTGAATAAGATCTAACATAAGTTTCACAAGAAAATTGTATGATTAAAGACCAATTGATTATTAAGAGCATTTATCGATGTGTAGCAAGTATCACTGTTAAATTTAAAAACATTCTTAATAGTCCTTTGGTATCTAATTACCTTATAATAACTCTTATTAAATTTAAATCAAATCAGCAGCTGAGATGCATAATTTAAACCAACTGCAATGAAAAAACAGCCCAATTACAAAAGAAAACCAAACAAAAAAATCCAAACCTCAAACAAAATCCAAAACTAAATCACTTAAAATTAGTGGCAGTTCACTAAGATTTTGACCGAAATAAAATGGTTTCAGTTGCTCAGTTGTTACTGTTCTGTAGTTCTTGTAGGTTGCAGGTGCCTGATTCAGCCACCCTTTGTAGAGTATGTGAATCACTGTGTTATGATTGTCTTCAAAAGTTATCTCTGATAGGCTATTTGTTAGCAATAGAAGTATCAAATCATTTCTTCAGCTTCATATGAGGCTGGAAAACTCCACAACATCCTCTTTTTTCTTCCACTTACCTTCCCAATCTTCTCCTAAATCCTGCAAAAACAGGATGTTCTGATACCCAGAATGATCTCCATGTATTTATATGGCTCATACGTCTAGATTACCCACAGAATTCTTTCAAAAGCAGTCCTGTCAGGAAAGGCGCACCAGTCTACACTCTGTGTATGGCACTAGACAGGCAGGAGGGACTCTTTCATAAGCAGGGTACAATAACACAGTGATGTGCTACAGGATCTGCCTATACCATTTGTCACGTGCCAGCCAAGCTGCTGTTTGTCACAACAGCGCTCAACTCTTAGACACACAGATATCTTAAAACACAAGGCCACCCATAGCCAGATTTAGCATTAAATAAAATCTGTGCACAAAACCTAAGCAGAACAATGGCTGTGCAATTCTCAGGTGAGAAATCGTTCCACCCAAATGGACCATGAATGTAAACACTGACTAACGAGAGTTGTACAGATTGGGCCATTAAAAGCAAGGCAGAGATGAATGGAAACGTCTGAGTAGGAACATAAAACAGACCAATTTCTGCCGCTAAGTGGGAGTACGAGTGTAACAGTCCTTGTATAAGGAGTTGCTGGCAGTGATGTTATTGTTAAGGCTGAAAAAGACATTACCTTCCAAATTCTCTTTTCACTTGTAAAACACTAAGATTTGGAGCTTGATCCTTCACTTCTAAGGTAGCTACTGCAACTGCTTAACAAATGAGAAACACGAGACAGATAAGAAAAAAAAAATCAAATGGGTTAAAAAACGCTACACAGACCGCAGACCCAGATGAGGGCAGGATTTCTGTTCCATTGAAGTTCAGAGTTTTGGTCTTTTGCAGGCACAGAGATTTACCCCACTTCAGTGAGCCAATACAGAAATAGCTAGAGAATAACCCAATTATAGCAGAGATCATAGCCCAGAAAATACACATTTCAGAAAAGAGGACAGATGAGATGACAGCCAATTCCAGACAAAATGGAAAGGAGGTGAACCTGTGAGACTGATGTCTATAATCTCAAGACTGGAAATGGAATCCTGGTGATTAGAGTAAAGTAGACATTCAGTTTTATCAGTACAAGCTTTAGAATATAAACACACATAAACATGTCTACAAAGATCCTTAACTCCTAATTTCTTATGGGTATATATAGAGGTATAGAGAAAAGCAGATCAGAGAAAAAATGTGGAGGGTTTCTTCCTGTCTGTTGTCAAGAAGCTTAGGATTTATTATTTTATCCATGAACAAAAAGTTTTGATTCATCAACTTTGTGAATTCCAAAAAGGCTTAGTTAAAGAATGCTGCTAAGTTCCTAAAAATTCCTGAGTGCTTCCACTGGGCTTCTCACAACTCCAGGTGAGAGCCATTCTGAGGAAAGGAAGAGAAGAGACTCTTCGTGGAGCTGAGCAAAGGACTCCGAAGTTTGAACATTTGTCTTTGTTATGACCTGAAATGAAACCTGAAATTTTCAATGAGGGAAAATTTGTACAACGTGGGATATAGTTTCAGTGCAAAATTGAAACAATAATTCTAACATGGCCTTTTAGAATTTGACCTTTTTATCTCTTAACAACATTTAAATATAATACTGAATTTGAATATTTGAAATGAAAAGTAATTTCAACATTTGAAATTTCTACTTTTTGCTCTGAAAATGTCAAAATGGGATATTTCAACTTTCTGGGAACTTTTTTCCCTCCCATTTTCACTTAAAAATGAGAACTTTCAGCTTGTGCTGTTCATTCCGGTAACTCATTGGGACAGCTGGCTGTCAACAGAAAAGGAAAATCTGATGAACTACACTATGACCTGCGATATCAAGCCCAGCCATTCATTCCCACTACCCAATACAGTTTATTTCTGGTTGTGGAAGAAGAGAAGGCTTGGCGGGGTCTCATTTCTTAGGTAACTACTTTGTCACTTTCTTACAGAGAAATAGTCAATCTACACCCTAATCTGTGGCTGAGTCTATGGAGTGGAACAAGAAAATACTTGGACAAGGAAATAAGCAGAAATTTCAACGCCTTCAGTACTTTCATCAAAGATAATAATCAGCTGTTTGGTGCTGCCTCCAGTGTTCCATGTCCTGAGAACGCCATAGCTGCAAGGAAGATCTGCTGTATGGTGCTAGCAATCTACATTTTTTATAGCCTGCTTACACTAAGCCAGTCTGAAGTGGGCACACGTTATAACCACACGTTAACCATGGCTTGCATACTTTACAGTACATTTTACAAGAGCTCTTCACATTTTAGGTTCCAGTAACTGAAGGAGAAAAGTTGTGAGTTCAGCTGGAACAGTTCAAAGATACCTTAAAGACATTTGTGTTATTCACATGATTATTTAGGTATTTTAAGAAGAAAACTGATAGCCAGCTGTTCATGGAGGAGAAATTGTGGTGATAACTTTTTCAGCTGCTTTGTGTAAAGCCAAATGAGACTGTGAATTAGAAGGCGCAATCCACAGAGTTACCTTGATGCAAGATTGTAGTGAATGAAATCAATTTATCTCATACTCAAAGACTTTTTGTCCAGTTCTGCACCAGAGCTCCGAGGTGCAACATTTGCACCTCAATCCAGCCATGCTTCAAGGACAACTGCCAGCCAACAGCATGGCCTCAATTCCTCTTTCTCTATAGCGAATCTAGTAAGTCTACACACATTTACAGGTCACTTTGAGATGCCTGAGTGAAGAGAATTACGGAACAATTAGAAGTTATTATGGACCACGCATGAGTTTGCCCATAAATAATAATATCCTGAAGCAGACATAAGAACTGAAGTTCCTACTATTGTCTACCTTTATAGCAAATTCATAAGCAATAGCAATTGAACATGATTTCTCAGCTGTTCCTTTTTGAATGACAGGTATTGTTCTAGGTCCAAGTTTACCTCTCTCATTATCTTGGTTATATGGATTTTATTACTTTTAATATTTCAGAATGGAAACACTGATTTGTGAAGGCAAAGTTTAAAAAAATATTTTGGTTTGTTTGCTACTATTTTTTTTTTTGCACTTTTTATTTTTCTAACAATCATTGTTTAGAGCTCTTGTTTGCTTTTAGCGCATGAAGTTGCCAAACTTGATCTATACTGCTTGCTGGTGCCTGACAGTCTGTCAGCATTATCAACAGTCTAGTTGCCACACTGTCTGTGTCTGGTGCTTTGGCAGTGGTGGATCTGCTGTACCCAGTCCCAAATCTGGCCAACTGAAATGGCTGGCTGGGCTAATTTCACTGCCTCTTTGCATCCTACCAGGATTTTACACTGGAAATAAATTGTCACAGGGAGAATATTTAAATTCAGGAAACAAAATGTTCCCACTAATTCAATGTAGCCATCTTCTGCCTACTAAAAGTTATGAGTTATGTGTGAAGTAAAAAACCTCTCTGCTGCATGAGATAATGAGAAAACGGGAATTCTTTATTCATTGTACTTGTCCCTCTGCACATAACATTTGTATATCATGCCAGGACTAACCAGTGTCACTGCACTTATAGCCACAGACCAGACTAAATGCCTGCCCTTCACTGTTTTTACGTCATGATTCATATACTCTCTCCGCTCTTTCTGACTGCCTGCAATTACTTGTGACAAATGATTCTTCAGTGTACTGTCTGCTTTACCTTTTCAAAATGTTTCCATGGTTCACAGATAAGTCAGCTAGTGTACACTGTACTGTCTTGTGGGAAGTAAATCCCAGGACACACAGAGGAACAGGTTCCACACCATTTTGCTGGCAGAACTGCAGACATCCACCTCACTCAGCTGCAGCACGTGTGCTCTGGACCAGTCATGTCAGCAGTGCTGGGGCTCCTCGGTTACACTGCTGCAGAGTTCCCAAAGGAACATATTGTTACTCACAGCTGTACTCTCCTAAGAATGTGAACCCTTGTTTTACAAGGAGCTTGATATAATCTATAATTATAGATTATAGATTATGCTCCTATTGGTATGCTTATTAACCACATATATACCTGGAGGTGAATCCTGCCTTGATTTAAACCTGTGAAAATCCTGGTGGCCTGATTCCGCTTTCAGGTGCAGTGCTGAACATCAGGGCAGCTCCACAGACCACAGGGGATATAAGTGCCAAGAGACTCAATCCATTGCCTCTTAGTAGCAGGAAGTGTGAATTAGCATTCTGACTTGTGATTCCCACCCTGCAATATAAAGATCCTACTCATATAATGAGTTTCAAGCAATAATCTGTACTCTGCCAACACAGTTAATTAAAATATGACAAGTAAACACACAGTATTTGTTCGTGGAAAATATTCCATTTGAAAGTGAAACCTGTTGAGAAAACAGACCCTAAGACTTCCTTCTGGGAACACCTTCCTTTCCTAGATGATATGCTGCAGATTTCATTTAAAGCATTTTTATGGAGCTATTGGCCTTTTTTATTATTGTGCTTTCTTATTCCAGATTTTTTTTTTTAATACATGCATTTTTTAAAATTGCAAAATACTTCACTCTTTGGAACTGCACAAGATATTGCAGTGAATGGATTCATCACGACAGCTGTGAACTGACAATGGCTTTAATGCTGCCTTTTCTATTCAGATTATTCTCCTCTTGTCCTCTGTTGAAGTCTGCTTAGGTATGTATACACCCCTTCTCATTACAATAACTTTGCTCGGGCAGTCACAGAAACAGGATTTGTACTGCTAAGCTACAAATGTTTATCCTGGCCTCTTCCATACATACACCTCTGCGTTAGCTGAAGCAGGAGTGATGACATCCTTAAAGCACTTCTTCCAGGTAACCCCTCTGCCTGGCTCTATGCTCTCTCTTCCTTGCTTCCCCCTCTGCTTCTCTGAGTTAACTCACCTCTACGCTGGATCTGAACTTGCCAGTGTTTTGAAGGTGTTAGGAGTGAAAGATACTGTGACATTGCTGGCTGCTCATACTGCCCACCTCCAACATATTTCACGTTCACGTGTGGTCCTTGGCCTGCCTGTGCTCATGCCCATCTGTTTGGGAGGCACTGTGCCTGCCTGCAAGCCGCTCAGGTCTTTGGCCAGACACCAAGGGGCTTACATGGGCAGGCAGCGTAACACTGCAAATTACATCTGTTCTGCAGGAAGTCATCCTTTGTGGGAAAGATGATGTTACCCATCCCCTTCCACTTGATTACACCTGTTGATCCATGTGCCAAAGCAGAGAAGGAATACAGAGCTGGACAGGAAGTGGATGTTCACAGGCACTTGTGCCAGCCCCTGGGAAGGAGTAGAAAGCAAGAGAGGATTGTGAAATCCCATGCTGTTGCCACAATGCAAGGCACTGAAAAGGAGTACCCTTCTACTCTGTTTACAGAAGCCAATTTTCTAGGCATCCTCTTGCAAAACAGATGCAAAATGCTGCCATCTGCTCATTGTTCCCACAACTGTGCAAGATGCAAAGAAGTAAAAAAAAAGCCCACATAGGCAAGCAGTCTCCATCCAGCCCATAGGGAGACACATGGTTGAACCATATGAAGGAAGTTATGCAGAAGGGCTGTTCTCATGGCAGGTCTTATTTGTAGTATAGACAAGTATTTTCAGTTCTGAAATACTCAGACACTCCCTGGCACCCTAGCCAAACAAATGTATTTCACTGAACCCCAGTAAGCACAGAGTCTGTGGATGTGGCTGGTCCTGGAAGAGAGCAAGAGTCCACTGTCAGACCTCAAAACTACTTGTGCAGGGGGAACACGAGGGACAAAACAAAAAAACATACAGCAGTTGTGCTGATGTGGTATCAGGCTTCTGCCTGGCTCCAGCCCCAAGTACCAACCAGCCAGCAACTCTGTGCTGTGGCTGCTCCGTATGGCAAAACCTGGGTCATCTTGCCTTCACTGATTTTGTTGGCAAGATAACAATTGCTGTGGGCATGTCTTCCTGCCCTCTATATGCACCTTCAGTTTGTCATTTAGAAGTACCTAGCAGGGCCACCAAGCTTCACAGACACATCCACACAACTGTGCCTTTGGCTGAAGAGAAAAACGAGGGGAAAAACTTTGTGGGAGAAAAGGCCTAGAGAATCCACAGCATAAAATGTGGGGAAAAAAATCTTCTCATAAATGCTTTCCATTCTGTTCACTGGTATCCCTGCATCTGCTTTACTGTTGCCCACAGTGCAGTCACCCCCGGAGCCAGCAAAGCCAATTGCTGCTGCAGTCACAGCTGACTGTGCTGCCTCTGACATAAATCCCAACCAGAGAAAGAGGAGCTGGCATGGCAAATCCACACCGGCCAGCAGCACTGCTCAAGTTATTTGTTTTTATGGACAGGGACACTGAACTCAGACTCTGAATTGTCAAGTCCCTCTTAGAATGCAGATTGCTACGCTAAAAAAAGAAAAAGAAAAGCAATTCAGAGAGAAGAAAAGGATGGAAATATCTATCATTCAACAACACTGACAAAAAACAAACCCTGGCAGCAGCCTCCTATGCAATGCCTTGTTTATGCCAATTTTGGTTGCAGCTCCTGTTCAGATCAGAAGCACAACAAATTGTCTGTTTCTCTGAATCCAGCAGGCTCTGATAGCTAGTGACCATGCTGACTGAGCCTATTGCCTGCATTTGAATGGGAACGATGAATAGTAGAAACAGCCAAACTCCAACACATACAAGATTGTTTTTATAAATCCAAGACTGTATTTACAAGTTCCAGCTTTTAAGGCCAGGGTATTTTATTTACTTTGCTGTATGTCTTATCCATACAGACATATGGATAAGAGCAATCCATATGTCTGTAATGGAAGTCTTATAAATAAACAACAATAAAAAAATTTATTTTGCCACTTTGCTTTGTCTGAGTCCTCCCCAAAATCTAAATCAACAACAGATCAGACTGTAGTTTGAGAGTAATTTCTTTCAACTGAAACAAACAAAAATAGACAAAGATAACCATTCTCCTTATACTTTATGCACAGTAATGCAAGTTATTTTCCACTCCATTTAGACTTTTCACCTTCCTTTCATTTACCCTGTTTTTTACAGTTCAATAAATATTTTTCCAAGCTCCACTTGCCAAACAAAAGAGTTTAGCTTCAGTGTTACTCCTCTGACAAATATCCTTATGGTGTTGCACATGTGAGCCATTGATAAACAAATTAAAATTCTGTCCCAGCTCAGAGCTCAGCTGGCCCATTTCATCTTGCGGTATGGGTTTGTAAAGGTCTGGGTGTCTGTCATCCTCCCCTAACCTTGTCTTTGTCAAAGGGATACAAAAGCCTGCACGCTCGGGGCCTTACGATACTGATTAGTGTGAGTGACAAAGTGGAGTAGCAAGTCCACTCAGCCCTTCATAATAAATCTATCAAAGAGTAATAGAATTCCATCAATTCTGCATCATCCCCGAGGGTCGCTGTGCTGGGATGGAAAGTGTGTTCCGCTGGGATTGTACAACTGTTATTATTCAATTACACTCTTTTCTTCCTAGTTAAAGACCATGATATCATTATCACTTAATGAATACATATAATTGGATCTGGACTCTATGTTTGGCTGATGAATACCACTCACTATTCATTCAGTCTCAGCTCATCTTCTGACCATTTATTATAGACTTTTGGCTGAAAACCATGATGACAAAGGGAATTTGAAATTAGCTGAGATTTCATTCAATGCTCAGTTAGACACAAAGGCAAAATACAATTCTGACGCATAAATGAGGCTGAGACCACACGGACAAGTTTTGCCTAAGTTAATAGCTGTTGATTTCCACATAAACACATTAAGGTAAGTGCAAAGATATTTTTCAAGACCGTCTCATAACTTTACAAGCAAGCAGAGATTTTTCTCCCTTTCTTCCCCAAACCGAAAAAAAAATTGACTCAAAGGTAAATACTGGTTCTTTTAAGTTGGTGCTTTATTTCCCAACTTAGGCAAAATATTAGCTTAAAAGATGTCATCTGAGGCCATTATGATCTTTAACTCAGCCCTGCTAAGCCAAACACCATTTTATGATTAAATAACATTTAAATCTGACAAAGCAAAAGTGCTTTCTATACAGTATATTTATTGCACCTAATATCGAGACCATCATTAAGTTTCATCAAACAGTGTGCCCCCAAAGGAAACTGGCCCTCCTAGTCATATTGTTGGGAGTAAATGTAGCATACCTCCTTTGGATCACTGGTGAACAGGCCACCTCATTAATCCTAGTTAGTAGATGCTGCTGGGCATGTGGAGCAGCCAAATCCAGATGCTACCCACAGAGCCTCTCCAGGCAGTTGGGGAATCACAGAGTACCACCTCAAGCCCTCCATACATCACTTCAAATTAAATTTACATTAAGTGCTACTCCATCAGAGCCGAGAGAAGCTGACATCTTTGGAAAATGCAGATGATAATCCATTAAATCCTATTATATACATGTCTTCTAATTTTACTTAAGCTCATGCATACCAAAGTGTGAGTTTGTGTTAAAAATTAAAGACCCTTTTACTAGAACAAAAGACTTTATGAACTGTTGACTTTGGGAGGGTTTATTACAGGATCAGGCTATTCTGTCAAGACAAGTAGACTTTTTTTTTCCTGTAAAATTTCTGGTTAATCATTTGTTCCTGGGATCTTTTTTCAAATGCACAATGTGTCTTTGCTATTTCCATCTCAAACTCTTTGTTCTCTCAAATAGAAGTGCAGCCTCTTTAACTTAATCAAATGTTATGAATGAAACAGTGGGACACATATTGTCTCCTTTTGCAATTAAGAAAATATTTGTTGGCAGCTTCCAAACTGGCAACAGTAAGAAGATGCTATAAAATCATCACAGTGAAAAAGCTAAGGATTTAATTGCTCTATTACCACATATGTTAATCCCTTTATATTTTCATAGTCCTTAGTCACAGTTACTTTTACTTTGATGAGTCTCTTCTAATTTCATAGCAATGATCTTATTATTTTTGATTCAAGGTACTTAAATTTTTACATTTAAGTACTGTATTTTATGTTTATGTTTCTGTCTGGTTTGTTTTTTTTCTGCAAGACCTAAGCTAAAACTGAAATTATACAGATTTCAGAAAAAAGGTAATAATCATTTCATCTATTAGGCAAGTATATTGTAAGAAAACATATCAAGAAATACAATACACACATAGAAATACACACATACAATTAATTTCAGAGTTTGGATTTCAGGCTTAGATTTGCTTAAAGTGTTTCACTGTATGTCTGCTTTACAGTACATGTAGTATATATGTGTTAGTCTTTAACGACTGTCGAATCTTCAGCAATCTAAAGAGTGACGGGGCAGGCTGTCAAAGAGCATAAATAAGTGCAGCACATAAAATTCAAGACTATTAATAAGCTGAACTGAAGTTTTTCAATGGAATATTTCTGATTTATGCAATCTGAGGACAGTTCCCGTATAATTTGCTAACACAGAAAACAGAAGTAGCCTGTATTTACAGTGTGGGTCATTCCATTCTATCTGTCCAGTCTAGGCAATACTTAGGGAGCTGGCAGTACCTTTTGAACAACTGCAGATGTTGTGGCAGAAGGCAACAACATACTTTGTGTTGAAAGGTTAGCTCACTAAGGCTTTAGCACAGCACACATTCTAATTTTGCAGTATTTATTAATATTACAAATCAAGGACAGATACTGAAATGAACACTCATGATTTGGAGGTGGCTGTCAAAATGCACACAGACACTTTACTTGTCTCTAGGAGAAGCGTCTGCTGCTCTCACAAACCCTTACCCACTGGCCTGCCTCAAGAGTTGGCCAGCAGCTCTACCAAGGCTCCCTTACCAAGTACCAAGTCCAACGTATGACAAAACAGAGATGTAATCAATAATCAGAACTGGAGAGACTGGTTCAATCTTCTTGAAGTATAGGAGCTCATGCATGTTACTCTCATCAAAAGTAGTAGGATCTGCTTTCATAAATAACTATTCATCAGGATTATAAAATTACCCATAATATTGTTCTGTAATATACTTTTAGCTTAATGATTTGAGAAGCTCTCCCTCACAGTGGTGAAGGAATCTGTTATAAAGAGCTATGGCAGAACGCAGAACTGTGCTTATTGTTATCTTTATAAATAACTACAAAAGTCATTGCTGCTTACACCACTAGGAAGCATTTCTGAGGTGGTATTTTTGGATAGGGAAACTGGATACACACCAAGTTGAATTTTTTTTAGTCCTCTTCAAATGGCCATTAACACAGATACACAGGATCTGCCTAAAACATCAATTTTTATTTAAACTTCTACACTTTATTTTGACAGTAATGCTATTTGAGGTGAGGTAAATATAGCTCACTGTTCTCTGTATGTCATAAAACATCTTCACCGCCCCACAGAGAAATGAGTCTATCAGCCCAGAACCAAGTAGCTGCTTCCTTTACCTCTGGACATTCCTAGCACAACTTTTAATGTAGGAAAATATCATGCAACAACCATTATTTCAATTTTCTTATTTCATTTTTAACAAAGGGACATAAGTTGTTATTTATCTGCACTTAATGGGTCAAATTTTGTTTTCAGAATCACCAGTAACTGGTGATGCAATTGGATGGTTCTATAAAAATCATCTTAACTGTTAGGTTATACTTAGAAATTAAAAGGAGTTTCTGAAAGACTGTGCTGAGTACATAAACGAAGCAACGTGCTGAATTTTATATTAAAATCTATGGTGCACGATGCAGCATCATCCTCTTTCTTTTCCTATTTCAGACTGCCTTTTCCAGGGATTAGAAGAGGAAGCAGCCAGATATGAGCATGGTAGTAAAAAAAGTCTTAGGCTCCACTGTGGAACTCACTGCCCTATCTCCATGCCTGATTTCCACCAGAACAGAAGAGAGACACTTTAAAATATTTCCAGAATCCAATACCTGAAATGTCTCTGAAAAAGCATCAAACCTATCAAAAAAGCAATAAGTAACATAATTAAAAAATTTTCAACATATCTATGAGGAATAGTCTACTGAGGGAATGTCAAATACAATCAAAACATATCTAACACTAGTGTAACCCCTGCACCTAAAAGAGGGGCTTTGAAACCAAAATGATAGCTAAAAGGACCTTTGGGAAGAGATAGCATCACCACCAGTGAACAATATTTCTGGTATAGCCCTGCTGATGGCTATGAATCTTGCCATTTCATGGAGTTCCCCAAAACCAAAAGAAATTTCAAGCTAATCCTTCCAGAAAGAACAGCCATAATCTGAAGGCTCATCTCAAGGCTGGGCTACCACAGCTTTCCACTTGGCCAGCAGGAGCAACTCAGCTGTGTTCCTTATTCACAGTAGATGCAATATAACCTCACATAATTTAGCCTACGAAGTCACCTTAGATTTTATTTACCACGTGACATAGATCTGCCTCGTGATTGCACACAGCTCAGTCCATGATGCTCTGCAAGTTTCCATAAATTGTAAATCCAGGTGCTGAGAGCTCCAGGCAACTAGTGATGGTCAAACCGGCCTTGCATTGTCATCTGTGGGGCAGGGAATATGCTCTTGCTCTGTGCTTGTTTAATACCTAACAAAATAGCTCATGGTAGAGGTCCTTCCTCATTTCTTTCTAGCTTGCCACCAGCTTAAGCAACTCTCTGCTAACTTATTCTCTTCCTGTGACTTCCTAGAGGAGGAGCTGAATGTTATTATTTACATGCAGCACCACTTGGAGATTCAGCCATCGCAGAGGTCCCAGTGTGCTAGACATGGTACATACATACAAACTGCAAGAGGTAGCCCTTGCCCTCAATAACTTACAGTCCAAATAAACAAGACAGACAGAAGGTCAGAGAGGAAACAAAGGCACAAAGAAGTGACGTGATTTGCCTGCAGTCACCTATTAGATGATTGGCAGAGTCAGGATTAGACTAATAGATCACTGAATCAATCCACTGACTAAACATACTGCTTCCCATTATTTCTTGGGAGGCAAATCAGGAAGAATGATCTCACTTGGCTAAGAGCCATAATAAAAATAACAGCAGTACTGAGGGCAAGTTCAGAGCTTTCTACATGATGTGCTGTGGATCAATTGGTGGAGAGGCTGCTCTCCACCACCATATTTTGAATTGTCTTCACGGCAGGAATGATGGAAGAGAGAGGAATGGCTGACAGTACTGAATAAAACTCCATGTAAATTCCCCTTATGAACATCTGATCAGTATTTATATGGGCATAAAGGGTTATTTATTTCCCTGTCTCCATGAATGATTTACATGCTACTCTCCATTTTTATAATGCACCCACTCAGGCTTGAGGAGGAATGTACTCTGACTGGCTCTTTTTCTGAAGAAACGATTTGACACCGAGCTGGAGCCAGGATGCTGGGTGGGGGTGGGAACATCTCAAGCGGTTTTGACTGTCTTTCACAGGAGCCATTTTCATCCCTTCTTTCCACTTTTGACCCTTCTTTTTTTCCCTCCTGTCACCTGGTTTCATCTTCCCATAAGTCTCTATAGACTCCAGGCTCCTTTGCTCTTTCTGTATGTAGAATACCCCATTTTTACGTGACATCTTCTAAGGATGAGATTCGGAAAAGAGACTGCAGAAGTTTTAACAGTAATCACTCAGTGAATGAGATTGCAGTGCTAGGAGTTCCCTCTGGTTCTTTAGCTCAAGCTGTGCCAGTATCGCCTCCAAGGGCTTTCCCACCTGAGGGCCTGGGTTAGATTTTTGAGAACTCAGTAATTCCACACCAGACTGAGCCTCAGAATTTGAGAATAAATGCTCTGAATGCAGTTTTGTGATTTATAAAGGACAAAATCAAAGTTTGGATCAATTCCTGATACAGAGTTTACAGTTCAGCCAAATCTTAGCATTTTCCACAAGTTTGTTTCCTTCCCCCTGCCAAATGTGCATCTTAATAGTACAAAGAGAACTTGAACATTATACTGAGGCATATTATAGATAGATTTTATATGGGACTTCTAAGGCAGATGGCCTTCAAATTCTAGGCAGATGAGTGGGATTTCCCTCACTTCCAGTAATACCAAATACAATCCTGCTCAGCTGAATTTGATAGCTGGAATGAACGCAGTAAATAAGTTTACAAAGTGTTGGCCAAAGACTCATCACCTAAACTTCTAAGAAAATCCTTTTAAAAAGGCCACCTTACCAACCTGTAGCTCTACAACTTATTCTCTGACCCTTCATATTCAGCCCTCAACAACTCAAAAAAATACAGCTACAGTGTCTTCATTAAGTCTTCTTCTGGATTCATCTAGAATGGAGTTTGCTAATGTTTTCCACTGGATCACATTTCTGTAGTTGCATTACAGTATTAGATTATTTTCAGGGCTACAGAATCACGCTTGAAAATGCATTAAGTGATGAAAAAAAAAGAAAACTACAAAAATTAAAATATAGAGCTATATATCAGGTAAAAATACATTGTGTACACTACCTGTATTGTCTGCTTTCCTTGGCCTGCCATTCAAGCAGTTCTGCTATCAAAATGCCTTGAAATGAAGACATGAGGGCCAGCACTGAAGCAAAAACATCAGCACAAACTCGAGGTTTTTCATCACCTAAACCAAGGAGGACAGCGTTAAGACCTTGTTATCTGGGTCCCTCGTTGTGCAAACATCAGACAAACTTCTTGTGAAGTCAAAGTAGCCCAAAACACAACTCCTGCTCAAAACAGCATCTTCTAAAGCTTTTAAAAGCTGTCCTGACTCTCCATCAGACCATCTGCAACAGCTTCGTCACGGCATAAAGCCTTGGGCAAGGGTCTGAAGTGGTGGACAGTAGACCTTAGTCTTAAACAAGGTTGTATCACTTCTGAGGAGGCGGAATCTCCCCTCGCCCCCCGGTGCTTCTCTCTGTATGACCACCAAACAGTCACCCACCCTCTGATTTTTGATCTCAGGGCAGCTCACAGCCTGCCCCAGCCCAGGGCAGTCAGACACCTCTGCCAGTCCCTGCAGGAACCTGGCTGGACAGCCAGGCTCCACACACACCTCCTTCAGCACGGGCTGAAACTGGGTGGACAAACCAACCTGGAAAGAGCAGTCCGCGGCAGGCTTTTCCCACACGAGCCCTTTCGGCACCCAGTCTGGTGCCAGCTCTACCTCAGCGCCCCCCAGGGGCAGCCAGGCTGCCTGGAAGCACCCGATTGGCAGGAACGCCCGTCCTCACATGGGCTCGGCCAGGGGCAGACCAGGAGCGTGAGGGACCTGGCGCAGAGAGCTGAGGGTCAGGGATGGGGGACAGGGATGGACTCATCCAACACCTCCTCTGTCACTGGCTTCTTTGCCATCCCTGTCCTGGGACCAGTCTGATCATGTGCTGAGGCAGAAATAATTTGGGATAACATTCCTTGGATGGGACCACCACTGCCCAGCTTGTTCCTTCAGGCAATGAGATATGGTATCCCACCTCATCTGGACACGCGCTTTCTCCTCAAGGCTTAATCCCATTAAATTCAGTGGGACTGCGCTACTCCCTCACGGAGAGCTCAGTCACTGCAGCTGCAATAATGCTCCAGGCCATCTGGCTCTGGGGGTTCCGGCAGCCACAACAAATGGGCCAAAGCCACAACCGGCACAGCCCCATGCTGTGTTTCCTGATGGAGCAAAGTAGCACAGGTCCAATAACTTCGGCAGAAGCAGCTACATTCATGTCACTGTAGAGAGCTGTTCCTGATAGTTCTGGTCATGTTAGCAGGAGAATTTTAAAGCAAACAAGATTAAGAGACTGTATGGGGAAGAAATTGCAAATAGTCCCCTCTGTTGGAAGGAGGACTCTGTTTTGCTGCTGCTGCTGCTTTGAAATTTTATCCTTCGCTTATTGTCAACAGTTTAGATTATCATAACAAAAGTAAGGCTAAATTTCATACAGGTGAAGAAATGAGTGACATTCTCCCAGTTCCTTTGCATAGGTACAACATTTCTGCCTTCTGCAAGCTCCCCAGCATGTGTTCAGTTGGTCAGCTTCCCTTGGTGACCTGGTTTTACTAACATTTTCTCACAAAACAAAGAAGGAATTATCATAAACAAATTATATATTTATGTTAACACTAAGCTTTTCACCAACATTTAACTTTTATGGAGAATCAATCTTTTTTTTTTCCATGACTAAGAAAAATCCAGTGATGTATAATTAAAATAACAAAGAAGGGTCCCATTCTACACAAGTGTAATTATGTTCATGTGGTATCACTGTAATTGAAACACAGAAGATGTTTCACTCTGTATTAAAAGAGAATTTCTTTCAGTGGGTTTCCTGAAGCTCATTAGATATTCCCTGGCCTATTCTCCTAAGTAATTAGATTTTAACAGGATTTTCAACAGATCAGAGCAATCTCTGTGGGTGCCAATAGGAGACTCTCCCTCTGGCCTTACCAGCAGGGCAGCATGGATAACATCCAGGCTGGGAGTTAATAGGACAATTACTGGCCTCTTTTA
The DNA here is from genome assembly GCF_017976375.1 of Cuculus canorus. Classification (NCBI taxonomy): domain Eukaryota; kingdom Metazoa; phylum Chordata; class Aves; order Cuculiformes; family Cuculidae; genus Cuculus; species Cuculus canorus. The sequence goes on along the minus strand of NC_071408.1, from coordinate 18,897,597 downwards.
AATGAGTTACATTAATGCACTTAAGCTAAATGGCTCTGCGTATGATTAAATATTAACATCTGCAAAATATGAAATCATGATATGCAATCAAGTTTTGTTGTTTTAATTTCCCAAATGCCGGATTTTGGTGGTGTATGCAAATGTGCATTGGATAGTGTATGTTAAACTTTCAAAACACATATCAGCACTATTTGTGTATGGTTCTTCTGGAGCTACTTAGTTAAACCTCCTAAAATAGCAAAAGGCAAGAGGAAATTATCAAAAATCATATAAGAACAAGAAAAGTAAAAGAACAACAGTCTTCATTTTGAATGCCTCAAAGTGAGCCATGTCCCGATTTCCATTGCAAACAACGGAAATCAAAATTTTGAATTCAGTGCCTCAATACCTAACAGTTTCCCAACAGGAATAGGAAAAAAGAACAATCACCAGCTGAAATTTTAGACGGCATGGCCACCAGGGATGCATGCTGAAGTGGATAATGTTTTTAAAAGACAGTTCTGTATGGGTTGCCTAAGATTCCTTTGCATTATATGAAAAGTTATGGGTTTGTTTCTTCACATTCCTGCACAGTAGACATCAAAGTAGTAGAATTTTGAATGTCCATACATACACACATGCGTGTACACATGCACACATATATGTACAGACAAATATACAGAGAGAGGGATGTCTTATTTAGTAAGAAATGTTGTCACTGCACGTTCAGAGGATTGAGTGATCAGGCCAGGACATACCTCTCATTTCTAAAATAGTAAACCGGGACTTGATGGAGTCTATTCAAAAGTTCATTCCTGTTGAGGAAAATATGTAAGTACTGACTAAACGTGCATCGACACACGTGACTGGGGGTGAGGGAGGTGTGAGCTCTATGACCACATGACTAAGATTTGTCCCACATTACCCATATTTGTTGTTCTGCATATCTCATCCACTCACCAGACCCTGTGCCCTGTCTATGCTAACCCTGACCTCTGTGTATGCATCTGCTGCCTAAGTTCTCTCTGCAAGTTGACTCAGTTATCCTGGCATGCTCCAACCCTCTGCAACACACCCACAAAATCAGCTGATGAGATAAGTAAATAGGGCTTTTATGTGGGCTGGAAACACGGTCACTTTGCAACAAGGAAACAGGCTGTGTACTGGTGGTTCTCCCTTATTTCCCCAGATTCTTGCTGTGTGGAAGGATTCTTTTTTGTTGCCCATTGAAACCTCTAAATTTTCCTTGTATTTCAAGAGCAGCAAGGACTACACAGCACATGAGCAGTTCTACAGCTCCATCTTAGGTTCCAAAAGTTAATAATGTCAGCAACATGAAGCACATTCTTTCCAAAGAAGTCTACAAATATGAAATAATTACTCACTGCAAGTCTGCTGTAGGGCAGAGAAATAGTACTACTGCCTTTCAGCTGGGAAACTAGAGCAGAGATAAAGACCCAAATCCCTCAGTATCTAAATCCCAGTGAAATCAAATGTAAGGATCTGATCTGAAAATTTTTGTCCCCAAATGTTGGTAGGGAGCTGAGACAAACTTTAATTCCTGGCTTTCGATCCAGCATGAACTGTCTTGTGCTTGACCAAGTCCATGAATCCTGAAGGAGGACGGAGTCCAGTCGCAAACTCTTATTTCATCCTGTGACACAAATTTACCCTTCATCGTAACTACAGAGCACTGTGTGGTGGAACTTAATTTGGAGTAATGTCTCTACTTAATAAAAACAGCTACTCCTGTTGGGTACTAAAGGCTGACAACACAGCATTTTATCAGCTGCCTCAATTTGAAATAAATACAAAGCTACTTCTTCTTAGGGAAAAAAAAAAAATTCTGTCCTCTTTCTTTGCCTAAATTCCCTGGACTTTCTGATTAGTTCCAGACATGCCATGGTCTGAATGCATGCTACAGCCACGGTGCATTCTTCCAAGAGAGGGAACTCACCCCGGCTGCCTCGAGTGACACACTGAACTGTCACCATCTGCTATCTGGAAACACTGCCATGAGAGCTGGCCATTCCATAGCAGCCTCCTCACAAATCTGATGGAGACACACAAATGTTCACGTGGTGCAGGAGCTAATGATGGCAGCCTTTGGAACCAAGATGGAAAATATTAGTGTAACAGCACGACAGGAATGGAAAACAAAAGGAAAAAAAGCACAACAAAACAGAGATACAAAATTGGAATATGAAACTCAGTAAATATGGAGATATTTTAGCCAATGATGCTATTATTAGCAGCATGCAGGACTGTGATTGTCCAGGAGTTAAACCAGGCAGGTTCCCCCTGAAAAGCGTTATTTTGAATACCATGAAAAGCAGGGCAGATCAGTGCCTACAGTTAAGTTTGTCTGACACTTCCCATTGTATAAACCTGCTTTCAGTTGCCTATATCTTTGCCAGCCTTTACCCATTAGGGATGAAATGTGCCAAACCGTTTGCCTCAGGCTGGATTATCTTGCTACATTTTAGAAGGAAGAAGAAGATCGCCCACATTAAAAGGAATCTCATGCCCCTCTCCTTGAGGAGATCTCACTTCAGTATGGTGTGCCCTTAAAATCTGGCTGCAAGGCTTCCACTGCTTTTGGAAATTAACTCTTCACTCTTCCAACAAAAACTGTCTGGATTTGGTCAAGTTAAAAAAAAATATTTAATTAGGGTATTAGGGGTTTTCAACTACATCTTCTGAATCGCTTCTACCCACAGCTCCTATCAACCAGGCAACCATGATCCTATCAGAGCACGCAAGAGAAGAGCAGCCCACAGCTTTGGCGCTTCAGCAGGACTTCCTCCTGCTTCAGGCCACTCTCCCACCTGCACTCTCAGCTCTTCCCTTACAACATCCCAACTGCACAGACCAGGAAAACATAACCCTAGTGCAGAGGAGACAAGAGTCAGACCTGGCAGTAAGGAGGCAAACGCAGGAACCTGGAACAGAGATGCAGATGTCCGGGACTAGGACCAGAAGAGAAGAGGATTTTCAAGTGGGAAGAAATGGAGTTGGAGAAGGCAGAGATCAGCTCCAGACACTCAGAAGTGAGCAGAGTGTGCATGCATATTCACATGGACTTTAAAAGCAATCAGACATGGTTTGCCATGGTGTGCATTGCACGGATGTATTATTGTCTCTAAGAGTGTACTTCTTTTGTTGCAGAAGTTGGAATCATGTAGTTGGAGTCTCTATTCAGGCATGTGACAGAGACAAATTAAAGTGACAAGAATAGCCCTAAATCAGGCCTTTTCTAACTTTGGCATACTTGAGTTGGCACCTTAGCACTTCCCTCAAATAATTTTTGGAGGCATTCATCTAGTCCTGTAAAGCAAATTCAGTGCCTCTCAAGGCTCAGAACACCATGGGGCCTCACTTAGCAGAGCCCACATCAAATAAGCATGGTGGGCAGAACAGGATTAAGGCAGGAGAAAGTGCCAAATGGTTTGCAGATACCTTGATGTTGAAAGACTTCGTAAAACCGGGAAGATACTATAAGAGTTTTGGTGTGAGGGGGTCACACAACAGCTCCCCAGTACCTCGGGCTCAGCTGCACCCCAACCCATCTCTTAGTTTTGTCTCTAATAGTCCAGCTAGAAATAGCTGATTAGTGAGCACGGTGTTTGCCAGCACTGAGCAAAACTTGTCACAGGACTTTTAGTTCCTGAAGGGCTGAGTCTCAAACCTGGGAGGACATTTGCTGTATCAGGCATTTAGGTACATTTGTGTCAGCCACCATAGGGTTCACAGCTGTGCCACATCTGGACACAGCAGGTGAAAGAGGAGGGACCTTGCACCTTGGGGGGACCTCTCTGCCCCCCAAAGCCAGCTGTCATGAGGGAGCACATCTGGGAATCCATTACAGCTTCACAAGAAAAGTCTCTGTGTTTCCTTTTGTGATCTGGACCGGCATGGCTTTTACAGTACTATAAGGGTGCTTTTATGAGATTCGCCCCTTGCAATGTGAAGGTTTTTATTAGAAACACGCCTTCCTCTCTGTCATTTATGATAAATAATGTTTATTGATGTTCACTTCCTTCGGTGAAGTAAAGTGTCAAACAGCACATCGGTATTTGCCAATTTTCTTTTCACATTTCATGTTATGTGCTTTTTATGTTACATGCCTGATTAAAAATTTAAACATTGTCACCGTCAGTGCTAAAATACATTGCCAGAGCATCTCTAATTATGCTTCCTTGTCTGCTCTGAGCAGGGACTGACATTTCTGGGTCAAGATCTGGTTGTTGATATGCAGCACAGGAAGTATCCAATAGCTACTTGCTGAAAAATAACTCCTTCTCTCTCGCACAATTATGGTACACAATGCAGAGCAGGTACCCAGGGGAGACTGCTCATGCCACAGTAATTCCCGCCTCAAGAGACCTTATCCACTTTCTGCACATCATTTTGGTTTGCAGTTGATTAACCCAAAATAAAAAGAGAGCCGACAAAGTGCTAGGGAACAATCCCCTCTGTGTGAGCTGTGCCGGCAGGGGAGGTGGACAGGGGTCCCATCCTGCTCCCAGCACTGTCCTTGCTGAAGCAGCAGCCTCAGCCATGGCCTCGCATCCTTTCAGGAAGGCAATGACCTGTGCTTCAATAGTGGCCTAAACTCTGTTCATCCTCACAGACACGTTGGCATGTGCTCAAGCTCCCCACAGCTGAAGATGCAGAGGGCACCCATTTCAGACAAGCTTCACCCCCTTTCAGAGGAGGCTTTCATGTTTGTGCTCTGTGCAAGGGTGAGCACAGTTTCTTCAGACCTTTCAGTTTATTTTTTCAAGGGAAAGTGAAAATATGAAGTCATCTTCAGCTTTTCCTTCCTCTATAGACAATTCCAAACTGGCAAACCTGCTTCCACTTGGTTAGCAAATATTTAGGAACAGACTTTTCAGCAAGAGTTTCTTAAGCACACCACATGCTTTTATACTTTTGACATTTTCCTTTTCAAGTACATTTTCTGACATACACAGGAACCTAAACTGGTCTGCAAAAATTCACTGGAGTATGCTAGGCTGTGGAGCAGGGCATCTAACAACACAACTGACCTCCAGGAGGAGCCTTTGTACATATAAAAATGTCAACAGTGATATACACCGTTGGAAATATGGCTATTAAAAAAAACCTTATGATATTTGCTACATTTGTTTGCAATGGTAGAACACAAAATATAGTTAAAACCAGACATGATTTCCAAAAGAATCAATATTCAGAAAATTCAGCTGTTCTCCTTGGGAGCTGATGGTTGATGAACAGTTATGAAATCCAGCCATAATTTATTGTGAATGTTCAAATTAGTTAAAAGGTGGTATTATATATGACTCAATGCTTCATCAGTACTTTAAAGAGTGTCCTTATTTTACCCATTAAATGCACATTGTACGAAGACTGATATGTTCCAAGGTATTGTAAAAATCCTTCCCTGCTGTTGCCAGAATTTTTTTGCATTGTTATTTGCTCTCAGAAAGTATTAACATGTTCACTTTGGAAAGAAGAAGAGAATAAGAAAAATATGAATTGAGGCTCCAAATTTAAAAGTAGCCATTGAAATTCTAGAGGCTTTACTCAACTTCCCATAATTTTCTCAAAGCTTTAGGATTACTTTTGTATATAATTTTACATATAACATCCTTAATTTGTAACCACCAGCCCTGACTAGCACGGAAGGATTAAAGGAAAATATGTATATAACTAAAGGGAACTGGCAAACAGTTGCAGGACCCACTACAATTGTTGGATTTAGCTCTGTGGAACCTGGATTTAAATGGAAAAACCAACAATACCAGCAAAACAGAGTCATATTTGTGGCCTTCAGTATCCAAAATACGTGTTTAGGTAGCCTTCTCCCTTTAAACATGGCATATTGTGATATGTAACTTGCCAAATCCACATATCGGATTTCTGGACCTAAACCCTGAATCCATTCCTTACAGAAGAAAATGCGCCCTGCCAATGTGCTGCTGGATTTGTACAGTTGTACAGTTCATTTAAATTTTGAACCAAACTTCATGTATTGTTCAGTAAGTGACTTAGCTAAAGAAACGTGTTCCTGCCCCTTCCAATTACTGTTTAATTTTCTTGATTTTACTGGAGTCAGGATTCGGTCTTTCATTAGTGGTATCCTGCCTAATTAATATGACATATTAAACCAAGCTCTAGACCATGCTTGGGTGGTGAGACACTGGAAAAGGTCGCCCAGAGAAGTCATGGATGCTGCACCCCTGAAAGTGTTCAGAGCTAGGCTGGATGAGGCTTTGAGCAACCTGGTCCTGGTGAAAGGTGTCCCTGTCTATGATGTGTGAGAAGGGGTGGAGCTGGATGATTTTTTGAGGTCCCTTCAAACCCAAACCATTCTATGATGCTATGACACTGATGGCTGATACATCTGAAAGCAAGGCTCAGCTACAGCATTAGGACTGTAAAAAGTTATCAAGAGCAACCACCTGGGCTTTTGTGTCTTATTAGTGGTTGATAGTGTGCTTTATGAAAAGAGGGGGATGTTTTTACTATCTCATGAGTAAGGGGCAAAAGGGGCAGTAGAATAAGGAGGGCTCGCTAGTGAAAAGTGTCTGTGTAGGAGCACACATTTCAGAGCATCTGTAGAACATGAGGCTGGATCTCCAGAAAAGTTACAGGTTGTCTCTGTGCAGACCTGAGTATGGTCTTGTTGCTCCTGCAAGGCTGAGTGGTTATTGCTCCTGAGGACACTGCGAGAAGAAGGTCACAGAAGACAAGGAACAGGCAGTCCTGCAGCCCTCTGTTCCCCACAGCACAACCAGTGCCGTAACAAACAAAAACTGTAGGGCCAGCGGTGGTACTTTAAAAAAAAAAAAAACTTCACATTTTATTCTTCATTTCAATATCAAAATCAACATAAACACAGAAATTCAAATGTAAGAAGTTCTTTGGCAACAGCTTCTACGAGGAGTGTTAACACATGCTGTACGCGTGGCCAGATACAGGCGCAGGGCTCTGGCTGTCTCTGCGGCATCAGGCTCAAGGCATTTGTGGAAATCATGTCCAAGATCCTGAGATCCAGCTCTGAACTCAGAAACCTGTTATCACTAATAAGGACGAGAGTCATTTTGCAATAGCTGTAATAAACATTTGTTCAAACAAAAAAGAAAAGTGAGATTAGAAAACATGCAATATGTCCCAGCATTAATGGAAAACCTATTTGTGCCATGTATTTTGGAAAAATTATTGAAGAACAGTTCATCCATGTGAAAATATTAGCACTGTAATTCTGTCAAGGTCAGTGAGACCTAGAGATTTGCTGAAAAATCACCTTCATTTCACCAGGTAAATAAAGAACTCGTTTTTCAAAGAAGCCTATTGAAGAAGGCACTCCATAGCAACAGTTAAATTATGAATACAGCACATATGTTCCATATCATATCATTTACAGCACACTTTAGCATAGACATAATGCTTAGTAACAAACTACAATACCATTCACAAAATGCATTTAAATAGCATAATTTAGTTCATTAAATTCAGTCATTTACAGTAAATCAAAATTATCACAGGAATTGAAGAGAGTACACAGTTGTTTGTTTGAATAGTTAAGCTAGGGAAGTCAATTCCTTTTTGAAGGTCAAGGACACAGTTGTTTCCATTTTCTGTTGTAAAAAAGATACAGCCTGTGTCATAAGATAATTTAGTATCATCTGAATGTGATCAAGTCCTTTACCCCTGCTTGTTCCCTATTATATAACCAACACACCTAGAATATATCTAAGTAAGTCAAGAAAAAGCTTTATGCATAATGTTATCAAATTATCTTCCTTTTCTTTTATGGACTGAATGGATGTGATCCTGGGTTTTTAAAAGGGTTTAGACTTGCAAATCTGCACCATATTACTTGGAAGCAAAGATGTATGTTTTCCCCGGCGGTTGTTTGGCCTGTGGAAATATTATTGTAAAAGAAAAGTGAATTGTTTTTTGGAGCCTTTCTAGGAGATTCACTCTGGCTTTTGCCATTGGAGGTGCAGTGAGTGTCTGTGTGTATGTTGTTGGCCAAGAGGTCAGTGCAGAAATGACTTTGCAGCACACACCGACTGTACAGGGAGTTCAGGATGAATCACCAAATCCTTCTGGGGAAATCCTGAGGTTTAAACCTTCCTGTGATTTCTTGGGCATCAGAAGGAGGAAGGTGACAGAGCAGGGCATGACGTATCCATGCACTCCAGCTCACAGGAGGGGCGACCAGCCCTGCCAGTCTGCAATATACAGGAGCACCCAAGCCAGGCAGCTCTGCTTACTTGGCAGGGATGAGAGACACAGGCCCTTCCTAACGGCTCTATTGCAGGGATGGAAATGAGGAATTTGGTCTCTATAGAATACAAAGTCAGGGAGTATTTCAAAGATTCCTCAGTCTCTTCTCACATCACAGGCACAGACAATCCTGGCTTCATGCTTGCTTAAACTCCATTATCACTTGCAGAGAAATGAACAATCGTAATTTTAAAATGGCCAGCAAAACCCCAGGGCATTGGGCCTCCTGTTGAATTGTTTCCCACACTTAAAAAATATGCAGCATTTTTTATTCTGGGTTTGCCTAGCTGCTTCTTGCACTTCACTGTTGTCTTGCCTGCTTCATACAAGCAGAAAAGACCATCACAAACATTCTGTTGTCCTTGTAGAAACTGCTGGGTTATCATCAAGTCTTCCTTAACCTGCTCTGAGTTGAGCCAAGTGGAGTCTTTTACCCTAGGGCATGACTTTCCATCCCTTTAAACAATTCCTACCATCAGAATAATTTTCAGGAAGCAAGAGCCCTTTGCAACGTCTTCTCTCCCTTGCAAAATTTTGACTGTAATTGAGATGCCTCCCTTGCCTCCATGAGTGAAATGCCAACCCTTTTCTGATCACCTGGAGGGGAAAATGAATGAATAAGATATAATTTTCCATCGACAGACTATCTAAACACCTTAAAGTGGTAATTAATTAAGCCTCATGCCATTCTGGTGAAAAAAGGAATGTTTCTTTTTTTTTAGTGATTTCACAGTGCTGTGCAGTGCATAGCTATAGAAGTCTAGTCTTAAAAGAGCTGGTTAGGGTATTGATGACAGCCTAGCTGCAGCAGCATAAAGGATGGACACCTTTTCCCCTTCTCTGCTTCTTAGTTCAGCCCACACTAAGATCCTTCTGCCAGATCCAGGCTTCTGCCAGGACCCAGAAGGGTACTGAGCAGCAGTGGTGCAAGAAGATCAAAGGTCCATGTTTCTGATCCCGCTTTCCCACTCTGCTCCAGCAGACGTGCACCACCCACCATGCACAGGCACGTCTGGTGTCAGGATAAAGTGGGAGAAGGGAGAAACTGCCTACAGGCAGGTCCATTTTAGCATCCCAAGAACCACAGTCTGCCCTGCCTGACAGCACCACTTGGGCTACACAAAACAGATCCAGGTCACATATGCCAATAATTCAGCCCCGGCATGTCTTCTCAAGGCTACATAAACATCAAATAAACTTTTCTCAAGGGGGCAAGTGAGATATTGCACACAGGAAGCTGAGAAAGCGTTTAGTTTCTTCTCCAGATGAGCAGATAGCACTAACCCCACGTGTCTTGTCAGAGCTGCCCACTTCCGAACATGGCTCCACAGGAGGTCTAGGAACTGGGCAGTAGCATACTCCCAGCACAATAGCTGTCTTGGAGATAGCAACATCTTAAACTGCCTGAAGTGTTTGCTTGGAGCTCTCCCCGTACCCACTCACATCGAGCACCAGAGGAGCCCCTTGAAGTAGCCCTTGCTCTGTGTGCGGGACACGAGCTGCACAGCAGCCATCACTTGGCAGCCGAGGGCTGACCCTGCCTGAATGGAGCTCTGTGAAACACCCAAGGGAAAGCCTGGGAATAGCTAGGCAAGCAGCCAGCCATGTACAGGGAGGGACAATTAGGCCTTAAACAGAAATGAATTATGCTAGAGAGAGCAAATTGCTTGTTGACACTGCTGCACAACAAAGAGGGAGAAGGAGAAACTGTTCTTAAGACAAATAACCTTCTCCATCTTCCTGGGCACAAGGGATGAAGCCATGAACAGGCACAAAGAACACAGATGGCAGTTCAAATCCTTTGTAACACACACTGCCATCACAGCTGTCCTGGGACTGCAAGGGAACGGACCTGTAACAGATTACACTAAGGAAGCATCAAGAGGGCTCACCGGAGTAAAAGTGACAAAGTTTTCAAAGGACAGAGCTGAGAACTGAGGGTCAGTGCAAAGGAAATGTGTCTGTGTGCACCTGGAGCCTCCTCTCCTTGCCAGAGTCCTGGAGTACTGTGAGGACCAGCCTTCTAGTGCTGGTGTCCAGGCACTAGGGTGCTGGTGAATACCCAGGAGGAATGGGCTGTGGAGTCACTGAGGATCTTTCCTAACTTTTTAGATCTTCAGCCAACATCTGCAGAGCAGACTGTTAGCAGTTTGTTACAGACTGGGAAACTAAGCTTCAGACCCCTGCAAACCAACATGATGGAGACTGGTGTCAGGTTTGTGAAGTTATTCTCATTTGTAATGATCATCACCTGGAAAGACCACAGCAGAGCAGAGCTCACCTGGGAAGGTGCAATGCTTGTTCACATGCATGAAAAACACACGTGCAATGGCAGACCTCAGCTAGGAACAAGTACATGCGAAAGAAGTTTCCAATATTTCCCACTTCCACCTGCAGAAGAGTGTAGTAAACTTGCCCCAGGTCAATCCTCCAACAGTAATTTCCCCACTGGGACGGTGTGTGCGACCATGTCCTCTGCACAAACCAGGTCAGTGGACACGAGGTGGCCTGTTTTACAGCTTCTATAGCTTGGATTATCATGCTTATCTCATTTGGAAGCCAAAAATGGATTTTAGCTGCAGCTTGCACTGCAGGGAGCAAGGCTGAGTTACAAGGACCTGTCATTGGATGCTTGAAATGTAAATGTTCATGTATCCACTTGGGCACAGGTATCAGACACCAGAGTCGCTAAGAAGGAAAGACACACTCCCTGTCTTATACTGTCTACCTTCTTCAGGCCAGCATGGGATGTAGCTGTTCGGCAGTAACAAAAGAGTTAATCTTGGACTAGTTTTAGCACTGATTCTACTGCAAGAAAAGTCGGGTAGATTACAACACCGCTTTCCTGCTCTGGGTTATTTCCTGTACAGCACTTTTTGAAATACATTTAAATCATTTCACAGAAAAAGCAGGATCTTTGTCTGTTTTATTGGTGTGGAAACTCAGGCACAAGGGAAAAACAGTTACTTGTTCCCGGAGAGCCACAGCCCGGGGAAACACCAGCTTCCAGTATTCTGCTAACTGGTCTGGAAATTGGATAAAATCATTAACTCATCCTTGAAATCTTTTCATGATAGATCGTAACTATTCAGTCTGTCCTCTCCAGAGCCTGCCTCTCTCAGGAATTATAACTATGTACCTGAGGGCTGCCACTAGAGAATAGCAAAGGGATACATCACATCCGCTGCCAAGCAATCCTTAATATGGCTGTGTTTGATAGCTGCTGGATATTAGTGGTCCTAGTACTTCTCCTGCTCTTACTTTAATGCTACACTGTTAATTTGGCACCAAAACTGCATTTAAGAGTTCACGGTGGGAGTGGAAAGCAATAAGCTCAGGAGGAAAATTCCAGCCTCACTTTGAGGTCATTCTAAATCTTTTCTCTCCCGTTCAGGCACTATATTAAGACTGCTGCATTAGCCTAGAATTTTATCTTTAATTTCCACTTTTCTTCTTTGCATGGGCTTCAGCCAGTCTTTGAGAGGAGGGGGGCATAGCTGAGCCTTGACAAAGGGTCTTATTCACAAACCAGCAGCAGCCCCATTTGCAACTTCCCCCAGCACCCCGGAAGCAACTATTCTGTGACAGGAGAAACTTGTACATCAGACAGACTCCAGATTTCCCCTGCAGCAATTATTTCCTGATAAGGCCACATGTGCACTTCTAGGCACTGTGCTGCCTCCTATGTGAACATGCATACTCCTTTTCTCAAGCTTAGGCAGAAGCTATCTCAAGCTGTCAGCCAGCACTGCGCCAGCAAAGGTGTTATTATTTATTAAAAAGCCTTTGCTTCATTCCATCAAAGTGCATCAGATGAAGTCTGAGCCAACCTTGTGAGTATTTCTTGGCCTACTTCATTAAATAACTGGGATGTTGAGCTCAACTTGGGAGCTGAACAGAACAGCACATTGCCTATGCCTTGCACACAGGAATATTACACCCCAGCAGCTGGGGAGGTCCTGGGGGCGAGCAACAGCTGGTGAGTGCCCTTGCCGTTATAGCCCTGCTGCTATAATCTTGCCCCTAAAGCCTCCTGTGCAGTCCCTGTCGGTGCCCACACTATCAGGGGCAGCCCAAGCTCACCCTTCCTGCAAGTCTCATCTTCCCTTCTGGCAAGTACCAGGAAGGACCACCGTTGCCAGGTGACCCAGTGTGTGTTTTCAAAGCAGATGACGATTTGGCGTGTTTATATGGGGCCAAAGAAACTTCAGTCCAGCCAGCAAAAGGGCGGTTGTCAACAGGCAGCCGAGAAAGTCCCTGAGGCAAGTTCAATCCCTCCATGCAGAGACACCAGTGACAGTGAAATAAGTATTAGCAATCCAATTTAAGTGCACAACACTCCCTTCTGTTCCTCTGGAGCTTCCTCCCAGTGCCCAGAGTTGACTGGGGTTTGTTAGATAGACACCACTCTGGGGGTGTCCACCCAACCACAACACCCAGTGTAGAGATGAACAGCAGCATGAGCAGATTGAGAACTGGTCTCACAGTCAAAGTAAACCCACTCAAAACTCAGACTGCGGCAAACATCACTGCCTTCCCAGTGGGTGCTCTAGGGTGGGCTGTGTACAATTCAGACCTTTCAGCAACAGAAGCTCCCCAGATCCTTACAGTGAGAAGAGACCTCATCCACGTGGTGATTCAAGACACCAAAGCCAGATTCCCACTTTTAATTTCTCTCTGGTGGTGTTTCTCTTTCTCTTCATTGAGGAGATTGAAACCCTAGGGCAGTTGGAGAGGGGAGCCAGATAATGGTAAGTGAGGAACAAGAACAATGTAAGCAAGGCACCCATGGCAGTGTCCTCACCAAAACATGGAGACAAGGTGGCTACGCATTGTGCGAGCCACCTTCCAGGCAATGTGGCATGGACAGTCTTGCCTGAGCAGGGATGGGCAGGCTGGCAGCAAAGCTCTCTGCCCTCAGCCTGTGACAAAGCAGCACCCAAACAAACGTTTCATGCAGCAATAAACCTGTTGAAAGAATAAATTAGCCGTACAGCAAGGTTATGCTTTGAGAATGTCTCCACTATGGCAACAGTATCCGCTGTACCTAGTGATTAGTTTTATATTACAATGTGGCTTTTAAGGCTCACTGTGCTGAATAAAAATTTAGGCAATTAGTGATCTTATTTCTTAGGAAGAATTGCTTGCTACCGTATATTAATACAGATTTTGCTCAATTAAAATTGTTCACAGTCAGCAAAAACAATTTTTGCACTGTAATGAAATAATGAAATAATTATATGCAAGGGAGGACTTCTGATCTTTTTAATTATTCTATTCTTCATTTTTAAAAGGGCTATTTGAAAACGCACTCTTATAATTGATTGCTATAAATCAGTCAGAAGCATTCTAAGGATCATAAATATTCTAACTTTTAAAAGACAAAGAAATGCTAAATATTCAATGAAATCCTTCAATATTCAGAAAATTTAATCTAGGGTAAAAGGATAGACTGCTCTTTTGAAAATAAAAAGTAAATTTGTTGTCCTGTGAAAAATGAAATATCTTGAATGTCAGTAACAGAAACGGAATTAACAAGAGATCTTTTTATTGTTTTTTAAGGTCATTAGGCTGTGAATTCTATAATTATGGAAATTGTCAGTCCAGTTCTGTGGAGTGTTTGCTCCCATCCATAAGGTATTGGAATGTTCAATCAGTCTCTCTCGTGGGAAAGTTAGGTCATAACTGTAAGTGTACCAGCAAAATTGAATTAAGCAAAGAGATTTCATTAGTATTTATAGCCAGAAGGCATCTGTAAAAGTACAGGGCAAAGAAGTTATGTGGAAGTCAAAGGAGAAAAAAAAATGGGTTTCTGGTGACAAAGGCGAATCTGAAAGAGATATAAGTGTATAATGAATAAGAGCTATTGAGCGTTGCTCCAAAGAGGGAGTTGCAAAGATGTCAAATATTGATTTTCTTGTGTATGCCTTTGGACTACATATGTAATTGTTTGGATTTGCTGTCTTCATGATACAACAATATTTGTTGTTGAAGGTTAAAAAGCAGAGTGTGAAACAACCCAAAAAGTCGGAAACGTGTTGGAGAATTATAATAATTCTACAAGGAGGATTGCGTGAGCAGAAGTCTGTACTTTCTAGCAAATACACATTTTTATGACAATCAAAAGCTTTTGTCTATTGGAAGTACGGCTCTTGGCACTGACGAAGCACACGTTGCATGCAGGACCATTGAACCATATTGCATTTATTGATTGAAAATATACAATTTGCTCCTAATGAGTTTCTCCAAGTTTTTATACTGTGAAAATATTCTGTGATTGAGTAGACATGTGCAAAGTACTGTAGATGCTTCTGTGTGTGGTCTTTGTATGTGTACACTGATAGATAAATATCATCCTCATATGTCAGTTATTTATACAGGAATGACAGTGCCTCTCTGGGTCTTAATGCAGAACTGAGAATATATTTCCTGATGCTGATTATTGTCTTAATGAAATAAATCTCTTGAAATATTTTCATTCTGTAAACACAAGTACACAAATCACCTTAAAAATTATTCTCATCTTTAATAGCTACATAATACTGACATGGTAGTTCTTTATATTCCTGCGCAAAAGGGATTTGTGACTATTTGGAGGGACACATCATATGCGACATTTTCCACACAGGATCCTCATGTTGGCGTGCACCGCAGTCAGATCTTTACTGACACTGTGAGGAACTTTGTCCCTGACTGACAGGGTGTGGACTTCATTAGAGTATGTTGAAGAGCTAAAAGCAAAGCGTTTCTCTGGAAAGCTGGAGACGGCCCCACTGTCAGAGCCCATCTGCATTATTCAATTTCTTTTTATGTGGTCAAATTGGAAGGTAGGGTCCTCATTTTCTGAAGCACTGGACTCGGCAGCATCTGACAGAATCTGACAACTGGCTCGCAAGCAAAGACGTCCCAGGGAGGAGCAGTTTGGAAAAAAAAAAGTAAAACCTCAGCTGAATGGATCAAACTTCAGGTGATCCCTGGCTCTGCTAACGTCAGTGTTGGAGCTCACGTTTCTCTCCATGGCGCCACAAGTTCGCCCACAACCTGTATGAGCTGGGAAGCAGCATAATTCTCAGGGACCCTAGAGAAAGGTGCAATTCTCCTTAGCTTATCTAAGGGATAAAAAGCACAGGGATAAAAAGCACAGTCATCATATTCTCCTTATCCAGGTATGCAACTTGTTGGTTACTTTCTTGCTTCTCTTCTTCAGGATATTGAAGCACCTCATCTTTCATCCAAGCCACTGTGGCAAATCAGTCAGTAGTAACAAGAGCAACACTGCATGCTGAAGGCATGGTGGAACTAACAATTGAACTTCCAAACCATCCTATGCAATAAATATTATTATTCCCACTCAACAGAGGAAAATGGAAAAGTTCTGCCTCAACTCTTAACTCATCTGAAGCCATTTTACTCTGCATTACATGGGTAACTGTTTACTCTGTTACACGCTACCATCAGTGACATGTGATTACAGCACAAAGAGATGAAGTGGTTTACCCAGGGGCAAATGATAGGAAAACCAAGGATTGGAAGCCAATCACCCTGATATTCAAATCTATATAAATCTCTCTGGGCTGCGATATAGCATTTTTTCTCTAAATTCAACAAATAAGTAAGAGCATATCCTTAGAACATTTACTGCATCCCTAGAATAAGACGAATCACAATTGAAATGTACATTTGCTAATCTTAAGTAAAAGTGCTTTGTAATAAGGCATGTTTAACACCAACTGCTATAAAAATCACATTGCCAAACCCACTAAACTGGGAAGCGGCTCGGTTTTGGAAACACCCACCTTGAAAGTGCAGGGCAGAACAACACTGCCCCTTCCCAGCCCCAAGATCTCATTGCCAAGTAGTGAAGGGGCTGGAAGTTTTTGGAGCCCTGCTGTCAGAGTACAATGTTGCCTAAGCAAGCATTAAGAGATTATGGTAATAATAGGTCTGCTTACACCAAATAAAAGGTTTCATTAATCAAGCCATATTGAGATAAACCTGTCAGTGGACAGAGGAAACTAGAAATCAAATGCTGTGAAAGTTCTGACAGATTGTTAAATAGAAACCCTTTAAAACTGAATTTAATTTACTGTGATATTACAGATATTTATGCATCAATAGGCAAGTGCAGATTGAGTTCAGAGGTCAGCTCTGGTGCTTGAAAAATAAACGCGCAGAATGAAACAAAAGGTGACAGTTACCTTTGTCAGAAATTGAGGTTTATTAAACTAAACGTGAAGCTCTCATCTGATTCATGTTGAACAGAAAGGCACAGGGCTGGGGCGTAATTTACTGCAGTAGATTAGTTAATGAATGATTACAAAAAATACTGCTCCTTTTTTTAAAGTTGCTTCCATAAACTTTACCAGAAGAAACCAGGAGCAAATATTGCACCACAGAAGCAGACAGTAAGGTACCAAGGGGCAGCAAGCACTGAGACCTTTCAGCAAGATTGTTCACTAATTATGCCATTAAAGCACTGCTCTCCGGTCGGGCAGTGTGTGTTTGACTTCTATCCCTGGCACTTCTTTATTTAATTTCTTCTCTTGAAGTTTTTTCAACCTCTTCATTTTCAGAACTTCACCCTATTTGCAGTTTCTTCCTTCTCAAAATATTCTTCTTCACACTTCTTCCTCCTCCTCAGCCTCAAGAATTCAGACGAGAGATGTGGGAGAAAGGTAAAATTAAAGACAAATTTCTGTCCAGGTAATTCTGCCAGCAAAATGGACAAAGTTGTTTGCAAAGGCAGGTGCCACTCACCTGGGCTGGAGATGCAGGTCAGCCTGTTTCACTCTTCAAAGGAGTCAAACCCCAGAGAGAGGTCGCTGGAGTGTCATGGACGGAGAGAAAATAAAACATCGCTCCTGTTTCAAGGGATTATGTAGTCTGGTACAGACAGGTATAAATCTTTTTGCCATTGACAGGATGGATCCACATCTAACATTAATGTTTGACTTAAATATAATGGTTACGTTGCATGGCATGTTTTTTGTTCAGATGGATGGCTGCAATTTGAAGGGGAAATTTAGACCTACTACTTATGATCCAGCTAACCCAGCAACAAGGCTCCTACTGACTCTTCCAAGCACAGAAAGAAGTCCTTGAATACAAGCAGTCCTAATTGAAAATGAATATGTCAGTGCTATATGATATGAACTTATTTATCTGCCAAACTTATATGAGATCATATCTAAATACATGACTCCAAAACATATAAGTATATTACATTTCACACCCGTAAGAAACACGTAAACCATGCAGGACATGTTATCTAAAGTTATGCCAGACAAATGTCCTTCCCAGAACTACAGCCTGAAAAATCCTTACCAACTTGAGGACCTCTATTCATGCAAATAATACTGTAACAGAAGAAATCGTATGAGCTTTCCGGGAAAATGTCCTTTTTGACCACATAAGGGATGCAGGACCAGGCCATTAGTTAGTAGTTAATAGAAGCCAGACCAGCAAGATACTGCAACAAAGTCTCAGCTGTGAGCCTCTTCTGGTCATCATCTCTCCCTGAACAGCACCCGTTAATGCAAACCAGCCCTGCAGGACCCTTCCAACCACCACTGAAGTTACTCAGGAGCTGCAGTCGCTGCGGCTTTAGAACAGGAATGACCATTGCTCCAGGTTGAGGTTCACTAAGAAATGAAACTAAAATGGTAAATTCTATCAGGAGAAAGCAAGGAAGGAAGAACTATCATATTTCATATATATGAAGATTAAAATTTACCTTACAAATTTTAAAAGGGCTTAACTGGAAAATGAAACTCTAGTTCCGCTTTAGAATATAGTTAACTTGAAGCATGTATTTAAGTCAAATTAATTTGCATGGTTTAATTTCTATGTTGAGTAATTCTAGAAACACGGACTATAGGGCAGGAAGAATATTTGGGAAGTTCATCGCTTTGCTTAGAAGAAGACCATGAGAGGTCTGACAAAGCAGGACCTGTGAATGTCAGCTGCAAAGGTCCATAGAAGTCAGTCACAATCCAGAAACAAACCAAACACTTAAGAAATGTGAGGAGCCACCTCCTTACTTGTCAACTCCACTTAAGCTTTACCGCATCCTGCAACAGCACCAGGATCTAACATGATGTCCTGTGAGCCCTAACCCCATTCCAAGAAAAGTGCAATTAGGCTAAATATGCATTCCCAGGCCACAGATGCGCAAACACAGAGGCAGGTCTTAGTAGGTATAGGGACAGCGTGACTATACTTATTCACCTTTGGAAAATCACTGCCATCTCCTTTTCCTGGGCAAGTCAGGGAAAGGCTGGACAATGCAAACCCTGCACTCAGGCATCGCCGGTAACCTCTAAACCCAGAGCCATGAAGGATCAAATAAGAACTTATTAGGAATGGATTCAAAACCCCTTTTTCATTGTGGTAGCACAGTTACCCACGCCCTGGGGGCCCGATGCTCTTAGGGTGAAATGTGGCATGTCCTCATGTCCTGAGAAATGATCTCTTGGATTTTGAGGAGGAAAGCCATCTCTCTACTTATCTGTGGCAGAGCAGAGTAAAAGCAGGGCGTAAAGAGGACTGGGCAGAGCCTGCAGAAGGGTGACCGTGCAATCGCATAAGGACAGACCTGAGTGTTGGGCACTAACTGAGGTTGCTCTCTGTGAACGCCAGTATCTCCCCTTGCAGCACTGGGGAACGATAATGCTGTCCCACAGTTAAATGAGTTGCACAAGTTAAATTCATTCATTTCTGTTCAGTGTTTTGAGATCACTGGATTGAAAGCTTTATGTCAGCATAGATGTCTTCTTATTATGAATGAACGTTAACTCTGCATTGGTGCTAAGAGGTGTAACAAGCAGTAATGAGGTAAAATTAATAAATGGCCTATGTAGACCAACTATGAGGAGAAGTGCCTCATAGGCAGTGGAATATTTTCCCAAGGGAAGTAGGGAAACCTTCCACAAATTGGAGTTTTAAATAAACCCAAGGAAACTGAAGGAATGCCATGTGAGTCCTCAAAGCAAATGATCTGCAAGTATTGCACTGAGCAACTTTTACCAGTAAAACTTACAAGCAGCAGGAAAAAAACTGAATGAAGAAGAGCCACGATGGCTGTGAGAACTTCCTGCAGTGCCAAAAGCCACCCAAGCAGCTCTTGTCCATAACCAAGAGCTGGTGCCAGGGATCGCTCCCCACATCAGCCACCCAACCGGCAAGACGGCCACCCCTGCACAGCCCCATGACTCCCTCCAAGCCCAGAGCTATGGAACCTTCCTACCCTCCCGCACAGGCGGTGGGTGGCCACCGCGGCAACGCAGCCTGCAGCAACCCCGTGGCAGGAGCAAACCTAGCCTTGCGCAGGATTAAGTCTTTCATCCCCAAGCATCCTCCCTGCTGCACAGACCGCGCTCGTCCATAGCAGAGAGCTGCGACAGCCCTCCACGTTTTATTTATTTAGATGAGTTTACAAAGCAATTAAGACATTTTGGCAAATGCTGAGGTGCAGATTTCCTCCCTTATGATAGATCATTCCTGGCTGTTTTTTCCCTCTCCTTCTGGACAGATAAATGTTTCATGGTCCCACAGACATATTTTCTCTCTGCCCAGTTGCTTAGAATCCATTTAAACATGCCTGTTGAACTCCTCCATCATGTAATATTTTAACAAGAGCTCCTAAATAAGCTTTGTTTACAGACTGTAAATTCTGCCTGGCGCGCTCAATCCTTAGCTGGAATTCCTCTTGGAAACCTTTTCTACCTTGGCAGAAGCATGAAATCCAACAAAAAACATAACATTGATGTCATTTAAGGAAAGAACACTGATTCTTCTCATCCTCCCCTTTCAATTGGAAATATCACCTGTTAATGATTTTTGTCAAAAATGAAACCGTCCCTGGGTTTATCCATCCTTTCCTAGACATGAGCTAAGTTGACAGCATGTGGTCTCATCACACAAGTGTTGGAAAGCTCATCTGGCTTCTGCGCTGCTTGTGATCCCTAAAAGAAGCTTCTGAAACCAGTAGGGTTTTACAACATGCCTTTGAAGCCATTAAAATCCTTTAATAAAATGTTTAATAAAGATTCTTTTAATAAGGTGAAGGACCTAAATTGAATTCACAGAAGTACCCTAATGGTCAAACTGACAAAGAAGATTTGTAGGGGGTGGCAGGAAGCAGCTCTGCTGGAAATGGCCCATGTTGCCCCCACCCCTCAAAAAAAAAAATAGGGGGAAAAAAAAATTTTAGCCAAAAAATTGATTTTGGAAAAGAACAGACCTTTTTTCTTTCTGACGCCTCCAGTTCTGTTTCAAAAATGTTTGTGGAGGTCACCTACTTTTTATAGAAAAATTGTGATAACTCAATTCTGTGTTTAGGTGGTGGAGGAGGAAAATGTTGGACTGGCAGAGACATGTGGGAAGTCAAGACAGCCCTTCGGTGACTCTCCTCGCTCTCTCACTAAGCCAGGACTTGGAGGGGTTTAGCGGCTCATATTTTCTTTACAGAAGAAAAAGCAGAGTCCCCTAAAATGCGTTACAGCACTCTCCAGATAAGGAGATACCTGGTTTAACAGGTGAAGAGGTGCTTGGGGAGGTTTTGATAGAGAGATTATGGACCTGATTACATTAATACCTAGCATGGGTTTTAACCTGCATTTTGGGTAAAATTCACCATTCTGCAGAAGGCCCATAAAAGGCCTGTGCACCACTTACGCCCCACCAAGGCACCATTTGGATGGTGTACGTGGAGCTGCAGTGATGCATGGGCCCTGCGCCGTCCGCCTGCGTCAAGAGAGGTTTCATCCATTCTGTATCAATAATATTCAGTGTGTTGGGGAAAAATATTAGCAGAGTAATTTTATTAACAACAGCAATAATTCACTGCTTGTCTTTCTGTGTTTAATAAAGGGAATCGAGGGTGTTATACAGGAGCCAGAGGAACGGCTTACAAAACTATCGTGGAAAAAGCAAACAAACGAAGCCCTGGGAAGCATGAGAGCACGTGGAGGGGGAGCTGGCTCCTGCCAACGTCCTGGCTGTGCTGATTAATACAAATAAATCCTGAATCGCCTCGTGGTGCTCCTCAGGCTCTCTCACAAGATGCGAAATCTCACAGGAGTGTCTGGGAGTTAAGTACGGGTTAGCTTCATGCTGGGAAGAGGACTTGGGCAACCCGCCGAGGGCTCCCAGCGATGCTGCTTTCAGCAAAGGGATTTCCTCACATCCCTGGAAATCCTCTTAGCTTCTTCTCAGACATTTACATCTCACAGGCAAGGGAAACAACTGAGAAAAATCCTGCTGTGCCTTCTTCACACCTTCTACCTACCTGCAAAGTCAGTATAAAAACACACACAGGCAGCAGTCTGAAATGAGCTTCCACCACTGCCTCTCTCCTAACCCTCATTTTGAGTTGTGTCCCTTCTTTTTAGGTTGTGTTCCCTCTTTTTGTGGCATGTCCCCATGCTTGCTATCAAATTGGTGCTACTTGCACCATCGCTTTAGGCCATGCATAGATGAAGGAAAAAATGTTGTCACGTTGATTTATTCCCCTTTCTCAGACAAATAAAGATATCTTCATATAAAATGTATTTTCCCTCCGTAGCCCATCAAGCCTCCCCTCTCCTCCATGCATGGAGAAATCCCCAGGTTTTGAAGGAGGAAGGATAGCCTGAGTACATCCCTTCCCTGACTGACCATTCCCTGGAGCACGAGCCAGAGGGTGAGCACAGTTGCACCCCATCATCACTGCTGTGCACAGAGCTGGGCCGGGGGCTGCCACGTGTCTCCCCCAACACCACCCCAGGAGCTGGGCCACGATCATCCCTTCCCACACATCCTTTCCCTCAATAACATCAAATAAAGCAGATTTAAAGGATTATTTGAGACTTGTCCCTGCTTTTTTTCCCCCTATGTATTTATTATGCATCATAGGAGCCTCCTCCAGGGACAGGGATTTGACAAGATGTTTAGAGGATGTGTTTTAGCCGTTTTACTGGAGGCGGATGGGACATGAACAGGACCCTTCCAGGAACTGAGGCTGCTGAGTGCCCGGGGCTGTGCGGGAGTGCCCGGTGGGCACAGGGTGCTTGTAGACACAAACCAGGGACGCCTATCTGTTTAGAGTGGGGATTTGCAAAATAAAAAAAAAAACAAAAAAATAACCAGACTTGGACCAAACAACAGCCAGTTGGTTTGAGTTCTTTTGAATCAGATCTCAGCTAACTTTGCACAAAAGGCAGCGGGGTTCCTCTGCTCACACAGCCCAATTTCCCTAGTTATAATTCTGTATTTTAACTTACTTGCTTGATTTTGCTCTCTCGCTGCTTTGTAAAGCACCTGAATCTCTAAGATGTACTGGGCTCCACTCTTCTGAAGACTTTGGTTTTATTTTGAGTCCCAAGAGGCTGCATTAACGGGGACACACGAGCGCTGCTGCCTGCTTTGGCCAAATCCCTGGGATGTTCCTGCCTGTGTCCAGTCCAGGGATGTCCCCCCGAGAGGCAGCATTGCTGGGTCCCCCTCCTCCAGCATCTCCCCACCGCACAGTTTAGCTCCAGGGGACGGGAAGGCAGAGAGGAGGCCAACGGCCACCGCTAATGGGAGCCCAAAGGGTCGTGAACACCGAAATCAAGGCGATTCGTGTTTTTACATAAACCCCGCAGTCCCTGTTGTTTAGATCCTGCCAGGGAGGTTGAACGGCGCGGGGCTGTGCGGTTCCCCCGGTCCCGAGGGCTGGGGGCTGCCCGGGGCACCATATGCATGCATATATAGAGAGATATATATAGATATATGTACACACACACATATCCAAGCCACATCCCTGTGTGCGTGAGCCTGAGCGGTGCCTGACACCCCCGGTTCTCCCGGGGCCGAGAGGGCAGGGGCAGCCCCAGTGCCTCCGCCCGCTTCAGAGGGGCGGGAGGGGAGCTTTGGGCTTGTCTCCCCACCGGGAAACCGCCGCAAAACGTAGGAAATCGGTGAAACCCGGACCTGCGCGGCTCAGCGGGGGAAGGCACCGCAACCAGCGCGGGGTGCGGTGCCGCGGCGGAGCCTCGCCCCGCAGCAGCCCCGGGGGACCCTCGCCTCGCAGCAGCCCCGGGGGGCACGGAGTCGCCTCCCCGGCTCCAGCACGGGGGGAAAGCCCCGCGGCCGCGGAGCACCGGCAGCCCCCCAGCTTGGGTTTCCCTAAAGGCGAACTGGGGCTAAATAATGAATCGATCTAAAATTAACCGGAGGAATGGAAATGCTCTAAAAATAAGCCAGCAGCTGCCGTGGTCGCAGCCCCCCGCTCCCGTGGGGAAGGGGGAGCGGGGACGCCCGCCGGAGGGGCTGCGCGGGGCTGCGCGGAGCGGCCGGGGCACAGCCGTGATCTGCGAGGGTTGCGCGGAGGCGGGGGAGGGGGGGGGGCTTTTGCCGGGGAGATGAGCTGCGGATGGAGCCCCACAAAACTTGGCCATCTGCTCCCACACCGGCGGGTTTGATTCATTTATATATATTTTTTTTCTTTTTTTTTTTTTTTTTTACTTTGTTTTATTTTGCACGGAAAGCGTTTCGGGAGGCGGCGGGGCGGCATCGCCGGGAGCGCGGAGTGAGGAGCGTGTGCGGAAGCCGCGGAGCTGCGCGCAGGGAACCGGCCCCGGGCCGCTGCGAGCCCCCGCCGCCCCCCCTGCCCCACACTCACACACACCGCCTTCTCTTTCCTCCTTTTTTGATCCACGCAGCGATCCTATATTCTCCCGGCTTGTCTCTTTTATTCTTTTGTACTCAGGCGTGTTGTCCTGGCCAGCAGCGTGCGCGGGGGCTTTGTAAAACCGGACAGATAAAAATGAGCAACATCATATTGTTTGACAGAATGATCCAAAATGATAAAGTGCCTTCTCCGGAGGGGGTGAAAATGGTGAATTCCTAAAAAACAAGAGCGTCGCTTCTCTCCTCTGCCTCCCTGCACTGCTCGCAGTAGCCCAAAGGGATCTGCCGCCTGCACCAGCCCGGATCACGTCCAGCCACCCTTTTCAATGGGAAGTCCTCTTTTTAAAAGGCTTCATTTATTTATTTTTAAAATAAATACAGAAGGGGAGGGGGGAACGGCTTCGGCTCGGGACCCCCCGTTCTCATCGCGGCGAATGAAAAGCACAATTTTCGAGAGAAAGGCTCGTTTTGATTAAATCTGACATGCTGCTGATAACTCCATGCTAATGTGAAATAATTAACATAATAGCCATAATTAAAAGCACGCTAACAATGCCATAAATTTATCACACAATTTTACTAGCTTTCTGCCCCTAACTGCTCTCTCATCGTTAATTAAACGTGTTGCCTTTTACAGAATGGATGTTTATACATTTCCAATACAAATAAATCTGAAACCGTTTTGGAAACATGACCAATTTCGTTTTATACCGAGGTCTGCCGGTTTTACAGGCGATTTATTACAATAAAGACAGAAAGAAAGAGAGGAAGAGAGAGAGAGAGAAAGGGAGAAAGAGAAAGAAAGAGAAAGAGAGCGAAAGCAGAAGAAAGAGAAAGAGAGCAATAGAGAAAGAGAGAGAAAGAGAAAGAGAAAGAGAAAGAGAGAGAAAGCGAGAGAAAGAGAGATAGAAAAAGAGAGAGGGAAAGAGAGAAAGAGAAAGAGAGAAAGAGAGAAAGAGAGAAAGAGAGAAAGAGAGAAAGGAAGAGAGAAAGGAAGAGAGAAAGGAAGAAAGAAAGAGAGAGAGAAAGAGAGAAAGAAAGAGAGAAAGAGAGAAAGAAGAGAAGAAAGAAAGAGAGAGAGAAAGAGAGAAAGACAGAGAGAAAGAAAGAAAGAGAAAGAAAGAAAGAAAGAAAGAAAGAAAGAAAGAAAGAAAGAAAGAAAGAAAGAAAGAAAGAGTGTAAATATAGGTCTTTGAAAACAAATATATTTGAAAATCTGCATCTTTAGGGAAAATCCCAGCCTTGGGGGGTCCAGGCCCCGGTATCTCCGGTCCCGCAGCCCCGGCCCCGCCGCCTGCCCCGCTCTGGCCCGGCTCCGGGGGATGTTTCCCTCACCCCCCTGCCATGTGTTTATTTTGCAGGGATTTCTCACCTGCAGCCCCTCTCCTGCGAGCCCCCTTTACCCCCGTACGTTTATAACGCACCACAACGCTGGTTTAATCCAGGTCAGGTCAACGATTTATATAACTCATTAGTGAAAGTAACGGGTTTAAGGAGATGAAAGGGGACACCTTTGGTTTCTCCTTCCTTTAAAAACGATTACAGAAGCAGAAATTGCCCCAGTCCTGCCTTTCCTCCTCAATCCCCCCCACCTCCCAGGCTCAGCCTCCGGATTTATTTTTAACTCGCTTCGCAGCCAGGATCTCGCTTTACCATATTAGAACCAAATTGAGTTGTAATTAATTTCTCCCTCTCTATCATAACTTACTCCATCCTCCCTTTCTCCAGTGCTTGCCGTGTCTCTATTTGACTCCGTATCGATCCGGCGATACCGTTTGTTTTTTCTCCTGTTGCTAAATCCATCTGTCTATATGGGCGCCCACTTTCTATTTCTGGCGGTGCGGTTATCGTGGGTTTCCACCTCCGCACAGGCTGCTCTAATTATTTGATTGTTTTGCAGGTCCCGCTGCTCCCGATCAGCCCTTGAACTTCGGAGGCTCCCGGGATATTTCGGGGGAAGTTTCCTGAATTTTTAGAAAAGCGAAAAAAATGGGGCTCCTAAATACTTTCCAATCCGGTGGGCGACTAAATACCTTCCGAAACTTGGGAACTTGAAGCCTTAGGAGCTGCCGGGGCGCGGAGGGGCGCGGAGGGGCGCGGAGGGGCCGCCCGCTCAGCCGGCAGCAGCGGGTGAACAGGGGATTAGCACAATAGAGCCCTAATCGAGAGGAAACGTTTCTTTTCACGCTAAGCACCGTAATTAATAGTATGAATCAATTTATTTGACTTTTATTGTATCGAAGAAAAGAGCAACAAATGAAACAGGGGGATGCGGAGTCGGTCTTTTTTCCTTTCATTTTCCCTGAGAGGGATGCGAGGGGGAGAAGAGGAGGGGGACAGGGTGAGTGTGCTTGTAAGGATGAGTGTGGGGAGACGTGTGCGTGTGCGGGCGGTGCGGGGTAAGCCAGGGTCACAGGCCGCGCAGATCCACCGGAAAACGCGCAAAAACGAAGCCTGAGGAGGGAACCCCGCGGGGAGGGAGCCCGCCCCGCTGTCCTGCGGGAAGGTTTCGCATCCTGCCCGTAGCCCGTTCCTCCCGGGCGACCCGTCGGGGCCGGGCAGAGGCTCCCGGGGAGGCCGGAACGCCGACACTTCGGAGGCTCCGATGACTTTGCCGGGGGGCAGAATGCGCTATTTGCTTTTTCTAAACCAGACTCGCTCGTGGGAAATACTTCGCTCCTGGGGCATTTTCCTAATTTAACTGTATTTACCGAAATCCAACAACGCGTGCGAGAACTACTCCAGCAAAGACACCGGCCGTACGAGTGAAACAGCGAAGCCCCCGGAGCCGCCCGCGGCCGCGGTCCCGGGCGGGGGCTCCGCCAGGCGCCTCTCCCCGGGCCGGGGCTTACCTGGGGCCGCGTCAATACGGTCCTCACATTCACACACACTCCCTCATTTCCTACTTTTTCATATGCTAACGCCCGCAATGATTAAGTCGTTAACACCTCTGGAGAAAAGGAAAAAAAAAAAAAAAGAAAGAAAAAGAAAGGAAAAAAAGGGAAAAAAAAAGATAGGAAAAGGGGGGGGGAAGAAACCAGCTAAAATCTTCTTTATTTATAGTTTCCCTTTGTTATTTTACGTCTTTTTTATTTCTCCCCATAACTAACATAATAGATTAATCAATAGCCATTCTCTGCTCTCCCGTTCCCAGCTGGTGCTGCTGTCGGAAAAAAAATTAAAAAACCAAAATCGAAAATCACGGCAAAGTGATTTCAAAGCCCAAGCTTGGCGGGTTTAAACGCTCTTACGGCAACGCATCCGCTGAGTCTGCGCTCGGCCGGGGCGGCCTCCGGGGCGGCCTCCGGGCCCGCCGCACCGGGAGCCGCAGCTTCGGGGCGGCCGGGGCTCCCGGGAGGGGACGGGACGGGCGGCTCGACGGGGCGGGCGGCCCGAGCGGAGCCGCCGCCGCTCTTTGTTGACAAGTCCATGAAACAACTCGAGTTTTGCATGACTTCACAGCGGGGCGCCTGACGTCACGCGGTCACGTGGCGCCGCCTCCGAGTATATCTTTAACGGGAAAGTAATCTATCAGGCAGTCCGGACCGCCGCGCTTCCAAAGTGGCGAGCGAGGCCCCGCGACGCCCCGGCCTCCTGCCCCCGCCCCGCCCGGCCGCCGGGAGCTCCGTCCCCTCCCTCCGCCAAGGGGGGGCGAGAAAAGACAGGAAAGAGGAGGAAAAAAAAGGAAAAAAAAACAAAAAAAGCGACCAAAAAAAAAAAAAAGGCAGCCGGGCGGAGGGCGGCGGAGCGGCGCGCGGCGGGGCCGCGGAGCGGAGCGGTGGAGCTGCGGGTGCCCGCGGAGCTGCGGCCGCCCCGTGCCCGGCGCCCGCGGGCGCCCATCGCGGCGGGCGGGAGCCAGCGACGCCGCCCGATCCCCGATGCCCGGCGGCGGGAGCGGGGCGCGCAGCCGGAGGTGACCGGGCAGCCCCGCGCCGCGGGACGCCGCGCACGGGAGAGGAGCGGCAGCCCCATGCCCCGCGGGGCCGGCGCCGCGGCGGGCAGCGCCGCTCGCGTGTAGCCCCAGGTCGGAGCCGCGGCGGGAGGGGGGCGCGGGGGGAGCCCGGCGGGAGGCCCCGCCGCCGCGCCCCGGCCGCCGAGCGGGGATGACCCTGTCGGGCGGCGGCAGCGCCGGCGACATGTCCGGCCCCGCCGTCCCGGCGGCCGAGGATGTGGATATCGACGTGGTGGGCGAGGGCGACGACGGGCTGGGCAAGGACAGCGACGGCGAGGCCGGCAGCCCCGCCGCCCTGCCGCGCCTGCCGCTGGACGAGGCGGCGGAGCCGGCGCTGCCCGCGGAGCCGGGCGCGGAGAGCGGCGGCGGCGGCAGCCCGGCCGAGGCGGCCCCCGGCGGAGCGGCCGAGGGCGGCAAAGGGGGCGGCGAGGAGGGGGCGAGCGGCGGGGCGGCGGCGGCGGCGGGGCAGAGCAAGCCGAAGAGCAGCCTGGTGAAGCCGCCCTACTCGTACATCGCCCTGATCACCATGGCCATCCTGCAGAGCCCGCAGAAGAAGCTGACGCTCAGCGGCATCTGCGAATTCATCAGCAACCGCTTCCCCTACTACCGGGAGAAGTTCCCCGCCTGGCAGAACAGCATCCGCCACAACCTCTCCCTCAACGACTGCTTCGTCAAGATCCCCCGGGAGCCCGGCAACCCGGGCAAGGGCAACTACTGGACGCTGGACCCGCAGTCCGAGGACATGTTCGACAACGGGAGCTTCCTCCGCCGCAGGAAGCGCTTCAAGCGGCACCAGCAGGAGCACCTGCGGGACCAGACGGCGCTGATGATGCAGGGGTTCGGCGCCTACGGCCTCGCCGGCCCCTACGGCCGCCCCTACGGGCTGCACCCCGGCGCCTATACGCACCCCGCGGCCGCCGCGGCCGCGCTGCAGTACCCCTACATCCCCCCCGTGGGTCCCATGCTGCCGCCGGCCGTGCCGCTCCTGCCGTCCAGCGAGCTCAGCCGCAAAGCCTTCAACTCCCAGCTCAGCCCCAGCCTCCAGCTGCAGCTCAACAGCCTGGGAGCCGCCGGCTCCATCGTCAAGTCGGAGCCCAGCAGCCGCCCCTCCTTCAGCATCGAGAACATCATCGGCGTCCCCGCCGCCAGCTCGGCCGCCAGCGCGCAGACTTTCCTGCGGCCGCCCGTCACCGTGCAGTCGGCCCTGATGGCCCACCAGCCGCTGGCGCTGGCTAGGACCACGGCCGCCATCGCCCCCATCCTCAGCGTGCCTACCAACATCATCGCGGGGCAGTTCCTGCAGCCCGCGGCCCCCGCCGCCGCCGTGCAGGCCAAGTGGCCGGCGCAGTAGCCCCGGGCCGTCCTTGCAGTCCCTCCGCCGGCCGCCCCCTCGGGGCTCCGCGGCCGCCGGGGCTCTGAGCGGCGGGCAGCGGCCCCCGCCGCTTGTACATATTTGTATCAAAAATCACTGACGTTGCTTTCGGGGTTTTTATTTTTCTAAAGAGGCGAAACGACGGTCGCGATTTAGGAGCTGCGAACTTTCACTTTTTTTGAAGGTTCCGGCGCTCCGAGCGGTTTTATCCGAAATAAACGAACAAACGAGGAAAAAAAAAATGTATAAAAAAATAAGCGGGGGAAATTTTAAATATTAAACGAACGAACAAACAAAAGAGAATTTTGGAGGGAAAAAAAGAACAAAGGAGAAAAACGCTGTCATTCTATTATAGAAGTCTGTTTATATATGAATGAATATATGTATTCTAAATGTTATCCCTTCGTGTTGTACACAATTTGTAAATAAATTTTTAAATGCTCTGCCCGTGTCGGTGTGAGAGGCGTTTCTATGCGCGCCCGCCCGCAGGACGAGGCTGCAAACCGGGAGGGTGGCGGAGCGGCGGGGCAGCACCGGCCTCTCCTTCTCGCCGAGAGTCGCATTCGGCCGGTCTCGGTGCGGTGGGATGTGGGGAGGGGGGTGTCCCGCGGCTCCTTTTGCCGCTGCGGGACTCGCAGCGACGGCCGCCGGCTCCGCTTCCTGCCAGGCCGGCCGGCATCATACCTATTCCTTGGAAATTAAACCTTTCCGCGCGGATCCCTGACTCCCTCCTCCGTGCCGTGATTTTTCCCTAAATGCACGAATTTTTCTCAGCCTGGCTGCGGCTCTGCATCCCTGCGCTGCGCGTTCCTGCCCCTTCCCGCCCGGACTAGGTACGCTTTGTGTTGGCTTTCGTGGTTAATTATAAAATAATTAAACACGTTGGGGCTACCTAAGTAACGTTTACTAATTTTTTTTTTGGGGGGGAGAAAATGAAGCCATGCACGTTCGGTTTGAGGGCGCGGATTTTTCGTTTCGATCAGGAAAATAAGCGGTGTGAAAGAGGCAGCTCTGCGTTCCCACGGAAAAGGAACGGCCTCTCCCAGCTAATTCCTAATTACTAGGCTCTAAGGGCTGCTGCGCAAAAAAATGTACACTTGTGTGCATTTGGGGGGCTAGAATAAGAAGAGTGCCAAGAAGAAAAAGATAAATATCTGCAGCACGTTACGATATTTCAAAGCTGACCGCGGGGGTTGAGTCCGGCGAACGAGGAGCGAGGGCTGAGGCGTTCGGGCTCTGAGCTGCACCGGCAGCGTCGGTGCCTTCGTTTCTCCCTCCCAAAACGCTTAATTTTTCTCGCCTTTGGAAACTTGCGAGGATTTTCGCTTTTTGCGTTGTCTTTGTTAGGAAAACCGGCGGTGGAAAAGGCAGGCAGAATGCCGCGGGAGCCGGGATTCGCTGCGGGAGGAGCTGGACGAGGCGCTGATTTCCCCTCCGACACCCTCTGGGAACCGCGGGGTTTTAAAAAAAATAATAAATAAAAGTGCCCTCGCTTTTCCGGTAAGCGGTAAATATTATTCTTTCCTAAGTAAATATTTATACCCACGCATACATAGACCGAAATGAAACGAGCAGCGTGGTGATGAGACAAGTTTGAACTTTGGCAATACGGGCTGGCTGATCGCGGCCCGGCGAAGGCAACGGCACCGGAGGGGAGGAGAGGGGTCGGTGCCGGGCTCCGCGGCCCCGACGGGTCCCAACCGGCCGGTGCTCGGCCGCCAGAAAAGTCCCGAGCTGTTTCACAGTTGTGTCTGGCCAATCGGTTCTACACAAACAGCAAATGGTAGGTGATTGCTGCGACGCGCGGAGGTTATTTCTATTTTTAGCGGACACCCCTGGGAAAAGAGAAAGGAGCCTCTTCTTGAATTCACTTTCAGGCTCAAGAAGCTGCTGATCCAGGGCTTCCAGAGGACACCGGATAACAGCGGCTCATTCCATTCCCCGGCCTTTGTTACTTATGAAATTACTCGCTCATATTTCCCCACATAGCAGCAATACCTCGGGCTCGGCATCTGCGCGCCGGCGGCCGCGGCGGAACAGGCAGCTTTCCTCCCGCCGCCTCCCTCCGCCGCGGCCCCGGGAAGCGCTTCTCCCCCTGTTACCTCCGTCCTCTCTTTCTCTTCCCCGGTTTCCCCTCGATCGCCGAGGAGAGCGGCCGTGGGCGCCGGAGCAGATTTTCCAGGGGAAGGGCCGGTGGCTCCCGGGACCGGGCAGCATCGGGAGGGCCGCGGAGGAGAGTCGCCCTCCCGGCGGGACCCGTCGCCTCCCCGCGGCCGCGGGCCGGGCCACGAGGGCAGGTGAGGGCTCCCGGTGGCGGAGGGGCTGTAGTGGCGCACCGGGGCCTGCAGGGGGCGCGGCGGCTCCCGCGTGGAACGGGCGCGCTTTCCGCCCCCCCCGGGGCCCGGACCCCCCGGGAGGCCGGGAGCGGCTCTTGCGAAGGGGCATCCCGGCGGGGCGCGGAGGCCCCGAGGGGTGCGAGCAGTTGGTGGCCAAACCGGGGAGGGTCTGCAGCCGGGCCGCCGAGCGGCTCATGGTGCTGCCTGGTGGAGCGGGGTTCAGCCCTCCGGGAGTGGCGGCGGGCCGGGGGGGCCGGCCGGGGACAGCATCTGCTGGCGGAGTTCCTGCAGACAGACCGCAGAAAGTCTTTTTCTTGATCTTTCTCTTCCTTTTCCTTCCACAAACTTGTCTGACGCATATGGCAAAACTTGACACGGCCGGTGACAGATGCCTATTAGTATAAGCCGTGTCATGTCGGTCCCCGGGGTGTATTGGAAGTAACTAGATCCTAAGCACCGGGAAAATGACCGTCCTCGCAGCCAGGAGAGTTTTCCACCCCTTCGACACCCCCTCCCCCCAATATTTATTACAATTGTTGACCCGCCGCTCTTCCCTACTCCAGAATGTACAAGAGATGGGATCTGGCTCTAATCCCCTAAACCAGCGCGTTGCTCCCAAAAGGGACTAGGTGGGCTCCTCGGGGACAGTTCCTCGGCTGGTGCGCCTTTCCCTGGAACACTGTCGCCTTCGCGGCCGCGGAGTTGCGCTCCCCCCAGCTCCACGCAAACCGCTCTCAGCACCGCCCGTTTGTAGCAAAACTGATCTCTCCTCCGGTACGGAAAGTTACGGGCTAATAGGTGTGGAAAGGCTGCGGCGAGCGCCTGAAAAGGCAGGAAAAGACTTTTTGCAGTTGTTTAAACGTATATTTGTGGAGCGTGGAGGTTGTTTCTCAGGAGAGAGCCTCTGGTCCGGGCCGTCTCCCCCCAGCACCGCGGGCTGCGGGAGGGCAGAGCCGGGACCGGGTTTGGTGGTGTCTGTGGAGAGGGCAGATGCCCGTCAGAGGCCTTTCCCTCCCCGTGCTCCGGCAGGGTCTGTCCCGCGGAGAAGTGGAAAGCATCCCCTGGTGCCAGCAGAAACCTTCGGGACACGGGCAGCCCCTCGCCCTGAGGATGTTTGACCGAAGCTTCCCCGGCGGGTTTCGGGATGGGTCCACGCCGGTGGTGCCGGGGGGGATTTTGCCCGGATCCCCAGCCCTGCCCGATGCGGGCTCCGAGCGCTCCCCCCGGCGCTGGCGCTGCGGGTCGCCCCGGTCCCATCACGCCTGCCCGGGCTCTGTGTCCTGGGACAGAAACAAAGGAGGGGGGGGCGCGGATTTCTGCTTGGGAAGCGCCATCCCTCGACCTTCATGGGGCCTCGGGGGTCTCCCGCATCGGGACAAATACAACAGAGACTTGTCTGGCGGGGATTCCTGCCCCCGCGGGTCCGGGGCAGGGGAACAGTGCCCGGGGGTCCCGTCGCTCAGCGCATCCGTCGGACCAAGTTTGATACGCGCCCCCTTAAACCTCCACGGAGCTTAAGAATCCGCGGGAGACTTCGGCCGTGAGAATCCGTGTCATCCCCGCAGCCTCCCTTCCCTTCATCTCACCTTCTCACCGAGCAGGGAATTCCTGCAACTGGGCAAACACCATCCAGTTTTCTTGAGAGCCAACACTTCTCTGTCAGGGACTTTTACTGAATTACGTTTTACCAGCCCTAAAACATTAAGCGTTATGTACTTAAAAGATGCAGAGCATAGGTATTACATCCTCAGAAAGTATTTTAGCCGGTGAATGTTCAATGTAGCAGGTAGAGATGAACTTAGCACGTCTTCCAGACTGAACTGGGAACAGACTCTTCAGCCATAAAATGCACTTAACAGTCTATTTAATAGTGGCGAGGTCCTTGAAAATGCAATATCCATGCTAATCTTGCCTTTTTCTAAATCAGAAATGAAAAATAGGTCAGTAAGGTAGAACCTTCCCCTTCCATTTAAAACGTGACATTTAATCTATTTAAATAACTAAATAAACTTTACTAATTCAGGATTTGGTAAGCAAGCATAGAAGATAGGCACTTCGCAACTTCATTGAGATGGCGAAGTGTTAGGTGAAGCGTCCCTGAACTCGGGGTTCAATAACATCCCTGTTTCCTTGAGATTCAGTAAAATGGAAACATCCAGGATACGCGGGAAAGGCTCAGCCTCTCCTCTCCGTTAAGAGATGGAACCTTTCGCTCGGAGCATCCTCCGAGGGGAGCGGGGCAGGAGTCTTCCCCGCGGTCCCCCCGGAGCTGCCCGCTCCAAGAATCGCAGGCATTTAAGAAAACAAAACAAAACCTCAAGCCTTTCCAATCCCTTCATTAAATGCTGGTATTTTGGGATGGGGAGAGGAGAAAGAAGGCGAAAAAAATCGATCACGCTGCAGGTGATGGAAATGGTTTCAAACACGTTTTCTCTTGCTTTTGCCAAGGACGAGGAGATGCGAAGGGACCGGTTGGCGAGGGCTCCCACCGGCTGGTGCCCGCCCTCCCCTTGCCTGGCGAACCTGCACGCTTAGTGACGGCGATTTCACCGTGTCGGGAACCCGTGAGAAGGCCAGGTAGCGGATCTACCGCTGACAACCTCTCCAGAGTTTGTTTCCCGGCTCGCTCCTGCATCATGGCTCGGCTCGGGAACGAAATCCTAGATGAGCTGGAAAGGAACTTTTTATAGCCGCAGCCTCTTCCCGGGCTGCCTTGCACCTGCCTGCCCTAGGGAAGCCTTTCTCGTTATTCTGGCTGCATTTCATCCCAAATTTATGAATACCCGGGAGATATTTCCCTTACACCAACTCTAGGAGCCGGGATGCCAGCAGAGCTGCTGAAGCCTCCCGAGACTCCAAGGGTTAAGAAAAGCCGTTTATCTGCTCATTATCGGTTTCTCTTCACTACGGAGAACCCAACCGAGCCCCGCTCATCTCTGCCCTGCCGTATCTGTGTGTCCCCATTGCCTTTTTCAGCCATTGATCCGGTCAAAGTCACCGCAAGGAATACTGGTGACAGGGACTCAATTCCAGCCGAGGTGACCAATGCCAGTGTTTAGAAAGCATTCAATAAAACAGCTTTCCCGGGCAGTGAATGATTCCACCTTGCAACAAAGAGAGCTCAGCTAATTGAAATAACGCACTTGACTGCAGCCGGGCGCTCCCGCTCGACTGTACCTGCTCCAGCACCAAATTATCGACAACCCGCAAGGTAAAAACTAAAACCTCCTCCTTTTTAGGCTGTAGGAGCCCAAATGCTCGCAGCCTCGGGGGTAGCTCAGTGCTGCTGTGCTGTGTTCCCCTGCCTCGCCGTTGCGGCTTTAGGGAATTCTGGGTATGGAAAATCCTGGAGGGGAGAGTAAAGGAAAGGAGAGAGGGGCTGGGAGAGGAGAAAATAGAGCAGGGACTTGCCATGAGGATTCGGTCCCAGGCTTAGGCTGGGAATTCACTGTGTACAGCACATTTTCCATGCGATACACCATGCCAAAGCCGCAGTAAGGTCCAGGAGAGGTAACCCTTCCTATGTTCTAATCTACTTTGTGGTTGACAGGTTTTTAGAACGACACTTATTCTACAGATCTGCCATCCCCAGACATTCCTTAAGATCAGATTGTATTAACATCCTAAAAATGGAAGCATTTAATTCAGCAGCAATGAGTGATTGAGTATAATAGATGTAGGTAAAATATGTAAAATTTGACGATCATAATCCACCATTTTCCACAAGATCACGTCTCCCAATGCCTTTTCAGTACTGCAGAGCAGTGTGAGTTTTTTTTCCAGTGTAAGACCACAAACTTCCAGTCTCTTCCTCCTGTTTCACCTGAGGGAACACTCGCAAGCAACGACTGCTGAGTTTGCTGAATTAAGGCAGGCAAGAGGGATTATGCTGGGAAGGGTGCCTAGGTGATTGGCACTCAGTTGACAAATTGTTGAGACAGTGGATATCAGTATTCTGTATGATATTGCACTGGAAGAAGAGCCATCTCTGGTGGTATGGAATGCTGTATGTTGCCCAATGTTTATGTATTTTGAAAAGAACATGTAGATGGAAAAAAAAAATCTTAAGGAGAATTTTGTTTTCCTGTCATCTCTTGGTTACTTTAACGTTTCTTTTGTAAGAGATTATAGATACTTCTACTTCCATTTGGGATTTAAATCCTTTATGACTTTCAGTCGTGGGATTCCGGTCCAAGGAGAGTACTGCTCGCAGCTCAGTTGGAAGGACTGGCTGTGAAAACCTCAGCAGGTGGTGTTGGTTTTAAAAATAATTAGTTCTCTACTAAATTCCATATACCAACCTCAGTTACACACACAACTAGAGGAAAACCACAGCAATCTAAAGATAAACAGAGACCGTACTTTTAAATGTCTGCCAGGGTTGTCTAAAGGGCATCTCGGATCATTTATGTTACACCATGCACTTTGTCAAGGGCTTAAGGAGGATCGCAGAGGGTGAAACTCAGAGGCTACAGAGCTGCCCGTGGTGCCCAAGCTTTTCCTTCTTTCTGCTGGTTCCCGGCCACCATCCTCGGCCACGCGGAGCTGCCTCCGAGCTCTCTGGGGCGACTGAAGAACAAGTCTTGGAGCTGTGACCTTCCTTCTGCAAAAACACAGACACAAGACTCACAGACACGTAAGACAGACACACAAGACACAGACACACTTAGATTCACGGCCTGAACACCAATCCCGTCCCCCGTGTGCCCAGACCACGCTTGCCACCAGGAACGCCCCGCTGCGACATCGCTCCGCTGCGCCGAGCGGCCGCGACCGGGACGTAACCGACACCGGAGCCATGGAGCAGGTCGGAAAAGCGAACAACCGTCTACTTCCAGCAGCACCGGGGAAGGGGAGGCAAACCTAAACCCCCGGAGCCCCTCCCGCCGCCTCCCCGCGGGCTGGGACAGTGTCGCCCTCCGCGCTCCTCCTGCCTCCCCCCGGCGGCGGGCGGAGCCGCGCACGCGCAGGACCCTCCCGCGCACGCGCGCTGAGCCCGACGGGCTGGGAGGGCGGAAGCTTGCGCCGGCCACGTCCCGTGAGGAGCCGCGCGCTCGGTGGCGGGAACGGACGGGACCCGCTCCGCTCCCTCTGGGGCCGGTGCCTTTGCCCCGGCGTTCCGCGGCTCCTTGGGTGCGGGCGGTGGGGCTGGGGGTGGAGGCCCAGGTGAAAGCCCTTCTGCTCGCCCGCGCGCTTGGGAGCGGCCGGGCCGGGCGAGGGTCGAGGGCTGAAAGGGGCGGGGATCGAGAGCTGAGAGGGGCGTCGAGGGCTGAAGGGGGGTCGAGGGCTGAAGGGGGAGGTGTCGAGGGCTGAAAGGGGGATGTCGAGAGCTGGAAGGGGGGGGGGTCGAGGGCTGAAAGGTGGGGGATCGAGGGCTGAGCGGGCGAGGCTGCAGCAGGCAGAGCCCTGGCTGCGAGGATGACCTCTCTGAGCGGGGAACGGTCGCTGCCCGGCGTCGTTTCGGGGCCAGGAGCTACACACAGGGCTCAGTAGGTTTTCCTCTGCTAAGGAGTGCATGGTTTGTATCCGTGCCGTTTACCCAGCTCTTCGTAGTAGGCAGCGTGGAATGAGAGTGGTGGTGTAGAGCTGTGATTCACACCTTGCGCGTACAGGTGGTTTCTTGCATGAGGGACCCTCTGGTGCTGCTCTTTCGGAGACAGGCGGTGCAGTGTTTAAGTTGAGGCTAACCAAACCAGCTTTGTCATCTTCTAAAAAGCCTTACTTGTTCAACATTGGTATTTATACACTACCAAATATTGGACATCTGTGGATTAGAATGTTATAACAGCGTGGCTGTTTGAAGAGGTATGGAATGAGGTGTTAAAGATGAAAAAGAAGTAGGGAAGAGTATTTTTATTAACTATTTTGTGAGGAGAGGAAGGAGAAAGTTAATACCCTAGAACACAACAGTTACTTCAAACATAAGGAATGGCAAAAAGAAATAAAAGGAACAGAGATGGGGGGGGGGTTGTCTGCAGGTGACTGGTTTTACGTAAGAATTAAGAAGGTAAAATTAATAACTGAGTTTTTTATAGAATGGAAACACCAGGCTTATGACACTTAGTTTTGAAAGTCATAAAGGACTCTGGTCTTACTGGACACAAGTTTAGAAAGCATGAGAGTTCACTTAGGGTACAGTGATCTACGGGGTCAACCTCAATATATTTTATTGTGCCTTTCCTGTGCGGTAGACACAGGTGTAGCACTGAGAGCATGCAAATATCAGTGTTTGCATATCTACCTATAGATGGTGGCCTACAGCTGTCATAGATTTACATTGTTGAAGTAACTTTGGTAGTGGTGTTGGGTCCTACTTTTCTGTGAATAGTAAATAAATATGGATTTAGTTTGAGCAGAATAATCTAAGTGTGTGTTAGATGTTGCTTGCTTATTGCTAAAACAGAAGTTCAGTATTGCTGCTGTGTGGGATTTTTGTGGGTATTTTGGCAGTGGCAATTATGCTAAAGTCTCTTAAACTGGATGGTGCCTATTGTGCAAGGGAAGTCTAGCAGTTGTAGGGCTCATCCACTCTTCTGTTAATGCATCCAGTGCTGCCTGTGGAGGGAATGGTGCTGCTGCTGATCTGGCAGAGGTGCAGCCTTTGACTGCTCTCTCTCACTGTCAAGATTGGAGTAGTTTCTTCGTCACTTTTTTTCCCTAACTCAGGCTACAATAATTTTGATCCTCCAGTCAAAGTTTTCATTTTCCATAGTTTGTGGTTTTGGCATAGGGCAACATTGTTATTTTCCTCTTTCTTGGTTTCTCAGTTTGATGAATGTGGCCTTTAATTTAACAGATCTGCCAAAGTTTCTTATTATTACTGGATCCTTACTATGGTCAAGTGAGCTTGGTGGGAGATCAGTCCTCCTGCCTTTTTGGGTAGAAGGGTGAAGGAGCTCTCTTGAGTCTGCTAAGGTTCATCTGGTGTATCCTCTAGGGAGAGGCAGCTGATGGATAGTGTGCTTATGCTTTGCAAGGGAGAGGTACAATTTCAAGCTCCTTTTTGAATATTAGGGAGACTGAAGTAAGAATCATATCAGTGATTGTCATCATTAATGCCCCATGCCGGCATTCCTAGGTTGGTATTATGCACTTAATTTTTTTATTATGTACCGGCTTAAGACTGTATTCCTGTGGAATTGGTTGGAACACATGATATGGAGTTTATAGTGGGCTCTGTGCTTTTGTAATGGCTTCAGGACAACAGACAATACCTGCTCCAGCATAAGACCTACCAGTACATAATTAACTTCTCAATAATTTTTTTAATATGTTTAAACCAACAGAGAAGGCTATATTGATCTGTGTTTGCATAGTTTGGCTGTGGTGTTCTTAATTGAGAAAATAAGTGGCATTAACTTAACCTAAGGTGTTACTTTTTAAAACTGCGTGCTTGGTAATTCATTAGAAAAATAACCCTATTGTTATTAATCTAGGAATGTTTATAGTCTCCCATGAAGGTTTTTTTCTTTTTTCAGTGGCAAGTATTAGTTTGCAAGCTACTTGACATATATGGTTGGCCTGAGTATTTTGACTACCACTACAATCTTTTCTACTGGTCTCTTGTAGAATCTTCTTGTGTCACTTACAGGTGAAGTGTGTAGAGCTCACCAAAATGATGCTGTAGTCTGTACATGTATGTACTGTGTAGTGTTGATCTGGTATATGAATTCTCTTAAGTGGTTTGAAATCTTTTACCTTTCTTGCTGGTGTTATTGTGCATTTTGTCAGATGCCTTTCCAACTTCCAGCTCAGAAGTGGGAGAAATTGCTTTTGGGCAGCATTTGGCTTGATGGTTAGAAATTCTCCAGTAGTGAAAACGCGTCCCAACCGTAGTGTGCTTCTAGACATAAGGCAGTAACAGAATGCTTCTGGGTGGGGAGAAAAGTGGGGATGTCAGTGATACTGCGGGATGCCTAAGGAACAAAAATGTGGATAGTATCATAGCAATGTTTGTGGTGGTTTGTTTCAGGTATCTTTTGGCTTGTTACAAAGAGCAGCTATGGAGAAGTGGAGCTTAATGACAATTACTGTTTTACTAGCACTTACTGTACGTTGGACTGTGTCACTTGGTTCTTATTCAGGTAATACATGTTCACAGTCTATAAAACAGCCACACAAAGATGAATTATAGAGCTTGTGATAAATTAAAATAAACTTGCATATAATATTGTAAATAGAACACAATGTGTTATTTCAAGTGTTGTTGTGTTTTAGTGCCTTTCTGTTTCCCTGAGGCTTGTGTAATACCTTGGTCTTACTGTTCTGAAGTGTGTGGTGGTTAACATCACAACCTCTTGGAATAAAAACCACCACAAGTCTTCTTTTTATTTTTTTTTTTTTTTTTGCCAGTGGGGTTGGTGATGGTCAGTAATGTTTTAGGAGGAGCCACAGAACAGCTGGCTGTTCACCCCCATGCCTTTGTTGTTTTAGTAGCTGCAGAATATTACGACCCAGTTGTACATTTGTCTAGTCTTCTCCTTTAAGATCTGTAACAGACATAGCCTTAATTTATATTTAGATAAAACTGTTCTGGTGATGATGAAGATGGTTTAAAGGTGATGTGGAGTGAGCGATTACATTCTGCCTTGTAGTTGTACTTCCTTAAGATCATTTACAGCATGAACTAGAGCTATATGCTTTTAATAGATGAGTTTTTCTCTTCCGTATCTCATAATGCTTGCAAAGAACAAGCAAGTTTTTTTTTTTCCAGACCTCTCAATGCCATTCCTGTGCTTACCATAAGCTTGCTCTCTGTACGTTTTTTAAAAAATGAACTAATTACTTTCATTCCCTATCAGCTGAAAAGTCGCGAGTTCGCTTGAATTAAACTCTACTTTTCTGTTGAGGCAGTTAGGAGTCTCACCCTCTGAGTAGCCAGAGCTATTCAGTAGAATTCTAGTGATTTTAAACTGGTAACTCCTGGGTTTCATTTACTTGAAGGAATTTGCCTGAAGATAAGTTGCATGGATACCTTCTTGCACAGTTGTTTTATTTCAAATTTGCTTTCTGCAAATGATGTTATGTTTAGAAGTAGTCATTCTCTGGAGCAGTCTCTGGTAGAAATACTGATCCAACATACTCTGAAACCATGTGTGGCACAGATAGCCAGAAGTAAGGGGGTGAATTCTGCCCTCCCTTACTGTATAGCAGTGATTTGCTCTGTCATTTCCATTGTTGCTTGTAGTCTAGCATGCTTTTGGAATTGGGATCATGATGATAACACTGATTTTTGAAAGGTTACCATTTATGATGACCTTAGATTAATTGGTCTTGGAGAATTATTGAGGAAAATTTTGGCTTAATAGATTAATGCATAATTTTTTTTAATGCAGTGACAAACTCCTGTTAAATGGGTAGAAGTTAAATACCCGTGTCAAAAGGCAGCTTCAGCCCATTAACAATGTTTATTTCCAGGTAACACTAAAACTGAATAACACTACTCTAAATTTAAAGTATTTGAAACTCTGTTTTTTTGAAGTCTGAATTCTGGTTGGCTGTGTACTTGATGCTGGCAGTAGGCGGAAGCTGGATATGCATTCTCAAACTGACAATAGTGTGATCAGTCTCTATTTGTCTTTTAGGAATTGAACCTTTGGATTAAGATCTCTTTTGATCATTCTGAAGCCAATTAATTTATTTTCCTCTTTTTTTTTTTTTGAGAGGGGAAGTAGGTGAAATAAAATGTGTGTTTTTATATATATATATGTATATGTGTACACAGAAACACACATCTACACACACTCTAAAAATTGGGTAGGCCTATTTTTGTATTTTACTAATCCTATGAGGGTTCTTTGTTCCACTGGATTTATAGCTACAGAATGGACACTAATAAGACTTCTTCAGTGGCCTCACTTATTTGGGAAACTTTTAGTTGGATGTGTCAGATAGTGGAGATAATTTATTCCTGGATAGTAGAGTAGATTAGCAGAGATAATCTGTTCTCTCCACTACCCAAGAATAAATAGTAGATGTCTGAGCTTGTGTGACTCCCACAAATGTAGATCATGTGAAAAGAATATAGATGGCTTTCCTATATTTTAAAGAAACTCTTCAATCTCTGTCTGGCTGGTGTCAATATTTTCCTGGAAGTACTATCAGTCCAGTTTCTGTTCTCAATAATCTCAAGTTAATAGAAATAAATAAACTCTGTGATAAAGATGCTTAGCATACTGCCGTTATCAGAGTTAGGCCTGTGTTGAGGGGCTTGATTATGAATAGACATCTGAAGTATTTGCATTGATAAAGCTTTTGTTTTAGTGGGGGGAAAATAATCTTAAATTTCCTGAAACCTATGTATGCATCTATGAAGAGTCCTTTAATCTAACTCACTGCACAGGACTGCTACATAACAATCAGTAGACAAATGTGTGTGAGAGAATTCCTGAAAACCAAAATGGAGCAGTTATTATTTAGAAAGCTTTGTAGATTATTAGGAGAAAAAAATATCTAAACCTATTCTGTGTACTGAATGGTCTACTTGAGGAAATGGCTCCCCTTACTCTTGATTAAGAACCATGGGGAGAAGGACAGATGCAATTTTCTTGCTAGTGTTACAAAGCAGGCAAGAGAGGAAAGTGAGAGGAGCTGGGGGCCTTGCACCACATCACAGTTCTAAGTAAATTTAAAAGTAAGACTGGTTGTTACTTTTAATAGCAAGGTACCACAAGGTGACTGAAACACAAGTGAGAACGTTGTCAGTTAGTATATACTAAGAAAGCAAAGTAGTTCTTACAAAATCAGTATAAGATGTCTGTTACGTACAGTTTCTTGTTTCACAGAAGATGCTACATTTTTCATCTACGCTTGGAAATAATTTTTTTTTGTCAGAAGAGGAAGCAATTCTTCACGGTGGAATATCTTGATAAATGCTTATCACAGAAATATCCAGAAAGCCAAAAGAATGCATAACTTTTTTTTCCCCTCCTTGTCAGACTGCATAGCAGATGAAGTCTCTATTTTGTTCTCAGATATCGTAGAAGAATGGAGATTAAAATTAGTAATATATTAATATGCAAATACATATCTGGAGGAAAAGCAATCTGCATAAACTGAATAACTTCCTAAATGCTCTGTCATTTTTTTTTTTTTAGGTGCAGGAAAACCACCTATGTATGGAGACTATGAAGCTCAGAGACACTGGCAAGAAGTTACTTACAATTTACCCATCAGGCAGTGGTACGTGGTGCTGTTGTAGCTCAGGTTACATAGGGGTGAATGTGATGAAACTTCTTTTTGTATTAAGATCTCTGCAGTATCTTCTACTATAGTCTGAACTATACTAAAAAACCCTTTTGTAGTCATATAATATCACCCTGTTCTCAGACTGAGGTACCATTGTCTTTGCAAAAAAGTAAAAAAGCTGAAATCTGGAACTTTGACTTGCTAGCTGTGGGCTTGTATAATGTATTCTTTTAGTAGGCTTACATGAGAGATCATAGAGAATCTTGTTTGCTTGGTTTAGAGAAAAAAAAAAAAATCAGTTCAGCTTTATGAGTTCCAGTTCTCTAACACACAGATACTCTCCTGATGATCAGCGCTGACGAAACCCGTGTGAATCTACCCTAAGCTAAGAGGCCAGGGTGTGCCAATAAATGCAGAGACTTGAATTCTTGTACTGGAGGTGTAGGCCATTTTTAACATCTGCAGATTCATTGTTCACACCGGTGTTCTTAATATAGAATTTAAAATGTGTGTATCTGGCATCTAGATAGAAGGATAGTGAAATTCATTTGATAAGATCATCTAAAACTGCAGGAAAATTATTCTGAGTATTTTATTCACTTTTACAATATTTCTAATATTCCTTAGAGCTTATATGGAACAGTAAAAATTTACTCTCCATATATTTGCTACAGCACAAATCGGAATAAATTGAAACTCCAGGTCATCTTCCAACAGGGACAGTTGCATTCTGTTTGTCTGGAGTAATTTTTTCCTCCACTATCTATTGGGGAACAGGCTGATATGGCAGAATAGAATATTAATTAATTGTATTTCTATAAACATACGTGGAGCCATTTCTGAAAGTATGGCCCTCTATGGAACTCTGCATATGACTTTACGTTGTGATTTCGGATCATCCCACTGTATCTTATATATCATTTCTCTTTTGCAGTTTTCTGGAATATCCAACCCCTTCATTATGCCAGAGTTGGGATAATGGAGAGCTGACATAATAATAGAGTTGGCAGCTTTGATCCACTCTGCTACGTGGAACTATATGTACTTAAAATGAAGAGTTACAGCAGTCATTATTTCTAGGCATTCCCAGAGGCCAGATGAAACTGTATTGTGCGCTGGGTTTAGCCTATGTGCTGCCAGCTGGGCATCTCAGTGTTGTTGTATTTGCTCTTCATTTTGTTTATAACAGAAGTTTTTTGGATTGGGTCTGCTTTGAGAATTGAATCACTAGTATAGCAAAGTCATATTTGGTCTTGTGTGTTTGGAATAGAACATTTTGGCTGATATGCAAGGGGTTACATTCTGGGATACTAAACTGTCTTTCCCCTCCTGTGTTATATGCAGTGTGAAAAGATATGAAGTTGAGAGTCTAATCACTTCCAGTGCTGTTGTTTATTTAATGTTTGGAAAAGCTCTCTGTGCATTAAGCACGTGTTCTGCTGTAAATTTGTGTATGTAAATACAGCACTGCTGTCTCAGGAGGCCATAGTCCTATAAGTTCTCTTGATCTTTTCAGACTTCACTGTCACATTTACCGTTCAACAGGCATGTATAGGTAATGCTGCTGGATGTTCCATGCTTATTTTCTTAGATCCAAACAAAGATTTATTTCAAAAAAAGCTGCAGTAAACTATAGTATGGTTTGTACTTGTGTGAGATTTCTCTGAGCCAGAGGCCAGAATTTAAGTATTTCTTTTTTATGTTTTTCTTTAGAGCCTTCATTTTATTTCTTAAAGGTTACTTTAAAAATATCCTTTCTTATTATGCTGCTAGTTAAACATGTGAAGTTTTTTTTGCTGAATGTTGCTGGATATAGGATTGTTTTTCTGTTACAATGAGTTTGTGGAAGGTAAAATTAAAAAACAAACCTCAAAAAGTGGAGCCTGGAAAGTTTACTGCTGAGTTGCAGATTATTACAATCTGCATGAAGAATCTGAGCTGCTTTGGCATGAGTGATCTTGAATTGTAGGAAAAGAAGCAGACATGCAACTCAAAGAAATATGATTTATCATCAGTTCATAGCATACTTCAGGCAGCTCATAAGGAATTCAAGAAATACCATTTACTATAATAAATGTCAAAAATGGGCTGCATTTGAAGAGAGAAACTGGAAAAGCCAGGAGCTTGCCACTTGGCGGTTAG
This sequence comes from Cuculus canorus, assembly GCF_017976375.1. Classification (NCBI taxonomy): domain Eukaryota; kingdom Metazoa; phylum Chordata; class Aves; order Cuculiformes; family Cuculidae; genus Cuculus; species Cuculus canorus. The sequence continues at coordinate 18,852,698 of NC_071408.1, read as the reverse complement.
GCTAGTTGGTCCATCTGTTTCACTGTGAGATGTGAAGGTTCTGATGCCTTGTTTTTGTAACTTCTGCCTTCCTTGGGTAAAACATTCTGTTTCTCATTTGGAAGAGGGGACAATTTTAACTGTGCCAGCCTTCCATAGAAGTACCAATGCCATATACAAATGGGAAAATCCTCTTCCTTTCTCTCATGCAGTCTGCCTGAATTTGGAGGTCGAAGTACGTAAAGTGGTTGTGGCTGACACCTGGTTGAAGTTCATGACCTTCTTTTGGCTATTGAGAAGGCATTACTCTGATAACTTGGTGTTGCCTTCTAAGGAGCTTTTTAGTCCCTCGACTCCTACATTCATGGTGACAGAAGTGCCTGTGTGCACCTGCTGTTTTTTCTTCCAGACCTATGCTGCTTTTTGTTTGTCTGCATAGTGTCTTTATACCACCCGTTCCCACTTCTGTTCAGCTCTTTTCCAGCAGTGTAGTTTCAACTGATGGCTTTTCCGAACTTTGATATTAAGGCCTGTTGAGTAGAAGCAATTCAGAACTTGGTACAGTACTGGCTAAAAAAGTAGCAGACAAAGTACCTATTCAGAAGTTGTCATCACACATTAAATGTCTTGTCCAAGTCCAGAAGAAAGGAATCTAGGATTAGCATAAGGAAAATAATTTATTTGAGAATTTCCTTTTAACTGCATCAGTTTTATTTCTTTCTTGGCAAATTGACTGATGTCCTCTGGAATATATGGCATGCCTGGAAAACGTAGATCGGGTTTATAGGTGGAGATGAGGACCTGCATAGCCTACAGCATAAATGAATCTAGAGCTATGGTAGATGTGTACAACGTTTTGTGCTTAGTATTTTTTTTTTTTTTATCAAATTCTGTTCACATCAAGGATTTTCCTTCACTGAGTAAGTAACCTCTAGCTGCTGTTTAAAATCTACTGTTTTGCACTCTGAATCACATCTGCTTTTGTTTTGTGGCTTGAGATTTTTTTTTTGTGTAAAGGAGATACAGAAGTTGCTAAATTCCTTTTGGATTTTGCATACATTGATAAAAATATTTGGTTTAATATTCAGCCTTTTTCTTAGTCTGAAACAAAGCTGGAAATGTAGATCCTTCTTTAATATTTTGTTTTTTAGGTACTTCAATACAAGTGATAACAACCTACTGTACTGGGGTCTTGATTACCCACCTCTTACTGCCTACCACAGTTTTCTGTGTGCTTACATGTAAGTTTGTTATTTTAAGTACTTCTGTGGAGAATACAAAACACCAAATTCATCTTTCCCAACCCCCTCTCCCCCCTCCCCTTTTTTTTATTCCTCTTCTGAGGAGTGAAACTAGTAGCAAAAAACTACCAGTCTGGGCCGCTGATGAAATGGGAAGTGTTGTTTGCTACTTTAAGGCTCAGGAAACGGATTTTACGTGTATCCCTACTGCTTAAAACTACTACTGCCATTTTTCTGACTTGTAATTATTGCAAGGGGAACTGAAGGGTTACATTCTTCTTTTTGCCAGGTCCTTAAATTTCAGGAGATTTAGATGTGACTTAGATTTTTAGCTTTTCATATAATCCACTGTTGGATCAGTGATGCACAAAGTGCTGTAGGAATAGGGTCCATCGCATGGGAAACCTCTCTCGTATTGAGAGCACAAGTGACATTTGATGACTGGATATCATGTAAATAGAATTCTGTTATTGGAATACTTTTTCCACAAGGGATTTACTGCTGTTGGAATGAGACTTATGGAATAAGAATGTAGGTTAAAGTGCACAGGCACAGTCATGCAGGGCATCTATGTGAACTGTAAATGGTTTATATTTAATACTTAAGTATGAAAGGTATTTACAATTGTTTTTTTAAAAGTCAGTGGAACTAGACTGGAGGTGGTTATCTTGCCCTAATAAATATTGTATTCCATGTTTACTGTTCTGAAAAATATTTTTTTTAATTGTGAAACAGCGGCTAAAGTCTATAGCGTGAACTGATCTAGTGGTGAGGAAAATCTTTTTGATCACTGTTACTCTTTGATGCTTTTTCTCATTTGTCTAAATTCTTGGAATATGCTCCTGTATGTGTCATCTTTATTGCTGAAAGGAATGTAAAGGGAAATGAGAACTGTCTACATTTTGATGTGTCTGTACTTTGTTTTACAGTGCAAAGTTAATAAATCCTGATTGGATTGCTCTGCACACATCTCGGGGGTATGAGAGCCAACCGCATAAGTTATTTATGCGTACAACAGGTAGGAAAATTATATTTCCTTAGGATGATCATACAGATTTATCTCGCTTGCTAATTTAGCATGTTTAATACACAGCTTCTCTATCTTCACCAGCTTATTCTCAGTTCTTTGACTTGGGTGGCTTTGCAGGTCCATTTATGAACCAAACTCCTGTGTTCTTTTTTCTTCTGCCATCATTTGTGAAGCTGATAAATATAAAATATATAAAACAAGTTTTAAACCAAATGGATTCAGTAAAAACTCTAAAACAAAGCTACTTTTTTTTATACCATATACCCATTTTTTAATTTTGAAAACAGTATTGTGTTTTTCCCTTCCATTCTGATAGATTCGCTTTTCATTTTCAGATTAACTTGGTTTTCATTGTAAAATTATTTTGCATGGAGACTGGCATTCACTGACTTTACTAACAGCCTTTTGGAGTTTCAGATATCTTTATTATGAGCTGTTATATTTTATCTGAAAGGGGGAGATATCTGCTACTTTTAAAGGTGTCACTTTCCTTCCAAATGGTCACTGCTTTCTAGAGAAACTTCTGCTAACAAAAAGTAAAAATATATTTTACCATTTTTATACTAGATTTCATTTTCCTTGGATTATTTTGAACTGCCTCTACAAAAAAAATAAACAAATGCAGAAAAAAATGCAGGTAACTTAACTCAGTAGCTGTATCAGTAGGACAATAAACAATGTGGCCAGTGAGTGCTTGTTTTCTAAGCAGTAGCAGATGCTGTATTATCCAATTACTATTTTCTTTCATTTTATATCTGTCTTTTCCTTGCATAACAGTAGAGTTCCACAAAATGCTTTCTGGCTGCAGTGCCAGGATTTGTTGTTCATCAACAGCTTTTCTGTACTCCATAAGCCTCTCAGTCTGATTTCTAGTAATTGATTGAAAAAAAAAAATCACTAGAATTTAATTACCCTTGAAATGGTCTTTATTAATTTTGAAATCAACTCACTTGACAAATCACTGATGGATCTAGGAGGACTAATAAACACTTTTTAACAATAGCCATTAGAAGAATGCATTAAAATAATTCAGAATGGTCAATGTCAGCTGTTGGTATTACACCTTTATTTTAAGTGTCACTGTATTTGTTTTGCTAACTCCTTGGGTATATTTGGCTTAAGCCTGCAAAATGATTCATCACTGAATGACTGACGTCTTTAAACATTTTCTTCCAAAGCCTTTGACTAAAAAGAGGCAAAGCATATTTCCCTCTTGGAGTGACTGCATATTTTCTGAGACTGGTTTGTAGAAATAATCCAAGATCTTTTTCTTGGGCTCTTAAGATGACACTTAGGAAGAATTCACCTGGTGGTTGAAGCCACAAGTAGGAGTTGACATAATTCTAGGCAGGTGAACCCACTGATTCTATTTTCTTGTTGACCCTCCTAAGTATATTTGCTGTAGGCATATGATCAAAGCCAAATCACTGGTTTTAATCTGTTCATCCACATCACTAGGAATTCACATAGATACACTGAAGATTGTTATAATATAGAGCTTCTTAATTATTTGTGTCTTCAGATGACTATCTGTTCCATCAAACAGCTTGACTGACTAAGTGTAGTTGATTTCTTTTGAGAATTAAGAATGCCTTCTCTCATTTTGGCATGTGAGGAACTAGAGTGTCCTCCCTTATTGACTGAGGCTGTGCCAGGAGCCAAAACAGCTGAACACATGGATGGTGCAGCTTTTGGTCATTAGAAATGAGAACATCAGAAACATTAACAAGATCAAATTCTGTAGACCTATTTCTTTTTGTGCTTTGAAGTTGAACTACCGTGTTTATTCTAATGAAGAACTTTCTGATATTTCAATGCTTATTTGCCTGTATTTTTAACTTGCCTTCCCCAAAACAATTGGAAAAAAAAAAAGCTCTGGTCTAACTGCCAAACCTGAGCTATCTTTGAAACAATGGAATATAGCGTAACACAATGTAAGACAATAAAAAAAGCATATTCAGCTGAAACTACAACACATGACTTTTGAATATCAGTTTAATCGAATGACTAAAATGAAATTTTCAGTAAGGAAACAAATGCAAACACCACATTCAAAAGGTAGGCAGCTAGTCTTGCTCCAACACTGGTGTTGTTATCTGAGGAATTTTTTATTTTTTTTTTACACCAAATACAACCAAGAAGCGGAGCATTAAGAGGTTAAAATTGTAAGTAGAGTCAAAGATTTGCTATCTAAGTGAAGGCATACAACACAAATAGCATTAAGATGAGATATGTGGGAGGATTCTAACATAAAGTTAATCTTTATTTTTCAGTGTTTGTTGCTGATTTGCTGGTTTATATTCCTGCAGTTATTTTATATTGTTTTTCCTTGAAAGAAACATCTACTAAAAAGAAGGCAAGTATCTGATGTGTGTAAATTAAAAAACACAGAAAAGATCCCTTCAAAACAGAGTGGAAATGTAACATTATGAGAGTTAATTAAAATATAGACCGTGATGGTTTCAACGGATGCAAAAGTGATGACAATCAGTATAGCTCATACTAAAGGCTTTCCAATTAAAAAGAAAAAAAAGCCGGTAACTTATCTTACAGCAATTATTTTAATGCTTTCAATAACAATAACAAGGTGCTTTGAAGTTTAGTAGCCATGAACTCCTGTATTATATTTTTTGCTGGATTTATTACCGGGGTAGTAAAACCTAGGTTTGTGCTGTGACACGGGGGAATCTCAGAACTGCTTTGTCTTGCATGCTTCTTATGGTAGGATCAATACATTTTGTCATAATAAGTTGTCTGATTTTTGGAGTGGTTCCAAGGTTTAAGATGGCTGTGGTTGATCTCTGAGCTGGTTGGCAAAGGGTAGCCTGACCTCCATTCAATATTTTCTTATTTGTGGAAAATCTTAATCCTTTTCTGTTCCTCACAGAAGATTACTTCTAGTGAAGATGATTCCTACCTAAAGAATGCACCATGGAGGGGCAATTTGTTTTACTGGAGAAGTAGTGCAAGTTCCTCTGTCTAGTGTTTATCTTAAAAATAATTATTTCCCCCCTCTCTTTTTTTGACCTTTCTTTCCAGGTTTCCAGTGCTCTCTGCATACTGCTTTATCCAGGCCTCATTCTTATTGACCATGGACACTTCCAGTATCCTTGTTCAGCAGTGAAATGAATTTCTTTTTATGAAGTTACACTGTTCTTTAGTACTTGTCTAGCAGGGCAGAAGTTTGCTTTTGTATGCAAAGTGATCTGAGAGGCTTCTGCCTACCCTGAACCAGGGATATTAAAGAAAACTGTAAATATGAAGTATATTGGAGATAAATAATTGGTATTGGGACAAACCAATTAAAAAATGAATAGCATTCTTTCCATGCCTCAAGCTTGTATTTCTGTCAGTCACGTAATTGCAGTAAATGCCAATGGTGCTATGACAATGAAAAGAATGAAGGCTTGTGTGCCTGCGATTTGTGTTTGCAGAGAGAATCCTATTAGATCTGGAGATGGCAGAGGAGTGTGTCAAGTGTAGTTGTGTGAACCATCCAGTTCTATAAAATGTGCCATTCTGTCTTGCCCTTGGTGATTACTTGAGACTGGATTTACTTCACTTAATGCCTAACCATTTCAAAGCCAGGTTAGGCCCTCAGAGCCAACTAGTCAGTATTGGTGGTGACACCTTCACAGGAGGGCCTTTTAAAATAAGGTTTCTAGTTTTATACTTGTTTTGCACATCAACAAGCAAATCCTGATCATTGACCTACACAGGCTGTTCTGCACAGAGCCGTCAAGCCAGAGGGATGCATTCTTGGAGTTGTGATTAATGTGGATATTTAAATACTCCAAGGAGATATTTAATCTTGGTATCTACTAAATCAAATTTTAACAATCAAATAGTTTGATAATTTGTGATTTTCTTCTAAGGTAGTGCATGGTGCACTTGGAAGATGATACATCTTAGAAAGTGGATATTGAAAGAAAAAAATAATGTTACTGGATATTCGAGTTACAGTTCAGGAATTCTGAAGCTCTATCTTTAAAGACATGAAATCTACTCTTTAAAGATGTAGATCATCTGGAGACATCACTTACAGGAATGGGGATTGGAATGAATGCAATTCATCTTAGGTGAGAGAAACTAGTGTTCAGAAGGTGACAGAGTTAGTGTTTTCTGATACCTAAATGCTGAGCGAAGAAGGCAAATACTTGTTCCGTGTGTCTTATGTTGCATAAGGCAGGAAATAACAGCCCTAAGTTACTATAGGGAATATTTGTTTTTTTAAATATGTAGAAAAGTATTTTGAACCTTAATTAAAATGGAATGGTGGAAGAGATTATGGATGTTGTGGAATCCGCAGTGTCAAGACCTTTATGAAAAGGTTCAGCACACCTCATGTCAGGAGTGACGCAGGTATAGCAGGCACTGTGTTAGAGCAGACACGTGTACTGCACAGTCTCCTTGGTCTCTTCCAGCCCTGTGACTCAGGTGAACAACTTCACTAGGTGTGAGCAGCTTGCAAGAGGTCAATAGATTTATTTAACCTTAGCTGCTGCTACAGGTCTCTGCCTTTGGTATAACAATTTGTTGATGTGAAATTGATGAGATCTCAAGTAAATGTGGTGATTTTGACTGGGAAATTTCATAGAATCATAAAATCACTAGGTTGGAAATGACGTACTGATCATCGAGTCCAACCATTCCTAACACTCCCTACACCATGCCCCTCAGCACCTCATCCACCCATCCTTTAAACACCTCCAGAGAAGGTTACTCAACCCCCTCCCTAGGCAGCCTGTTCCAGTGCCCAATGACTCTTTCAGTGAAAAAATTTTTCCTGATGGCCAGCCTGAACCTCCCCTGGCGGAGCTTGAGGCCATTCCTACTTGTGCTGTTCCCTGTCATTTGGAAGAAGAGGCCAGCTCCCTCCTCTCCACAACCTCCTTTTAGGTAGTTGTACAGAGCAACTCTACAGGAGTTGGAGAGTTGTAGAGAAATTTGAGTGGTCTGAAAACAACACACACAATCTGAATGTGTGGTCACAGCTAGTTATATTGACAGAGAGAAAACAAAACATTGTGAAATTTTTGACAGCACAAGAATCTCTTATTTGTTTTCTCTCGTGTAAAAATAACAGTAAAAGACAAAGCTAATTTTTTTTGCAATTTAATAGTAAAGGTAGCTTAGTCTTTTTGAACTCTGCTGAGCTTGTGAACCTGTTCTCAAAGCTATAGGAAGTAATGTTGCTTTTAGTAACTATTATTCATTGTTTTTGCAGTATTAGCAACTAAGGCAATTGGTCATGGATGAGGGTACATCACAAGTATAGTATAATCACAAAAAATCTAGTAGTCCTTAAGCTAAATAATATATAAATTGAATACTGATGCATTTGAATATTTGGGACGTATCTTTTGAGAGCTGGGAGGAGAGGCTCTTTAAAGCTTTGTCCTTAATCATGTAAATATCAAGAAAAAAGTGTTTACCCTGATGCATCTTGCCAGAGTACCATCAGTCACCAAAAGCCTGGTTGACTGAATATACATTACATGTATAATAAACACTCCCACCCACCACATACAGTATTTGTCCTCATATTTGCCTGTGCAGGCTTTGAATGAAGCCTTGGAAATATAAAACTTACACTTTAAATAGAAGTAAAATGATTTCTGTATGTGAACAACATAGTCACAATTGGCAATAGGTTTTTAAAACTAGCTGGGAAAAACTTATTTTGCATGCTATTTTACACTTGTCTCTCAGGTCGTTCATTACTGACTTTTAGTACAAAGATGCGTATCTTGTCCTTGACGTAAGAAACCATATACAACTCAGTGAGCCTTGGCTTTGCCTTGTGGGCTGTACTTTGTTTGTCGTATGACTGGGACCTTTTGGGGTCAGTGGCGTTTTGCTTGGCCTTAAATTATAAGCAGATGGAACTCTACCATTCTCTGCCCTTTTTTTGCTATTTACTTGGAAAATGTTTTAAGAAGGGACTAAAAGGAAAGGGGTAAGTGACTTTAAACCATGTTATCTTTCTCAAGAATACACCCAGCCACCCTGGCATTGAAAATGTGATTCTCCTTATTTGCATGTTGACAGTTCCAAATTAGTTTCTAGCAGGTGATACTTGTTTGTTGCAATGTATTCCTCTCCTGAAAAATAAATATTTCTTGTCGAGATCTACATTAGGTATTTCCACTGAACTGAATAGATTGTAAAGTCTATTAAAGTGTCCTTTCTTAGCACTCTTCGTTGTGTAAGCTAAATTAAATATGGGATGCAGTGGGAAACCAGATTAGGTTGGCAGCAGCGGCTTTGTGGGTCTCATGGAGTTGTTCTCGCTAATCTGGGGATGATGAACTTTTTCTGTGGTACTGGTAGCTCTTTTTGTTTAGATTGTTCACCCTCAGTTCTGTATCTCCTTTAAAAAAGGGTTTATGCTATAAACTAAGATTTTTTTTTTTTTGTTACTAATTACTTTTGTTACTAGTAGCTCTAGTTATCTTTTCTATATAAGCTTTTCTTTTGATTACAGGTTAGTATTGTTAATGAAAATAGCAGGGACAGTGGTGGCTTCCTTTGCTGTCTGCTGGCTCCCGTTCTGTACCGACATGGAGCAAATCATGCAAGTACTCAGAAGACTCTTTCCCATTCACCGAGGCTTGTTTGAGGCATGCATGTTTTCTTCTCCCCCACCCCACTGTAAATGTTCTGTATTCTTAGATCCCTTGAGAAACCTTCATCGTGACCTTTAGGGATTTCATGTGGGAGACACACCACAGAACTCGTAATTTGAGACAGCTTCTTCAGCAGTCATTTCTTGCCAGTTATTTAATCCAGTATTTAACCCCAGCTCAGCTGGCATCTTCCAGGATATTATGAGTAGACAACACTTATCCCATCATCAAACTCATACTTCAGTCCATACATTTTTCCACTGAAATAGATTCCATAGTAATTGACAGTGTCAGAAGATGTAACCTTAAAAGTTAACAGCTTCAGTCTCTGTTGTTCGTTCTGCTCAGCTTTTTTCAACAGGATTCATTATTTAAAAAAAAAAAAAGAAATAAATAATAATGTTTTGGGTGCAGCATGGAACTTTCTTTTTGACCCACCTTGTATTTTTCAGTGCAAGATTCCACAATATTTTCTACAAGTTTTAGGCCAATTCAGGTTTTACTTTTCCTTAGGCTACTGACATTTGTGTGCTGCATGGTACTTGGTGCTGAGTACTGCAGCCCTAATCCAGTGAAGCAGTTACTCATTTACCTAATGCTAATGCCACTGGAGTCTGGTGGATGAAAGAAAGGGTGCTCATTTCCCAAGTAACAGTGCATTTTTGGTTTTTTGCTTAGTTAGGGCAGGAGTCTTAATATTACGCTTTTTTTAAAAGCAGATTTTCAACTTCAAGTTTAAAAAATAAAATAAAGCTTTGAATTTTCAGTGTTCGATGTCACAGGCATTTAAGCAAATGCTTACATAGTTTGATTCATCTTAAGTTTTCTTTTAATTTTCTTCCTATATAAATAATATCATGACTGGCACTTTTCTTCAAAAGTTAAAGCTCATGTAGGAAAGGCAGCATTTTATTTAGGCAGCACGATGGAACTGTTTTTGGTGTGCTCTCTGCTAGTTTGTTTAAAAAAATCTCGGCACCCCAAGAAAGACACCCAAACCAAAACAAAAAAGCCAACAACCAAAGAATTACCTTTTTCCTTGGGAATTATCTGGAATTTATAAATAAATAGTTTTGGTCACCACACTTTTTATCCAGTACAAAGTTTAAAAATGAAATCTGTAAACAACAATAACCAGTGAGTCTGAAAGAGCTCAAGGACTTTAGTCTAATATTAGCTCAAATATTTTCTGAGTTGATCAGGGGAGTGACTTGCTGGATGCTAATCTAGATAAAATGAGAAATTGTCCACGTAAGCAATGTGCAGTAAATTTATACTGGGGTGCGTGTAACAAGTTCTTTGAATGAGTTCCCATTTACAGAAGCAGTAACAAATGCTGATGGTTGTAGAATCGTATTGGCTATTGAGTGGGTGTCCTGTTTGTTTGCTGGTGTTGCCAAACCCTCTGTTCACTTGTAATCCTCAGCAGATTTGAAGTGCATATTCCGTATTGCTGGTGAGCATATGAGGAAGATGGCTCAGTTGTTGGTGCTTGTAGCTTTCTTGCTGTTATGTCTACACAGCTGTGATTCAAGCAGCTGTTTAGGGATGAGCTTCAGGAGCATGATAGCTGTAGTTACAAATTTAATTTTGAAAGTGATCCTAGCACAACTGCTAATGTCTTTAGACTTGTTGATTTATTAAAGGTTAACTCTGTCATTGCTAGCGAGCAGTAAGCACAGCTAAATACATTCATGTATGTAATGAAATGTGACAGTATACAGAATGTTTTCACATTTGAAAAAAGATTTGTGTACGCCAGTGTTTAATCAGGGTCAGATTGTTTCAGAACCTTATTTTCCTAAAATGTTAAGTTTTGAAAACGGAGTCTTGAGTTGAGAAGTAGTCTCTTGTGCGGAAGAACTCCTTCTCAGTTATTTTAGAACATGTTTTAATTGAGTCTCAAAACTTTGCATTTTTGAAGATCAGAATAATACATAAAGTACATCTACAAATATGATGTGTAACGCAAGTATTTCTTTGCGTTATCATGGCAGAAACCCAGTAATCCCCCACCTCCCAAGCCCCATTGTTGTTACACACATAATATCACTAATTACCTTTTTTTTTTTTTCTTCCAGGATAAAGTCGCCAATGTCTGGTGCAGTCTAAGTCTCCTTATAAAGATAAAAAATATAGTATCATCTCAAACTCAACTAAAACTCAGGTAAGACATAACTGAAGGTTACTGAAGGTTAATGCGGGTAGTTTATCTGCATTGTTTTTGCAAGAAGAGTAATTTTTGTCGAAGGATTATGAGAAGTGGTGTTTAAATCTTGAAAAAATATTTTCTTTCCTGTACTGTACTCTTCTTCCAAGCAATAAGGGTTTCCCCAAATACTGTTAGGAATATTTATGACTGAAAATTTTCCTGTTTGTTTATATAGTGATTTAAGCTATTTGGTTGGTTAAAACTGAGTAAAAATTTGCATGCTCTCATCTTCAAAGAATTATCTCTCTTAGAAGTCAGAGTCCACAGTTCTGTTTTTTGAGTAAGTTAGCAATTTAGGTCTAGGTCTTCAGTGTCTTGGAAAAGCTTTATAACTTTTTCAAAAGTACTTCTGTCAGTGAAGACTGTTCAGTGCCATTCTCTTGTGACTGAGTCTCCTAGAGTGACTTTGTACTCCTTAATATTACAATTGAGTCCCCAACTTATATAGATTTCCAAAATGATTCTATGATGTCATGGATGTAGTTACTCATGTATTAAAACTTTTCCTTATAAAATTCTTTAGCTTTGCTGTAACATTCCTGAGCCTGCTTCCTACTTGCATAAAGCTAACTGTCCAGCCTTCACTCCGAGGATTTAAATTTGCATTGGTAAGTGTGTTTTTAATTGCTCCTTGTACATCCGCTGCTAAGCACTGCTGTGCGACCAACAGTTTTATTTCCAGTTGCCGCAGTGTACAGAGGCGTGTGTACCATTAAATGCCAACCTGTTGCTGCTGAAGAGCTTGATTAAAAAGCGTTCTGCTATTGCATGTTCATGGTTGTCTGGCCTATTTTTTACATCCAGACTTTCTGTCTTAGGCTCAATTTTCTTTATTTAATGCTATATTTCTATCATCTTCCTCTGAAGAGTCTTTTAGAAGATTCTGTACACATTAAAGCCTCATTTAGAGCTGGAAATTCTCCTCTTTTTGTTTCGCTTCCAAAGTGCTAGTTTTTCTTATTGCATTGGCTGCAAAATTCAATAAAAAAGTCCCCAGATGGGCATTGTAAGCTCATTAGCGGTTTGAAAAGAAAATGATACTGTTTTCCCAAATGTTTGCTTTTTCTTAGTCCTATCATTGAATTTAAGCACATTAACATGACTTACATGCAAAAATCAGTTTTCCTTGAAATTGACATTATATGGAGCTGGTCCTAAGACTCCAAGTGTTACAAGACAGTTTCTATTTTTAATTTTATGTGAGTAATGTTTGAGAGTTTATCCCAACATTGCCTAAAAACTAACATTTATCCCTTCGAAGAACTGCTTTTATATAAAGTGTATTGGCTGTTCATGATGATGATGAACAAAATTTGGTGTCGAAAAGGTTCTAAGTAGATGAACTCTGCTGGTGCTTATGTATGTGAATGTTGTGGTTCCTCTGCTGAGCTAAGAAGGAGTTAGAACTTTTTGAAGGAAGTGTTTTCTGAATAGTTCTGGGTAAACTTTCAAACAGTGTGTGTTTTAGTATGTGTAGGTGGTTACAGAAGTGGCTCTAAGCTTGTAAGCTGTGCCGGAGTGAAGGTTGCAGTTAATTGGAAAAGTCAGATCGTTGAGCTTATATATCCGTGTAAAGTCTCTGCCAGCAAAGAAGCCAAAACTGCTTTGTATTGCAGTCACATAGACTAATACAGCTCTGATTTCCTTTTCTAAGGTTAGTTGTGCATTGTCATTTTTCCTGTTCTCCTATCAAGTACATGAAAAATCTATTCTTCTAGCATCACTGTAAGTAAATAATTTCTCTGTGGATATATTTTGATCTTCTTTTCTTCATCTTGTTATTGCATGCTGCTCTCTCACTTACGAATATATCTGATTTTAAAAACTCTACACATACGCTTTCCTGGATAACTTGTAAGCAAACTCTCAGTATAAATGCAGCCATGTTGGTCTCTCTTGCCTCACTCATCCCTCTTGGCCAGCTTTCTGACCAGATTTCCTGGAGGAAGGCACAGCTTAGAGCATGGCTGTGTGTCCAGGGAGAGCTGCCATAGAGAGCAGAGGCTTGTATGTAGCTGCCCAGCAAGGCTGGAGCAAGGTGGGAAGTTGAACCAGGTGACTGATACCTGACTAACAGCATCTGTAAAGGGGCCTCCTCTCCCTTTGTCATTAAGGTATGTTTTCCCATCCCCTGTCCCTAAAGAAGTGAGGCAGTCAGCAGCTTAGCAGCTTTGCTCTTTTGCATTATTGATCGGCATGTACCCAAAAGTAATGTTTGATAAAGGAAGCTTTGGAGAGGCAATCCTCTTAACACTTCTTGTTCATGCCTGACAGGAAGGTTCAACTGGTGGTCAGAGAACTCCTCTTAAATCTCTGTAGGCAGCTGTTAAAAGGTGCCATATGCTTCTTGAAGTCAACAAGAAGTCTTGCACAGAGCAGGCACTAACGTGGCTCTGCCAGTGGTATGTGCTGCTAAGGGTTCTGCTGAGTTACTCTCCTTCATGTTGGGTTTCAGTGGGGTGTAGGGACGAACAAAGTACCCCAGCAGAGCTGGATTTTCTGAGCCCATGGCACTGGGGAACAGGGAGAGCTCTGCCCTACCTCCCAGATTAGTGGGAATGCAGCATCTGTGTGAAATGTTGAGAAGACAAAGTGGTGTCACTTCAATGTCTGCATATCTAGTTTTTCTCTTTTCGTTCTAGACCAGTCTGCTTAATCATAAATGAAATCCCTTTTATGGCTACATGGTTTTTACTTGTATCAACTTTTAGGTGAGTTGGACAATATTAACATTATTTTAAAAGTGTTCTTCGCCAGCTGTAGTAAAAGTGTTCTCTTCTCTTTGCATTCTTTGACTACATCTCAGAATATGCACTCACTTCTATGGGTAATTCTGTTTCAACAGTATGTTGCCTCTTCTCCTAAAAGATGGCCTCCTGCTGGCCTACACTGTGACAATGCTGGCATTCCTGTCTGTCTGCGTGGCTTCCTTTTCCATATTTGAGAAGACTTCAGCAGAGGACCTGCAGCTGAAGCAATTCTCCCTTTCCTTGAAGGGATATGTTTCTTGGTTTAAATCATTTCCCAAGATTGTCAGGAGTCTGGTAAGCAGTTTGAATTCCTGTAACTCTTAGTTGCAGCTTTTCATGGTACTGAAGTACTTGCATGACCCATTTTTATGTCCGCAAGTGCATGCGTGTAAAGCCCCAGACGGGGAACTCCATACTATTTCAGTCTAGGGGTGTCCTGTCATTGTTTTTCTGCAATGTCATTTATGTATAGATTGAAGAACAGAGCACCCAAGTAGTGGAAGTCACAGCTTACTACTCGTTTGGGGTGTTAAATGGCCATTAGCTAATATATCATTCCTTATCTTACAGTTCCTTCTTTCCATAACTCTGATGGGCATCCTGTCTCTAATGAGTGCTGTAGTGCATCCTCCGCAGAGGTTACCGGATTTATTCCCTGTAACTGTCTCTGTTATTTCTTGTTTACACTTTTTATTATTTTTGGTGTATTTCAATGTTGTTATACTCTGGGACTCAAAGAACAGTAGAAGTCAGAAGAAAATCAGTTAATCAATCTGTGAAGATAAGGACTAAACTGTGAAAGGAGAGTATGTTCAGTGAACGCTGTCTGGCATTGCAGGTAAACCTGTTTGTGTTGTAATACAATTCCTGTAACCTAGGGAAAACCAGGAAACGCAGTATGCATATTTAAACACAAAATAATAAAAGACTATTTCAAAGAAGTAAGTAGTATGTTGAAGGGCACTTGGAAATGTGATTTGGTGTGTTCTCTTCAGAAGTGTAATACTTTTGTTACCGTTTGTAAACTTAAAACACCTAATAAAGGACCAGATTTTGTATTAATGCTAAAATACCCCAGCTGCCTTAGCAAACCTGCAAACCATTTTGTTAGCGTTAGATTTATACAATTCCCAGAATAAAAAGTGTAAGTAAGTGAAGTGGAAACTCTTTTGACAGGTAGCTCCTCAGTTGTCTCAGTGAATGGTTTTATGACAAACTGTCTTGGTTAGTCAGTCTCTGCCCTCCATCACTGTTTTTTTGCACACTGCAGTTCATCCAGGCTACTGCACGGGGCTGTGTGTAAGTCTGAGGAACTCTCCAGATGCTGTCATCTAAACAGATCACTTGGTTCTTTCAACTGATACCAGAGGGAAGAAAACTCAACCTCCCAGCAGTGTTGCTGGCTGGAGATACATAGGCTCAACCACAAGATGGACCTGAGTTCTGTAGCAGGTTCATTCAGTTCACCCACAAGCTTTTGGTGTTCTTGTTGTGTGGTGTTTTTCACAACAGCAATACTTCCACAGTGCTGAAGAGTAGCACGAGCCAGAGAGATGTGCCACAGTCAGTGCTGGGTGCAGAGGCTGTGACATTGGGAAAGGGGAGGGGTCTTGGGTATGCGTTGGGTTAGAATAAGTTTTTTCCTTTGCTGTCATAGTATCATAGTATAGTAAGGTTTGGAAAGGACCTTAAAGGATCATCCAGTTCCAACCACCCTGCCATGGGCAGGGACATCCCACCAAATCAGGCTGCCCAAGGTCCCATCCAACCTGGCCTTGAACACCTCCAGGGATGGGGCAGCCACAGCTTCCCTGGGCAACCTGTGCCAGTGCCTCACCACCCTCATAGTGAAGAAATTCTTCCTAATGTTCAGTCTAAATCTGCCCCTCTCCAGTTTATACCCATTCCCCCTGGTCCTGTCCCCACAAGCCTTTATGAATAGCACCTCTCCAGCTTTCCTGTAGCATCCCCCCCTCAGGTACTGGAAGGTCGCTATAAGATTTCCTCTGAACCTCCCCTTCTCCAGGCTGAACGAGCCCAACTCTCTCAGCCTGTCCTCGTAGGGAAGGTGCTTCAGCCCTCCGATCATATTTGTGCCCTCCTCTGTACCCGTTCCAACAGCTCCGTATCCTTCTTATGTTGAGGATTCCAGAACTGGACACATTATTCCAGATGAGGTCTCACAAGAGGGGAATAGAGGGGCAAAATCACTTCTCTTGACCTGCTGGACACACTTCTTTTGATAGGGTTGGCCGCCCGGACTGCGAGCACACATTGACGGCTCATGTTGAGCCTCTCATTGACCAGCATCCCCAAGTCCTTCTCTGCAGGGCTGCTCTCAATCATGTCATCCCCCATCCTGTACTGAAAACAGGGATTGCCCCGACCCAGGTGCAGGTCGATGGGCAGCTGTGATTTGGTTTTAACACCATTGCAGTATTATGACTCTCAACAACTGTTTCTAACAGCACTGCAAAGCCAAAAAGCCTTGCTTCTACCGAGATGGTAGCCAAGGTACTGCAGTGCAGTCTGAGAGCAGATCTTTGGCTCTTCAGGAGAAAAAAAAGGAGGGCTGAACCCCCCAATGGAAGTACCCCATACTGTATCATAATCTGCAGATGTGAACTGAACTGAACTGCAGTTTCTCCCCCTGTGCAGTATGGCCTCTAGTACCCATAGTTCAGAGAGTACAAATCAATTGAATAATTACATACATAACAAAGCATGTAGTCAGAAAATAAATCATAAAGCAAGTCATGGCAGTATGGTTTAATTAGGAGTCAGTCTATCCCTTCCATTAATTCTGCTCTGATGCTACATATGTGTATATATAGATATAAAGCAGCAACCCCATCCCTGTTGTAAAGGCTTCTCCCCTGACCTCACTGCGCTGTGCCGCATACCAAACCGTCACTGCCAGCAGTGTGTTCTGGGCGGTCTCAGCAGCATCGGCTGCGAGTGTGTGAATCAGCTGTTCCGGGAACTTCCAACTGGGCGAGTTAGGAATACTGCACGTTATGTGTCTGCACACAGAGTATATTTATTCAGTTTCTCCAGCTTTATGTGTTGTGGAAAAAGTAACCATGGCCAAGTTTACAGCAGTGGCAGCTCACACAAAATACAAAACCTGTGCTTGAATAGTAACAGTAACGCGATCATGGTGACTATAGTTCAGCGCTTTGCCTGCACTGTAAAGGCTCTCTACAAAGAACAAAACTGAAATATTTTCACACGGATTTAGAATTTTTCTGAGGGTGTGACACTAACCACGGCATGCGAGAGCTCTGCCCACAGCATGGCCTTTCTTTTTGGAAGTGTGGGCCGGGGGGCACTGATGTATGGCAAGGCACTACATAGGAATCTTTGTTCCCAGAGGCTGCGAAAGCTAAAAAATGCAGCGTTCCCTTCCAGCAGGGCTGAGTGAGACTGCCAATGAAATAATGTGTGAAACGTCAATCAAGATAAAGCAAGCAGAACAATTTCAGCTTCTAGTTAGCCTGTTCCCCAGTGTTCATCCTGAGATTCTGGTGCTGTCCTTCCTGCCTGTATGAAAACATTAGTTTTGCGTGTATCTCTTTTCTTTGTCCTTGAGGTGGCCTCCAGCGGCGATAAACTGCGAGTCACACGATCCACCTCATGTGGAACTGGAAATGGTTCTTAACAGCCCCAGCTGTTTCTGAAAGGCAAAAGCCTCGTATGCCAGGAGGTCAAAGAAACACTAAAGGCTTAAGTAGCCAAGGCATCTATGAGGAGTGTTTGCTGCGGGAGCTTAGTCTATAATTTTGTATTTCCCTAAAAAGGTCAAATACCAAATTTCATGGTATTTAGTAACTGCCATTGTGTAAGTTACAGGTGTAACTTATTGTTGTCCATCATCACCTTTACTGTTCTTTTCTGTAAAAGTTTTATTCTGGTCTTCTAAGACTACACTGAACAGCTCGATTTAGACTGGCGTGCAGTTTGTTTACAGGCTTTCTTCAGATCAATAATTATTTAATTTCCATCAACAGAGGTTACGGGCAGGTTATGGAAACTATTGCTGGCTCAGGCTCACCCTCCATTATCGTACGAAGCTGGTGAATCTTACACATACAACAACCAACGGCACAGAAGGTGTGAGAATGGTGTGGAAATTGAAGAGTAGCTCACAAGTCCCTTCAAACCATTGCTGACCCTCTTTCCAATCAGACCGCACAAGTATTAAAGTAAAAACCCATTTTTATTAATTAAAAACTCCCAAAGCTGTAGTGCGCACATGTTTAACCCCACATTGGAAAGCATTTATCATTTCAGTTCTCAGTGTTCATTGTAAAAATTCATGTAGCTGTTTGAGTAACAGTACTTTGCAGAGGCAGCAGGGATGCTCCACCGTGTGCGTTTAGGTTGAACTTTCTGGAAAAGAAAAAACTCCCACTGCTGCTCTGTCAGCCTGAGGGGCTGCACTGCACTCACCACTCTGAGGGTCCGGGTGTGCTCGGTGGGAGCAGTGCGATTGAGGATAGCGAAAAAGAACAGAGACTGTTTGAGATATCATTAAACACCAACACTAAACTGAAGTGGTGACCTAAAAGGCAAATATTTTAAGAGCCGCATGTTTTAACACTCCAGGCTTGAACCTTATACCTTTGTAATAACGTGGCTTGGGCTGACTTCAGAGGAAACTGCTTCCTCGATGGCAGCAATGCTCTGGCTCTGGCAGCCGCAGACCAGGAGGGTGGTGTTTGTAAACAACTCAGACATGTTCAGCACTTGGAATAACTCCTTGCAGGAGAGCTTCCCCTGGCTTTTGAGTCCAATCATCATGAGAAGAAGTCATAAATTTGTAGGCAAACATAAATTTGCATCGCAAAGCGATGCATTCATTCAACTCATGTTATACTGGCTTTTGGGGGGGATGTTGGATTCATTAAATGAGCATGCACCCCCCCACATCCCCCCCCCCGAAAGCAACCTTTTTCCACTGGAGGCCTAAGATCCAAAGTTCATCTTTTAACTGAGTTTCTTCTCACCCAGTTCTTGCAGGCAGGGTTAGGCTGCTTTGGTTTTCTTTCTTTTTTTTTTCTTCTTTTTTTTTTTAAGAATAAGGCACTATAATTATTATGTATTTGTAGCAAGAGCATGCAGAAAATACAGTCACGCAGAGAATGCAGTTTACTTTCCACGCAGCAGCAAACCTACATCAGTATTTTGTACACACGCTTGCATAAACTGGCCATGATGTATTATTTACACTGAGATTATCTGGTTGTGCACGTTGTTCAGTTTAAATACATGCCAGACATTTTATTTAGATGTGCACCTGCCGAGTGCAACGAGCAATCCCGAACTGGTATTTGCCAGGGAGATAGGTTTACACTCATTTCTTCTCTCCTTTTAAGTACAGTCAAACAGATGTAGAACTTCGGGTTGATGTGGAATGCATTTCTCACATAATGCCTGCATGGAGATAAGGAATGACTGAAATAAATAGCAATTAGGCAGTGGCATCACTGCTCATGTCATCAATGCAGAACCCTGTGCCAGTCCTGTACTCAGTACCAGCCTCACTGGATAAAAACCAGACACCCCCTCCCCCCTGCCATGGTTTCCCTTGAACTGCAGTAACATTTTAAGACAGTTCAGAGAAATGCTGTTGTTTCCATCTGTATAAGAATTTGAAAAGTAATTGCTAAAAAAATCCCCACTGATGAGAAGCTTGACACGAGCCGGCAACGCATGCCTGCAGCCCAGGCGGCCAACAGTATCCTCGGCTGCATCAAAAGAAGCGTGGCCAGCAGGGTGAGGGAGGGGATTCTCTCCCTTTTCTTCACTCTCATGAGACCCTACCTGGATTACTGAGTCCAGTTCTAGAATCCTCAACAAAAGAAGGATACGGAGCTATTGGAACGGGTCCAGAGGAAGCCATGAAGCTGATCAGAGGGCTGGAGCAGCTCTGCTATGAGGACAGGCTGAGAGAGTTGGGGTTGTTCAGGCTGGAGAAGAGAAGGCTCCAGGGAGACCTTATAGCGACCTTCCAGTACCTACAAGGGAGCCTACAAGAAAGCTTGGGAGGACCCTTTTACAAGAGCATGTAGTGACAGGATGAGGGGGAATGGCTTTAAATTGGAGAGGGGAAGATTTAGATTAGACATTACAAGAGGATGGTGAAGCACTGGCCTGTGCACTGCATCCTGCAGGACTCTGGCATTATGCTGAATGGGGAGAATGAGCTGCTAAACAGGAGCGAGCTCTGCTCTCCTGCTGTGAATTTCATCCCTTCATTACTCTGTTCCCAGACTTTGGTTTGGAAGGAGTAGAAAGAATCTGTGGCATAAGCAGCCAACAAATATTCGGGCAACATTAGCTCATAGACAAGCAGGGTTTTAAAGCATTTTTTTTTTTTTTTTTGCTACTAGGTTATTTGTGATTACAAAATAAAAGTTAACCTTCATTGAGAAGTAAAATGCCAGTGTCTGAGCTCACCCCCTGCTCAGCCTGTAGATCTACTTTTCCCTACTTTTAACTTCCCAAAGGAGAGATGTCCTCACACCATCCATGGAACTATTACAATCTCTGCAGACACTCTTTATCTTTAGGGACTTCTTTGTCTCAGGAGACTTAAGGAAAGAGACGAGCAACTGCTCTTCCCATGCACGGGTAATACACGGTGACAGACAAGGTCAGTTGCTTACTGGGCTTTTGCTTACGACACGGGAACAAAGATGAGTGGCCAAAGGAGGAAGAATAAAACCCCATCAAACATGTGCAGGGGTGTCTGTGTGCGTTGGTTTATGATTTCTGCAGGGGGAATGGTAAGAAAGTTGATGGGGTGGATAGATCAGCGGCAGGGCCAGGCTGAGGGGCAGGTGCAGAGAAGCAACAGGAGCACCAAGTGCTCCTCAGGAAGAGAGAGTTGGAAGAAGGCTGCTGCCATTCCAACTGGACTATGTCCTGCAGCCACTATCCTCTCGGAAAAAAGCACCACTTGGAGGCCCCCCAGCTGGCTGAGCTGCTCCAGCGGGCTCTGTATGGCCTACCAGGAGTGAGCTGAGGAGTCTACCTGTGTGTTAATAACACAGGGGAGAAGGGTGCGCTCAGCAGCTCCGCAGGAAAGCAAGAGCGGAGCCCCGGCAGTGCGGTACCCCTGACCTCAGCAGCACTGCAGGGCCACAGCAGGCAGCCCCCTTGGAGAATTCCAGGAGGAGAAACGCTGTCAGGTGTTTTACAGAGAAACATCTACAAACTCAATGTCATTTTTTTAACAAACCAGCAACAAGAAAGCCCACACGGAGGTAACAACTGCCTCCCACCGAGCTACTGCAGCCTTGACTGCAGGCCCACCCACTGGATCGCCCTAGAAATGTTTTAAAAGGACGCACCTCAGCCCTCCAAACGGTACCACCTGTACCCGGCAGCTGGAGGAGCCAACAGCAGGCCAAGGGCTACGTACCTCAGTCAAGGAGTGACTTCAGGAACACGGAGCTACTGGCAGTCTGCACATGCTCTGTGGAGGAGAAGAATCCGTTTTGATAAACAAAACAACACAAGATAAAAGAGCTACTGTTCTTAATTTAGGAGGTTGTCTTAATTACTTGAAAGTGCATGCACAGATGATACATAATTACCAATGATGACAAAGCAGAACAGAATGTGTTAATAGTATTAGAAGCTGGTCCTTCTTTTTTTGCTATTAAAAGAATAAATAAAAATCCATATCAGCAGATTCAGCAGAATCCAGTCAAGGACTGTAGGAGAGAAGCCACCATCCCAAGTGTTCCAAAGGGATGGCAAAGAGAGAGGCAACCACACCTGAGCCCTGTGCTCAAGGAGGGCAGGGCCAGGGCAAAGGGCTGAGCAGATGGTCGGAAGAAGTAGAGAAGTGTGCAAGGGCAGAAAGGAACTCCGGGAATGAGAACACGCAGGGAAAGGGTCTGGAAGCAGGTGCATTTGAGTGCCGAGATTGCCAAATGGCTTTCTGCAGCAGGCGATCAGCTCTGGCCTCAGTACCCTTAGGGCCGGCTGACGGTTCACACTGCGCTTTGATTGTACCACCACAAAACAGTGAAGAGAGAATTCAGAATTATACGCTTGATATTAAAGAGAGAACAACAAACTGTTATCAGCAAAGAGAATCACACATTGTGATTCTGTGATATTTACAGCAGTTTATGCCTAGAAGGACTCCTGCTGCGAGGAAAGGGACTGCAGATAAACCTAGACAGAAAGAAGTGTCAAGATGGGGGAAGTTCTCTCAGTTTCTCAGTTCTCGCCCTTTGGCAGGCTGCGATCTCTCTCCTGTCACGCGCTTCCTGCCCATGGTGTGAGGAGAAAACCTGGCTGTGGATCTGACAGGAGATGCCCAGACCAAGTAGAAATTTTGCCCTAAGCTGGGTCTCATAAGATCACTCCACAAAAAAGGAAACCAGCTTTGCCTCAGGTACAACTTCTCAGCCTTTTACCTCTTAAACTCCTTTTCTTTACACAAATGATCATCAAAAAAATACAACTATTACTTAAAAAAGGAAGCTCCTCAGTCTTCTACAACAATAACAGAAAAAGACTGGTTTCTTTGTACTAAATGCAACTTCCTAGTTTGCTCTTTATGATCCCTTCGGTCACCGACTGCGGCATTCTGACTACACAGTACTTAGAGAACCCATACAAGCCAAAGCAACCATGCCAAGATCTGCATTTCACTCTGAGAAGCTGTCTTAAAAAACGTACGCTGCCCAGATTCATATAAAACATCACTAACTCCGCTTTCTTTCTAAATACTTACCATGACAGCCCATTTTGACAAAACCACTCTATTTATAGTAATATTTATACAGATGGCATTAAGATTTACATATTCAATCAAAAAATATTATTTACTACTTGTATGTTCCAAAAACTTAGAATGCTTGTTGGAGTACTTTAAGCTTTTTTGGGGTTGTTTTTAGGTTTATGGTGGGTTTTTTTGTGTGTGAACTAATGAAGATAACGAGCTGCTCTTCAAAAATCCCAACAAAGCCCTAACAATCCTTCTCTCTCTTGATATTTTTATCTGCAGAACTCCTAAGTAAGTTGAACTACATAAAAACAAAGAGAGCATCAGCAAAACTTCTGTATAGAAGTTTGTTGTGAGCACAGCTGCCAGGAAAGGAAGGGATGTGGTGTGGCAACCAGAAAGACGGCTGGGCTGCATGACTAGGCTGCCCTTGCTCTCCTTCTCAGCTCAGTGCTTTAGGGTAAGGCTGCCATGGGAGAGTTGTCAGAAACCTCAACCCCACAGGGGGCTGGCAGCAACCCTGCTGCCCTTCGCCACCCCTGATCCACAAAAACATTAAAAGGGCAGAATCTTCCCAAGTTTCTTTTCCCCTCCTACTTCACCCGCCATTCTTTGCCAAGTTTGACTGCTCTAAAACATTTACAGATCTAAAAAGCAGAGAGAAAAAATATGTTCACCTGTCAGGTGATATAAAACCAATCTTCTACTAAATGTGCCAGAATAATTTTTCTCCACCTCAACCACAGTTAAAGCCTTCAGTCTATTCATTACTGTCTTTTTACAGTATTTTTATTTAATAAAACCTATTAAGACTACCATACAAATCTCTTTACTTATGCTTTTATCTTTTAACTGATCAATTTTTATATTGCTGACATCCCTTCTTCACCATTTGCTCATTTAAAAATTCATAGTATATGAGCTATGTCTCTGGAGAAAACGTCTATAAAATTTGTTGCAGCTGGCAAATGTGTATGAGTCAGTGATAGCACATGACTAAATGCTTCACAGAAAATAAAATTTGTTTCTGTAGTAAGCAGAACTGTTTAAATGTTATTTATTTTTATGTTTCAAAGAAAATATATTGTGAAGTGCTGCATTGATTTAATACGCAACAATGTCTGTGTACACGCTGTACAAGGAAAATTTATGAAACCTTTGCACAACTCCTTTAATTGAATTTTCCAAATCTCTCACCACACACAAATAATCAATATCTTCTGCAGAGAAAACCAGTCAGAATTATTACAGTCTTTCTTTTCAATTTTGTTGTCATCAGCACATACAGAGCACCTGGATATTTGTAACGTCTGGATAGCAAGTTATTTACACCTCTTAAACATATAATTGCTACTAAGTGAGTCCAAACTAATGTTTCTTTTCTTTTTTATTTAAAATAATTATATTCATGGGAGAAAGCAGTATTTATTCTCATGCAGGAGTTGCTACGCATAGCTGTTGAAAGAACTACAATTCTTTTGAATTTTTCATTAAGCTTAATACTCAGAAGTCTAGATCCACTGCAATTAAACATTAATGTCTCTTGTGTCTGTTAAAAGGTACATAGGAAAATAAGAGTATAAACACAAGTGTGAAATTCATGAGTAAATGTGGCTGACACCTAAATACAAAATGCAGGTTGACAGTTCTGTATGTATATACGGTCCAAGGCCTATAGTCGTATGTCTCATGTGCATTTCTGTATCTGCCACAAAAGTTAATAGCTTAATATTTCATCTACATAGCAGAAGATGTTAAATCATTGGAGAGGTTTGTAATTTGCCCCTTCTTCCCATCCAAAAAGCTTATCATGTCAGTGTCCTCAGACTCAGAGGCTTCTCAGATCTCGGGATGTATTTTAAAACATGCACTCGTACAGTGCAGGTGGAACCCAGCAAACCCAGAACCTGCTGGGGAGGTTGCACAGCACGTGGGGCCAGAAACCCATGCACCGGCTCCTTTGCCTTTCAGTGGCATTCTTTCCCTAGGTGAGATTCCTCACTTGTCCTACGAAAACCACCAGCATTACAGGTTTTTTGTGCCAGGCCAAGTGGGTTTTGTTCCTTCTTCTAGACTGGAAAGGGATTTGAATGGTTACAAATTAAACCAGACTCGCTTGCGCAGGATGAGAAAGGTCAAATTTAGCCCGAGCAACAACAGCTTTTAAGCCACGTAATACAAATTAGAACACAACGCTCTCTTCTAAAGTTGCGTGTTGGAGCAGTCTCACGGTTAGTTTAGACTGTAAGTGCAGGAGGTCAGAACCATTTCTCTGTGTCTCTGCACTGGGTCGTTTAAAATGATTTATGAGTAAACAAAACAGGTGAGCAGCACCAAGTCTGTGGGTGCATATGCATACCTACACATTCAACACTGAAGTAGCTTTAATTCAGTTTTGCTTAATGTAGCTCCACTTAAAAGCATTCACACAGGTATAACTTAAAACCACAGCTAAGGTTAACTCTTCCTCATGTCCACTTGTAGAAAAGTCCTCATTAGCAAGAATGCAGAGAGATTTTTCACAGAGAAAAGCAGGTGGGCAAGGCCAGATTCCCTCCAGCGTCTTCGTTTCATAGCCCTTCTGAGTAGGCCAAGAGGGAAACTTGTATCTTAGCTGCGCACAAGATGTCAGTGAAAGAGTACTGACGACCGTCATCTCTCTCCTGAACACCATGTAGGGACATTAACTCAGAGCAGACATTTCTGATGTGTGGTGAAACCTTTAGCGTTAAGAACTTGAGTAAGCATTGAGGACCTTACCTTTAGCGTTAAGAACTTGAGTAAGCTTATAATTTGCAAAACCAGGCTCTAAGTCTCCATCTAGTAATAATGTACTTGGTAAAAAGTCCTTCAGCATCATCATTGCTGCTTTTAAAGACAATGTACACCCCAAAAAGGCTGCTAGATGGAAGCCTAGGATTTAACTAAAAGGGCTATGATAGAACTAAGGAACTGCTGTTTGTGTCAGCATTAGCTGCTTTTCCCAAACAGATTAAAATCATGGAAGAACTGAACCTCAGAAAAGCCTCTGTCACAGGTGCCTGGAAGCAGAGCTTGCACAAACAAGCATCTGGTTCATCCTCACAGTCAGCTTAAGAATTGGTTCTTACAGAAGAGGCCTACGGATCTGTTAGATCTGATAGAAAGGCCTTTCCCAACACCTAGGTCCAACCCCTGCATCCATCTCATCACTTTGCTGAAAAGTACGTACTTGCAGTGGGCAAGCATAATACTTGCTCCATTTGCTCTCAAGGAACGGAAACTTTAGAAAGAAACTCAGTTTCTGAATATATTTTCTTGTGAATTCCTTTAGTTCACTTCATAAATTTCTGCTTAGCCAGGTCATGAGACTGACTCTTCCCAGAAAAGGAATAATAATGCTTCTTCCCTGCAAGTGAACACAAAAGTAGGATGAGAAAAAAAGCCCATGTTTTTTAGATTAGTCTATTTATAGGCAGAAAAATCCACAGCTATGTTTCTGAAAATATACACCTGAAGTCTGATGTATTCCCCTTTTCCCTAGAATATCCCAAGGGACGAATAAGAGGAAGGACAGATGGGAGACAGACACCCAAGTGTGTCTAAAAGTCAACAAATTTATTCTGCTTTATTTTAGAAAGAGGTAGAAATATGTTATAAAATTGATTTATCTTCACTCAGACCCTAGACCCAAACTATTGGGTTGCTTGAACACAAAGCCCCAATACAAAGCCCAAACTCAAACAGACATGAATTAGGATAAACTGTGGAATAATGTATTCTTACCACTTTGTCTGTTTTGAGAAGGAACTCTGGTTATTAAGGAGGTATCTGTATTCTGCAGTGTTAGTGAAATGGGATTTTCTCTTTTGCCCTATAAACGGAGTCTTCAAGAAAATTGAATAGGTAAGTGGGAACTCAGTATTACTTGGTCTCTAAACTCTCCAGCTTTGCTCTCACTGGTAATGTCAAGTGGAGCTAAATGAAAATCCATCTAGGTAACCCTGATCTAGTCTCTTGGGAAGCCGCCACTACTGTTGCAAAGAGTGCAAACTTCATCATTTCTATTAAAAACAATATGAAAGCTCGGAATGGTAAGAACTAAACTTAATAGAGGTAATTATATTTGTCCACGGGCTTGGCGGGATGAACAACAACACAAAAAAGAAAGTATTTTTTGTTTCATTACAAGATACAGTCTGAAAATAGTTTTCTTAATGCTACATTTGATCTTCTACATAACACTCTCTTGTTTCTTTCTTGGACAGCAGATGGAGAGATGGACATGATTTATGTCCATGTTTTTCTTTTTGGGAAGCCAAGTAATTTGTAACAATCCCCTTAAGTAGCTTTCTTATTTAGAATGTTATCTGCACTCCTTAAAACTGTGAACCTCTTACATTTTCCTTTAAAATATGCATATCACAACCTACACAGTTATTCCCAATAAACACAAAGCATGTTTTGGACTGCAGTGTACTGACTAGATTTCATCTCTTGGCAGCTTTTTTACACTTTGCTTACATTCTATTCAAAAACATTTTGTTTACTGTAAATGCTAGTCATGGACAAACAATGATGCCATTTTTTGTGCTGGTCACACAAAACGATATACTGAATCCCACATAATGCTGCCCATTGAGAAAGGAATGTTTTGTATTAGGTCGTTCTAAGTAGAGGTTGTTTATGTAAAGTAAATAAATTTCATGCCTCACCATGTGATGAAAATGTGACATTCCACTGGTATCAAGCCACGGAACGGTCATAAGCTTTAAGTCTTGAGCATAACTAATTAAAAATAATTAGGAAAAACCACATCCAAAACTAAAAGGCAAAGAAAACATCTCCAAATAATTTTCTTTTATCACATACTTCTTAGTCTCTCCTACAACTGTTATTTTCAAGACTGCAAAATTGAATTTATTCTTCATTAAAGCAAGATCAACATTGAAACTTCATCAAAATTGGTCAACTTAAAACCAAAAATTCTACTTTCCATCCTACTTCCACAAAAAAATCTCATTTCTCATCTAACAAGACTGGATATAAGTTTAGTGTTAGGGGCTAGTTTCTAGAGCAAAGACAGAACTATAAATGTACATCCTGGTGACCATTAAAGCGCAGTGCACAGGGGGAGCAATGACAGTTTAAATCTGCAATGGCCCATAGCATTCACCATTATCAGTGCCAGACAGGGCCACTGGAACAAAAGGACACAGGGAGCTGTAAATCAGAAATAGCAGATTGCACAAATGAGTCAAATTCCTTAAGAAGTGATGTCACTCCTTTTCATTTTGTGGTAATCTGCTGGAGCCGAGGAGACTTAAGTTTGATCAATTTTCTTTCCTTTAAGAGAATTCCCCACAGTAGAAAGAACCTAGACCTGTGGAAGAGCATCTACAACCAAAATCAAAGGGACTGCTTGTGATAGGAAGCAGTCCTGCTACTTGGGGCAGGGGGCAGACAGGGCAGTAGAGATGCCATCACTGATTTTGATTCTGCTTTTGCTCTATTTTAAGATTAAAAGCATGAAGATAATGGTAATACCAGGAGTGAAAGTTTGTAGATTTTACTAGGTGTGAGAGAAAAATAAATAATACTTGTGCGTATCTCCCCACCACCTTTCCAGCAAGACAAGGCACTAAAGTGGCTATGTGGGCCATGCTATATTAAATGCCATCAACTTCAAATATTTTCACAGCACTAGTTGTGAAGAAACCTAATAGTTAAGATTTCACAGTCCCCTGGAGTGAAATCCTGGAGTGTGCTAAATACCTCGCAATACATATAAGGTGAAAAACATTTTGCTGCCAAGACTGTATGCTACTCAGCTTCCACACTGAAAATGCGGGGGGGGAGGAAAGTGAGGAAGAACAAGGATAACTGATGTACATAAAATGTATGCAAACACGCTAGGACCTGACTGCACTAATTTCCAGACTCTGCCTCAAGTGCAAGACCACCAATGATTCCTTCTCCTTACACAGTTTTATGCAGAAATAGCCAATACAATGAAAATAGTTGAAAAGGGGAAGTTCATACACAGCCAGTGCAAAAGTTTAGGCTAGTCTGCATGCGTAGAAGAAACACATTTCATTATCACCATTTTCACATAGAAAAGGTTACCCAGCTTACTTCAAGTGGAAAGAAGGAATCAACTAAAAGGAATCATCCACATATCTGTTACACAGGAATTAAAAAAAGTTTCTTACCTCGGGCAGGAAGATTTCCCTGGTTTCTTTTCAACAGCTGCAGTTGTTCTGCTTGGCTCACTAGTCAAATAAATAGATCAGAAATCAATAAATATTGCCACAGAGAATTCAAAGAAAATAATACCAAATGCTTTGGAAGTGAAAAAGGAGGCAGAGGATTTTCACCTATGTAATTGTGCTCAAAAAACTAACAAAAATTTCAAAATTAAAACAATTCTGAGAAGTTTTGCATACAAGCCTCATACTACATTTTGTTTCCATTTTTGTCTTCTAATGCTGACATGGTGCTTTGTTTCTAATTCTAAGATGGGGAGCAAAGGATTCTTTCTCGTTTTGAAGGCAACAAGAAGCTAACTGAAATAGTGGACATAAAAGATGTCAACAATAGTTCTGCCATCTCCTCTGGGCACTCTTACTGCCCTATCCAGTGTGTAGGGTAGTAATGTAAACACAGACTGTCTTCAGAAAACTTCATTGTGTAACAAAGCATCTGCTTATATGCATTACAGTGGGAACTAGTACAGTGTATACACATGCAAAATAAAAACTGAGTGAGCATTGGAATACAAGTAAGGAAAGAAATTGTAATTTAAACAACAGGAGCTGCCGGAATTGTGTGATGCATAAATTCCACTGCCAGCGCATGCATCTAATGCATTAGAAGAGTCACAGTTCTCCTTGATAAGAAAAACTCCCTAGCACCTGTGGCTTACTGTTGACCTGTTTCCACCCGCAAACAAAGCAGCAGCCCCAGTCACCCTAGGTTTTGCTTTCCTGTCGCTAATTTCAGTGTTTTCACATTCTGCAGAAGATAGAGCGACCAGACAGGTTGTAGAAAATTGTACACTGCCACAAACTCATATTTGCAGCAGGTTAAGAAACTACTTTACTATCTTTGCATGTTTGTCCAGAGACTGGACACAGGGACTACGTGTATGCATACATTATTCATATTCTCTGGTCAGCTGGAAATGAGGTTCTCAGAGGTTGGTATGAAAAGAACAACATCAGACAGGCAAACCTCTGAGAAGAAGCAGCGATAGGCAACTGCCATCTTAGACACACCTGTACCACAAACCTGTCACGAGCACAGGAAAAGGTGTTGCTACTCTAGTGGGATGTCCCTGCCCAGGGAGGTTGGAACTAGATGATCTTTAAGGTCCCTTCCAACTCCAGCTATTCTATGACTCTATTGTGAGAATGAATGAACAAACTGTTCTGAGGCATAAAGACTGGGGCATCTTGAGTGCCTACAGCTACCTTTCACCACGTTAACTTTGAGAGGAATGACCTGGAAAGCGAGATCTCTGTTTCTTCTCCCTGAAATTAAAGAGTTTTTCTTCTGCTATTACTCATGATGCAAGTTTTTTGCATTAGATAATTTCCCCATCACGTACTCCCCTTCTAGTTGCAGAGGCAGTTGGGAAGAGAAGTATGAAAATGCATTTTTCGCTGTTGAGGATTCAGCATCCCAAGAACCTCTGACTTGGAGCATGGATAGAGTTTCCTAAAAATGGACATATGTAAATGAAAATCTTTGGCTTGCTGTGTTCCTTTGGAAAAAGTATTACGGATGTGCCATCTGTAAAGTGCCCTTATCCCAACACAATAAGCATATGGTATGTCCATCATTTAAAGACAATAGCGATTTTTAAAGCCTGGAAACCTATATTCCACCTAATCCTCCTAACAGGCAAACAAACAAAACAACTTCCTTGCAAAAAGAGAAGAAAGGCAATGCAATCAAAGTGGAAGCGTTTAGCCTAATCACTAGCTAACTACCCACTAAGTATCTAACTATTTACATAACAAAAGGTGTTGCTCTTGCAAGTTCCCCCCCCGCATCCGTGCCTGAGTTAGAAGAGCGGTCCGTTGGGGGTGCCTTTCTTTCATGTCCCTGGCTGGATGCACAAGGACACTTAAGGTGCGTTTGTGCTGGCCAAAAGAACTCGCACGTCAGAATCCTGGGGTGTAAGGCTTCATTATACCACCAAGTGGGGTATGGTTCTAGGAAACGTCTGGAGTGATCGTTGTTAAACTGTTATAAAGGGGATAAAGATTATTGAAAATCCTCCGTACTCAGCACTTGGGTTTTCTGCAGCTCAGCACTCAAGACGGCAGCCGAGTCCGAGATACCAATAACATTTCCAAGCTCTCTGCTGCCCTCCAAAGCCTGGAAAACAGACAATGGGAGACGCGGTTCAGACTCATTCCCAAACGACCTACCCAGACGCCTACAAATTATTATAAACATAGGAAGGAAAGAACTGTCAGCAATTTTTCATAAGCTATAAACGATGCGTGAGGCTCCACCTCACAGGAAGTCAACGGGATTAAACAGTGTAAGAGTGTAAGAGTATAAGAGCACAGCTACTTCTGAAAATGGCATCCAGGTGCCTTCGAAAGTGTTACTTAAAAATCTCCTGTTATTTACGCTTCATTCGTAAATCTTCAGCTGTTTAAACAGATTAGCACTTGATCCCCAGAAAGCACTCTTGGCACATGGACAAGCTTGCCAGAATATGTCAGTAAAATGGAAATCTGCAAGCGTTTAAGATTTCATTGACCAGTCTCCTTGGCATTTCATGGTAGACCTAAACCCGTACACTATCAATCTCCGGAGAAATAGAAAGGATTTTTCAATAAGGTCGTCTACATAAACATTTCAATTAAAATATTTTAAATTACTGTCGGTCTTTTTTTGTAAATAAAACATTGTTGGATTGCGTACACAAGTAAAATAAATCAATACAATACTTTGAGTACACTGAATTATTTGTCAGATATTGATATACAGCAATGAAACTTGTGCTAAATATATCCAGGAAACAAAATGTGACTAAAGCAGAGAAGTGATTTGCATTTTAGGATGTATTAAACAGACTATTAAATGATGATGCATTAGTGGTAAATTAAATAGTACAATCACTTCAACACAAAGGGATATTTCACCTTCAAGGACATAAAAATCGATGCAGTAATAATTCATACCTCAAGTTATAAATAACATTTGATAACTACTTCACATGCTTTTATTCGTGTACAAAATGAGAAGTGATAACAAATAAAAATTGTATATTTGGAAATGCAACTCCTCTAGCTTAAAAACAAAAATCTACTTAGTTCTGGGTTTGGTTTTTTTTGCATTTCTGGATTTCCAAGTCAAACCTGCCTGGTTTCAAGTATTTTATTTCCTTATTTATTCCTTAAAACTTCAATGTTGCATACAATATTTCAATTTTTAATCCAAATCCTATATTAAAGCAGATTAAAAAAAAAAAAAAACAACAGTGGAAACCAGACCTTTAGGCTTCTCAGGTTTTCTCTTATTTTCAGAATTCTAACCAATGAACATTTCACTTTGGACTGCAATTCCATCAACCTGCATAAAAAGTTAAAATAAAAGTTTCATTAGGCAAATCAGGACTTGCAGAATATCAGTATTTACAATGTTTGCCAGAGTTTCTTCACATTGTAATCAGGATGGACCTATAGAAACTGTGAACAGATGGGCTGTGCAACCTGATTGTGTCACATAACATCAAATATAACCTGCCTTTGGTTAGGGTTTGTATGCGGACTGCCAAAAGCACATATATCCTAAATTAAGAATAGGAACTCAGCATCAGCAATATTAGAGGATTTTCTTACTATTGTGCAGAAAGACAATAGTAAAACCAGGAATTTAATTAATTTGTCTGTAACAACAGGTATTTATTCAAGCAGATGAGCTCGCCAACCCCACAAACGATTAAGATTGTTCACTTGTAGCCACAGAAAACAGGAGAAGTTACACTGAACCCAACTGAGATAACATCGCAGGATGTTTTTTGTTCCTGTCTCCCCTTTTAAGCCACAAATATGTTTTACCAGTGTAGAGATGTCCAGCCTTCAGAGTTTAATGGGTTTTGCTATAAAAATTACAATAATATATACTCAGATTAGATCTAAATGGCAGACTTTAATGCACGATTTGCACTGAATATGTATTGAAAAAATTCCTTCCATGAATGTTTAGGGTATTTTCTCTTTGAGCCATTTAATAATGCAAAACAAATGGAGACAACAGAGAAATTAATCTATTTACTGCTTCCTCCCACTTAAGGGAGAATCACCCTTATAAGAAACCTCAAATTTAGATACAGAACTACAGTATGAGAAAATCTTATCACTGTTGTATTACAACACGGGAACAGAAGGCTACACAGAAAATAAAATCTTAATGTCAATGTCTTGTACAATGTATGTTCCACCTGTAAAAAATAAAGTGTATGCAAGTTCACATAAATACTACCATGTGGGTGTCAGTTTGTAAGTGTGTTCTATTGGCCTGTCACCAACTGCTAGTCTGCTGCAAATCTTGCAATTTTTAAAAACCACATTGAATTATCGAATGCAAACATTTACATGTCAATGGAGACCATGATTACTCAAATTATTCTGCAGTTCAAAGTTACTAACCCTAAGTAATTAGTCCATATGTGTTGGCCACGGCATTTACTGAATCACAATAAATCAGTTTACAGCTTTCCACTGGTATAACTGTAAGATTTTATTTTTCACTACCTAACGTGCCATCCAAACAATTCTACTATCTGTCCATCTCTGCTCAGAAGATACTTACTGTCCTACACTGAAGAAATTTCAAGCTACTGGTGAGGGAAAACATCCCTTCCAAGCAAAAAAAACCCAACACACTGAGAGTTCAAGTGCAGTCAAGAGGAAGAGCTACCACTCCAAACATAAGAAACATAATATTTAGTTGAATAAATATCCCGAATATTATTTGTTAGTAAAAACAAAAAGCATGCATAAAATCTCTAGCCTCAAGGGAATTTTCATCTGGGACACAAGGTACAACTGTGATACAAATATTTAATCCAAGCAACAGAATACAGAAACAGAATAACAGGATAGTGTATACTGAAGAATATGATGAAAGAAACCCACTTAGGTACAAACCCCCAACTATTTAATGTCGGCTAACTAGTCTGCACGAACACTGCACAAACATGGTGATACTTCTTCCTGTAACACAAGCTGCAGCACCGCAGCTGCCTTCAGTATCAACGGGACTTAAGAGCATGGCCTGTTGTCAGAAGCAGGAACACGAGGAAAGTACAAAGAAGCTGGCCAACAAAGAAATATGTGGGCAAGCTCACCTGCATTAGACTGCGAGGTGAGCTCTTAGTAACAAACTGGGGTAATAGGAAATGCATCTTAGATTTTGGAGAGAAAGTCTGCCAGACAGGAGAATTGACAGAACAGTTTGAATTGGATGCACAGGCACTGGGCCTGAATGAAATACAAGACACTCGCATTACACAGGGTGATAAAAAAAATACAGGACACTCGTATTACACAGAGTGATAAAAAATATATAATATTCTAGAGGAGAGAAGAAATGTGGCAAAGCCATGTTGATGCTGAGCTCTGAATCAGACTTTCACAGAGATATTAGATATACATCAAGAGGACAAGTTGAAGTATCGTCTAAAAGGCAGAACAACACAATAGGATAGTAAGACTTCACGAACAAAAAATGTAGACAGTTTTGAAGAATAAGAATAAAGAATTGAAGAAATAAGACTGAAGAATAAGAATAAATAGATCACCAGTCTCTGGTGAATGTGCTTTCAGTTAAGTAAAAAGGATGGAAATAGATGGAGGACTATCAAGAATAATACTGTATTAGTAGCAAGAAGTATGAACATTCTCTTGGAGGAAGGAAACATTCAGATTTTTAAAGCTTAAGCTCTAGTCTAGTCAAGTAGTTTTACTGAGCACATACCGCTTCCATATTAAAAGAACTTGTAACTTCCATGATTTCCTAATTGGGAAACTTCCCTTAAAAGATGAAAGGCATTCCTGATACAATCCAACATACATGATTCACAGTTTTCCACTTTTTCACCTATTTCTATCCTAGATGAAACAAATATTTCTTTTGTCCAACTCTTTGGGATGGATGTGCTTGTTCTGGCTGAAATATGTAACACATTTAGCCTGACACCTCACTGTTGGCATGGAAAATATAATTCACTTTTCAGCTGAGATCTGGCAATGTTATAAACAATTAAATATTTTTTTCATAATAGAAAAGATCAACCATACTAACAACATAAGGCACTAGCAGCCTTACTTCTAACATATTTTATCACTTTTCCTTTCTCACATCTATCAAATTTAGGAAAGCAGTTTATCACATATTTCATCTGAAACATTTAAGTGCATTTACTAACTGAGGACCACTCAAAGTCCATTAATGTCAGGAAGCTTACAGCTTAAAATAAGATTGTGGCAGAAGAGACAAGAATTTTAAAAGATTTTGCAAAGCAAACACAAAGCTAGTTTTTAATCAAAAAGTGTCCTGCATTACTGGCCCTGTGTCTTAGCCAGTTAATCTTTCAAAAAATAAGGCAAAGAACGTACACCTGCAGAAGAGTCTGGAAAGGCAAAATGTACCTTCCTTTCAGTATTTTGATTATGATACCTCACTGTGCAGTGTTATGAGTGTGACTCCTGTAACTGGCAGTGCCTTACGCCTTGAGAAAGACAGAACTGCCTGGACCATTGTATTGCAAACCCTGCATGAATCCGTACCTCTAACTGTAAGCCTGCCACTCAATGCCTCTGAATATCCAATCGTGTGGAATGAGAAGTATCAAAAAAAGTAATTGCCATGAATTTAATTCTGTATGAAATATAATCTTTCATAAGTAAAAATCATGGCACTGCACCCACGATGACACTTACGCATCCTCCTCTGTTCGAGGCTGCCCTCTTCTGGATAATCCGCTTCCTGAATTGTTCTGCTTAGTTCCATCTCCTAGCAGGTTCACAAGAAAGAAAATAAACAACAATGATGAAAATAAATTATTTGAAGCCCTCAGAAAAAGTGTTAGTATGAACTGTTGAATGATCTTTTAGGAAGAGATAAAACTCAACACTCACAAAGCAGGACAGATGCCCTTGTAATGAAACACTCTTAAATTCACTATAATTTACTCTTTGTAATTTGACCTCTCATAACTTCACATTATATTTTTATTTGTGGAAAACTTGTGGAAAACTTGAGATTGCAGTATTAATAACTGGAAGTTAGTATAATTCTGACGCACAGTTATTGCATTCTACTTGGAAACTTTTTATCCTGTTAACTGTCTAAATACAGCATATTAGCACAGAGCATCATCATAAAAATGCTGAGCAATGAAACCTTCGTACTTCTTTCATAGGAACTGCCTGACCTCACCTCCATCTTGTAAACAACTACAAAGAGATACTGCTAATTACTTCTAAACACTCTGACATGCTATGTTGAAAATATAAATATTTTAGCTCATCATGCGATGGGGCATGATAAATCCTATGCCAGTTGCCATTGTGCCTCAAGGTGAGCTGCATTTTCAGATCCATGTTTCTGTGAGGAAACAGGAACAGGATATAACCACAGAAGTCCATTCCCATGGATTAATTAATAAAACCGAGGCTCATGGGTGGTGTTGGTAAACTGGTGGGCTGCCTTTCTGCCAGTGTAGATTGGGCATTCTTAAATGACTGGATTCCAAGATAAGCGTCAAACACAGACTGCTTTCTCTAGCAGGTGGACAGGGGGACGTTTGCAGTGATGCTGAATAGATGAAGAAAGTTAGTGCTGCATTAATAACATCTTTGGTTCACTGGTTGCTCTCTACTTGAGATTGTTCAACAGCCCCTTACAAAGGCCTCATTATATGTATCGTTATGTATAACAACATAACTCTGATTATAAAAGATTTTCTTAATTTCCACCTCTTTTCACAACTTATCACAACCCATACAATTCAGACAGAAATCATATTACAATAAAAATAGATCAAAATGTTATCTTGTGTATCAACTACTATTGCTTTAAAGTGAGTACATTAGCTTGTCAATTCTGCTTGCCTTCCAACAAACCTATTGGGAGGCTGATGTGCCAGCAGAAAAACTACTGCATCCTTCCGAACTAATATCTAACAAATAATATATACTGTCACATTCGATAGGAACCCACAGTACAAGACTTTGGTGAATCTACTGAAACTTGAGAGGCCATAACTATTCAGGGTACTGTGCTCCACACAGTCTATATAGTCACCTCTTCACATTTCCAAGTGTTATATCTGCCTGGGTTCCAGCAACAGAGAGGTCACATCTGAAGAGCAGAAATAATTTCTGTTCAGTTGTAGCTTAAGTTGAAGACATCATGTAACATGGATTTTTTGTAACTTCCACCTTAAGAATTTCCCTCCTCAACAGTCACACACTCAGTCTCCCATGTGCTACTACAGTGAAAACTTCCTTTCTGGACACAGTTCTATTCTGTGCAGTGGATTCCTCTTGGATCTGACACTCATTAAAGCCAAATTGTGGAGGTCTGTGCATAAACATGAAGTGGAGGAGATATCATCATGCATTCTTTTTTTTTTCTGATAACAGTCTTCCCTTAAACAATGAGATCATTAGTGCATTTGACAATTAGTGACTTAGACTTGGATATCAGTAATTCAGTTTTAGAGTTCATTGTACTTGTAGCCGTCCTGACTATATTCATCTATTCAGTACTCAAGAGCAAGATTTTTTTCTGGTGCCAAAGAAGTTCACAAGGTGCTTTAAATTAGTTCTTACCTGCTGTTCCTCCAATAGATACACAGACCTTCTTACAAATGCTTTGTATAGGACAGTTGCTATTTTAAGGGGAAATACACCTTTAAGTGAAAGATTTGGAGGAAACTACAACAGGTCTTTAAGGTGGCCTTAACAAATGCTTTGATACTAGAACAGACCCTCTGGAATGCGGTGCTTTTCACATTTTGCTGTAATATGTCTCCTTTCTGACATAAGACACAAAAAAGAGAGGCCACATTAAGCATTAACGCTTTGATTTCTTCTTGCTAGATCTAAGTTATTACATATAAGTACTCAAGGATAGAGTAAATTTTACTATTTTGTAAAACACTTAGAAATACTTCAGAATGATAAGGTGCTGTAAAAGTTTAGGCTGTTTCACTAAAGTATGTTAAAGTTAAGACCACAAAATATTTCATTTTAAATCTAAGTAGAAATAGAACTTGCATTTAAATCAGTCATCAATTATCAAACAGTCACTACTTTTAGGCCAGTCCTATGGAGTGGTAGAACCCTGAACTGATTTGAACAAAAATAAATTGAAAATTTCAATAAATTGAAAATTTATTTTCAACAAAAATAAATTAAATCTTAAAAATACAGTAGCCAACAGTGATGAAAAACCAGTGAAGATTTAGAAATTTATGTCATGAATAGGTTGTGAGATTTTGGGTTGTTAACCAATATATGAATTATCAGGCAGCACAATGGGAAATACATAGGACAACATCATAAAGATACAGTATCTTAGAACTGGGTAGGTTCATGTCTTCTCCTAAACCAAATGTTACTTTTGAATAATCTTAGCATTCTGCAGGTATTTGGTCATCTTTGAGGCACTCCTCCACACTGTTCATATGACAAGCAATTTCCATCTGTCTTCTCAGTGCGATAAACGTGTGCAACTTTGTGTACTTGACACAATGCAAACTAAATTTTCATAGCTAGTGGCATTAACTTTGTAATGAATTTAATTCTGCTTTTTTCTTCCATATTGGTTACAGAAAAATTGAATGTAGATTATACTCCAACACCTTACTTAGAGGTGATATGCTTAATCTATTAAAACACTACAATACTTAAAAGTATTTTCAGAAGAATAAAAGAATTTGCTGGTTTAAAAGGACAACCTGAAACCTGTGATATAAGAGGAAGTCTTACATACCACCAACTTGTAGCTATATGAACACGCTAAAAAAAAAAAAGAGGGGTTGTACTACATTACTGAATAATTATCCATCTAAATGTCAGCCATTATCATGTGATCACTCTTTTTATAGGGAAAAAGAATGTTCCCCTATGTCCATACTTAATATCACCATGGAAATATGGTACATGTTCACCTTCCCCATTGACATCCTAATAGACAGGCATTTTAATATGACATTTTGGCCCCCTTTCTGTTTCACCTAAGAGAGAAGGCATGCAATACAAATGTAAAGGTCCTGAAATAAATTTTGAAATTGGTAGCCAATTTAAACGTTTGTGTATTGTCACATGTTGCATGACCAAAAACGCATCTACTAAAGGAAAGAGGTCATTAAAGCAAGGAGTTGCAAACATGTAGGGATATTCAGGAGAACGTATGTAAAAAGCCTTCACATTTTTAATTTTGTATCTGACTGCCACCATGATACACAATTTTAAAAGCTTTTTGCAAAGGTAAGTGTTAAAGTGCAGTGGATATCCAGCCAGGCTGAGGTATAGTTTCACATTCTGCAGACAGCCACAAAATTGAAATCTGCATTTACACATAAAAAAGTACAAGTTTTTTTTTCAGAACTGCTTTTGTGAAGTGGCAACACTAGCAGAAACCTTCTTGCTCCCAAATGCCTCAGGCTGTAGTCAAAGGGGTCACAGACTGTTCTTGTCCAATTCTCCCCGCAAGATACAGGCAATTTTAATTCAGCCATCAGCAGCAGCCAGGTACAACATGCCTCACTGTGCTTGAACCTGAATACTTAGTTCTCCACTCTGGGTGGGAATTTAGGATGCCACATCATGACAAAACAATTAATTGAGGTTTGGGATGAGCTGACCTTTCCATGACATGACAGATGCCAGCAGAGGCAAACCAATTCATTGCACTAACCACAGCCGTAGCTCTGATCTGATGGAGATCACCGATTGGCAGCTCTTCTCATTGAAAAGTTCCTTGGTACAGGATTAAGAGATACATATTTAGCAGAAGGTTAAAAAAAAAAAAGACACGCAGGCTCTCAATTTCATCCAGGAAGCACCATCAAGTCCTGAGACCAGTATGGGAGTTAATGCATGCAAACACAACATTCCCTTCTTACTGATGGAAGCAGAGACTCACAGAGAAATCTGACAGGGGAATACTTTGAAAATACCTTTCTCTGTGTAGAGAAGTAGAGAAATTCGCATGCCAAAGACATACGGTCCCTAACAAACTAAGTCAGAAAGAGTTACTTTTCACTCTAAGAAAGTTGGAAAACAGTGGGGTTAGATTGCTGTCTGACTTGGTATAAACTCTAAGGAGAAAGTCCAACACAGCCAGGAGGATTTGTGGGAATACTTTCAACAATGCTTTAAGCAACCTCATTGAAGAAAAAAATAGCCCCAAAGAGAAACTGTTTATAGTCTTTTAAGAATGCAGAGGCCAATACTTTAAAGGGCTGATAAATTGTTGATGTGAGTGTGAGGGTGTGGCGATACCTATAGTGCCAAATAATCATCTTTTTAGGAATAAGAAGTAGCCATTAGTTTTGAGAAAAGAAATGTTCACAAGGCAGGGCAGGCACAGTGGCAAAGTTCCTTACTGTCTGGTAGACAGAGGTTTACTCCCTACATCCCAAACTAGGAAGTATAATAAATAAACCAGGCCTTTCATTGCAAATAACAACATAGTTCTCAGAAGGCCATAAAATTAAACACACATCAGCTCCATATATCTTAAATTTTATGAAGGCAAGGATGTTCTAAAGTACAGGTCCCTTTCAGGATAAGAGCTTTGCACAACTAGTTGAGACATGCTGTCACTCACTGAAAGAATACAGAGAAATTAGTCTAATTCTTCCTCCAAAAGCTTCTTGGAATGTCAGTTGTTGAAACAATCATTTTTGTACTAATTCCCGGGACAAATGCTCAATTCAAAACCATTGCACTGGTGTAGAAGAGCAGCTGCTCTGGGGAGAACTGGAATTGGCAGAGAACTTGGTAGGAAGTTGGGAATATCCCAGCTGGCAGGGAGTAGTCATAAAAAACTGTTTGACAAACAGGTAGTGAGGACACAAAACCAGGCCGTAATGAAGACTGGTAGCACAATAAACGATTAGGATATAGGTGTTTCCATTTAGTTTTCTAGCATGACTACTAAATAGGAAAACGAAACAAAAACAAGCCCCTGCACACAGGCCTGTAACTACACATAGCTAAACTGCCACCAAAACACCCAATGCTTTCATGCTTCCTCAAGTACTCAGCTATTTTTAAATAAGGAAAAAGGACATAATGCTCACACAGACTGTAGTATTTTCTGCTCTAAGAATTTCAGTAATTTTCATTTTTTAGTTCACCCAGTTTTGACAGAATCCCAAAATTTCATGATCACATTCCTTTAAAACAAGAAAAAAAAATTCCCCTTTATCCCAGAGGAAAAATCCACTTTAGCAGATCCATCATGACAGCGTACAGTGCAATAGCTAGTGCAAAAATCTGCAGACATCTAGATAAATTTCAAACAGTGGTTATTCTATCCTGCTCAGAATATTTCTGCTCATCATAATTCATGAATGTTAGTAAGGCCTCAATTACTGCACATAAATTCCAAAATATATGGGGCATAAAAAGCTCTTTAACCCAACAAAAAGGCATAACAAGAACTGATGGCTGAAAATTAAAGCCAGACAAATTCAAAATCAGACAGAGATTTTTTTTTTTAATAGCGAAGGTAATTGAACAAGGAACTTGCTAACAAGGGAAGTGATGAATTTTTATTATTATTATTTTTCAAATAATTTGAAGTCTGCAAATGAAGACTTAAACATCTTTCTAGGAATTGTAATGCAAGGAAATAAAAGCTTTTGAGCTCTATAAGGGAAAGATGATAAGAAAGTATTTTTTTTAATACCATAAAGTCACACCAGGTGATGTAATGGTTCCTTAACACTTAAAATGACTACAACCTACATAGCCATAAAAGCAGGTTAGTATACTGAAAACATATTTCCTGAGCAGTCATAGTTTGTCTGCATTAAAAACTGTGACAATGTACTAAGTGGACATATATCTTAAAGTGAACTGGAAATAATATAATTATAGAAAGCATATTTTCTGAGAGCAAATGACATTCAGTGTTACATTAGATTAATTAAAGATTGCCTTGAAGTGCTTTACTGTGAAAAAACAAGAGTAAAATATTACGTAAAAGAATGCAAAGCAGAACAGTTAAGCTAACTACCTTTTTAGCTTTGATTTGATAAAA
The DNA here is from genome assembly GCF_017976375.1 of Cuculus canorus. Taxonomy (NCBI): domain Eukaryota; kingdom Metazoa; phylum Chordata; class Aves; order Cuculiformes; family Cuculidae; genus Cuculus; species Cuculus canorus. The sequence goes on along the minus strand of NC_071408.1, from coordinate 18,810,818 downwards.
TCTATGTTATTTTCAATAGTCATAGAAAAAGACTCAGAGCTGAGAAACGCTATAGGTATGTACGCACAAATACAAGCAAGTATTTACCCACCAGGGTCCAGACCTCAGCTGTGTAAAATAAACAATGGATTGAACTGCCTCACAAGAGAGGAAACTGGGACTTCCTTGCAATAATCTGAAGTAGCACACAGTAACCTCAGAACATCTCCCCTGTGTAATTCTAAGGAGAACAAAGTCGTTGTCCGTAGCACATATCAGTTCTGCCAATGGAAGCTGGGACTGAGAAAGAAAGCAAACAAAGGACATTGCTAGTACAAACATGCCTTATCAGTGAAATCAATGGAATTACTGATGAAAATGCCAGTGCAAGTTTTTTTCTGAGCCAAAGTCAAACATTTTTCACCCTGATCAAAAAAAAGCAATGGTTGTTTCATGAACACCCCCCAGACCTATTATGAAAAGATTCAAACTTTAAAAATCAACACCAGCATTTCCAAAAGAGGTGAAAATTCTTTAAGAGCAGAAAGAACTCAAACATACCACACAAGACGTAAGTTACTAAATCAGGCCAATAACCAGAAAGATATCGCATTAAGAAAGACGGAATGTTCAACTAACCATGTGATGGGTGAATTCGGAGATCTTGTGGATTATTACTTGTGGGAGATGAAAATGGACTCATTTGGCATGTTCCTGTTGTTGGTGAATAACAGTTTAGATTTTTCTTTCTGGACTTCCTAGGTGTCATATCAGATGGCTAAAATGTAACAAAAGACAAAGAATTTAGATGAAAATTAGCTAAAGACAAAGAAGCACCTACATCTGTCTAAAGCAAAAACAGCTGTAAAGTTCCTTTCTGCAAACTCACCTACTGCACATCAACTGGACAATGCTTCTCTGAACATTTACTATCTGGTAACTGATTTATCTAAGTAATTCCTAACTTTATGTACTCCCATTTATAGAAAGCCTGTGTTATACATTGTGGTGTGTTGACCATCGCTGGTTCCTGGATGCCCACCAAGCTTCTCTATAGTCTCATTATCATTAGTTTTACTCAAATAAAAAGCCCTTCAAACACCAGCCTCACATTTTACATAAAAAAATTATGTGGTTTTCAGAGATTTAGGTATTCTGGCATAACCACCTGTTTTTTTTTCTTTTTTTGCTCATTTGTTTTAAAAGCAGACAAAACCTGGTCTTACTTTTCTTACAGTACTGAGAATTTAAAACATGTGAACTATAAGGAAGTATTTTTAGATTTTAATTCTATTAAAAATAGTTATTTTAATGACTTTCTAAACAGTGTTAATTTAAAAAAAACACAAGTGATTCCCTTAAACACAAAATTTTCTTTTTGACTTTGGATTTCCATTTATCTAATGATATAAAAGGAGCTATTTAATGATGTTAAAGGAACTTTGCAGAGGAGTTTTCAGAAGAAATAGTATGCAATTCTGAACTATTAACTGGGATTATCTGGGGCACAGTTTACTCTCTAGCTTGGGTGATGAGTTACAACTCTGAGAAACGGGGATTTCACTGCATTACTAACATACAGAAGAAAAAAACCAAATAAAATCATACTTTGTTTGCACATACAGGGCTTGTGCTCTAGTAACAACTTGATTCCAAATATGAAGCCTAGCAGCTTTAAACATCACCATCAAAGACCGCTGACAAGAAGATATACACAGAAACAGAACACAGGTAGCACTTAAAAGAGGCTCCATTTACATCAGCTGCATCTGAATGTCATCTTACGTGCTTCAAAGCCACTGATCAAGGGGCTACAGGATTTTTCCAGGCACTGTAATTTGAAGTATTGAGCAATATGCTTATTAACAGACCTACAGTCCTTCACTGTTCCATAACCAGCTGATCCAATAATTAAACAAGAGACTGAAATGTACACCAGGTAACCAGCTGGAAAACATCGTTTCAGAAGGACAGCTTTCCTATTCTTGCCTAGCTTTTGTTTCAAGGAGATAAAGTCAGCAGGCATGTAAACAACTGTTTCCAAACAAGACTGGCCACCTTCGAAGAGGAGGATGCAAGCAGTGCACAAGTGATTTCATTGTATTAATGCAGAGCATAAAGGGCCATTCTGGGCAAAACCACTTTTTCTGGTCCCTTTCAAAATTTTCTCAAAGGCTTAAAGAGGGGCTGTCAAAATGCAGTGATGCAGACACCTCTTTTTACAGTTCAGGGATTTTTTTTCCCCTCTTGGAAACTATCATCAAAGCAAATCCTATGGAAAAACAGAATAAGAGATTTCTTAGTTTTTTAATTGGTTATAATTCTAGGTATTTAAAGTTTGAGAAGCAAATTGCCTTATCTCAAGTTTTGCAACTGTAGCAAGTAAAGGAATGACTCATTTACTGCCTAAACAACTAGCCTTTTCTACAAACTTGACCCTCATTCCATCTGTAAAACTGAGAATATGTCGTTTGTCTTCATGTCACTCTTCACAGTCACTCAATGTCATACAGTATTTCTTCATTGGAAGCTTTATTACACATGATTATTCTGTAATATCTTTAATAAATGAAATAATAAATTGAACTTAATGTTAGAAGAAGCGTAATAGGCGACCATATTACACTGTTTCAATGCCATGAGTGAAATACAATGAGAGGATCTGGAGTTTATACTCATTAAAGCACACACAGTACTTAAGCCAAGTTGGGGGAAAAAAATAAACTGAAATAACCAGACAACCTGATATTTCCATTTTGGTAACTGACATCTCCCCTGCAATTTCAGATTAATAACTATCTTTTTCCCTTTCTATACTTAATCATATGTTGTCCTATTTTGCTGGAATAAGATGCTCATGTTACTCCTTTTTTAAACCAGATGAAACAAAGGGCATACAAATCTTTACGTCCAGTAAGGATTCCTCAGCACATGAATCTTCTGCACACTCTGGGCAATGGATCTACTGGGGACATAGCGGAGAGCAAAGGCAACCTGGGTCCAGAGCATGGTACAGAATAGAAAGGCGACTCTGAGAAGGCCCGAACCTCATAGATATAAGGTCTTACAAAAATCCCCTGGAAAACTGAACTACAGCAATTTTAGATCTTAAAAAGGGGTGTACAGGCGGCAAAACCGTTACTCTTTTATAAGGGGACTTAAAGGCCTTACAATACAGCAGGAACCCAGGACCTGGAAAAAGGCTACATTTCATTACCGAGCAAATGAATGATAGAGAACATTAACATTTATATAATTAATCTTAAATTGTTGAGGTGTTGTAAGGAAACTGCTTTTAAAAAGTACACATTTACAGAAGCAATACCTATAAAACTAGGACCACAAGTAGCAACTAGAAGCACAAGGCACAATTACATAACCCTCAGGAGGTTTTCTCTCAATTCCAGTCAGTTAGTAGTTGATTTAAATGTCCTGAAGCACAATATTCCTATTTTTCACACCCATATGGATATACATACTCTTATTAGCTGCATGAATGAGTGTTTTTATTACAGCTTCTACGATGTTGTTGACTTCACCAAAATTTCAGAATGAGTTCTAGAAGTTAACATGTTATATAAAAGACAAGTCTCCATTACTGGCTCTCAGTTTTCCACACTGCAATATTATTAAATTCCTCTTGCATATTCAATAACACCTCTAAAAATAATACAACATATTCTTATACCGCTTTTCTGCTTTTCGATACTGAACTCCTATTAAAACCTCCTGATCTTTTAATTCCCTTTGTTCAAAGGTATTTCTTGTGCTGCTTGTACCACAGCCTATATTCACACTCATTTTCTTACACAGAATGATATAGGTTCATAGTACAATTTCTGCAATTATACTTTAAAAAAAATTGACAGCACATTCCATTCTAATTCAGGTGAAGACAAAAAACTGATTTATGCAATGGCATTACACTGCCAGTGCAGCTTGCTATTCCATTTGTGACAGATCTTACTGCACTTTGACACAAAGCTGCAGACTTGATGGTTTTCTTCTCCTACTCTGCCTTGAGTGGTTACCTTTAATTCTGAACCTAACAGTGTTAGTCTTGGTCATCAGTAATATGAGTTCTACTGCATTTCAAAAGATTTTACTTGCTGCCCACCTAACTTTCTTATAGCTCCTGGAAATCACTCTGTCTTGTTTTAGGCTTGAAAATCCTAAATATTTTTGCATCAGCTGTTAATATGCTTTTTGCAGTCTTTTAGTATTTAAACAGTACCTGATGAAAATCTCCAGTCTGTTGTCACTGTTGTTTGCCACATTCAAACAAGTTAAAGAAATATTTCAAATAATCTTTAAAAGAAATATTAATTACAGTAAAATATCGACCCTATTTTAGGCATTTAAATGTCATCAAATCTCTTCTGTAACAGGGAGAATCTCCAATCTGCTTACATTTCCAGGATATTTTTCCTGCTTGAACAGCAGCCACCTCAGCCACAGTATTTCTGGATATGAACTAAGACTCCTTTGAGCAGCTACCAGGAAAAAAGTTACTGCAGTACTTCAAAGAACGGTATTTCTTTGGCAGGAAGAACTTCTCTATTTCTCTTCCAGGAAGAAGAGTCTTCTTAATGATACCATCCTAACATTACCAAATCTAAAATTACTCAATTCTGACCAGTAGTCCAGGCATGCTTTCAGTTGTCTTACCAGCAGGTGGAATGAGGTCCTCCTCAATTACAGGAAAAAAATTGTAGAAATAGCAATGGATGATGCAGGGCTAAAGCAGACACTTCGCACAAAACATGTGTGTTTACTACCCTACATTGCTTCTTGGCTTCTAAAACGTTATTTAATTATGGAACACTTTAAACCTTTGACACGCATCTATTAGAGGCACCTTATGAACTAAAAATCATAGCTTAATCCTACATTACTGAGATTCCAGTAAAAGTTTTCATCATTCAGATGTGCTTTTGTTAAGCTTTTTGCTGCACAAGAACAGGAAGGCAGGTTACCATCAAGCAACTTTCTTTTTATCTTATGGGGAGGGGGCAGGGAAGGAACAGCTTTAAGACAGAAAAACAACTGTGTGTAATCTTGGATGGACTACTCATCTACAAAAGCATTACTACAGCCCAAGAAACAGATGCAAAATTACAGTCACAGCTGCATTCTGAGCAGAACAAGTTGGGTAATGGTACACTAAGCTGCTAATTAAATTGCTAATGATTTTTTTTAGTGCCACTGCGGTATTTTGCCATCTTTGTTTCAATTTTTTTTAAAAAGTACCTAGAAAATTTTTAAAATTGCAAGTTGCTGTTTTGCTAAATACCAGTGAGACCTCCAGACACGTGCTGCATATAAACAACACTCTGCAAAATGACACAGATGTGGAGTCTTTTTGGGAACACATTTGCTGACCAGCTATTATCTTTCTCTTTTTATACTCTTCCAAAATTTTTCAATCCTTAAACACTGCCACCCTGACAAGCTCACAAGAAGCGGATAATAAACTGACATATGTCATGACATGCTGGTACTGGGAGGATGCCATAGCTGCATTTACAAAAACAATAGCAACAGTACAATTTTATTTTTATTGTGATAACTGTGGTGAAATTTATTGCAGTGTTAGTACTTTATCGTTTCATTATGCCAGATTAGCTGAAGGAGGTAATTACATCCTTGACATGAAAATGCCTTTAATGTTTTCATTTCAATTTTGCACTTTATAATAACGCAGATTACAGCCTTATCATAATTCCATACATGTACAATTACATGGCAGAGTGCTGGCTTCCACGATAAAGGAGCTAATTTCTAATAAATTATTTCACCAAGGATCTTAACTCATTCAGCACTTGGTTAAATAGCAATGGCAATAAAAATGTGCATATTTCTCCATTATTTCCAAGTGATTCATGCAGATGTACATTACTTAAAGCCAGGCAGCTCTGTGACAAATAGAACATAATAACTTTTATACTAATATTTTCAGCAGTAATTTTGTGCCTTGTTAAGATTTTTCTAGACAACATCCACTCTGTAACAATATAAGTGCAGCTGTAATGAAGTATCATATTTATATACACATATATGTGTACATATAGACATATATAAAAACATATATATACAGTCCAGACTATTCCATACACCAAAAAATACTTACATTATCTTTTTTAACAGTGTCCAACTTTAATGCTCTCTTAACTCTGCAAGAGAGAAAATGGACAAGTTTTAGGGTCATCTAGATACAGAGATTTCTAGTAGTAAGGTCTATAATCAGTAATTCTAAAGACATTTACTTGGTTTTCACATTTTTCATTCTACACAAGAAAAGTAATGTCATGCAAAGCAAACACATCAACTGATTAAAATACTGTGAACCAAATCCGTTGCTTGTTTAGACAGATAAAGTGTTTGCACAAGAAAATCCAATTCTGCCTTTTATACTAGAGATAAAACGACACTGGTGTGAAATCGCACTGTATATTTGTCTCTTTCTCAAAGACTATAAACAATGAAAAAATGCAAAAGCATTTTCATTTACATACCTTCTGAGCAAGGGTTGAAATTATTTTGCCATTAGCAGAAATAATGCATTAGGCATTTAAAACACAGGTACAGCCAAGGTGAAAAAAGTAGTTCTTGCCGTCATTTTAGCTCTTAACATGATTCAGTGCTACCAGACTATGACTTAACTGGGGAACAGATGCTCTATGTCTTTACAGGTCCCCAAACCATAAGAAACTATTTTCTAGTCTTCTTCACTATACTGATTCAGGAACATGCCAAACGCTCTCTGCAAAATCTGCTCTGCTGAACTGGATGCCCAGCTGTTAATGGCAATGCTAGAAGAGGAAAGCTGAATATTTATAATACTTTATATCGTACAGCTGTCTTCTAAAGAGCAGTCATCAAAATTTTATTGAATGCAGACTAAATGCTCAAAGGAAAGAAAGGTCAACATAAATTAAGAGTATTTTTCCCAGAGACAACTGAAACTTTTTAAGCACATTCCTAAATCTTAACAATAGTTTAAAGCATTATATAAAACGAGCAAAAAAAAAGAAAGCTTTACAAGAATGGCCCCCAAGGAACACATATATAATATCAAATTAAACACGATTCAGAAAATACATCATATTTCAACTACTAGTTCACATTTTTTAATCTTGGAAAATGATGGTTTGACTTGTAAGGAATTAAGATGACCTCATCCTAAACACATCCTTTTAAAATTTATATTACTATTCCAAAATCGTAAATTAAAATATTAGAAAAATAGAATGAAAACATATCTTTGAAATATAACTCGGGCAACAGTCTTACATGAATACTGTTTTACAACTATCTATATCACAGAAGGGGGAAGAGAAGTATTCTACCTTAAAAAAGCCAGATAAACAGGTAACATTTAAATTTAGAAAGCCCTTGAACTTCTTGCCAAAGGGCAGTTAAAAGCTGTAACAGTTTGATGGAATTCTTTACAATGTATTTCTTTTAAACAGAATCCCATATTGCTTAAGGAATGCAGACTCCATTATATCTTCAACCCCAGTGGCAGCAGAGAAACATATTTATTAATACATCTACTCTGAAAGAATGCTCTGGGGGCCAATGCATTTGCATGTTATACTAAGGCATGTTATGATGGAAACTTTTATGACAGACTTCAAAAGAAGCTGGAAGCCAAAGCGAAGCAGAATCTGGACTCAACATAGCTGCAAGGTGAAGATAAATGAGAAACTACATGAAAATCCCACTAAATTACAGACATTTAGAAAGTTTCTTAGCGAGAAAGTTGTGGACTGGACAAGACTACATTCTTTAAAGTCTGTCAAGTACCATATACAGCAACAGAGCTGCAGACACCCCAAATTTCTCTCTGCTGGCCTGCAAAAGCCCTGCAAATACCGCTGAGCAGCCTCACTCCAGGCAAGCACTTCAGCGTTGGAAGGAGCTGCGTAGACACATTCTGCCTTCAGGTCAACCTTGCCTTGCTTTTCCCATTCCACCCTATCCAGCAGCCTGGTTTGCTTGTGGCCTTATTTTTAGAGACTGTCTTTCTGATGCCATGACGTGAGAAGGCTAATCTCTGACAACTGTGATTCATTCAAAATCAGTTAAAATTTGTGCTCTTGGTCTACAAGCAGTGCCTGGCTAGGACCAATGAAACAAAATACATCCAGACATCTAACATGAAGATCCAGTTGGTCAAAGTGTCTTATGCCAGGCCTTTCAAAAGATGAACACGGGAAAAACATAATACGTTCATCTTGGGTGCAAAACAAATTCCTAAATTATTTTAGGAAACACCAAGGAGGAAGAACACCAACTCTAGCTTGCTTTATCTTTTCTGTATGGCTGGAAAAGCCTTGTTGTGGCTATAAAGTAGAATGAAATGTCAGAGTGTAAACAAGAAGAGCAGAGAGAAAGATGAGGCATATGTGATGGCAGTACACAACAACTTACTTACCTGAATTTCCTACCCTTGAATTGGTTCAGAACTCCCTGACAGCGCTTATTTTATTTTCTTAACTTTGGGGAATATGATGGCACGTGTTTATGGCTAGCTGTACAACCTGCAATGATTATTTTGCCCACAATCTTCATCAGGTTAAAGAACTACCAACTTCTATAGCTTGTTGTTCACCTGCCATTCTAAGTCATATTGTCAGTTACTTGCTAATACTGGGACACTTTTACTCACTAAACTGTGCTTTGATGAAACCTCTTATCTGCTTTACAGGAACTGCTTAACAGTGAGAGTCTAGGTATGCAATTTAACTTTCAATAAATAAATAGATTTTTTATATTGTTTTTAATTCCACTTACATTTAACTTTCCTTCACAATTCATTTATGAATGAATGCAATGGTAACAGTCTGGTACAGATTTAATGCACAAAACTGATGATACAGAATCAAGGACTTGATTATATAATTTAATTAAAAATACCCTAGAGAGTATTGTAGTGTATTTTGAGGCCATTTCAGTTAGCATCCTTCTGAGTTTCTGCTTTTACTGGGGAAAAAAGAAAACACCTCTGTGCTATTTATGTATTGCTTCATCTTCAAAACATGTCAATAAAAATGTCTTACTAATTGGAAAAGCAGAAAGAATGCATGATCATTTTAGACAGAATCATAGAATGGTTTGGGTTGGAAGAGACCTTAAAGGTCATCCAGCTCCAACACCCCTGTCATGGGTAGGGACACCTCCCACTGCATCAGGTTGCTCAAAGCCCCATCCACCCTGGCCTTGAACACCTTCAGGGATGGGGCATTCAAGAATTCTCTGGGCAACCTGTGCCAGTGCCTCACCACCCTCACAGTAAAAAAATTCTTCCTAAAATCTCATCTAAATCCACCCTCTTTCAGTTTGAGGCCATTACCTCTTGTTCTATCATTGCACTCCCTGATAGAGCCCCTCCCTCAGCTTTCCTGCAGGTCTCCTTTAAGTACTGAAAGGCTGCTATAAGGTGTCCCCAGAGCTGAGCTCCGCTTCGCTTCGCTTCTCTTCGCTTCGCTTCTCTTCGCTTCGCTTCGCTTCTCTTCGCTTCGCTTCGCTTCTCTTCGCTTCGCTTCGCTTCTCTTCGCTTCGCTTCGCTTCTCTTCGCTTCTCTTCGCTTCGCTTCTCTTCTCTCTGAACAAGCCCAGCTCTCTCAGCCAGTCCTCATATGGAAGGTGCTCCAGCCTTCTGATCATCTTTATGGGACTCCTCTGGATTTGCTCTATGTTCTTCTTGTGCTGAGGACTCCAGAACTGAATGCTTCAAGTGAGGTCTCATGATACCAGGGTAGGGAGACAGAATTCCCTCCCTTACCTTGCTGGCCATGCTTCTTTTGATGCAGCCCAGGACATGTCTGGCTTTCAGGGCTGCAAGCACACACTGACGGCTCATGTGGAGCTTATCATCCATCAGTACCCCCAAGTCCTTCTCCTTAGGGCTGCTCTCAATCCACTCATCCTGTATTTATGCTTCAGATTGCCCCGACTCATGCGCAGTATCTTGCAACTTGGCCTTCTGGAACTTCACGAGATTCACACCAGCCCACTTCTCAAGCCTGTCCAGGTCCCTCTGCATGGTATTCCTTCCCTCCAGTGTGTCAATAGTGCCACACGGCTTCTCTGTTCAGTTTACATGGCAGTTAAACTCAGCGTGCAAAGTGTGAAAGTCTTAAAACACAAAAAAAAAAAAAAAAATCAAAGCCTGTGTACTGATGTTTCCTTTGTATTCCTACTGCCTGGCAAGATGACTTCAACTTCCAGTGGTCAAGAAAAAGACTAGCAGAAGTTGGAATGTATGTTAGCTCTAACAGAAGTTATCTTTGAAACTGCATAAGGAGCTGTAAAGGGGGACAAGCTTGTACACAGATGGCGCAAGTCTCACAGCCTCACCGCACTGCTGTTGAAGACAGCATCTTCTTTATTGTTCTACAGAAGCCTATGATTAGCAAAGACACACGTGGACAGCATCAGGCTTACCCAGCTAAGGCTTGATAAACCGCAAAGAACAGAAGAAATAGGAACAGTTTATTGTCCCGGAGGATGACAGGAAGAGACACAGAAGGCGGGGGCAGGACGTATCACCCCTTGCCACAGCAGGCGCGTGACGCCGTCCTGCAGCGCAGACCCCAGGTGTTAAAACTGGGCACAACCTGCCCAAGACACGGTCCCGTCAGCCTCCTGCAGGCTTCATCCAGGGGTGGGCTGGGATGAACTGGATGAACTTCCCTTGGCCAGGGAAGCTGGAACAGGCATGGAACGTACAGAAAGCATCACCGCTCCAATTCGTCCAGACGAGGCTCTGCCCCGAGAAGCAACCCTCCTAAAGCCTCCCAGGCCCACTCAGCGACTGGGAGACAGAAACAGAGCCCGCCTCTTCCCGCGAGCTTCGTCCCGCTCCGGGGTAACGCGATTAGCCTCAGGGAAAGCGCTGCGTCCCGCACCCCCCGCGTCCCTCTCCCTCAGCACCTCCTCACACACGCCACAGCCCCCCGGCCTCCACATCCCCTCCGGTCCGTCCTCCTCCCGCACCCCCTCCTTGGTCCCTCTCCGTCAACCCCCCTGCCCCACCCTCCTCCCGCACTCCCTTCCCCCTCAACCCCTCCCAAAGCCCCCTCTTCCCCCGCACTCCCTCCCGGTCTCTCCTCCCTCAACCCCTCTCCTCCACCACCCGGTCCCTCTTCCCGCACTCCCTTGCGCCCCCTCTCCCTCAATAACCCCCTCCCCCGCATCCCTCCTCTCTCAACCCCTTTCCCCCTCTCTCCGCCCCGGTCCCGGCGCGGGGAGGCGGCTGTAGCCGCGCCCCCGCTGTACCCGGTACCTACGACATGGCGCCGCTCGCCGCCGCCGACCGCCTTTGCAGATCTCCCGCCTCGCCGCGCGGTGCGCTGCCCAAACGCCGCCGGCTGGAAACAGCTCCGCGGGGCGGGGCGCGGCGGGATCCTTGCGGGAAAGAGCTTCTCGCTTCGGGGGAGCGAGGCCGGCGGAAAGGTCGGTGTTAGTGAGAGGGGAAATGGCTTCATTCCTGGGTGGGAGAGTGCTTGGGTCTGTTGGGATGGCAGCTCTCCCGCTCGGCCGCCGCGCTCCCAAAGCGGCGTTTTTGAACCGAGGATGGGTGCTCAGTGGGTGCCCGAGTGTCGCAGCGCTTGTGGCGGGGCCGCGGCCCACGGGAGAGACGCCTCTGGGGTGGGGAGTCTGAGGAGCATAAAGGGAAGTTCGGGTTTTATAAACTCGTTACGGGGAAACTGACATTTATTTTTCGGTGTCATCCAGAGGGACCTGGACAGGCGGGAGAGGTGCAGCTATGAGAACCTCGTGAGGTTCGAGACGGCCGAGTGCAAGGTCCTACGCTTGGGTCAGGGCAGTTCCCCATTTCAGCTCAGGATGGGGGATGATGTGATTGAGAGCGGCGCTGGGGTGCTGCTGGGTGAGAAGCTGACATGAGCCAGCAACGTGCACTCGCAGCCCAGAAGACCGACTGTATCCTGGGCTGCATCAAAAGAAGTGTGGCCAGCAGGTCGAGGGAGGGGATTCTGCCCCTCTGTACCTCTCTTGTGAGACCTCATCTGGGGTATTGTGTTCAGTTCTGGAATCCTCAACATGAGAAGGATATGGAGCTGTTGGAATGGGCTCCAGAGGGCTGGAGCACCTTCCGTTTGAGGACAGGCTGAGAGAGTTGGGGTTGTTCAGCCTGGAGAAGAGAAGGCTCAGAGGAGATCTTATAGTGACCTTCCAGTACTTGAAGGGGCCTATTGGAAAGCTCATGAGGGGTTGTTTACAAAGGCTTGTAGTGATAGGACTAGGCGCAATGCGTATAAACTGGAGAGGGGCAGACTTAGACTAGACAGCAGGAGGAATTTCTTCACCATGAGGGTGGTGAGACACTGGCACAGGTTGACCGGGGAGGCTGTGGCTTACCCATCCCTCGTAGTGTTCAAGGCCAGGCTGGATGAAGCCTTGGGCAGCCTGATCTATTTGTAGCTGTCCAGGCCCATGGCAGAGGGTTTGGAACTAGGTGATCTTTTAAGGTCCCTTCCAACCTAAACTATTCTATGATTCTTCTTCTCCTCCTCGACTTTAACCCACTTCCATTCTATGTGGGTAACACCATTGCTTAATTAGAGTGACATCTGTTTGCTGTAACCGGCCTGTGTCACAGCGTCCCTGTGGCGTCCTTCTAATGCCACCATAATATTAAAGTGTCAGGCAGGCAGCCTGTGGATTATAAATAGACACGATAAGCGATTATTATCTTTCTTTCCCAAGTGTAAAAGACATGTATAACTCAAGAAGGTGCGAGTCATTTAGGCCTCCCGAGTAAGAATCCAATGAGTCCTGAAGGGGACCCCATGATGTTGTTGTCTTGTTGCTGAACTGGAGATATTAGATTTATTATATGGGAATATATTTTCTGAAGTCAACATTGGGTAAAATAATAAGAGAGGCTGTTAGACCAACAGTACAGCACGATTTAGTGTCCCTCTGTGATAGCCTTCTAAAAATCTTAATCACCCTTAGTAAAAGCAGAAAGCTGTTGTTAAAGTTCACTGGCTGTAGGTGAGCGAACAGCGTTAGTTACTTCTTGGAATCATTTTTATAATTTAGGAAAAATGCATTTCATATCTTTTTCCATTAATTTACAATATGGGTAATGTTCTTCTACTTTAAAAGGCTTAAGTTCCACGAAGTTTTATGCACATTCTCAGCTTCAGACTTATTTATTTCTAGTAAGTATATTTAGATAATTCTTAAAAGTAGAACTGTGTGTGCTTAACTTCACATATTTGAAGGGTAAGGTTTATAATTTTGATCAGTTTTGCTATTAGCTATGTGTTTTATCAAGTTAAAACTATAAAAAGAGAAACCAAAAGCCTATGCTGGTATAAATTGGCACCAGAAAAAAAAACATGTAATCAATTTGATAGTTATTATATCACTTTTTTAACACTGAACGTTATATGGTGTTTGTGACACGCAGTATCTCTGCTGAAGCTATGTAAAGCTACCCAGTTTTCCCGTAAATCAGTTTTGGAAATAGGAAAGTCAACTTCTGAGTGAGGGAGGAAGTACACAAATGCAAATATGCAGTTCAGTATAAACATGTTCACATGTAGGTTTCACTGGAGGACAAAGGAGGCTTTTACTGTGCTGTTAACACAGCAAGAAATATAATAGGGAGTCCCAAATGGTGTGATCAGTCAGTTGTGACCATGCAGCCCCAGAGCTCTCTCCAATAAGACAAGCACTGCATCCATTCTTCATAATGTTAACTTTGTTATTCTTGTTTGGTGAAAAAGTCTTTTAAATAATTCTAAGCCACCTCTGGCCATGCTTAAATTGCCGTTTTTTTTTCTTAAAAACATTCCAAATTTGCTAGTGGTGGTGACCTATAGCAACAATGAGAGCGGCACTGGCAGCAAACCAGTGGTGGGTATGGCATGTTCATTAATTTACCTTCGTGACAAATGTGCTGGGCATAGACGGAGTAAAGTCATCAGAGGCAACAAGTGCATTTCTGTGCAAATTCTCCCATTGTTTCTGGCCTTAGGAAAGTTCAGCTAACATGGCAAGAGTAGAAATTCTAGTGGAAATGTGTAGGAAGGACAAGTCCCTGTGGTTTATTTCTAAACATGGATAGCAATGGTTTGTATCACAGATAACTTGAAAATCTGTTTCTGTGCTTTCAAGTAACACAACTGCGTTACGTTGTGTTATCAAATGTCTGAAATTAAAATAAAATACAATTAAATGAAACTTTTTACTCCCAATGAAGAACAAATGGTGAATAATAAGTAGAGTTCAAGCTCTTTCTGTTTGTGGATCCCACGGTGCTTACGTACAAGCCCAGAAAAGTGTTCTCATCCTAGATTTAGAGAATGGAAACATATGACCTAGATGTTAGGATAATTTGTGCTGGTCTGTGTTTCAGAGGGCAAAGCAGAGGCGTTATTAACCAGGCAAGACATTTAGAAATTCTAACTGTAATTGTATTCTTCACAGAATGGCCAGCAGTCCTGAGAATAACCCATCCTTCTCCGTTCAGAAAGTCACACACTCAGGAAGTTTCCAAGGAAAGAAGTCCCAGCATGCAGAAGAAGCAGACTTTTACCTGAACTGCCGAGCAGCTTATCTAACTGTTTTTAAAAGCAGTTTAGAAAATATTAAGTCAAAAGAACAACTCATTTTAGGTAATGATTCCATATTTATTTGCCTTAACTGTTGGATGTGATGGGTAGTGGGTAGTTTATACAGTTGGCAATTCAGAAGTGAGAGTATCCCAATGCATAAACTGAGTAACTGTTTTAAAGGCATTTATAGTAGTTTTAGTTCAGATAGCAAGTGTTGGTGGCTGTGTCTTTGAAGACATTTCACCGTTTACCTGTTGTAAAATATGTCACATAGAGATTTTTCAAAGTTTGTAGAAATTACCATTCCTCAATTTTTTTCATTTTCCTCAGATCCTTAATCATTGTTGTTATGTGTTGAATGACTTGTGGAAGTGGGAATAGTATATATAGCTTGCCACCTGTAAATCACTAGTATGAATGGGCAAAAGTCAATACCAGTTGACAGCTTACACAAGACCTAAGTGAGTTGTTTAACAACACCAAATTTGATAGCAGCATTGTTGCTTACTTGAGGTGGGCTTAGGCACTGCTTTTAGATTGTGACATTTCTGCATTGAACTTGTTCCTACTACAAATAGAGTTGATCTCTGTTCATATTATAGTGAGCAGCTGCCCTGGTACAGCAAATTTTCGTGATAACTGGCATTAATTGGCACAGAGGTTTCAGGATTAATAGGAAAAGTTGTTACTGGAGGCGTGGATATGGTAATTCACCCCTAACGATCTGTTCTAATCCACTTTGTCTGACTAATATGTGAAAATACTGCCTTTCCTCTACTAACTTTACACTATCAAATGGACTATTTCAGACACTGGTGTATCATAAGAATTCTTACTCTTATTGTCCTTAAACTTCTACTGAATTACAGTGTTCCCGTAGACTAAAATCAAAACTGTTCGTTTTTTTCATCCATATTATGTTTGTGCGTAAGGATTGCTGTCAGTAGTACAACAGCAAAAAAAAAAATCCTTTCAGTGCTTCAGCAGTACTAACTAATTTTGTTGGTAGATAGTGAAAGATGTGTTGCTTAACAAAGTTTGTTTAGGAACCCTATGGAACTTTAAAGTTCCTTGGGTGGAATTATTAAGGAGAGTTATGAAAGTTTACCTGAAAAATGGTAGTTAGGGAGTGTGTATTGGAAGTTGATTTCTGTGTAATATATCTTAATGACTGAATAAGATAAGGAAGAAAATAAGGCTGAGTAATAACCTGTTTTAGTTATGAAGTAGGTTTCATTATCTGAGATAAAATCTCTCAAGTAAATAGAATATCAGCTTTGCTATCTCTTGGAGTTGTAGGACTGTGTATTAAGTTTTACTGTGTTTGGAAGCTATTGGGATTTTTTTTTTCTTAGAGTGTTTCTATTTCTTAATGAAAATAGTTTATTCGTGGTTTGTATAGTAGCATGGGGTTGTGCTGGGAAACTTATGAAAAGTGTCTTTTGGTCTTGTTTTCTGCCTGGAATTTCATGACATGAAAATCTTAGTTTACTTTGTTGGAAAAAAAAATGTTTCCAGCTCACATGGTGGACAAAGAAATTAAGAAAACATAAACCTTCAGTTAGATAAAGAGAACAGAAATGTGCCATTAAAAAAAACTAACAATTTTTATTTTGTGGGTTTCGGGGTGCAGTTCAGAAAGCACTTGGGTTTGATGGTAGAGCAGGTTTCTTTCCCAAGTCCTCCTCATAGATTATGGCACCAGTAAAAGGTATGTGTATTATGGCATTGCATCTGTTTATAATAAAAAATCCAAGTAACAGCTAATGGCAAACTCATGCTGAGCTGTCAAATAAATTAGTTATAGCATGATTCTAGTGATCGTGTATTTTTTTTTGCATATATAAGGAAATAGATCTCCATAGAGGCTGCATTGCCCGTGCCTGAAATATGTGAGATCTCCGAGTGGAAACTGTAAAAGCTGGGTGCAGTTCTCTGTTGCATGGATTGTTTCTAGTGTCTTTCTCTATACCAGTTCATTAAATTCTATCCATTAGCAAATCCATTCCATCAGCATGTGACTTTGTGTTATCCAGGCTTTCTCAGCTGTAACAAAAGTGCCTTTATAACATCCTAATGATAGTTTGAGATAATCTGGATTTTAAGATAGGAGTGGTGTGAACAAATGTAATCTCTTTCACATATGCTTTGGCTTTCATCTCTATCCATATGCCACTTCACTACATAGCAAGTGTTTGGGCATTTTGGTTTCAAGGTCAACTCGGAAAGGGGAGTTAGTTGCTCAGGCTTTAAGTCTTTTAAAGATATTTAAGAACTTCTTTTAAAATTCATAAGCATTGAGAGTTATTATAGACTTATATTTCATCTCAAATAAATGTAGGCATTTACTGAATAAGTGGTGCCAGTATTTAGGCATCTCTTGCTGCATGATGTTCAGCTAATACTCTAAACCGTAAAATACTCAGAGATTGGCCCTGTGACATTTTATTTGTAGGAGTTTTAATTATTCATGGAAAATATAGTTAATGTTATGTTTTATTGTTCAGTACTTCAACAGGCTGGAAGAAATCCATCTCAGAAGACAGTTAACAAATTTTGGACTTCGCAAACTACTACACTGAATTTTGATGATTTTTGTGCCATCTTAAAACAACAAAAACCAGCAACAAAAACTGAACTGCTTGCAGCATTTGGAAAAATAGACACAAAAAACACTGGATATATTTTACATGATGAACTTTATAAAATTCTTACAATGGTAAGTGCTAGTAGAAACTTAATTATGCATCTTTAGCCATTAGAGATTCTGGAAACTATTCTGAATGTATAAATATATATCTATTCAAAAGAATCAATTACTGATTCATGTAATTTTTTTGCAGTTTTATGCCTACTGTTCTGTGGTAATCTATGGCCTTTCTTCCATTTGTTCCTCTTAAAGTCTTGCAGTTGATAACCTGTCAGTCTTGCTCAGCAATTGTACCTCAAAGGTGGAAGCTGGCAGAGGAAATATTTTTCACACTTCCAAACACTATTTTGTTGAAACCCTGTCTGTACTGCAGAGGAGTAATGGAAGGGGAAGCACAGGTCTCTCCATGTGTTCAATTAGTGCAAATCCCTCTGTTCTCTAGGAACTTAACCCTGTCCCTCTAAGGTAAGTCAATACTTTGGTTAGAGACTATGCATTACCAAGCCAAAGAATGCAAACGTCATAAGGTCTAGGCATGTCATTAATATGGCTTAAAATAATGGTATTTAGAAATATTTGGAATTTCTTCTTTAGCCGCTGAACTGCCACCACATAGTCTGGAAGTTATTTTTTTTAAAAATAGGAGATTGTAGGAGATGGAACTTTAAAGAAAACATTAGCAAGTATATGTTAGAATGACAAGTATTGATAAGATGTTGATTTGCAAGGCAAGCAAACAAAACCCCTGAAACACAACAGTCTTCCAAGCTGGCGTAGAGCTGATGTTCTGACTTTACATAGTTGTATTTCACAGATGTTTACAGTGATTTTGTTTCTCTGTTCTCTCAGATCTTTTATCTGTACAGCCAACCCCCTCCCCCATTGTCGTAAAAGCCAATCATCTTGCACAGTACAAGCACTGGGAAGCAGTAACAATTAAAATAGACTACCAGTAGAATTTGAGTGGAGTGCTTAGAAGTGAAAATAAAACTGTTGTAAGGAAATGTAGAGGAGAGCAAATGAGGTCAGAAGGAAGAAGCAATTTACATACTGTATTTGTTGTGGTTGATCCAGTAAAACTAAATAAAATTGTTTGCTTCAAACCTTCTGGCAGAACCTTCAGTCCTTATTCTGCATGAACAGAAAGATATAGTTGCTACTGCGAGGAAATATT
Source organism: Cuculus canorus (assembly GCF_017976375.1). Classification (NCBI taxonomy): domain Eukaryota; kingdom Metazoa; phylum Chordata; class Aves; order Cuculiformes; family Cuculidae; genus Cuculus; species Cuculus canorus. The sequence continues at coordinate 18,792,416 of NC_071408.1, read as the reverse complement.
CTTTATACAGCGAAAGACAGGAGTAACAGATGTTGAGTGCTACTGTAGTTATGCCTTGAAGAGCTATAAACTCTGTGTTGTTACTTAAACTCAGGGCATCGCTTGTAACAGACCCAGACTGAAGAATTTACTTGATGTGCTTGCAGTAGCAACTGGTGATGTTCGAAGAGGGGAGGATAAGGATTCATTTTGTTACAAGCCACTGTGGCTTTGTGAGCATATGATCGCATCGCATCACATCACATCACCTGTTTAGCCACAATGAAATTCACATTAGTTTTCAGTCCCAAGTTTATACCATTCATCTGTAGCTGAAAAGTGATGTGAGGTAGATTTCTGTACAGCAATCATATATTGCTCTGTCGTTGCAAACAGACCTGTGAATCTGTGTAGATGAAATTGCTGGAGGACCTTGTGAAGAGATGCTTTCTTCCTGAGAGAAGTAACTTGTGTCCACATTGTAAGCGTGGCATTTGAGATGGAATTCTGACGTGCAACTTCAGACTTGGTTCTAGGAGAGAAATTGCTTTGGCTTCATGCTAATGATTCCAAGCAGAGATGGGTGCAAGGCAAATTCATGCCTGGAATAATCCTTCCAGTGAACTAAATTGTAGATGTAGACTGGTATAAGACGATAGCTCAAATAAGTAGGTGAAACTAATCATCATGAAAATAGCTCTTGCTTGTTAGCATGCTACAGTATAAGTATGAATGACTAGAGCTGGGATTCCTCAGTTTATGAAGATTTTCTGAAACTGATAGTAGTGTCATTCATGGTAGGTTTCCATAAGACACCACAAAGTTGCCTAAACTGATGCAATTCACCTGTCCAGTATCCGGTAGCATTATAGAGACATAATTTTTTTACAACGTTGACCTCTACTTTGATGATTCAAATCAAAATCCATTTAAATCTATTGCAAGATAAGATTCCCTGATGATATTAGAAGAATTGTTCTTTGTGTTTTTATTAAATGTGTGCTGTAGGGGAACAGCATTCTTGATTAGGAACCCAAATTGTTTTGTGTTTTTTATTGCAGAGGGGTGAAAAAATGACTCGAGATGAATTCATTACCATTACTAAACAAGCTGATTTTAACTGCAGTGGCAAACTGGACTACAACAAGGTATGGCAGTCCGAATGATATTATTAGTTCCTGTGTTATTGACTTGATGTTATTGACAGCATTATAACATTATCAAATGTAAAACATGCTATCTGCATGTGTTGGTCCATTGATAACCTTACCCCAGTGTCCCCCAGCTGCCTATGCCCTGGGACGTAGCCTGGTGTCTATTTCTGTTTCCCTCTCTTTATCTGGCTATTATCCTTGAAAAGGTCACTTGCTGCAAGTGAACTTAATGTATTAGGCAGAACCTAATTGCAAATATGGAAACCGACAGCATGTGTGAAGCTAAAGGAATGGTAGGACAAAGAAGATGATTGACAGCAAACTTAGCTAATCAGTGAGAGTTGCTATCTGTGTGACATTTCATAATTTCACATGTGTGGGACGTTGTTGTATATGTTGAACATCTAATTTTCAAGGTGCACCATCTCATCTATGTTTTTCAGACATCTGAATAAACAATCTAAAAATCCCTACATAAATATAGTTTCATTGCAGGAAAATCAACCCCCTATTGAATGTCGCACTTAAATTTCATTCAATATTTTGACCTCTTTGTTTAATCATGGCTCCATTTTACCGTGTCACTTGAGTGGTTATGCCGAGTCATGGCAAATTAATATTGTGCTTTAAGAGGAGATGCATTACATCTGTTGACTTATCCTTTCCCTACCGATGTTACATTTTAATCCTTAAAACTGTGTGTAAGAATGTTTCACTTGACAGATTACTTTTCTGTGTTTGAAGTTTTGTGACTTATACATGGCAACCAGTGAACAGTGCTGTAAGACAGCACGAGAAAAACTGGAGCTTGATAATCGATTGAGGCAACAGCAGTTTGGAAGTCAAGCTGAAACTTCGTCTGAAGGGATCACACCGCCGGTGTCAAAACCATCACCAAGGATCTCGAGGAAAACTGATCACAAACTAGCACCATCAAAAGGTATTTGTATTTCATATTGGGAGTTCTCATTCTGTTGGAGTTCATGCTCTGGGTCAGCAAACGTTTGAGTATTTATTTAATTTTTCTCAGATGAGTGAGGATGTTATTGCCCCATATACATTTCTGCTGTGGTGATTGCATAAATGTCTCAGTAGAATATCTGACTCCCATGTTCAAATGGACTTTGGCTGCACCTATGATCTGCCGCTTCCAAATTCTTCAGGGTGAATTTCATTGACTCTCATGTGACACAGTCCAGAGAGGAAGAGACGAAATGAATGCTCAGGTGTTGCAACATAGCAAGTTATTTCTTTCTTTCCCAGATCAGAGATGAAAACTTAAACATATATCAATAAGCAATTGGTTTGTTTCAATTCACAAGGCTGCTTGTTAAACTATAAGAGTTTACTGTTCTTCCTAAAGTTATAAAGATACTTAGAAACCTTCCCAAACTGGAATAGATCACAGGTTTACAGACTGTAGTGACACGTATGAAATAATTGCGCGTAGCGTGTGCTGTTTACTTCAAATTGCTTCAATTCTAGGCAATACTGAAGAGGTGCAAAAACGACAAAACAGCGAAGACTGAGTTTGTGCAGCTAGATTAACAATTACACCGGCAGAGTTGCTCCAACATAAGGAACCAGAAAGTAAAGGCTTGGAAGTAATTGCATTAGGCAGCTGTGCATAAGCGATGTGCTGTCTGTCAGTGAAACTACATCATCCTGAAAAGAAATAACTTTAAATTGGAAGCAGGTTAAACCTATCTATTAAGGCCAAATTTACCTTGATTCTAAAATAAATAGAATCATCTGGTAACAATTTCTTGTCCTTCAGGCAGATTTGTTTCCAAAGGTTCTGCAGTTCGTATGCACATTCTCCTGGGATGTACAGTCAGGGAAGTAAAGATTTTTGACTAATGAATTATTAACCTGACTTCCCTTATAATTATATAATATTTACCTGATTGAAGTTCTTGTAATCCAGTTTTTTTCTGTGTACCTATAAATGTAAGGCTTTATGATAAACAGCACTGGGAGCAGATTGAAATAATGTAATTTTATCTAAATATCTGTAGGTGATAGCAGAACTCCTTCAAGACCCTCATCAGCTCAAACTTGCAAAGCATCTATTTCTACCACTATCAGCACAGCTGCCAGTAGCAACAGAAACACAAAACTAATTGAGCCAGACACAATGAAGGTATCGTGTAAGCTAGTCCTATTGAAATTATGCTGTTTTCCTCTAGGCACATATGTTATTGCATTTTAAATAAGAAACCATTTTTCTCTGATTTTTAGCTTATGTTTTATTAATAGTTTGTCAAGGGCAGCTATAAACTAGTGAGAGGTTTCTTCATACATATTATTATTAACATTTTTATATACTGTTGGTTTTGCTGACATCTAGTTATTGAAAATAATTTTTCAGGTGTGAAGGTTTAATAGTACAAAGTGTGTTTTTTATAAATGAAACCACTGGATAAAACGTTTAATGACTTTTTGAGAAATTTAAAATTTAATAATTTATTAGGTTGGTGAGAACTTTAAATGCTTTAGTAGTCTGAAAGATTATGTATCATAAACCTTTATATGAAAGGTAATTGGAAATAAATAACAGATCTCTGAGCATATTCAGTTTGTTGGGCATTAATTTGTAAATACACGCTGTAGCCTGAAATATTGATTTTTAGTTAGACTAATATGTTCTATCAGTATTTTCTTTTAAATAAATCACTCATTCAATATAAATTCCTGTGGGAGAAAGACAACAAAGTCACTTTGCTAAGTCAATATTTGTAGAGTGTTAATATTGATCTTTTTCCTTTGTTTTCCCTTTCTTGACTGAACCTTTACTAGTTTTCTTTCAACAGAAAATAATAGCTGTAGAAATATAAAACATTAACTGGAAACGGCTAGGAAACATTAAAAACGTGCACCTTGAGACTCCTGTATAAAAGGGAAAAAATGATTATGACCACATAGTGTAACTGCTGCTAGAAAACTGAACTGATTGTTCTCATGAGTTACATTTTTGTTTCAAATAACAACTCTGTGTTTGTTATTGAACTCCAAAGTCCTTTATATCTTTGACATTGCTATACAGTGACATTTGTTCTATATTAAAATTTCAAAACATAATCTCAAGGGAATTCTTTGCAGTCTGTTTAGGTATCTGGACTTCCATGCAATTTAAGCCGCAATTTCACCTTGTTCAAACATGGTATGTAGTATATAAAACCATTGCACAGTTTTTCCCAGTATTGGAGTCCTCTTTCTTTGTACAAGCTAGTAAGAACTGGCTGAAAAAAGTAGCTGCGGATATCAATTACTGCTGATTAGCATCTTACAAAAATGGAAATCAAGCAGTAAACACAAAAACGTGAAAGTAAAGCTACTAATTTTTTTAAACTGTTAAGAGTGCAATGCAAACTCTGTAAAAATCAATAAATAAATACACAGTGATTCAATTGTGGTGTGGATAAGAATCTAGCACTCAAAAATTCTTTTTTATTTTGCATTGAGATTTTTTTCCTGGAGTTCATCTGTCTTCTTGGGACAGTAGGAAAATATTGCCATCATGAGATTGGACCAATGCCAAAGTTACACTTCTGACAGAAGGAAACGGTGGAAGTCAAAACGTGGTGAACATCTGAATTTAGTAACACTTAGAAAACATGGAGTGTATTCACAGTACATTCTTCCAAGTGTTTTCCTTCTGTAGGTGGTGTTCTGTGACATATTCAAAGCCATATAAAAAAAATCAGAGGGAAAAAAAAAGACAGTTAAAGAAATGCTACAGATGTGTATGAGCAACATGCTGACCTGCTGGATTTCAACTGTCGCTGAATCACAGTTCATTAAAAGATGGCAGATAGAGGTCCTAAATTTCTGCAAAGTGTTCTTAGTGTCAGTTTTAGTCAAGATTGAAAGACATTAACAAGAAAGAAAGCAGTGTATCCTGTTCTCAAATCCTTCTGCATTGGGTAGCTAAATTATCCCTGGTAAGGATTCGTACCTTTGCATTCTGCTTTACTGAAGTCAGTTAAAGACCTATAAACACAGCAGGCAGCAAAAGAAATACCTGAGAAAAGTCTTGCTCCTAAAATGATTGTATGCTCCCACACATATCTGTGAAGTAGCCTCATGCAATTGAACTAGCAAGACTTTTTCCTGTGCTTATGGGAGAGGTTTTCTACAAGACAAAGCCTTGAAATGAAGTTCTTTGCATTAAGCATTGGAACAATATGTCTCACGAACACCGCCTTTTATCTTAATTATGCGTGAGCGTGTGGACTATTCATTAATAACTTCAATTGCAGTAGCAGTGGAATGCATTATTTGGGCAGCGACCAGCACTGGCAGCAGCAGGGAATCTGTAGCATTTCTTTATGATTACCATTTTGAATACAAATATTTCCCACTGTGTTAGCTATTATTTGACAATTTTTGTTATACTTGGAGGTGACATACTACACAGAAAAAAAACCTTTATCTTCCCAAATTTACTTAGCTATTTGTAATTGGACATTGATAATTTACAGAATATAGCGCCACCTTATGCTCCCTGCAGGAATAACAGTATTTTCATTTAGTGTTTGATTCCTAAAGCATTGTCAGACTATTGCTTGCTGTTGCTTACGCCTTGACCTGCACATTGTTCCTTATGATATTTTCTCTGCTTACTTGGATTGTTTGATGTCCCAGTTGTAATGTCCATTGGAATGCAAAACTGCTGAAAATGTAGTCTTTCATCTGACATAACAGCTAGAGAAATTGGAAGGTAAACAACTAGGACAAAGTTACTCTCCATGGACTGTCTGTGAGATGATGGCTTGAAGACCACTACCATAGTGAGAAAGGGGGAATGGGACACAGTTGTTAGAATAATTTTTGTACATGAAAGTTGTCACTGTCTTTTTTAATAGTTGTAGCACACTTAGACTGATGTTTAAACTTTCATTATGCTCTTCTGTCTCAAAGAGCAGATGTGTTGCTTCATTAGCAGACGCTTTGACTTTGATGTTTTTGAAAGGTCATTAATTTTTCAAACAGTTTGGCAAGGTATTAAGCTTAGAGACTAAATGAGTGAACAACCAGTTATCTCAGTAGTGTCAAGTTTTAAGAACATTCAGTGTACTGCATATGGGCTTCAGATGAAGTTTGGATTCATGCAGGTATTGGAATAAACTGTTTACTGCGAACAGAACAGTACTAAAAAGGATGTAATAGACTACCTGTTTGCATTCTAGCACCAACTTATGTTGATTATAATGTTAATATTAGCTCCCATTATCCACTTGTTTGAGAGAACCTTATCAACGTTTAATCCTCACCATTAAGTCCCAGTAACTTTTTGTCTGTTCATTTCTGTGCTAATTATTCTCTGTGATTGGACCTCTTTTGCTTTTCCTGTCACTAGAAATCTAGTCTCATAGGTAAAGGCCAGTATAAAATTTTTAGTGGCCTTGTTAATGAAGTCTATAGTGCTCTATGAAAGGTAGCCAGGGACCGATCTCTGACTCTGTGAACCAAGTAGCATAGGCTGCTTCACTTCCACAAGGCTTAGGCCTAGCACCCTCTCAAGCAGATTGTGCCCACTTTAAGTGGCGTTTAGCTTGTTTATTTTCTTGAAACTCATCTTGCTGGTATGGGCATAAGAAATTGTATTTTTAGTGCCATTCATAATTTTATGTGTCTGCATCCCAACCAAGAATACCTGTTACAAGCTGTGGTGTAGGTGATGGCATGGAGTGGGCAAGGTTCTAAAACGTGATGGGATGATGTTGACTCTATAACACCAAATGGAATGCAGTTATAAGCAGATTCTTTTTGAAAGTGGAACCTGAAGTGACAATTTCTTTGAACTGTGCACACATTTTCTAGAAGAGCGCTAATTGTGGTCAGCTGAAACAGAGCCATAGAAGGAGCTAGCAGCTAAAACAGGATGGATGATAGGGTGCTGAATACTTCACCTTGCTTCTTGCTGCCTTTTATTTCTCAGTGTAAGTGTAGCTGGTGAGATGAGATTGTTGTTCCTCTAACAGTGTGCTGTTCCCTCTGCATCTCTGATGGCAGAGAAGATAGGTTTCCACGAAGGTCCCTAATCGACATGTTATTTTAACTGGAAAAGATTATGCGAGGTTATGGGAGGAGAGGGACTCAAATATTAGTTTCCATCAGGGATTGGATGTACCTGTTTCTTGTAGATAGCTTAATTGATCTTTGTCTTTTTGATAGCCTCTGCTCTGAAGAAGAGTGTTTGGTTTTAAAGTCTCTTAGAAGTTCCTTAACAAACTCTTAATTTTCTTTAAAGATTGCAAACCTCTAAAGAAGAGCACAAAGTGAGTTGCAAAGTCCATGGTATTTATACTTCAGAGTACTTCATATTGCATACTTCTGTGTGCAAATATAAATAGCAGAATTTGACATCTAAAGTTGGAACAATGCATTATGCCACCACAACTATTGGGGTACTGAGGCTGAAATGATGTTTCCTTTTAGATCAATGTCTTGGATAGGACAGGGTAGTCTTACCATAATAATAAGTAATTTGAGATTAAGATAGTTTCCAGGCATGTAAAATTTTGAATTCTCAGAATTTATTCGCATTGATGTTCTGAGGTTGATATATTTTAATTCCTTTAGTGTGAAGATTCTTTTCATAGCCGAGTTTGTTCTATTCGGGTAAAACTGATAATATAAGAGCAATTCAAAGTGAGAGATAGTATTAAATTCAGCAGTCTTTCTGAGCCAACACAGGTGATGAGTTTGCCCAAAGTACATCTATAAAAAGTTCTCAAAGCAGAAAGGAGCATAATGGAGATGAATTTGGTAATGTTTGAATGAGAAATGTTTAGTATAGAGGAGTTGATCCTGTTCCCACAGAAATCGGTGGCTAAACTATAGCAGAGGACTGAAGGCTCTTAAATCCATGAGTCCCTGAGGAATTTATATTCTTAAGAAGTGTAGAGTTCTGAAAAGAGAAATCTAATTTCAGGACTAGAGCTGCCTGTATTACCACGTGTGTCATTTGGCATTCTTGAGTGCACGTACAGTAGTTAAGTCCAGTTCTTGCCTGACACCTTTAGGTTGCTTACTGTAAAGTACCATCAACCGAGTGTTAATGCATTGTAACTAGTTCTTTAAGAGGAGAAATGAAATGTAGCAATTGAGAATATCTGCCATTCCTCAAGGAATACAATATGCCTATAAGGACTTTATTTTTCTTTTGCTAAAGAAGTATCTTTCAAATGATGTCTGAAATTCAAAATTGGGATCTGCTTTATTAAAAAATAAAATGCGTAGCTGTTTTACCATCTCAGCAAAATCACTGCTTCTCTAGAAACCATGTTATTAACAAACACAGCAGCTTTCAGTTTGTCTTTCCAATAGCTTTGACAGAAGTCAAGAAAAATCACTTAATTTTATCAATGCTTTTGTTTGTGATTTGTCTGAGCAAATAACTCCGCATTGCTCAGCTATTCAGTTATGTTTTGTGCTTGATTGGCCTGATGAAACTAATGCAGCAAAATTCCAGTGTTTCACTGGTAAATCTCACAGTTCAGAGAATTCAATGAATACAGTTTGGTTCTTCATGGCAATTGAAATTTAATTTCAACCATTTGAGCATTGGGATAATCTGTATATTTTTCCAGTACTTTCACAAGTGAAGCAGTGTTACCAACTGCTCTGCAAAAATTGACTATGAAACGGACTATTTGAGAAAATTAATTTTTTAAGAAAAGGAATAGAAGATCAGTGCTCTATCCTGTAGCGTATTTTATACAGGATTTATTTTATTTCCAAATTAATTTATTTCAGAGAAGGTGCTTTTATTTTGATCAGAGATCAAGGCAACTTCTAATACTTGCATGGTTTCCAGGAATGGCTGTGCGCGCAATCAAAAGGATGCTTCTACTTAGAAGATGATGAAATCATTAGTCACAAATACAAGTTGCATTTACCTCAAAGGTCTACAGTATGTATTACCATCAAGCCTTTAAACCTTCGTCAGGTAGAAGGTAAGTATTTCTGTACTTCTGTGGAGAATTTTTCCTTCATAAAAAGATATTTTCTCCTGCTGCTACATCTCTTCCTTCTTACTTTCGATGCCTTGTGATATATTGATATAGCAATACTTCTCTCTGTTGACAGAGTCTTATTAAAAATACAATTTAAGTTGTCACACCATATTTTCTACATAGTCATTTCAGGCTCACTGCATGAACTGTGACAATCAGCCAAGTTCATTATCCTTTCCTCTTTAGTCAGCAAACCTCTTACATAATTTTTGACCATAGATTTATGAAATTTCTTATTACACAATTGAAAATTAGCACTGTTTGCAGTATCTCTCTTTAAGGTGTTGATGTGATTTGTGGGGAACAAAAATAGAGAACTTAATGAATATTGTATTCTCTACCTCAAATACTTTTGTAAATACTTAAAATAGTGTTATGGCTTTTTACGACAGTATGATATCTTGATGCTTTGATTATGAATCTTGTCTGAAGAATTTATACCTTAGTTTTCCTATTTTAATTTTCATCTTAAGAGTAAAACCCAGCATTAGGGTGACTTGAGACTTTCTACTCCTTTTCCCAAGTGCTTTTTGCTTTGTTTTCTCCAATGATTTATCAAGGACCTTTATCTAGTTGCTACATTGGAATTATTTTTCCCCCAAGTAGATTATTTCCCCTTTAATCGTGTGAAACAGGAGCCATTAAATCCCAAAGATATTTTAGAGTGATCTGGACTGGCTGTTGTGCTACAGATTGGTAATTGATTCTGACTGAGGTTGTGTTTTGTTGTGAAGGATCAATATGATGAATACCATAGGAATATCTATTTTGTGGTTCAAAGAAAAACAATTTTGTGCCATTACTAAGCATTTGTGTTGGGAATGTTTTTCTTTTAGGAAAATCTTATAATTGGTTGTCAGTGGATACAGCTTTGTATATTCTTAAGGAAAATGAAACCCAAGAAAATCTACAAGTTGTGAGCTTTACTGAACAAGAAAACAAAGAGGTTAGATATTTTTGTTGTATTCCTATTTTAATTGTTGTACCTTTAGTGTATGTGTTAATGCTGTGTGGGTGGGGCTTCCTGTGTGTTTGGAAGGAATTCAAACTGAAACTAAAGGAGAGAAGAAACTTTTGTTCTGTGCATGTTCCCCTTCAAAACTAGCAGAACTTACATAAGGTAAGATGTAATACTGTTATGCCCTTTGGATGAGTGGAATTGCAAGCCACGTGAGTGGAACTTTAACACAATTCCTGTGAGGACCATATTATCACATAGTTTCTTGGCAAGTATTGCTGAGTTTCTGGTTATCTGTGTAGATACTCTGTGGAAACTCACTTCTATTCCTGCACCTTCAAAAGCAGAAGTTCAAAGGTAAAATTTGCTAAAATTTCATTTAATTTTCTTCTTGCTGTATATATGATTTTGAACTTCAGAGTGCACAGAATATTCTTATCCTATGGGAGAAATAAGGGAGAAGTGACAGCATTAAGTTACTTCCCCCTTCCAGGCCACAGGATCGCTTGTGACTTTTTACTTAGGGAGTTTTTGTTGGTAGTTTGAACAAAGCTGGTAAATCAGGGAGAAAATTAAAAACTTGGTGGCTTTTGTCAGCTGCTTCTGGCTGCTTTTGTTTTGAAGTTTAACAATTAAAGAGTGTTAGAAATCTGAAAATTGATAGGATTGTTGTTAGACATTTCTAGTAACAGCTGTTCTCCCATCATTTCTGGTCATATGCGTTTTTCTAACTTTTATGATAACTAGAGATTCACTAGTTTTTGTGTCTTTAAAATGACATCATGTGGTATCTCACTGTAGTTACGTTTTCTTTGAGGAGAGAACCTAGCATTGCCAGTGTTTTTTAAGCAATTAGTCACTTCTATGTGAATATCACTAGTAATAAAGAAAAGTATCATATGAGAATTAACTTACAAACTTGTCTTCCTTTAAGAATAGATGTTTGGATGGAAAGGAGAACTTGTATCAGGTGTTTATTGGCTACTCCCATTCACAACAGGCTGTCGGCTGAAGAAGGTAAAACGACATATTGCTGGAGAAGCAAAGCTGGTGTATAGAGGTGAGGATGGAGAACTGGCTCTGACCAGAGAGTTCCGGTGAGTCACATTCCCAAACAGGCATGGTAACTATTTAAAGGTGTGTGCTCCAAATAACATTTTGCTTTTTAAAAGCTGTATATTACTGAAATACTATTTGTATAGAGTATTCTCAGATAGACTGAATAGTTTTCAAAAATATGAGACAGTAAAGGAAACGGAAGAATTTGGAAATAGTTCTGCCTTTTTCATCTTTTAGAGACACTTTACTGGATATATTTGAAACAATTGACTTGGATGGAAATGGCCTTCTGAGTTTGGAGGAATACAATTTCTTTGAACTGAGAACTAGTGGTGAGAAATGTGATGAGGAAGCATGGGCTGTATGTAGGGGTAAGTTCGTTGCTGTGCTTGATACAACTAGGGATATCAGTGCACTTGCAAGCTGTTGCTTGTAGCATCGTACTATGTATATAGTGTAGACCTGAGTATTTTTGTAGCCTACACCAAAACCACATGTAGATATTGTTGTCTCCTCCCTTTTTGTTTTTCTTTTTTTCCTTTTCCAGTCTTCCATCCTTTGTTTTGCTTCACTCTGGCTTATGTGCCACTGACCTTCTGCTGAGAAAATTTTTCCAATTGCTAATTGCAGTTTCATAGGTTAAAGATTTTATTATTGCCAAAAACTACAGGTTCTCTAATCATGAATCATATGAATTAAGTTGTAACAGGTATTTGTTTAACCAATCTCCTTTCTGCAGATAAGCCGATACTGATTTCATGTCTCAAAATGTTGAGAGGAACGTCTAATTTGTGTGTGTATATGATACTTTAAAAATGGCATCTAGAGCTTAAGTTGTTTAGAAAATTAGACGTTAGAAAATGCCTATTGCAACTACATGTTTTCTTCAGATATAAGCAGTTTTTTCACTAAAAATCTGTCTTTTCAAGTTCAAATATAGCATGTCAGTTTGTACGTATTGTGTTATATGACAGCTGTGAGATTCTGAGACTTCCGTGAGTGTGATGAGGAAGCTGACAGGCAGTTAAGACTTTTCCAGCTGTACTTTGTTTTCTGTCTGCTGATATATCTCATCAATGTTACTGGACATCTTGCCAGCTTGCAGGAGCAATGCCAGGCCACAAAGGTCAATTTTGAAGAACAGTGTAATTCTGTGGCACTGCTTTAAGCTTGCAAAGGCCTTGAGAATGCACGTATTTACCTCATAACAGGACTAGGAGAATGCAACCGCCAGTGACTGTAGGCTACTGCAATAATAGAGTGCATGAAAGCATTAGTTTAAAAGCATTAGCAGTTTAGCTGAAGTGAGTGGACAAACTGGAAATTTAGAAGCCACTGTGTGAAAATTAGAAGTTTCTGTAAGAAATGTAGATTTTCTCCAATTGATGTCTGAAATGCCAATATAGCGTGTCATTATATATCGGCCCATGTCAGGTTTAATGTAGTTCTTTGGCAGGCTATGACGTGTTGCTTAATTTGGGCCAAAATACTTCAAATCTGGCAAGTCCTGTTACCCGTTCCTCCACAAAACTCTAAGATACTGGACTTCTCCCTAAATGATGGGAAGTTCATACAAAAATACTTTTCTATAAATGAGTTTCCCATCTGCTTCATCCCTGTACAGGCTTTTCCACACTTTATGACTTGGTCAGAGTTCTGCCTCTCTGCACTGGTCTTGACATGAGTAGGAGGGGGGTGTGTGTGTGAAGTGTATAAGAGAGGACAGGAGAGAATATGGTGAACGTTTTACCAGGTCATTAATCAATTGAAGAGTTCAGATGAATGTCATAAATCTTGACAACAAAGTTCAAGCCATTTATTATAGCATCTGTACCCTTAGATAGATTTATTAAATTGGTAATGCCTTTTTAATAATATATAGTAAAGATTTAGCATTGTTATGAAGATGAGAAAACCATTTTTAAAAATATCTGACACAAGGACATTTCAATTATGTGTTTGCTGACATTAGAGTGGTCGATCTATGGTATTCCATCAAGACAGGGATGTTAGGATTACTGGCATTTTATTGCTTTTTAGGAACTAAGTAAATCATTTCTGTATCAAGGACCTCAAGCACTAAGGGCGCTGGCCCTAGCAGACTTTCATTTCCCATTCTTAACGTACCCCATTCTGCAAATCACCACCACAACAAAAACTGCTAGCAAAAAGGAGAAAACATCAATATGAGCTCTTCCTGTTTTGAAATCTCACCCTCTTTTGGGTTATACAAGAGGCCAGATGTTTCTAGTCATTATCTAAAATCTACAGGGAAGCCCTGCAAAGACCACATATCTGGTCAAGGACATTCTTCCCCAAATAATGTTGGAGATCCTGAGGCTTCAAGATGGCTCCATCTCTTAAACCTCGTTAACATAAGTGGAGTTTGGCTTTGGAAGGATAAAGGGTATTTGCAGACATAACAGATGCTTAAATGCTACCTTATATTTCCTTTTAAACAGAGAATTTTGATATGAAGAAGAATGAGCTAACGAGACAAGGATTTCTGGATTTGAATCTCATGGAAGCCAATGACCGTGAAGGGGATCCTAGTGACCTTTGGGTCACTTTATTGTCTCTAGGCTACAATAAAGCATTAGAAATGACAGAGGTATGATAGCCATGTAACAGAAATAACTGCTTCGCATGTAACTTGCTGCACTTGTTTAATTGCATTGTCTAACTGCAGTACTGCCTAATTTCTGTCTGCTATAAACTGATCTCAGTGTGTCAGTGATGCAGTCCAAACACTGTTAATACAGGGTTTACTCTATGACTGTCAGTCATTATGATATCATGTGTCTTAGGATAACACTGACATTGTTGAAAGAGGGAATTTGTCTTTTGCTTTAGAGAAAGTCAGTGTTTTGTAGGGTTGTAGAGGAAGGAACTGGGTTATGCCTGTTGAAAAAATTCATGGACCATGCTGGTGGGAAGTATAAGAAGAGAGTGATGATGAACTTTGACCTGTCAGCAAACCTACAAAATGTAGGACTTGCTCTGCTTAAAAAAGTCACTTTCCTGGCTGAAGAACAGAACTGGATGAGGATAACTTTTTCCACTTTCCACTTTTCCACTTTTTCTATAACTTTGATTCAGAATTCATCATTTTCAGACACGGCTATTCCTGTTGCTGTTGCCTTTCACAGCAGTGTCTGAAGGTGTTCAACATAAAGTTTTAATTAAGGTGCTTTGGTTGGCACACTGTTTATGTTACAGGGCCAGGGATTATTTCTCTGATGTTTCTATGGGCTTAAATAATTTTTAAAATTTATTTTATTTTTACAGAAACAGTATCAGTGTTGATGTTAATGGCTCTCACAAAAGAAAGAGGATCTCTTTAATGAAGAGGAAAAAAATTATGAAAAATTAAAGAAAACACTAAATATGCAGATAATGTAATCGTTTAAGTTTCATTACAAAGAAAAGCTGATTTCAAAAAATCTGATTATATTATTTCTTTAACTTTTGTTAAACTAAAACAGGTCAGTGCACTCACCATATAAAATATATGTGTGAGAAACAAGTATATGCAGATGCAAAAATACCCAGTCTGGTTGACAGACATCAGTTGTCCCTCTCTGAAAATATTGAGATCGTGGTGAATGATTTCTTCGTGATGAGCACTTTCTCCCACTCCTATGAGAGTGGTTAGAAGAGCAACTATAGAACTGTCTTTCTGCACTTCAGACATAAGAGGGAGCTGTCCTCTAGAAAGAGGATTTTGGGGAGTTTTTTGTCAAATTAGACATTTGAAAAAGCTATCTCGTGCCTTGTACTAGCTGTGGTTTATAGTTATAGTCTTTGCTTTTCAAAGGACAACGTAGCTCTCTGAACGCTTTAGTCAGTCATCTAAAGATGTACATCTGCTTAATTTGTGTCTATAACTTAACCCTTTAGTTCCTCGATTTCATATGATTTAAGAGATTGAGATTTCAGGAGCATTGAGCCTTTGGCAAATTAAAGACAGAACTTTAGAAACCCTAGTGGATTTCAGTAGCCCTTTGAAAGAAACTGAGGTGCTGTTACTGAGTCCAAGAAAATGCAAACTGCTGGTTGTTACATGTACTAATCTTAGCTGAGATACCGAACAGTGCTCTTAATGCTACATTGCAGGTATTTTAAATCTGTGTGAAGTGGCACGAATAGCAGAACTGTGACAGCTAAAGGATACAAGTTTATTTCAGACACTGAAATACATTCATACTTCATCTTAATTTCTGTATGTTTTGCTATCCAGGGAAGGGTTTGCTGTGTTGGAGCCAAATGCACCAAACTGCGTATTGAGTGTACCATGACTGGCATGAAAAATATTCCTTTGTCTTGAGGTTTCATTTTGTTTAAAAGATCATCACAGCTTTCAAGTTTTGAATATTTAATGTTAGTATTTGGGTAATTCTGCTTCAGAGCATGTATGAAAATACTTGGAAGCTGTGGATGGAAATCTGGCAGGAAAACCAACCTACAGACAAAGTGACGATAAAACTGATTTTCTCCATTGCAGGCGTGCCCCTTTGTCATTGACATCTATGCAGAAAAATGCAAACCCAGAATTAAAGCTATATATCTAGAGGCAGGGAGCTGGCAGCTCAACAGGGCTATTTGCAAGTCTGTTGTTAATAAAGGAGAGGCCAAAGTAATGGATGGCTGTGAAAACATCATCGTCTATACCTACAAAGCAGGCAGGAGAATCACTTCTGTTATTGAAAATAAGGTATGGCATGAGACTTCTGTGAAGTACTTTGTGCTATTGTCATTTATTATTGTACTTCTTGAGTCATTTTTGAGAATTACATTTTCTGATATTTCTGATATCAAGTTTCTGTATCTAGTTCATTTTAAAAGTGCCTGATGCAGAGCTCTCTTTGACATATGACTCAGTCTTAAAAGAGTCTGGGACAGTGTTTTTGGAAGGGACAGCTTATTATAATGAAACAAGCGTTTTAAATATCATGTAAAATCTGAATATTTGTTTGTGTTCATGTTCAATTTTTCAATGTTTTGATAATTGTTGGAGACATAATACGTTCATACTACCAGGAAACAAATACCAAGAACAGGAAATACAATTACAGAAAGAGCAAAGACTACAGCATTTACACTGCTTAATATTTTCAGTGTGCATAAGAAAGTAAAAGACCAGTGATTTGCATTTTATTGGGTTTTAGAAGTGTATTATGGATGAATTGTGAATTGTCTCGCCTTACAGGACTACTTTATTACTAATCCAAGCTAAGAATTGTGAATGTAAGCAAAAGTGGTTGGTGAGAAGCAGATTTTAAACCTTTTTGTGCAGATCGTAATGAATGTGCTGTTCATTCTCAGTTTCATTTATATCTGGAACTGTGAGTAAATGAACTCAGTGCAGTAAGATGCTGAACTTAAGATGCTTTAAATATTACGAGATCACAGCAAGAAGTGTATTTTTAAATGGACAGACATGCAGAGGGGGGTGGGTTGGTGAACTAATATTAGGACCGAATGCCCAGGCTCCTTGGAACTGCGAGTTTAGATCTGCACTTCGCCCTTTAGGGTAGATATACTAGAGTTATTTATATGTTTGGGGATATGTCAGAGAAGCAGATGAGGTCTCTATGGAAGCAACTGGGTGCTGCCAGATTAAAATCACCGACCACTGCCATTTATACCATTTGATTTGTGTAAATACCACTCTTCTGCATGAAGCAAATAGTTACACTTCCCTGAAAATCTTATTAGAATTTGTAGGCTGGATACTTTTTTGTGTTGTAAATGTCTGGAAAGAAGTAATAAAAAGGCAATTTTAAGTGTCTGTCTTCTAAGCTTTGCACAGGGCAAGCAGTCTGATGATATCTTCAGTTACTGTACTGATTATTTCAATGGAAATAATTGTTTCTTTGTTATTTCTGTAAGTGAATTAAGGAAATATTCTAGTTCCTGAGGGATTCCGTTTCAGTCTTCATATGTATTTAATCAGTGGGTAGAGAAAGGTGTCTGTCTGCCTGCTAACTCTCCCTAGTCAGGGTGTGAGCTGGGCAGATTAAAAGGCTTTGCATACCGAGCTTCAAATTCCCAGTAAGCAGTACCTAGTCTATTGTCTGTCCATTTGCGTGCCAAAAGAAATAGTTAATGTGGCATTTCCTATCACCCAAAGCATGAACTTACTATAATAGGTACTCTCTGTGTTAGGTGAATATCTGTGACCTTGTTCCTGTTTTATCTTCCTGTACTGATAATTCTTTTGTTTGCCTTTATCTCTCTGCCCTGTAGAAATGAGGGTTTCACCAAAGTGATGCCAGAGCAGTTAGATCAAAGCAATAAGAAGCTTACCACCAGATTGTGTTTACATTTCTGAAACGATACCACATTTCAAGAATTGCCATATTTACACTTTGCTTTCCACAAACCTTTTGTACTGCGAGCACCAGAGAGAGCTCTTTTTTTATTAGAGCTGCCTTTACCAGTCTAATAGCTTTTTCTGCTGTGTAAGGCTGATTGTGCAAAGTAGCTGTGTTTCTATTCCATTTTTCAGTACAGAGAGATTGTTGGATAGCATTGTCTAGGAATCAAACATTTCCCAGTGTGTCTGCCAACAGATTTATCTAGAGGCAACTGAATAGCGGGGTGTAGTAGCATGTCCCTAGGTCTTGTGTCCGAGTATTGCCTAGGATAAACTGAATATAAAAGAATTTTCTGTTACCCAAGCTTTCGGTTTTATATATTGGATCTTTCTTGCATAGCATTAGCAAGAGCATCTGTTTCTTAAGTGATTATACTTGTATTAATTTTGTCAAATATTTTTAAAAATCTCTATTAATGAAATCTTCAGAAATGGCCAGTAGGGAATATAGTGAACAAATCTGGGCAAGCATCCATTGACACTTCTCCAGATCACTATACCCACCTACTAGTGATTTACAGTTCAAGGACCACTTGAGACAATAACGTTTTCTTTGTACTTCAAATCTAGTATGGATTTATCCAGTCAGTTTTAAAACTATGTAAACTCTTACAGTCTGTAACATTCTGTGGCAAATATTTTTCTCACTAAATGTGTTTGATGAGTCTTAAATGGCTTTTGACAGTGGATCTGGGTGCTGCTGAGTCTAAGCTACATTTGAAACTGTTAACTCTTCCAGGAGAATACGCAACAGCATCCTTAAAGGGTTTCTATCCTGTAAAATAACAAAGTCAGAGGAAAAAAGAAGCATTTGTAGTTGTTACATAAAGAGCAGCCACATAACCATTAGGACTAATGGGTTCATGTTTTTTTCACTTGTAGTCTGAAAACAAAGTGATTATTCATGTCAACAATGAGCAGAGTAAGAACTGTCTAAGCAACAGGGGACTTACTGTTTTTGCTGTGGAAGTGGCACCAAAATCTATGATGGTAAGATTTTTATTGTTTAGCCACTTCAAAATCTAAGCAAAAAGAAAAAATCATGTGACATCTTTACAGTTTCCTTTTGGAAGTCTTTTATCATAAGGAGCATGTGAATAGCGGCATCTTAATCACCAGTACAGATACAGTTTTTGATATTTCAGAGCAGAACATGTACTTGACGTATCCACATTTTCCTGCGCAGATTGCTGTAGTCCATAGCTGTTCAGGTTTTCATATGTGCAGCTGTTTCAGTTGTGCACTCAATGCCCGTACTATTTACTAATATTTTTAATATTCTTATTTCTAAGGCTGTATTATCTTTTTCTTTTTTTCACTTAGCAAATTTTAATCAGACATACGGACGTCTGTGAGAAACAGACCAAGCATGTGCTAGTCAGAAACAAAAATGTGTGTATTCGACTCCTTATGCACAGTGTGATTTGCAGACGATGACTTTTTGTTAAAATTGACTTATGGATCATGTTTAGCTACAAGGCAGTTTGATTCACTGATCCCTACTCCGAAGCTGGGCAGCTTTAGTGAAAATTATAAATGAGGGATTCTAAGGATGGAATGAGGTTGAAAGTGCATTATGAATGCAGACAATATTTTTCTTCATTAATTTATGAAGAAAATCCACATTTTATTATTGTAGAAGCATGGTCTCTTTCTTTAAAAGAAGAGGCACCTGAACTATTTTATATTTCACAGCTTTGCAGTGTGTATGCATTCAAACCCTTTGTAAACAGATACAGTCCCATGACAAAGGCAGGACTGGTGCCTGTTCTAGTATTGCTGCTCACACTTTATATATCTAAAGCCTAATCCTGTAAGGTGTTTTACTAGTTTTAATTTTGGCTTCATTCAGTATGAACTGTAGGCTCAGCGCTCCTTATGGATATTTTGCTGTCATGCAATTAAAGTTCAATAGTAAGTTTTGAATACTAGCTTTCATTATAGATGATGAATGCTTGTCATTTAATGTTAGTGATATAAGTATTGAGACAGCTTATTTTGCTCACATAGCACTTTAGGTAACATACATGCAGTTCTCCAATAAACACCTATTTCACTTCTGTTTTCTCTCTTGTACGCAGATTTCTCAGCATGTGATGCCACTGGATGAGCAGGAAGAATGGCTTTATAAATGTGTGCATTCCCTCTTGCGTTAAACAGTCCAATTAGAGAGCTGTTCCCTGGCAGCTTTCAGACTAAACCAGGAATCTTTATGTTAGCTTCTAGAAAATTTATAGTCTTGTCCTTCTCAGAAAGCTGGCATACATTCATTCTTTGCAGTTTGATGTGTTAAAGCCAATGAGTCCTGTAAGTACTTACTTATTTCTGATACCACGTTTCTGCCAATGGCTCTTAAGAAACGTGTCTAGAGATAGCTTAGGGATGGAATAACTGCAAGTATGTAAAATCCTTTGACAGAGTAGAGTATTCATCATGTATGGTCTAATGAAGTACATTGGCATAAGAACATTGAGACATGATAAAAATTAGTGTTCAGTAATACAGCTGACACTTGTAATATAATTGTATTTTATAAAGGCTCGTTTCCCAAAATATGCTCTGGTTCTCTGTAACATGTAATGTAGTTCCAGCACATGCTGGAACTGCTTCACTGAGGGAAAACTTGCTTTGTTAAACGGGTCTGATGGATTCCTAATTAAACATTCCTGTGATTTTGATGTAAGAAGTGTAAAGGGGTGGGGTTAATGATTTTATTTTGACACCTGATAAAAGCTTTGGTTCTTTCCATTTTTTAATATTTTTTTTTTGTTGTCATTTGATGACAATGTTAATCTTACACTTGTTCTGAGTAATTACTGACTGGGTTTGTATTCTTTTATATCAAATAAAGTTTGTATTCTAATATGCAATAAGGAAATAACATTGTTTGAGGAAAATGAAGGTTTGTCTTGGGCTCTTGACTGTTAACAGCCAGTAATTATTTCCAGGGAACTGAAATACAAAGACTGAAGTCCATCAAGTTAAGGCTGCAATAGGAACAAAACCCAGCTTTGAGGTACAAAAAATATTTGGCCTTTTATATTTGTCTGGCTGCTCTGAATGTCTTTTAGTGTGGAAAAAAATTATGACCCTGACCACTGGATGCTTAAAAGTGTCTGAGTTTAAAATAGACGTTAAATGTATGTGTGACCTCTTCTGCAAGGGCAGCAAGTAGTCTTGAAAAGCTATGTTTATCTGCCAGCAACTCCTGCACTTGCTGTCGCCCTGCTGTAATTGTACACTGGGCAAGTAAATGTCAGTTACAAAACGAGAGCTCTGCCGGAGGCCAGGTGCGGCTTGCACACTTTACCAATGGGCAGGTTTAGGGGGATTCTTTTAGATTTCCATATTTTTTTTTCTTAGCAAGTACAGCAAAAACCATTTTCATTTTCAGAACTGTCTAAAAGAAGTTATAGTGAGAGGCCCCACAAACATTTGGTAGTTTCTAGCAAACAACTGAGTTCTGTAAATGCCGCCGCGGGCAACACGTGGTTGCGTCAGAAGGAAGTTCCTAGCTACACCTTTAAGAGGGAGCTGGGAAGTAATGAGGTGCTCTCTAGGTACAGTACTAAAGCAAACACTCCATTATTTGCATTTCTTTTGCTTAGAAAGTCATCTTGTTAGATGTGTCAGGAATCCATATGCTACTCTTTCCGCATTGTAGGAAAGAAGTGGCTAAAACAGAAGTACTTAGCTAAGGAAACACTCCATGTGGAAAGACATGGTTTGCAGCAGGTTAGGGTCCAGTTAAACATGAGACAGCAAAACTGAGAGGAACATTTTTTCTTTCCTGATCCTCTTGCTGCTAGGAAGAGTTTCTTTATCTAACTTTTTGGGTGGGAACATAGGCTAGTTTTCTTCTCCTTCATGGTAGTTCCTATGTTCTCTGCCCTGGAGGAGATGGGGATAGGGATCTCGGTTGTATCAGTGGAGGCTTTTCCTGTTAGCTCAGAGTCCAGGTACCACTAAGGTGGAAAACCATTCTGATGCTCTTTTTAAGGTGGAGCACAGGTGTCAGCTACAGGCCGCTTATTCAAGGGGAGACATTTGGGAGTAAAGAGTTCTGATCTGAAATTCTGGAATGTTATCCTTTCTTTTGTGAACAGAGCTATAACAACAATATGGCTTATTCCTGGCTTTGCCCCCGTGGGCCTTCCCAGCATACTCCTTGGGGCACTGGGGGCGTGTCCTGCCCGCTGAGGGCCAGTGGGGCTATCCTGCTGGTGGCCCTGATAGTGAAAATGCTGGCAAATAAATTCTTTTAAGACTCTAAAGCTCATTTTTTAGTTTTAGAAAGCAGGCATCCTTTATCAGACTTGGGCAGCATACGGAAGTGATCATCAGTCATACGTAGCAAAACCAGAGCTGGTTACAGGATGGATTTCCCACTTACTTACATATGTATAAATTTTCCCATAAATTTCTGTTCCTTTCCCAGGTCTAATTATGTTATTATGAACTTCACAAGTCAAAACTCCTGCTAACTTGGAACTGGCTCCAGCTCTGCCTGACCTTGCATTTGAGATAGCGGGAGACTGCAAACAGAAGGGAGTTGAGAAGATGCATCTGTTTAGCACAGATCACATTGCGCACAAGACGTTGTCATCCTCACGGAATGAACAGGGCCTGGAAAAACATTATCTAAAAGAAAACCCACTACCAGAGGGATATTCTGTCTCACTTTCAAAGAACACAATTACTTAAGATGAAACTTTACTTTAGCTTACATCAAAATATTCCACTTTTTGTAATAGTAACTGGTTCTTGTATCAGCCCTGGGGACATAAAGGGTGTATACCGGGCCGCAGCACCTCAGTCCTGTCCCTGAGGCCACGGAGGTCCCACTCGAGGACGCAGCACCTCAGTTGTGACCTTGGGGACATGGAGGTCCCACGTGACGCCGCAGCGCCTCAGTCCTGTCCCCGGGGACGCGGGGGTCCCACGCCAGGGCTCATCGCCCCCATCCCCCCGCCCTCGCCCGCTCCCATCTCGCAGCCCCGCCGGGACGGGGATGGGCGGCGATCCCGGCGCTGGCACCGCCTTTAAGGGGCGGGATCTGTGGGTGCCGCGGCTGCCCCGGAACCCGGCGCGGTGCCCCGCCATGGTGCGCATCGAGACGGTGAAGAGCAAGCCCTACGGCGACCAGAAGCCGGGGACGAGCGGGCTGCGCAAGCGGGTGACGGTGTTCCAGAGCAATGCCCACTACACCGAGAACTTCATCCAGAGCATCCTGGCCACCGTGCCGCCCGCCGAGCGGCAGGAGGCCACGCTGGTGGTGGGGGGGGACGGCCGCTTCTACATGAGGGACGCCATCCAGCTCATCGTGCGCATCGCGGCCGCCAACGGGGTACGGGGAGCGGCGGAGGGATACGGGGGGCTTTGCTGCCTCTGAGCGGCTGTGGGTGGAACGGGAGGCGGAGTGTCCCTCTGACAGCGTGTTTGCTTTAAAACGGTGTTTTTCCAGGCACTGTTCGTTCCTTGAGGATGACGGCGTCTTGTGTGCAGTGTAATCTGTGCTGAGCAGAGGTGTCTTCTCTAATCCCGTTTTCAGTCTCCCCCTGTGTCAAAGGCAAGGTCAGGCAGAGCTGGAGCCAGCTCCAAATGAGCAAGAGTTTCCGCTGTTGTGTCGTTCATAATAGCGTTAAAATTAGTCCTTAAAAAGGAGTAGACAATGCATAAGTGGGTAATCCATCCTGTCCCCAGCTCTGGTCTGGCAGCACAGGATTGATGGAGATTGCTCCCTCCTGCTGCCCAGGCCTGATACAGGATGCTCGCTTTATAAAACTCCAAAATGAGTCTTAGAGAGTTTATTTGTCTTCATTTTAGACTAGACATAGGGAGGAATTTGTTCACAATGGGAGTGGTGAGGCACTGGCACAGGTTGCCCAGGGAAGATGTGGCTGCCCCATCCCAAGGTGTTCAAGGCCAGGCTGGATGGGGCCTTGGGCAGCCTGATCCAGTGGGAGGCATCCTTGACCGTCACAGGGGGTTTGGAATTAGTGATCTTTAAGGTCTTTCTGACTGAAACCATTCTATGATTCTATGGTTTTCAGTATCAGGGTGACATCGCAGCCAGCATGGGCGCAGCTTGTATCTCATGCATGGAAAACGCACGGGTGGTTTCACCTCCCTGAGAAACCTGCAGGAGCGATCAGCCCTCTGTGTGTGCCAGGGTGGGCAGTGCAGCCTTCCCCCAGCTGTTTTCCTTGCTTTGGGCGACAGCTGTGTTCTTCAGACAACAGCACAAACCGGGTGCGGAGCAGCATTGACTCCACAGCACTGGACTGCATCTCATTGCTGCTGGAGACTTCATCCCTGTTGATGGGACACTTGACTCCTCAGAAACAAGCTTTTTTCCTCACGGACCAGCAAGGAGAGTGAGCGAGATGAGGTGCTTGGTGATTCGGGTCACACATTGCAGTAAAACCTTAGAGTATCCGTTTTGGCTTCCCAGTGCCAATCAGGTGCCTCAGCACCTTTAAATGTCTGGCTTCTTAAGCAAAAGTAAAATTGAGATTGCTGCCTTCTTACCACATAAATTATGAAGCAATTTTTTTTGTTTCAGTTTGAGCCACATAGAAATTTGTCTTTTATGGTTTGTGGTAACTGTTCAACTTTCAGTCCATGTCCCAGCATCCCTTAACAGCACTGGCCTCACTGTGAGCACCTATGGAAGTGATGGATAGTGCAGCTTTCTGTGATGGGGAAAGCGACAGACACTAGTTTATTTGTTCTAAGAAGGGGTTGGAGTTGGAATGTACAGCATTCATGCCTGACCGCGCACACAGACAGCACCTTGGATCCCTATGAATAAGCAGGCTGGCAGACTTATTTCCTGGTATAGAGCCTTAGTTTGTGCTGATTTTTAGAGGTGCCCCTTGGCCTGGTGGGATGTGGCAGCCTTGCAGGCACCAAGGAGTTCTCTGTCATCTACACCTCAGCTCAATCCCAGAAGGAAGCAAGGGTCTGAAGGTGAAACCATGCTGGAGTCTGATTAGGTGTCTTCTTGGAGAGGATCGAGGACCAGTCTGTGCTCAAATCCTCCCCTCTGATCGTGCAGACACTCATGTGCTCACAGAATTGCAGCATTGAGCTGTCTGCTAGAACTGCAGCAGTAGGTCCCAAGGGATGCACTCGCTAGCCGGTATCTGCTGGTAGAATTTTGTCCGTGTGAATTCAAAAGTGCTATGACAGAAAGTCAGAAAAATGTTCTGGAAAGGCAAGAGAGGAAACAGGAGGTAGAGGAATAAAACAAGGGGAAGAATGAGTGGGTTAAGAGCCAAGACACTAGCGTACAAAGTGAGACATTTTATTTTAAAAGCTTTTTGTTCTGAATTGTGAATTTATAAAACAAGGTAATGACCATGTCCTAAGACAAAACGTTAGACTATTTCAAGCAAAAATTTGGTGGTGTTACAGCATTACCAGTCATCTAATGACGGAGGTTTTCTATGCCTTTGTTGTAGCAGAATGAAGGTAGTGGTATAAGCTTGCCAAGGTATTGTGGAGTGCCTTGAAATCACCCCATTTCTCCCCCAGGAGATTCAGAGAGGACTGGCAGGTGAAAAGTGCTGCAAAATCGTAGGTCTAAGTATCTCACTTAGAAAAGAGAAGGGAAAAGACCTCAGAAAGGAACACTGAAGAGTAGAGTAAAATATCCCTCAAATTCTCTAATAAATGAACAGCAGGTAAAGCCTGAATAAGTGACAAGAAGTAAGTACAGTGAAGTGACCTGCAGAATACAGAACAATTGAAAGCTTGATATACAATTGCTGGCTAAATTTGAGTGGCAGTGGCTTAAATATACTGCAAGTATTGCATTGCCAAACTTAAGAATGGCAAAATTATCAAGTTCCAAGAAATGAGATGACTAAAAATAGAAAGTTTCTTTAGCAAATGTGAAATGCTAGTTTGTAATAAATTTCTGTGTATCTGCCTTCCTATATTGGAATGGTTCTATATGCTTGCTTCCTAGTTTCTCCCTGTAACTGCAAGTGCTGGTTCCCCCATAGTTACCATGGTGTGGTTGAGTGAGAACCTATGAAAATCCTGTTTCTTCATAATACATGTGAAGTAACTGGAAGTGGCCAGCCCTTCAAAGAGAATAGTGAACTACTTCTTTTACTTGATAAGAAAGTGTGCTGCAGTACAGAGAACACGTGGTGACTCATTCCTGGAGACTCTGGTTTTGTCTGAGTGCTGGAGTTCTTTGGGAGGGGTCTCCTGCTTCCAGAGAGAACTCCAGAGCTGGCTGCAATGCCCTGCCTGGGCACCTGAACTGACAGTGCTGTTTTGTCTGTAGAAAAATGGTTATTACAGTGCATGTAAGGGGGCTGGTGTGTAGGTATAGTAAGAATGTGATAAAAATGGAAACAAGCTTTAGCTTTTCTGACTGCTTGGTTGCCAGGGCACGTTATACTGATCCATATCCATATGTCTCAAGTCAGGCAGCATGCCAGCTGTCCCAAAGAAAGTGCTGGAAAACTGTTTTTCTGGTCCTATGGAGTAAGACATGTTTTGATTAATAATTTAAAATCACGTGATTTTAGGATCTGGTTGAGCGGTCCTCTCAAGCCATAGGAGACACCTGAGGACCACAGTTTGTGATTGTTAGTTTTACAGTGCGGAAGGAAAGGATGCTAAAGTGAGTTTTAGTTTTGTCTCCATATGGAATGGTTAATATATAACCAAGTACTTGTATTTGACTAGCCACGACTGACTTTGTAGTTGCATGATTAGGGAGTGTTTACCCTATTTATAACTTTGCATTTATACAAATAAACTAGAATAGAGATTGTTAGTTTTGCCATTCTCAGTTGGCGTGCCCTGTAGCCTACCTGCTTTGTTTTGGTCTGTTGGGCCAGGTTTTCTTGATGTTATTCCAACATAGTGAGTCTGAATCCTTAATTGCGTGAATAAAAGCTTAAAAGCTCCTGTTGAAGCTCTGCCTGTCAGAGTAAAGTTGTGGCTATACAGTATCTTCATGTCAAAAGTGTGCAAAAGTTACAGAATCAGAGCTGTAAACCTAGATCTGATCATGTAGGTGGCAGCAGGTTGATTCACTAACATTGTCACCTGCTATTGAACAAATTTACTGTGCCCCTGGTTCCTTCTTAAATAAACATATTTCAAAGTCCTGCAAAATAGCCACATTAAAGTAAATTGCTTGAAGGTGTTTTGAATGCCAAGCAGTGCTTTGCATATTAAATGCTAGCCTGGTTTTGTTTTACTGCTGCGGGACAAAGAGTGCTTTTATTAAAAATACTACTCTCTGCCCTAGAAAGTCAGGTTTCCTGGCTTGCCTGCTATAAAGCTGCTATAAAGCTTTTTTTGCCACTTAGTTACTCCAGGGAAACCAAGTGTTTTAAGGTCTATTGCATTGCTCTGTTTGCCACTGCTCTGCTTTTGTAGCTCTGCTCTCTTTTTCTTTGTGCTATTCTGCCACAGCCGCCAGACCAGTTCCCGTTCTGATGGTGCCACTGAGCCCATAACAAGCGATACGGTGCGGTGCAGGCCTCAAGAGCCACATTCTGGTGCCGGCTAGAGTGTGCCCATGTTCCCGGCCTCGGCATCCGAGCTGGGAAAGGAGCATAGTGGGACTGGCACATCTGTGATCTGCTTTGGGCCTGCTGATGGAGAGTGGTCATCATTGCTTGCACCTGTCTTAGCCTTACTCGGTTATCTTGTCTAGTTTTTGTGAAACCTGTTACTGACATCTCTGCTGCTTGTTCCTGGCTCCACACAACACTGTGTAGTCAGCCTTAGCCTTGTTAGTTTTCAGGCTGTCATCCATTCAGCAATTGACATCATTATCCTGAAGAACAGACTCCCTCAGTCTTCAGGGTCAGATCATCCCTTTATGTAAAAGCTCCTGGTATTAAAACCATCAAGCTGAAGTGATCATAAAGTTCTTCTGAAAAGCAGTCTCTGTGTACCAGAAGTAGATGCGGTGATGCTAGATCCTAGAGGCCATTAGGAAAAATTGCTATTTCTGGTCTTTCTTTTGTTACTGTTTTTCTCAGAAGGTGAAGGGGAAATTGAGCTCTGATACGTAAAGTGAGGAAATAGATACCTATTGTGCCATGAGCATTCCTGTTCAGATATATCCTAGCTTCAGTTTATGGTGGGTTTTAGAAGACAGCCAATGATGCAGCAGCTCTTAATTGCTGGAGAACGCGTCTATGCTAGCTTAGCTTCTTTTAGCCTGTGAAGTTAATTGGCTTATAGCAGTTTACATTGAAGGTTATTAAGGCATTGGTCAGGTTGTCCAGTTTCAGTGCCTTTTGGAATTCCAAACTCCTACAGTAATGAAACTGCAGCTCAAGGGAGAGCTACGGTGCTTTGTGGCTAATCTCTGCAAATCCAACAGACAGGGAGTTGAAATTCATACTAGCAGGGATTTAACTGTAATCTCCTGGAACAATGACTCTGTATAAGCAGAAACCTCAGCTCTGGCTGTGCTGGTAGAGCAGCAGGACAGAATCTAATGCCTTCTCTTTGTCAAGGCAAAGTTTGGAATAGCTGGACTGAGTAGTTGCTGCTCAGGGCAGGGCCTAGGTTACCTCTCCACAGCCCTTCCAGCCCTCTTTCCTGCTACTGTACTTTCGCTGCTTTTTACCCTGAACCTACAGACAAATCTTTTCTAGCACATCCTAGTAAGTCTGTGATAAAATGCTCATGTATGGCTCCCCATCACCCCTTCTATCCATGCTATTTCCTGCTGTGCATAGCCACCTCCCCATCACGTATACGTGCTGTGGGTTACTAGCTGGCTGCCAGGCAGCAGCTTCGCTCTGTACAGCTCAGGCCAGAGACCCCATCCCTGATTTTGCAAGGTTTAACCAGGTCTGTCTTTGGTCCTCTTGCTAGCACCTAGCCGAGTCAGCCAGTGCCCTCCCTCCCACCTACAAGGTTGTCTGCATTTTGTAATTCTGGATTTCTTGGGTTCACCTACTGGTTTCTGTGAGGACCCAGGGACAAGGGCTATCTCGCAGTGGACTGGGGCCAGGGATCCCAGAGCTTTCCTGGAACTGCTCGAGGTAAGCCAGCTGGAATCCCTCTCCCATCTCCCAGTTCAGGGACAGAACAGCAAACACTAGGGCAGTCCAAGGTAATATGCAGGTTTGAGTGTGCTTCGAAAAGGTGACCTTTGAACAGAAAATTTCTCAGTCTGGGTTGTGGATATGTACTTCTCTTCCGGCAAAGGGAAGATCAGCCCCTACTGATGCGACAAACCTGGAGCCCATCACTGTATCTATAGCAGCCCTGCAGATGGTGGTTTCATCCCTAGGCCTGCAGAGCCCTTTCTCTTCCACACGTCTAGCTTGTCACTTAGTTTTAACTGGGATGCAATGTAGGTACAGAACAATGTCTCTTAATTCCGGAGTTACTCCTATGTACATGGTTGCATGGATATGTACTTATGGTGTTGAGATGGTGCCAGATATTTTGCCTCTCTGGAACTCTACAGCAATTTCAAAACCTAGATTTTTAATTAATTCTTATGGTAACAGAGTTTTGCAGTTGGAGTAGTACTCCTTGCATGACTGATAGGCTTGCAGTTAGTCTATTTATTTTACGTTGGCTCCATTTGTCTTGGCATTGCCAAATGTCACACAGAGAGCAGTGACTGCCTACACCAGAGCTGTACTCAGGCAGAAAGTGCATGTTTTTGGCAGCTGAACAGCGGCGTTGTTCAGGGCTGTTGGCACCCTCTGATGGTGAGTGTGCAGGCAGCAGTGCAGAGACTGGGACTTCTCTGTGGGCTGAAGTTGGGGAAATTGCAATTTCTGTCTGTCTTAAAGGAAAATGGCAAAATAAGTGTAAAAAACCTGATTTGTCTCTGTTTGTGCCCTGGAGTTTCATGCTGTTTACCTTTTCAACTAATCACAGAAAAAGTGTAAGAGTAATACTCACTGAATGAGGAGAGAGAGGTGTGAGAAAAAGGAATGGGAAGAAGCTGAAAGGTGAGGGGAAGGGCTGCTCACAGAGAAGAGGGCATTGTGGATCCTGGAGAAACCTGGCCCGAAGGTGTTTGCAGGAGATGAGAAAAGAGAATTACTGTTCAGTCTGGCTTTTGCGTAGTGGGTTTTCCCTCCCCCAACTATTTTGCCTGCCTGAATGTCGAAATATAAGATTGTAGCGCAGAAGAAGGCTGTGCTGAGGATGGGTTAGTGTTGGACTGGTCTCAGAGTTGGGGAAGGCTCCAGGCAGCCGTGGTCCCAAGTGGGTGGAATAAGGGAAGATGGCAAAGCTCATTCACGGGGAGAGGGGATGTGGCAGGGACCGACAGTATGGAGTGATAGGAGGAGCTGCATGCTCTGCAGTGTTTTACTGAAGTTTAAGTCCTCTCAGTGTAGCCTTGTTTGTCTTTTTATCATTAACCAAAGTCAACAGGTAGTTCATAGTTTCAGCTCTGTTCTTGCATGTCTAAAGTGCAAGACAGTAGGACCTAAGTTGGCAAATATCCCTGCCTACGGCTAATCAGCTGTTTGTTGGGGGAAACACCCTTACCAGCCTCTGACTGTCCTGAGGAATGAGAGACCTGGGAAATGTAACTACAAGGAAAAGTTGAGGAGATTGTTTACCCTTGGAAAGATAGGGCACTCAGTCTATATGCTAAATGATTTTTTTTAATGTGTGAGGAATTGTCAGGAAGAAGATTGTGATCAATTTGTTTTCTGAGTCAGCTCAGAATGATTTAAATCAAAGCAAGGAAGATGTGTAGCAGATTGTAGGAAAACACTTAACTGCAAGGCTAATTATGCACTGGCACAGCTTACCCGGAGAAAAACATTTCAAGAACAAGTAATATGAACTATCTGGAGGATGCCCCAGGTGTATTTGATCCTGTACCGGTTCTGGGCAGGCAGTGGATGACCTGCTGAATTCTTTTCCAGCCTGTAAATGATCTGTGGTGATCACAGTTCTTCAAGCAAAGCCTCCCAGATCATAGATCAAATGCACTTCCCCAGTCTCTGTTCCAGTCCTTAAGGTGGTCAGGATCCACATTTCGTGAACTTTTTTCACCTCTGAGTCTTCTGGCAACTATGTGATCACCAGCCTCTGTACCGTTCCTGGTTGGCCAATTACTGGTGATTTGGTTTATCCCAATTAGTGATGCACATGTTGCAGGAAAACCCTGGGACTGGCTGAACTTCACAAAGGCAGGGCTGGTGGATTTGCCGTTCTTGTCCCTGTGCTTTTTATGCACTAGCTCATCACTGAATTTTGTATTTTGTTTGAAAGAAAGTGTTTCATTTTATGTGCATAAGCATGACACTAATGACCAGCACCTTCCTCCCCATCTTAATTTACTGTGATTCCTCTGCCCAATACATGTGCACTTAATTACGAGCACAAAAGCCTGCATAGGGCTTTTCCTTGCCAGTAAGTCCATATGCGTCTCCATTCAGCCTCCTCCCGTCACTTAATGCTGTGGCATTTCACAGGGCAGTAGGTTTATCTGGCCAGGAATAAGAACGAAAGAGCTTGCTTTGGCCTTTTCCTGCCAGGGGACTGTCCAGTGTGAGACTCCCCATAGCTCAGTTTGGGGGCTGGATTTCGTTTTCTGTGCCACTAGAGGGAAACCTGTGCCTTTGCCTGAAAGTAAAGGGCATCTCAACTCTAGGATGCTGAAATAGCATGGATGTGTACAATACAAATGAATTGTTTTTAGCTGCATGACCCAGGAAATCTCGCTGTTAGTGTAAAATATGAGTTGTCCTAGTTCTGCAGAACATCTTTGGTGGTGAAGAGAAAGGAATTAAAGAGTCAAATTCTGAGCCCATGCAAAATAAATTGCTTCTGGAGCACTAAGACGAAGGCTCTGGATTGATCAGGCAGGATGGATTGGTTCACATGCAGTGTGTTCAGGTCGGCACCCTGCGTTGTCCTAGCTTTTGTCTAAGCCAGTGCTTGCCTCTTGGCAAGTCTGAATGGGAAACTTCATGGGGTGGCAGCCTTGGGATTCCCACAGGTGGCTGAAATAGCTTTGCTTTCCAAGAGCAAACCTGGATTGGATTCCCCTTTCTTGGGAATTAAATCGCCTCCCGAGCGAGCAGACATGAGAATTTGCCTGGTTCCTTGGCTCCCATGCAGGACCTGGCTGACACCTTTGCAGGAGGTCAAGTAGAGCCTTTGCCTCCAAAGGTGGTTTTCTGCCTTCAGTGAGGTGTCTTCTCAGGCTCATACAAATTATCCAACTCAGTTTGGATGTAGTGATGAATGTAACAGGATCTCTTTACTCCTTGGAAGAAAATCTGTTAATTTTTGGAGCAGTGACAGAGTTAGGACCTTGGGAAACAGCCCTGTGAGAGCATTTGTAAATAGTCACAATTCAGCTGTGAACATATCTCGTCCCCGCCCTGCTTTTTAATAACCGTGCAAACTGAGTCATTACGAAGTGTGTGTTCTTCGGTTGTCCCAGTGATGTTTATAAATTGTTTCTAGCAGCTTGGACAGAGGACTCCGAGCATTGCTGAAGAGTTTTGAAGGAAACTCTGATTCAGTCTAGCATTCAAATTTACCTTCTCCATGTTCGGAAAGATGATGTTTCATAAAAGTTTCTTGGTATCTGAGTCTCTTCTGTATGTGTTTAAGGTGCTGCGAAATGAATAACTTTATTCAATGCAATTTTCCCAAACATTTGATAGTTTTTTTGTTTTATTTTTAATAACTCTGGGTGCCCTTGGTGAGGATGTGTGGGTATTCAGCTGAGACTGCTGTTCTTGTGGCTTTTAGGCACTCTGGATTTTAATTTAGTCAAACAGAAGTTGACCCAGTATTCATTGTGGATAACATCCCTGTCTTTGAGCAGGAGCCCATGGAGAAGTCATGTTGTCAAAGCAGGAGTTGTATGAGCAAACTGTAGGTAACAGATCTGTAGCCTTCCATTTTAAGAGTGACCTTTAACTCACCAGACTTTGCAAAATAACTTCAGCAAAGTGCTGCCGTGCCTGCTGGAGGTTTACCTCCTGGGGACCTGCTGCCCTAGGGAGCTGCACAGCCTGGCGCTGCTGTGCAGATCTGCTTGACTGGCAAAAAAAGCTGGGCTCCATGCCAGGGCAACACGTCGGTGCATCCGAGCAGAGGGCTGAGCCGCTCATTGCCTCCCTCGTTGCTCCTGCCCTAAGGGAGAATCAGATGGATTGACAGTGCTGGGCTCCGGTGGGTGATAGCACAGAATGGCAAGGAGCTGTGCCTTTGGAGAACAGAAGGTGGTAAAGATTACAAAAATCCCCTTTTCCCAGGCCTTTCAGTGAGGGACAGCAGCGTGGAATTCTGTATTCTCCATGACATTGATCCTCCATAACAAGTGCAAGGAAACGTCTTCAGTTACAGAAACCATGTTCAGCTGGAGGTTCAAGGAGCTATTTTTGGGTGCTCGGCGTCTTCACTGAACTTCTAATAGGTGGGCCATTGCTGGTGTCAAGATTAATTTTTGTATTTTGACATAATTTACTTTTTAAATGCATTTGTATGACCAAAGAACATGGAAGACGCTCCTCTGCCTCTGTTGACTGTGCCAACAGCTCCTTACAATGATCAGAAACCAGGAACCAGTGGATTACGGAAGAAGACCTTTTATTTTGAATCCAAGATGAACTATTTGCAGAATTTTATCCAGAGTATATTTTATTCTATAGACCTAAGAGATCGACAAGGATCTTCTATGGTAGTTGGAGGTGATGGGAGATACCTTAATAAGTCTGCAGTGGAACTGATAGTCCAAATGGCTGCTGCCAATGGGGTTGGTAAATGCTAAATCACTAAATTCCTATACTTGCGTAGCTAATAAATGTGGAAAACGGTAAGAAATTAGTCACTATGAGATTTAATTTCCCAAGGACTTTATTCAACTGCTGATAGTTAACTTTTTATGGAAAATCAGTTTAATAGTACAGAAATTACTGTTTTTTCATTTTTAAGTGATGCAGTTGGATAGAAGTATGTGGGAATGCACTTGCAGCAGGGAAAATAAATCTAGCGTGGTTTTTGTGTGTTCTCATTTTGTGTTTTGACATGCACAAGCTACTGGCACCTGTGGATTTCATAGTCTCTCCATCAGATCATAAAACCCTGATATTGTTCAGAAGCAAAATACCTAGTAGAGCCGTGACTCAATGGCAGCTCGGCAGAAGCTCTTTCAGCATTGATGTGAGCTGCTCATCAAACGAAAAGGCAAAACACGGTTGTTTCTTTGTCACCAGGTATAAGTTGTGCTTATGTAATAAGTACTCCATGAGCCTTTGGAAACTGAAGTAAGATGAGAACAAACAAGTAGCAACCTTTACAGTGGTCTCCTATTGTGCTGGAAATGTGTGTCTTGGAAGTAGAAGAGAAGGCTTGTCTCTTTGCAATAAAGCGCAGCTTGTGCACTGTAAGACTTTTGGACACTGTTTTTTTGTCTCTGTTTCCTTCGTTTTTTAAGAAGAAAGGACCCTGCTGTCTGTCCTGGGTCTCTTAGTGCACAGCTAATGTTATGCTAAGAGACCTGACTCAGGAATTTTTTTGACAGAAAAACTTATCTGATCTCAACGGGGTAATTAGTAGTGAATGGGAGACTAGGAAGAGAGCTTTTTTTTTTTTTCCTTTTTTTACATCAATACGTATCATGTTTTGAGTATGCAAAAATTTCTTTGTCACTGTGTGGCAGAGACAGGTACTGTTACCTCCAGAAATGTCGGATCAGTAGGATTTCCAAATCGCACCAAGCACACTTGCTATGTCGGTAGCATCACATTGCATGTTTGAAATGATTGTTTGTTTAAAGGAAATGGCCAAGGTAGTTTGTTGCCTGACCTGACTCATATAAATAGAAACGTCTCTATTCAGATACTGTAACTGTGACAGTAAATAGGATTGGCGCATCTTGTGGTGCCTCTCTCTTACAGAAATAGAGCTGGAAAGGTGTGCTGATGACACAATGAAGCTGTAGAGACCAGCTTTTCTGACCCGGGAAACAGGGTTTAGTTGTGAAAGCATCAGCCTGTGTTATTGAAGGGAGGAGGAGGGGGAATCACAGGACACCTCCTTTATTGCCCATGTGCATCTTAGTGGAGCTTTCAGTAAAATCAGGGTGGAAGTGTTGCCTGGATTGCTTTGAAGAGCTGTAAGCCAAAATAACCACCCAGAGTGGGTCTGTTGGTGAATGGGTCACTTTCTGTTCTGTGAAAGGTATTTCTGCATCACATTCTTAGATTTTTCTTGTAAGAAATTCTAGAGAATAGATTGAGTGTAAGTTGCTCAGCACACTGCTACACTGAGCAACCTTTTCCAGTGGTTACAGCAAAGGATTTAGCATTCGACGGGTGGGAAATGATAACTGAAAGCCAACGAGGACCCTAAATCAGACAGCAGCTTGTATGAAGACAAGTTTTTGCTTTTTTTCCTTCCTTGTGGCAGGAACAGCAATGCACATGCAAAAGCCGCAGTTCAGATGTGCAGGGAGGATGAGCTGGGTGAGGATTTGATGTGTTCACCCAGCTCTTCTGCAGCTGCTGTGTGTTTTGGGAGGCAAACTCCCTTCTTTTGCCAGTCCTCTGCAGCATCCCTTGAGCTGCATGTGAGGCCTGACAGAGCACGGATGCAGAGGGGTGTTGTAGCTGGACGTGACTCTCTAAGGGAAGCTTTGGAACAGAAGATGAAGTTTTGGAGAGGAGCTTCCTGGAGACTGCATTGATTCTTGGTGAAAGTGAAGGGGCAACCCTTGGAGACTGCAGTAAAACACAAGACAGGGTGTGCTGGCTTAGTCTGAGAATGGGGAAAAAAACCAAAATCCGTGTAGGTTGGGCTACTTTGAATTAAATATGTGGCATAATAAAGCAGTGTGATCAGCTAGATGGCCACTGTGGGGGCTGTAGTATTAGCTACTACAGCCAGCTGAAAGAAGAGCATTGGATTTGGGTTTATAAACTGCTGCTTCACGTTTATGCTCGTTGTTTGCTAGAGATGCAGTTCTTTTAGTGACACCTTGTTTGCCCAGCTAGTCAGTGACAGCTGTAGCACGTAATAACTGATGGGCAGTGAAGCTGGGGCTTAGCACGAGGCAGTGCCACCGGAGAAGAATCACAGTCATCCAGTGCCCTTGGCTTAGCACCGAATGTGGCCCTTCAGTCTGGGAACGCTGCCTTTTGTTTTCTGGTGTATCTTGTGTTTGAATGAAATTCCTTCTCTTTTCTCAGTTATTTACAGGGTCTGATCTCCTTGCTTGATGGAGAGCAGTCTGGTATTTTTTTAAAAATCTCTCACCTCATTTGGAGCCTATGGTAAAGAGCATGTTCTTGCAGAAAAATATTCATCTTCTAGTTTATTACATGAACTCCAGCAACCGGATCCTGATTAACTTGTATTGCTTAGCACATTGGTCTGGATTTAATCTTGGTGATATTACTAAATTTATGGGAATGAGGTGTTTTACATGGTGCGAATAAGAGAATCTACAGCTGGTCCCATGGGAGTAGTGATGTTCAATTTTTGTTTTGTTTTGGCTTCTCTCAGTCCAATTGTGTCTTCTGAAAGCTCGAGACCATAGCCAAAGGGCGGGATTTTTGGGGGGTTGTTATTTAGATGCCTCTGGAAAGCTCAGCTTTTCAGTAGAAGCTGCAATTTCTAGTTGAGCAGCAGCATTCATAAAGGAAAATGCTAAAAAGGCACAACAGAGTGGGGTCAGATGCTGACCTTCGCTGTACCCAGTGGAGAGCTTCGGCAGCCATCCAGGAACAAGCTGCTTGCTTGTGGAGAAGCAGCACTTGTCCTGTAGGCTCTGGTTTAGCTATTGCCAGCATTTAGGGTTTTCGTGGTTTTGCTGGATTTGGAACTCATGGTGGTTTGTTTTGCTCTTTAATTTTCAGATTGGCCGCTTGGTCATTGGGCAGAATGGCATTCTCTCCACCCCAGCAGTGTCCTGCATCATCAGGAAAATCAAAGCCATCGGCGGCATCATTCTGACAGCCAGCCACAACCCTGGTGGGCCCAATGGGGATTTTGGCATTAAATTCAATACTGCCAATGGAGGTAAGGTCGCTTGGTTAATTTTGATTTGCTTTGTTTCTGTTTGGCCATTTCTTGTGGTGACCTCAAGGCACCTAATTTAACTGTCTTAATATCGCAGAGGCTCAGTGCCCTGAGCAGTGGGTTTGCCTAAACAGAAAGACTGGTTGATCTGCCTCCCTCATACCCTTATATTCCTCTCCAAGTGAGGTATCCCCCCAGCCTCAGGTCTTTTGCTGTACTTCTGAAGTGCACTTCTCTTGCATTCTGACTCTTTAACATCTTCCTCTTTGACCATTTTATCTTGCAGGTCCTGCTCCTGAAGGCATTACGGACAAAATTTTCCAAATCAGCAAGAAAATTGAAGAGTATGCAATCTGCCCTGATCTCCAGGTGGACCTGAGCACCATTGGGAAACAGCAGTTTGACTTGGAGAACAAATTTAAACCATTTACAGGTAAATGACCGTTTCTCTTGGAAAGTTCCCATTCTGGTGGAGTGAATCTGGACCTGCTGTGAACAGGCAAGGACATTTGGTGTTTCTGAAGGACAGATGTGGCCATTCTAACCTCTCAGAATCACAGAATCGTTTAGGTTGGAAAAGACCTAAAAAAGATTGTAGAGTCCAAACAGTAACCTAATGCTGCCAACTCCACCACTAAACTGTGCTCTGAAGTGCCATATCCACAAGTCCTTTAAACACGTACAGAGCTGGTGACTCTACTGCTTCCCTGGGCAGCCTGTGCCAATGCCTGACAGCCCTTTCAGTAAAGTAATATTTCCTGATACTTAGTTTAAACCTCCCCTGACGCAACGTGAGGCCATTTCCTCTTATCTTATCCCTTGTTACTTGGGAGAAGAGACAAACACCCACCTCACCGCAACCTCCTTTCAGGGAGCTGGAGAGAGCGATGAGGTCTCCCCTCAGCCTCCTCCAGACTAAAGAGTCCCAGTTCCCTCAGCTGCTCCTATTAACCCCTGTACTCCAGACCCTTCCCCAGCTCCTTTCCCCTTTTCTGGATGCACTCCAGCCCCTCCGTGTCCTTCTTGTAGTGTGGGGTCCAAAAATGAACACAGGATTTGAGGTGCTGCTTCTTGTCCATTAGATAAGCCAAGCAAGGACATTGTTCCTGGCATCCCGGCATTTTTTTTTTTCGGCCTGCAGCTTACCTTGTGTAGATTCTTTAGTTATATCATTGTTCCTGTCCTACAAAAGGTCATTCAGTAGGTAAATCTGATCATCAAACATCACTAAAATCAGAGACTGTTTTGTCTGTAAGGTTACTGTTAGCACATACTTGCGAAACAGACAACTTTGTAGTTCAAGTGTGTTTTCCTGATTAAAAATTATAGTGTTAATGTTTAATCTTCGCAACTGATTTTTTTTTCCTGTGGTTACACATATAAAAGCTCTCTCTGTGAGTGGAAAGCCATTACATTTCACATCTGACTTCTGTAAATTAGCAGTGAAATATGAAAACACTTACTGCAAGTGTTTTTTACCATCTCCTGATGACCTGTGCTTGTAATTAAAAAAAGTAACTAAATCAAAAGAATATAAAAGTTGGTATTTCTCTTCGTCTCCATTTCTGTATAGAGGGAGCTTTATGTTAATGGGATTTTTGTGACTCTGTCTTTATAAAGTCTGTTAGTTGTGAAGGTGCAACTTTTTGAAACTGTGAGGTGCACAGTTCCCAATGACTTTGGTGGAAATTGGAGATCTGTTTTTATATATGTTTTTTTTTTTTCCATTTTCCCTTAATTCCACTTTCCAGGCAGCAAAGTGGGACTGAGCCCTCTCAGAAGAAGCCCAGGGAGCTGTAGCTGGGAACACTGCTTGTCTTAAGGATTTTGTTGGTTCATTTGGTCTGTAACCCAATTAGCAATGACAGTCTGTAATAAAATTCCTAATATATGACCATTATTATTGTCTTTATGAAATGATTCTATGGGATGTTTAAAGGCTTTATGCTGAGTCCTGGCCCTTTGCACTCAGGACTGTCAGCACTCTGCCACGTGTAGCAAAATCACTTTTGTGCAAAAATTTCAGACTCTTGAGGGTTGGTCTCTACTTACCTTTTTTTTTTTTGCAGTGGAAATTGTGGACTCTGTAGAAGCTTATGCAAATATGCTGAGGAACATCTTTGACTTCAGTGCCTTAAAGGAACTGCTTTCAGGGAAGAACCACCTCAAGATCCGTATAGATGCTATGCATGGAGGTACGGGTGGACTTGGGTTTGTGGGAATGCGGGGCACCAAGTGTCCCTGGGGCTTTGACTTCAGAGAGAAAACATTTTTCTGATATTTATATCCATCATTTGTAAATCTGTTTCTTGTTCTTGTTGCATTTTTCTTTTTGCAGGCACACTTTTTATGGCTTTACACTGTTTTCTTTTGTCACATATTTGGACTTTGGAAGTGTTTGTGGT
The DNA here is from genome assembly GCF_017976375.1 of Cuculus canorus. Taxonomy (NCBI): domain Eukaryota; kingdom Metazoa; phylum Chordata; class Aves; order Cuculiformes; family Cuculidae; genus Cuculus; species Cuculus canorus. Next base: position 18,753,441 of record NC_071408.1, on the reverse strand, counting down.
TCGGGGGGGATGCTGTGTGGCTCACATGTGTCAGTCCACACCTGAGAGACAGAGGAGGTTAGCACTGATGCTGTGATCCAAGCTGCCATGGCAAACTTTACATCAGTCGATGTCTCATGGAGGTCGTAGCAATTAGGCAAAGGTCTGCTCATAGACATTTGAGTACAAAAATGGGACCAGATTGTTTTGTGTAATTTAATCTATGTGCCAAACTTGTGAGTCTCTTTCAACTGACATTTTCAGGAGCACTCTAGCTGTCTTAGCATCTTGTTTCTCTTGTCTCCAGGCCATTCCTATTCCTCTGCTCATTTATTTTTTATTGTCTACATTATTAGCATTTGAGAGCAGTAAATCCTATTGCTGGATGTCTGTGAATCACACATGCATTCTGTTCTGCTGTATGGGGATGTTGTCCTAATACCTCAGTGCACATGGTGCGTAAGCCTTTCACAGTGGGGTCCTGGCTCATCTGCTGAGCCCTTGGCATGGGCTTATCCTCACTTCTAAACCTATGAGTGGTCTCATTTAGTGAGACAGCTCCTCAGCTGAAAAGCTTGCTTTGGCAAGAGCTTGTGTGCCTGGATGGATCAGGCATAAGCACACCTATGTGCTGCCTTTGATGTGAACGCTTGTGCTTTAGTACCATAAACCACATAAACTCACCCAAAGTGAGCAGGGTGGAGGCCTGGGTGGTTCCATGGCTGATTCAGGGCTCCCTGAGGGCAGAGCCTGACTCATTTTGTTTCCTCTCTGTGTTTTGCCATGATAGTTGTGGGTCCTTATGTAAAAAAGATCCTGTGTGAGGAGCTTGGAGCGCCAGCAAATTCAGCTGTGAACTGCACCCCGCTAGAGGACTTTGGTGGCCACCATCCTGACCCCAACCTAACCTATGCTGCTGACCTGGTCCAGACCATGAAGACTGGAGAGTACGACTTTGGAGCTGCCTTTGATGGAGATGGGGTAAATAGGCTGTTCTGTATTCACCTTTTTGCCCTCTAATCAGCAATCGGTCACTGCTCAGCTGATTTTAAGCAGAGAAGGATGGAGGTGAAGACCTTTTTCTTCCTCCCTTTCTGCCTTCTATAATTGTGAATGGAACTGAGCCACTTGCTGTGGCTCAGTTGTGTTTGCCATCACAGCAATAGTTGGCTACTGTGTTAATAATGAAGTGCAAGCTATATTTAAATACCTTTAAAAGTTGTGAAAAATCAGCAGGAAGGTGCAATACTATACAGGCCTTGCTATTTAACTTTTTCAGAACTCTGTTTATTTCAGTAACATTAAAAATCTCTCCGAGTGGTTGGGTTTATAGGCTGTGCCTGCGAAGTAGAACTGCTTCTGCCATTGCAGCCTTTGTGCGCTAAGCAGGTGTGAGAGCTGTTTCTCTCTTGTCTTTATCAGGATCGCAACATGATTCTTGGGAAACACGGCTTCTTTGTGAACCCCTCTGACTCTGTTGCTGTCATTGCTGCCAATATTTTCAGTATCCCTTATTTCCAGCAGACTGGAGTCCGTGGCTTTGCACGGAGCATGCCCACCAGTGGGGCTCTTGACAGGTATCATCTACCTCTGTGTGTGATGGGAGCGGGGGGGAGGGGAGCCCTGCCAAGGGGAGGGACTGTCCCTTTTCTGTGGTTTAACACATATTGTAGTGGGGAGTGAGTGCATGGTTTGGCTGAAGGGTGAAGCAGTGCCAGGGCTGCCATGGGCTGGCTGCCCGGGGAGACAGTGAAGTTTAATGAATTAAATCCTGTCCAGTTACATGACAGAGCTGGGCTCTGCTCTTGGATCTTTCTCTGCTCTACATATAAGGCCAAACAAGTGATCCTTCCCGCCCTTTTTAAAAATTATTCAATATTGATACTTTCTTTGTTAAATGCTTTGAGAACTACAATTTAAAATTGCTTTAGAAAGAGCTAGGTGTATCGGTTCTTCATTTGCACATCCCACCTCTTTCCCAAACATTGCAGTGGGATAGAGTAGAGGATTGCTGTACAAAGAATTGTTAGCTGTAAAAAAACAAAGCAGTGGCATGACCTGCCTTCAGTGTTACCCCAAAGGAGATGCTTGGCATCAACTGGTGCTCCTGCTGCAGTATTTCACATGGGAGCACTAAGAGTCCAGCTGTTATGTAATGTAGCCTTCTTACCTTTGAAGGGTGGCGCATGCTACAAAGATTGCTTTGTATGAAACTCCAACTGGCTGGAAGTTCTTTGGAAACTTGATGGATGCAAACAAGCTATCTCTGTGTGGAGAGGAAAGTTTTGGTACTGGTAAGTCAGTGTTCCTGATTTCACCAATGATGGTATTATTCCTCCTCTTAGGTCTTTATTGTGCTGGGTAGCTCGGGGTTTATCTTTCATGTGTAGCTGCAATACTTTTTAAATAATAAAATTAAAAAGCTTGCAAGAATCACTGGTGGAAATGAATGCAATACTAAAAGTTTTGTTGGACAAGAGCTAGTTCTCCTTTCAGTTATTTGGGAAGGCATATGTAGATATGCAGGAAGTTTAAGGGCCTCTTTACTAGCCCGGTCATTGAGTCTATGGGGATTAAGTGCAGTGTTAAATGTATTTTTCAACTCTTGGTGGCCAGGAAAACCTTCTAAATGTTTTCATTTCTGGAAAGAAATATGGTTTGGAGCATGCAGTTTTATTAGGGAAGGTTTCAGGTCACTATTAAATCTCTGAGCTTAATAGGGCCCTCATTTTCCTGTTCTAAAAACAAGGTATGATTTATAAAGTTTAAATTAACACTTGCCTTTGAACAGTCTAAGCAAGTTATTAGGTTACTGAGAAACAAAGTGAACATCATAAGGAATTTACTAGGGGTGTGCACGTGACACACAACTACTATTTGTGCAGAGAAGTTAAAGTGAGCAGGTTTTGCTCTGCATTGAAGCGGTGTGCTCAAAATGTGCAGTGTTCCCAGAAGACCTTGGCAGTTTCTGAATTCTCCCATGGCATCTACCACATGGTTTTAACATCCTGACTGTGGAAATGGGACCTTCCCTGCATGCAGGAGATCAGCACTTAATTAACATGCAAAGGCTGAGTTTTTATCTGGTCAGAATTCTCTCCGGGCTCTTGTTTTTCCTGTTCTCTGAAGCCCTCTGAAGAGAGGGGTAAGGCACAGGTTCCTGAGGGAATTTAAGTTGGATCAAACCTTGTGTGTTTTCATTCCACCACCCTATTATTAGGCAAAACATTTTAGCCTGTGCATGGGTGTCTTGCAGAGCAGGGATGGCTTTAAATCCCCAAAAGCCTGAAATTAAGTGCTTTTTGGAACTGGGGTGCACAGCTTGACATGAAAGAATTATCCCAGGTTTTCTGTAGCTGGGGAAATGGCATCAGTCTCTGCTTGAAAGCAGTTTGCTGTGGGTCTGAGTCAGTCTTCAGTGGCAATATTTTCACAATCAAATGCTATTCTGATACACAAGATTTGGCCTCGGGTTGGAAGGAAAGGGGAATTTCAGAAAATGTGGTATCTCTGTAAAGAAATCTTGAATAAATCATGAGTAAAGAAAGATTTTGGAGTTTTGCCCTGAATGATTTCAGCATGTGTTAAGTTTATGTTCTGGAGTTTGGCTAATGAGAGGGCACCAGCATTTCAGTAAATAAATAATAACAAAAAGCAGCAAGTGATTCATGGAGCTGCTGATAGGAGATGGCCTCTAATGAGCAGCTCTCTCAAATTGTTTCCATCTTTTATCGTATGAGCAGTGAGCTCATAGTTTCTTTCCATCCCCCAACAGGTACGTGACTCGACGTTACAAACAAAAGCAACCGATTCCATTTGCAGCAGGAGCTCAGGGAGAGGTTTGAGATTTTGGCCATGCAGCATTACATCTGAGCGACCAGAGACTGAAGCAGTTTGGGGGAGGGGAACAGATTAAAAAAGCCCAGGAATTCTGGGCGCCCACTGCCATGCAGAGGTGTTTGTCCATCTGGCAAATGCACTTTAGGGAATGATAAAGGGCAAGGAAGGTTGTTTGGTAGTAAGTTAATGAGGAGTTGTTTGGAGCTGGACAGAATGTGAGTACTGAAGGGGAGAGAGGTGAAGGAGCAGCCAAATAGACCCAGTAAAAATTGAAACAAACTGTGACCCGATGGGATTGGAGTCCAGGAGCAATTAGAGTAATGCAACATGACAATTCCTGCTTGCTTTCTTGGGTATTTTATTCCAGAAATAAGTTGATACATCACATGGGACTTCTGTTTATTTAGCATTCCTCTCCATCACCTCTGTACAGCTCTCTCTGCTGCAACGAACCATGAGGATAATTTATTGCTGCATCCACAACAGTGGGATTTGTGTAAAGCGCCACGTAGCCTGTGCCCCAGCCCCCAGCCTTTTTCCCCAGACGACTGCCCACTCTGGCAATTCTTGAGAGGGTAAAACAGCAGCTCTGGAGTGCTCTCTGCATTAACAGGCATATTCTGGCTCCTTGGGATTTCATTAATACCTGCTTGGAGGCTTTCCAGAACTCAAAGGATAAAATTCAGAAGTTGTGCATCTGGGGCACAGCGCTGAATTCACAAGCCAGAAGCATGGAGCCTGGATTGGGTGTATTCTGGGCTGCCATTTGATCTCTTGTTTAATTTAGGTGTTCAGGGTGCTGTCTGGGTCGCAACACCCTCTCGGGTTTCCTGAGGGCTTGGGTGCTGTGCAGTCCGTGCCATGCCACTGCCAGCCCCTGTCCACTGCGCTCCTAGGGCAAGGCCAGGCTGGCCTCTTGACAGGTTCCTACTCTCCTTGCAAAGCTTGCTTTGAGGGGAAACCTCTTCTAGCCAAAACAGGGTCTTTCAAGAGCCTGCCAGTGCCTGGTGTCTATGGGTGAGAGCAGGAGTGAGGTGCTCTTCTGGTTTCCGCGTGTGGATGAAGTCCCTCCTTGCACTGCTGTTTGCCATCCAACAGGCTGCTCTTCTCTCCATTGCAGCATAATTTTGGAGTCGTTAGGGTTTGGCTTTCCTAGCAAGGGCTGACATTTTTCTTGGTGCTCAGCCAGAATATGTGCTGATCAGAGTATGCTGACTTGGCAGGCGGTCCCTGACAGCTGCTTGAAGAGGTTGATGTTCGTCCTTCCTGAGCTGTTTCTTTGCAGTTGCCTTTTCCTTTTTTTGATGACCTTTTTACTGTGCATTCCCCATTACTTCCTTGGGAACAGAATTAAGGATCTGTGAACAATGAGACTGTGTGCATATGTGTATGTGTGTTAAAAGGGGCCGAATGTTTTATTTGGGCGATGGCTAAAAGCAGATGGTATCTTGAACTGTTTTAACAATGCAGCAGGGATCAAGCTTGTGAAATGCCTTCCATTTGTAAGTTTGTACGGCTGCCAGTTGGGTGGAGGAGAGAAGAACAGGTAGGGCCGTAGCACAGACTCTTGCGTGAAAGGAGGTGGGAAATGAGAAGCTGGTGGATGAGAAGCTCAACATGAGCCAGCAATGTGTGCTTGCAGCCCAGAAAGCCAACCATATCCTGGGTTGCATCAAAAGAAGTGTGACCAGCAGGTCGAGGGAGGGGATTCTTCCTCTCTAATCCACTCTGATGAGACCCCACCTGGAGCACTGCAGTCAGTTCTGGAATCCTCAACACAGGAAGGACATGGATCTCTTAGAGTGAGTCCAGAGGAGGCCACAAAGATGAGAGTTGGGCTTGTTTAGCTTGGAGAAGAGAAGGCTCCAGGAAGATCATATGATCAGAGGGCTGGAGCACCTCCAATACGAGGACAGGCTGAGAGAGTTGGGATTGTTCAGCCTGGGGAAAAGAAGGCTCTGGGGAAATCTTATAGCAGCCTTCCAGTACTTAGAGGGGGCCTCCGAGAAAGCTAGGGAGGCGTTCTTTATCAGGGAGTGCAGGGATAGGATGAAGGGTAATGGTTTTAAGCTGAAAGAGGAGAGATTTACATTAGTGCCTGGAGAAGTCATGGATGCCCCATCACTGGAGGTGTTCAAGGCCAGGTTGGATGAGGCTTTGAGCAGCCTGATCCAGTGGAAGGTGTCCCTGCTTATGGCAGGAAGGTTGGAACTGTGTGGTCTCTAAAGTTCCTTCCAACCCAAACCATTCTGTGATTCTATGAAATCTGTTTCTGCTGTGTCTCTCTGCAGGCTCCGACCACATCCGTGAGAAGGATGGGCTGTGGGCTGTTTTGGCTTGGCTGTCTATCCTGGCCACCCGCAAGCAGAGTGTAGAGGACATCATGAAGGATCACTGGCAGAAATACGGCAGGAACTTCTTCACCAGGTGGGGAAAGCGCTCTTGATGCCTCACATTCACCTCTGTCCTGTGTTTAACCCTCCAAGCACTGCTGGCACCAGCATGTGCTCTTGTAGTGCTGTTCCTGCACTACTTGCTACCCTTACTGTTTCTGTGGTGTTGCAGTAGTTTAATACTCCCCAAGCAGTTTGCTGCAGTATGCAACATATCTAGGTTGAATACAACAGGGGGTATTCATCTCAACATTTGTTATTCTCAACATAAATCTAGTAAGCTTCAAAGTCTGCAAAAGCTGTACATTTTCTATTGCAGGGTGTATTTTTTTCTTTTAATGGCCATTGTTTTATTGCAAGAGTCTCTTTTGCCATTGGAACACTATGTTTCTTGAGACCACAGATCACAAGTTAATTTGTAGTATCTTCAGTGATGGCAATGTCTTATTGAATGGCCACCCAGTTTCTAGCCTGTTATTTACCTGGTTGAGTTTCTGTTCAGTCCCCAAATACTCTAATTTTAACTGCAGTAAACATGGAAGATGAAAAGGAAAGAAGTGAGAACCAACTCGCACAGCAGCAAAGGTGAGAACACTCTTAGGAGTGAAAGCATTAGGTAGAAATCTTAAAACTTGAAAGACTTACATGAAAATTCTCTTGAATTGCCGAATGAAAGCCCTTGCTTCCCCGATAGCCCCACCACAGAGCCAATGTACATCTGAGGCGTTACAACCTGTGGAAAAAATGCCAAAGTCTGGAATGAAATGGCAGTCTTTTCACACCAGAGGTGTGTCTGCATAGCAAGCTAAGTGCAATGGTAGGCAGGTTAGCAAGCCTGTGCATGCTTCATCTAGCCAGCCAGGCAAATAAAAGTAGCACAAATCACCCTGGCAATCAGAGTACAAAGTCTTGGATCCCTGATGTGTGCTTCAGCTGCTCTCTGCTGCCTCTCTTGCCCATGTTAATGAGATCAAAGCTGGCACTGGTGTGTTATCATGTGCTGCAATTACACCTGCCTTTGTCTGTGGGGACACAAACAAGGATGTTCAGGCAGAATTGTTATCGTGAGGAACCTGTTCAGATCCTGTGAGCAGAGTTAGAATAAACTCTTTGCAGTCAGCATTGTTGGAATCTAGCGCTCTGTCTTCAATATGCCTGCCACAAGACATCACGATTTGTGCTTTCATCTCTCCTGGTGCCGAATATCTGGGGTATGTTGCAGTGCATCGCACAGACTTGTATTGGATTGTAGCTATGTTACTGCACACGGATCCTCCTCTTTTTCCTTCCTGTCTTCTCCTCCAGTAAGAAAGTAGAGAACACCTATGGGGCAGACCACAGTGTTTAAACAACAAAACATTCCTACTCATTACAGCCTCCCCTTTCCTAATCTTTGATTTGTATTGACTGGTTGTAGATACGACTATGAAGAGGTGGATGCAGATGCAGCTAACAAAATGATGAAGGATTTGGAGACTGTGATGTTTGACCGCTCCTTTGTGGGGAAGCAGTTGTCATGTGGTGACAAAGTCTACACAGTTGAGAAAGCTGATAATTTTGAGTACAACGATCCTGTGGATGGAAGCGTCTCCAGAAACCAGGTGGGCCTAGAGCTGGACCTCAGAGAGGTGTTGTGCTGTGTGTTCTGGGCTTAATCTTTGTCCATTGCATTTGCAACTACTTTAAAGTCAAACATTGCATTTGGAAATTTTTTTCTGCCCTGAGTCTGCTGGTGGCATCCTGCCCTGCATGAGACAAATCGCAGAGAGAAGGGTCTGGAGGCTGCTTCAGTCCCAGCAAAGCCCAGAGGGGGAAGCAAAGCTTCCCAACAGCCAACCCAGAAAGGAAGGAGTGTTGGAGCTGAGTTGAGGGGAATCCAGTGATAGCTCAGCAGCTGAGAAACGTGTTGTCCCAAATGAAGGGTTGAAACCCCACTGGGACAGAAACCCTCCTCTTCGGGTATTGTTGTGTCTCTACCACTAGACCCCCAGATTGCTGCAAGCAAATCCTTCCTAAATATGTTTTTCTCTGAGCTGATGGCACTCCTCGTGTGTTTGTCCCTAAGAGGACAGGCAGCAGCACAGAGCGGCTGTAGCAGGGGATTGAGTTCCAGTCTCCAGAAGTCACGAGGGTATTAAAACCATGTGAGATGAGATGAGTACCCTGTCACTGGAGATTATGGAAATAAAAATGTCCTGCAGATGGATTGATTTGACAGCGTAGTGTGGAGGCATAGTAAGTGGGAAGAAATAGTGGAGAAATCATCAGGAATGATTGCCTTGCCTGTGGGAGGACAGGAACATATTCTTTAGGTCCTGTTTTCGTGGAAGAGCAGTGGATTGGTAATGCTGTGTCTGACAGAATCAGTCCCTGGCTCTTGTTTCCGGCAAGCACTGGGGTGAGGGACCTTGCAGTGGCAAAATGCTTTGTGTTATGGAGCATCTAGCAAGTTCTCCGGAATGGGTTAGGATGGTCACTAACTCATTCAGCAGTGGGGAGAGGATAACCAAGGAGCCTTCTGTAGCCATGCTGGGTCTCATGAAAAATACTTTGAGTACCGAAGAGGTACGTAGCTGAGAGGCTCTTCCCTCCTTCTGTCTTACCAGGGCTTGCGGCTCATCTTCTCTGATGGCTCCCGCATCATCTTCAGACTAAGCGGTACTGGCAGTGCTGGAGCGACTGTGAGGCTATACATCGACAGCTATGAGAAAGATGCTCAGAAGATACATGAAGACCCACAGGTAAGCATTGCATCTCAGTCGTGGTACCACTAGCTCCCAGCTTTCCCAAAAAAGCTTAAATCTCTGCTTAGTACTGTTTTGCTTAGAGCTACGTGGGCATGCTAGGTATTTGGAAGCAAGGGCTGTGTTATCTTTAATTCTAGTATAAATAGATATATTTTTTTTTAAAAAAAAAAAGCTGTGTAGAACAAGTGTTACTTATTTGGGATCCCTCACAGCTGCTTGCTCCTGCAATCGCACGCTAGTTTTCCTGTTTGTTTGTGTTAACATCTCTGGCTGGTTGCAGGTGTGGGAGGACACCTTTTCAGTCCTGAACTGACCTTCTAGTTGAAATGTTGCATCACTAGGGATAAAATGAGCTCATTTCTATACTGAATTTGGGAAAGACTTGTTTAAAACAAATAAGTGGGGGTGAAAGGATGTAGGTGTGTATAAGATGACACCGATTTGTTCTGTACTACATATAATACATATTCTTTACAGTATCGTTTGAAAATGCTGTTGACCTCTCCTGCAGGCGTGGGAGGAGAAGAATCCTCATTTTATATTCCCCAGCAAACAGTCTTTGAGCTCTTTTTGCATAACTTATTCTTTTTGTCAATAATAACACAGTAAAAAACCCCACATTCTGAGAGGCGTGAACTAAACTTAGGATTTAACTGGCCTGTGCCAAAGTTGCAGCGGAGTTTGGAGTGCAGTACAATGAAGGTGGCAGCAGCACCAGAGCTGTACTGGGGTTTCCTCTCTGAACCTGCTTGTGCTCCTAACACTGTATCCGACACTGCTGTGTTCCTCTCCCTGGTCCCTCAATCAGTCCCTTGATCAGCAGGGCCAGGCTGTGGGTGTCCTGGGCTGACACCAGCCGCCTGCAAGGGAGGGGGGAACACGATGTGCGTAGGCTGCGTGTGCTGCTCCGCTCCAGAGTTCTGAGCCATCTCTTTCCTTTCTGCAGGTCATGTTGGCACCTCTCATTTCTATTGCACTGAAACTTTCACAGCTTCATGAAAGAACTGGCCGCACCGGTCCGACTGTCATAACATAAAGGCTCGATCAGACACCATGCTGGAGTGCGCACCGAGTGAAGGAAGTCAGCCAGTCTCCCATTCTATTGTTAAATCTGTTGCTAAAAGAGGAATATTAGTTTTACCTCCCTATTTAAGAACACTATTGAACTGCTAAGAATAGACAATAAACCCCTGCCCCTGCCAACACTTTGTGTGCACATTGCTGTGCTGTTTTTCTGCATCACACAGCACTGCTGGCAACTTGTGTATAGTGCTCATTAGCACAGCCTTTTGGCTTCACATATGCACTGGGTTTTTTTGCTTAAACAAAAGGCTCTAGAAATAACGGAGTGACAATATTCTTCAATAATACAGAAGTTTTTTCCTGTCATGGAAACTTTCCTGGAAAAGAAGCATAAATGCTTTATCCTTGTTAATACATAGTCTTTTAAATGGGATGTCTCTGAATAAGCAATGGCTTTTCATTAAGACCAAGTATTTTTTGCTGACGTGGATTATTCCCTTTCAAAAACAAATTATGGAAATTGATCTCCATTTGCCTTCTGTATAAGAAAAAACCCACAACAAACTCTCCACGCAGAAATGAGCAATAAAAAGCATTGTAGTGATATGGGCTACAATTACTGTTTAGTGCTCTTTTATTTTCTTATATTGTGGAAGGTTCTCTTCTGAAGAATAAGAGATTGCTTTGGTGAGCTCTTGTTTGGTGAACGTGGATAGTAAGATCCTTGGAATAATCAGATTTGCAGGCATTAATGTGCAATATCTTATCCAAGGGCACAGAAGGGGTCACTTTGGAAACAGTTGTAGCTTGTTCCATGTTAAGACTCTGGAACCCCAGGTAAATCCACAAGAGCCTGTTAATTTGTTCCCTCCATCTCCAGCCTGTTACGGCTTACACTATCTTAATAAATGTAGTTTGTGTTAGTGAGAATAAGTTTAGGTGACTTTCCCCTTGTGGTTTGCTTGCCTTTGTCACACAAATCCCTCAAACATCCATGTTCTGAATCAGCCTCTGTCCTGTCTGGGCTCAGCAGTGCAGAGCCTGGCTATGCAGCTGAAATTCAGGCTGGGTCCCTGGGCAGGCTTGAGGGAAAAGCTCTGTTTTCCGGGAATGTGAAACATCTCATCATCGCCCTAACCAGGATGCTAGCAGCAACAGAGGTAGATGCAGATGTGCTGACAAAAAGCTCTTTATCTCATCTTCTGAGAAGGTGTCTCTTCTGAGAGATGGACTTCTATGGTCAGTCTGCACCAACAGCTTTGCTAGCAGAGCTGCTTTGGTGTGGGGCATACTAAAAACTCAAAAAACCTCACAGCCTGTTGCTGCTCTTTGCTTGCCTGTGCCCTGGTGCTGGATGCCGCTGGGTCAGGGGCACAAACCTGTCCCTGCTCACTCCCACAGCCCGGCTCTGCTGGCCAGCCCTGGCCATGGGGGTGCCGTGCCCATGGAGATGCATGGCGAAATGGTCCTGGGGCAAAAGTGCAGCTGTGCCATTTGCACTGCAGCCCTCTCCACCCTGTGCTCTGGTTTTGGGCCAGCCACGGCCTCTATGTAGTATGGATTCAATTCAGCAACCAGGAGATTATCTGGATAAACTGTCTTACCTGTCTGAGGAAGCAATGCTTGTGCTCAGGGCCTGGCCACGAACTACAGCAACAAGAATTCCCATTTACAGTGAAAAATAGTGGTGGCGTATGGGTTTGTCCCAATCCAGGCAAAAAGGTAAAACCAAACCCAAACAACCCATGTATGTAGAGATGGACCAGAGTTTCCACCCTACCATGTGGGGCAGGGTCTTCACAAAAAACAGATCCTGAAGATTGGTCTCCAAGTCCACGCGTTGAAAGTGCTGAATGATCAACAGCTGTTGCCTAAACCTCTGTGAGCCCTATGGAGCTCTGCCCACAGGCCTGGGGTCCCATGGGACTTGTTCCTGCACCTCTTCCCCCTGCAGCTGCTGTGGAACCATGGATTCCTCCTGCTCACAGTCTGCTGAGCAAAAGGAAGACCTCCCAGGAGGCAGTACAGGTGCAGAGAGCAGCAGGCAGGGGTGCTCACAGGGAGTGCAAACTTCCCCAGAGCAAGCTGTGCTGCTTCACTTACTAAAATACAACTAAAGAAATCCAAGATCTCAGCAAACACTGTGGTGTCAGCATTAAGGGGAGAAAGGAGAAGGAAAACCACAAATCAAACCTGAGTTGTGTGTCAAACCCAGGAAAGGGCGGTTAAAAACAGTCCAGCCCATATTCATGACTTATGGTCTTGTGTAGGCGAAAGGCGTATCAAAGTGAAATTGCATAATCCAGGCACATCCCTGGTGTGAGCTGGGTGCTATGCTCGACTTTCATCTCCTTTGACAAAAAGGATGCATGGCTGAATTTGGAGGCTGGCTATGAAACACGGAGCCTTTCACTTGTCAGTTGCTTCCAGCCTTTCTCTGGGTGGCATCAACTGCACGTCCCCCTTGTGCACTGTCCTATGGGGCACATCAGCCCCACTCTTGCCACAATGGCACTTGTAGCAGGGAAGCATCAGGGGCAGAGGACCAAACCCTGTTGTTTTTCACCACTGCTGCTGGATCTCTGCTCCATCCCCTTTCCCTGGCTCAGCTCATACGAGTGAGCATGGGACTCATCTGCTTGGTTTTCTATTCAAGCAAATCACTGCTGTAAAACTCTCTCTCTGCTTTTTTCCAACATTTTTACTGGCAAGTGTTGATTTCAGTTATATACTAAAAGCTCTTGCTCCTTGAGAGCACTTAGTGCTTGATTATGATAGAAACACCTTCTCTTTGTGGCTGCTCTGCAGCACGATGCCAGCTCACTCTTCCCTTTCTAATCTGCAGGAGAGGCTTGTAATTGTTTTAGTGGAGAAAATCTTTGGAGTATTTGTGGCTCTAATGAAGGACTCCATTTCCATACCACGTGTCAGGCATCATTAGCATGGATGCTCCTGTGACTTTTGCCTAACAAGTCGGTCTGGAAGTGTGAGCTGTGCGGCCAGGAAAGTGCAGATGCAGTCAGCAAGGAAGATTCCAAATTAATCTGTGGAGTCTCCTTTCTTCTGAGCACTTGAAAGACTGAGCCTAAATCTACTTGACAGCTTCATCTGTAGGGACACATATGGCATGAGACCATTTGATCTCTCAGTCAGCTAATAACAAACCCGAAAACAATGTAAGTTAGTGACTATAAAATACTGTAAGAGGCATAAGAATTTACATTTGTGTCATGGGGCTTCTGTCTGATTTGATTATAAAAACAAACAAGAATCATGAATAATACGTTCTTGTAAATTGTGTTAGCACCCCACTAGCTGCTCAGTAAAATTATCTGCTCAGTCTTCGGGTAAGGAGGAAAAAGGCGATACCAGTAAGGGCTAAAAGCCTAGGTAGGAAGCGCTACTGCCTGCAGGCAGGCTGTGCTAAGCTGCTGTGTGCAGCAGGACCCGAGGGCTGCATTCTGCCATTCTGCAAAGCGCTGATCAGCCGGGGAGTATGTGTATGTGCAGCATCGTTGCCCAGCGGCTGTCAACCCGGGAAAAGCTTGTGCCCAAGTTTGGGAGAGCTGTGTTATCTGTGCCATGACCTTGTGCCTGTGAGCCCGGCGCTTCACTTGGATGGGCTCTTGGAGTCTTTCCACCTCACCAGCTGCAAAGCACTAAACCAGAAAGCTGGGATTAGTGGGGGAAAAACAATTTGGCTACTCTAATTTGCCTTTTAAGCATTGTGTGAACAAGTGACCCCATAGTTTATGGTTGGCCTCTTTTTAAAGCGGGTCAGTCTCATGTTCCTACTTCTACTGGAACCATGGGCACTTTTCAGTCAAACTCTGTATATTAAAACCTACTCTCTTGCTCATACTGGTGCTAAGGGCTCGACGGAGACATGCAGCTCTCTTCTGGGGCTCCCAACTTATTTCAGCATCTTCAGAATGAGATGCAAAGCTTCCTGCTCTTACAGCTTTATCTCAGCCACAGTTCCTCCAACTGTTCCTTCCCATTGCCCCTACCCTTACCACTCAAACTATTCCCCCATGACACTTTGTACCTGTGCAGCCTCTTCCCATTCAGCTCACGGAATCTGAAGCCTTGCAGAGGCCGATGGCTACAGGCAAAGGATTGCCCTTGGAGAAGCTCAGGCAGATTTCCCCACTGGGTTGCTGAGCAGGATGTAGCTCTCGGCAGCTGCCTGAGTGCCAGCAAGTCTCTGAACACACAGCAAATGGAGGAAAAGTGTCTGGTGGTTAAGGATAACTGGTACAGCTCTGAATACAGGAGACTTCCCTTCTACGTGCCAAGGTTCAATTAGCCATAACTTTCTCAGGAAATTCACTTTTACCCCTAGGCTGTATTATAGCTGATTCCTTCCAAGTCAGTGACTGTGTGTGACAGCAGAGAAACATGGTCAGGCCATACGGCACGTAACAGCCTACCTTTGCCAAAGATGTGGCAATGGAGGTGTTTCCAGAGACTCAGCCCCTCTGTGCAGATGAGTATTTGCATGAAAAATTACTCCTGCTTTTTCTTTGCTTCTCTTCAGGCTAAAGCTATCGACTCCTGTCCCGGAGGAACCCAATTAGATCCAGATGTCTCACCAGTCATATGCATTTTAATCTTTACTCTGAGTTTACATAATGCAATATCTGATTTCTGCATGTAGTTTCCACTGCACAAAAATGAAAATACATCACAAGCGCTCACCAACAAAAGCAAGTGTAGCTGTACACAGAGCGGAAATCAGTCCAAACAGCGAACTCTCTCATGGTGATTTCTTGTTCCAATCTGGTGGGTCTGTGATTGCCAGAAATCAGGTCAGCAGGCAGCAGTCGCCGGGGTGACAACAGCGCACAAGGTGATGGTTTTACTAGCTGGTGTCGGTGAGCACACGCACCAGAGGCAGAACTCTTGTGCTAGAGGCAGAAAAGCTCTGAAATTATGTTCTTCTGTAGGATCTGACAATGCTCCACCCATGAAAGATGGACTGTTTCTCTCTAGATGGCAGCATTGGTAAAGGGCCTTGCTACACCTCACTTTGGCATGATTTCACCTATAATCCAGGCATTCATTCACAATTCAGAATTACTACATCTTTGAAGTCTTTAGTGAGTGCACAGGCTGCCAAGCTGTTCCCTAAGTGTGGTCTTCCGAGTATAAGTATTGGCACAGCCTGGTAAACCAAAGGCAACTGAGACTAGCTAAAACAATTCCAGAAAATGCCACACAGTGCTGGTTTTGTGGTGTATTTCCATATGATAAATTCAAAATCTAACCCCCAGATCTTCAGCATGCAGAGTTTTAGGCAAAATTTCCAGTTCTCACTGAACAAAATCTGTTCCTTCAGCTTTGCCGTGAAAAGCGTGTGTTACTCAGTATGTTTCAATCACAGCACTGGCAGATATGCCCGGCCTTAGGTGGGGAAAGTGGCTGCAAATGATATAACCAATTATCAAATCAGATAAACCAATTCTCTAAGCAGCAGAGAATCCACTCGCACATCTGGTGTTACACCCACCCTCAATCCCTAGAAGCAGTTGGGATGAGATGAACATTAAAGAAATTCAGCTGTATTTAATGGCTATGTTTAATATCACGGCATTGCTTAGAAAGGCTTTGCACCAACTTCAAATCAATTCAGGTCCCTTGCCTGCTTTATAAAAGCCACTCTAGAAGGACTATTAGAAACCTTTCACACTCTGCTCCCTCAAGGTGGCTGTTTGGGTGTCCCAGGGTGACTTTTAGATGTGCTGTGGCTGCCACTGTGGTGTACAGTTCCCTGCGCAGAGGAGCGCTCAGGGTCATTTTTGCCCTCTTTCAGGTCCCGGTGAACCTCCTTGCATCCATGGCAGAAAGGAAGATAAAAAGAGAAGTAAGTAGTAGAGGAAATAAATGGGCAAGGAAAGTCCTGTATCACAGCGAGTGAGTGTGAAGCTTTGAATCATTGGACTGTGTTTATTTACTGCTCCTGGGAGATGGGGGAAGCTGGAAGGAAGTGGAGGAGTTTAGGAAGTTTGCAAGCAGAGTGCTTGTGTTGTTTCTGGCACAAAAATTTCAAGTCATGTGTGTCACTTCACAATGCCATTAACCTCCCAGGATGAGGCCAGGAGACCTTCCAAAATGATCAGCTCCGCCACTTCCATGAAGGGTGATTTAGGCAGTTGTTCGTGGCAGCAGCAAGGCTTGAACTGCTGGTAGGAGCCTTGAGCAAGGTGAGGCAGCAGCCAGCTGTGCAGAATAAATCTGATAAATGTGGGTTAAAATGCTGGAGACAACTGTTATTGAAACGAGAATCAGCTTTTCTCTGAAATCAGTGCTGGAAGATGTGGAATGGCTCGCTTGGAGGAAGGTACACAATCCAGCCATGTGGCATTAAGGCAGCAGAAGCCAAAATCCTGCCCTGGCTGGAGATCCCTTCCCCAAAGACAACTGACAAGGGGGAGCAGCATAGGGGGCTTTGCCTTCTCCTTTGGGGTCACCTGCCTGCAAGGATCCTTACCGAAAGAGAGGCTTTCCTGACTTTAAAGCTTGTTTCAAGGCTGACACGTCTGTAAGCATCTTTCTGCTCAGGTCGCTAACGTTGTTCCTTCCCTGGACTGAGTATATCACTGTGGTCTGGTTTTGGCTATGCTAATACTACAAACTGGTCCTGAAAGAGGGGAAGGAGAGAGAGTTTTCTGTATTTTTCCTTCTGACTGTGCAAAAGTGGATGAAACAGAAGATGGAGACTACAAATCTGTCCCAATGTAGCCCAATGATAAAAGCGTTAAAATACTCTGTAATTACAGTCAGCCTCAAAGAGGAAATTTAATGAGGGCAGTAATCAGATGCTCAGCTCTAATAATCCATGGCAGAAAATGAAAGAATGTAATTTCTAAACAGTGCTGGGGTTTAATTTGGCTCAGCAGCAGTTTAGAGGTGTATCTCCCTTCTTATGAAATTGTTTAAGAGTCTGACCACTTGGATGACAGAGAAAAATAATACATGTTTAAATGACGGTCCTGTCTAGTTCCAGATGCCTACATATTTCTGGGTGAAGTGTAGCCTGTTAAAAGCGAAATGAAAGCGTCAGTTACAGGCAGCTTAAGCTGAAGAAGCTAATTAGTATGTGTTATTTTAAATAGCTAAATTGGAGTTTATTAGCGCGCTACAGTGGCCCACTTAGGTGCCAATTGCCTTTGTCAGGAGTACATGAGCTCCTACCAATTTTGAGAGGTCAGTTTACCCCATGCTTAATGGTTTTCAGCTTTGAGTGTCCTCCTGATAATATAATGCTTTTGTGGAAGTTGAAGTGCTAGCTTATATGGAAAGTGGAGAAGTAACTAAGTTTAGATACCTTAAGGACAGATTTCCTAATGCAGGATGACAGCATTCCACTCCTGTGATGTAACCAACTAGTCAAGCTTATTAAAAATTAAAATAATTCTGTTAAACATTCATAAAGCATTGTGGTTTTCAGTGTTAAATGAAAACCGTATTATCAGAGGTTCCCTCACACTTCCTGCAATCAGAGGAAACTTATTTTCCCAAGTTTAACTTCTTAATGGGCAATGCACGGGTAGCACGCTTGCCTGCACACCACTATTGTGAATTTTTTTAGCCTGGTTTCCTAAAGAGTCCCATGTGGTGACCCACCTTTGCATGTCTTTTCTAGGGGACTCCAGGAAATCTGTTGGCATATGTCAGATTGGATATAGATTTAGAGTCAGCAAAAGTGATAAATACTGTTGGTTCAACGGTATTTTGCAGCAGAACGGCAGAGGGAGAGAGAAACCCTGCTGAGGCCTTTGCTGAGGAACAGCAGCTCTGGGAGATCAGCCCTTCCGAGACACCAGTGAATCCACACAGGACTCCAGGCCCCCAGACACATATGGGAAACTGAGTACTTCCATCTCTTGTGCCAGTGGAACTATTTGATTTAGAGTTGTTTGTTCAAAAGAAAGGCGTGAAGTTCTGGTGCTTCCTCACAGAAATCCCAAATGCCTCCCGCCCCTCGTCTCTTAGCAGGCAGGGCAGAGCTCTGGCTCACTGCAGAGGTTTAGCTCATCCCGTCTCCAGTTACTGTTGTAATGTCAAGTTTCTTTTCCATGATCCCTAACACTGTAGGAAACCTCCAAACTCAGGAGTTTGGTACTCACAGACATGAAAAGGGATGCTATAGCTCTTTAGTCCCAGAGCAACAGCAGCAGCAGCTGCACTTGGTCAGCCACGGAAGGATCTGCTGGATAGCTTTATTTTAGTTCACTCCTTCTTCTGCTTATTTTCCTAAGGAAAAAGTTGTGGTGTGACCTCAGCCTCTGCCTGCTCTGCCCTTGGTGAGTGTGTGCGTGCACAGGCACTGCACCCCAGCACCAGCCACACCAGCAGCTTTGGGGCAAGGAGGGAGAGGGGAGGGCGGGCTCAGTAAATTGGAGTCATGACGGATGCTGGAAAGATGGTGGGAGATCCTTGAGGTGCAAGTATAAAGGGTGAGGGACACAAAACTGCTGGATATCATTACTTGTGCTGTTTGTATCTTGCTTAAAAATATATTATGGGATTCTGATATTGGTCACAGCACAGAAAGAGAAATAGAGCAGAATATGGCCAAAGCTGCCCTGGAAGAAGTGAAGGGAATCTACAGGGCATGCAAGCTGTGTTTGTGTTTCTGTAACACACCCAGCCAGTTTATAACGTGCTCTGCTTATATGCTGTTGGATGCAAGTTGATGACATTTTAGACATTGAGTGTGTGTGCTGTTAAAATCTGTCTGTGATGAGAGTCACGAAGACGTTGCCTCCCAAAAGCTGGGCATGTTCCCTGCAGAGCTGTGGCGCTGGGCTGGGTCACCCAGCCGGGTGCATCACGGGGGGCTGAGAGAATCCCAGGACTTGCGCCGTGGGCTGCCCTGTGCACAGCTGGGGTTGCTCTTCTCTGTGTATGCATCCTGGTGAAGACGGTTGTGATTTGTGATGCTGCAGATATTGGTTTGCTTCAGCAAATTGCTTTCACTTAAGAAAATTAAGGAGGTATTTTATTATAAAAAGCTAATCTTTCTGCATCTGTATCATCAGGATAAACTTCCTCATTTTTGTAGTTTTTATTTTCATTGAGTGAAGTATCTAACATAAACTAAAGCCATTTATTTTTTAGTTTATCGCAAAGAAAAATTGCAAGCAAAAATGTGCTACGTGTACAGGGCTACTAATTAGCATCTCACTTGCAGAGGCAGGTGGAACAGGAGAGCTTCTGGCAACATTTCAAGCATTAACTGTTGATTATATTTGTGGCAGCACTAGCAATGTAAGACATATCCTTTTTTCTGTTTTCACTAAAAAAAGAGAAAGAAGAGATGGAATAGATCCATGCAAATTAAACAGCAGCAAAAACTAAACTAGACATTAGTGGTTTCAAATACCCAGGCTATACAGCTAAGCTCTCTATCATAGAGGGAATCAAAGTCAATTTTTAAGCAGCTATTGTATATTCTACTTTGCACTGATTATTGTAAATGTCTTATAAAAAGCAGCTGAACTGCATTTTTCAATTTTATATACAGGCTTTGAAAAACCACTAAGAAGCTGAATACCTCCGTGCATCTATGTTAGACTTATTGTGTGGTAGAGAAAAGGTATGGAATATACCTCAGGTCGGATATAAATAACATATGGCTAATTTTTTTCTGCCATTACCATGTGGGTTGATGCTAAACAGAACTGCTGATGGGAAGTGCAATAGATTCTTCTCACTATTCACTAATTCCTGTAAAATTATGCACAGTGATTCTGTAGCTCAGTGCTTGCATATTGGATCTTTCTTTCACCTTAACTTTTGGCATTTTTTCTGTCTTTTTTCTCTTCTTTGTTTCCAGCTTTTCCTTCTCTTCAGTCTCCTTCACAGTTTTCCAACTTGTCATCTTCTCCATACATAATATTCCCATCCTCACCCCAATTTATTTTCTCTTTTGTTGTACTGTGTGGGAAGACAAGACTTCAAGATCAATATTTAACTTCAACATTTGCAAACCCTCCTCTGGTCCACGCTTTCAGCATTGACTAAAATTCACTTTGTGGAGCTCCCACATGGATATCTGAGGAGTTACTGTGCGATCCGGTGAGCTTGCAGGAAAGGTAGACAGCATAGTTTTTGTAACGTACCCAGAAAGCGCCCACAGAAGAAGAGTTAGACAGTGGTCCTCTGGCTCAGCTTGGCTGCAGTGGCTCCTTTTGGATTGGCTGATGGCTGCTGGGTCCCGGGAGTTTTGGCCGCGTAGTCTAAGGTTCGTCCTAATAAAAAATGCTGTAATGTGTACAGCTGTGTTAAAGCAAAGAACAACTTCCATAGCAACTGTGCTGTTTGTAGTAGCAATAGCATTTGCGATTGCCTCACTCCCGCACCTTACAGCACTGTAGTGATTGTGCACGGCAAGGAACGCCAAAGCAATGAAGCGCTAACTGTGGAAAAAAGGACATAACGCCCAAATTTCAGAGCTGGTATAAGCAACTTGTGAATGAATCACACTGGGAAACAAAGAGAAAGAAGCTCATCAGTGACTGAAAACAAAGCTCGTGTGAGCATGCAGCAGCCTGATGGGAGCAGCTTGGTACTTGCCCAGCACAGAAAGTGGGCAAAAGCCCCCAGCGTGGATGCACCAGGGCACTCCAGAACCACTGAGCAACTGGGAATATTTAACCCAGAAGCAGAAGCAAGGATGTTTGTGCTATGTATGCAGTACTATTCCCCGAGCTTCATGCACTCCTGTCAGCTGCATGGATCAGTGATACCCCATACCCATGCAAACCCCAGAGGTCTTAGACGTTAGTCTTGTTGTGGGACTCACCTCCCTCAAAACAATATTTAAAAGCATGTGAAATGTGCTTCAAAAGGAAGTTTTCTTTATCTTGACCCTTTTCTTTTTTTTCCATTAATAATGATTAGTATTATTTTAAATCTGTGCAGAGTAACTTGAGCGATGGCCAAACAGAAGACGCTGGGGTGAATGCCAAAACCAGACAGCATGTATCAGTGGTAGGAGAAGGAGATGACATAGGGAGGTGTAGTTTACCTTGTAAGAAGGGTTATTTGATGAAATTTGTGATGGAACACTCTGGAAAAATCTTTATTTTTATGCATTTAAAGCTCTGTAGATTTTCAGTTCCATTTACTCCACAGAAACTAATATAAATGTAAAGAACATTTTAATCAACATCTTCTAGCATAAACGATACACTAGAAACATTAAGTAACATTAAGTATTCAGTTACATCCCAGGGTCCCATTGCTTTTATTCCACATACAATGAAATGTATGAAACCTGAAACAGTCTGAGAGGTAAAGGTTAAATTATAGATATGTATTCAGCATTTCTAAAGTCTAAGAAGCTGTCAAGCTCTGTAGTCTCTTTTACATGAAAGGCTTGTCAGCACGTGTTACTGAGATTGGTGGGAGATCTGTGCTGGTGACCCAGAGGAGACAAGCAGACATGGCATGAGCTGAAAGGATAAAGAAGAGAACTAATAGTGGTCTATAAAACCAATATAACTTGTATTTGTTCCTTCGGCATTGCAATACCACTCCAAAACAGAGGCCAACTGTTAACAGAGGCAAAGCCAACTTCAGCTTTTGCAGGCTGACAAATGGTCATGTAAGTTACCAAATAACCCAAGACCTCGGGATTAAACTTCTCCAATTGTTTTCACATGATGCAACTTTAAATCTCTCCTTTGAACAGTATTAGATTTCCTTTCATTCCCGTAAACTTCAGAAAAAGTTGACTGCTCTCACATTTCAGACTGTGACCCAGCTAACTTGCACTTTTCCCCTCTGCTAGTCTGGAGAACAGAATAATGAAATTCAGACAACAGTGACCAAATGTTGCTCCATAGAACTTTCCTTTTACAAAACAGATGAATACTCCTGGGCTCCAAAACACTGCAGGGAGCAAAACTTTCAAACCTTATGGAAATAAAATAGTTAGCCTAGGCAGTGACTTCATCTCCTTTATCAGATCAGAGACATTTTCACTGGAATTGAAATGGATTTAAAAAAAAAATCTCTAAATAGAGCAAAAGAATTAAAAAATCCCACTGAAGCCCTTATTGAAATACAGCTTTATTGAAAACCCCACACCCATGTGAATGAAAGCTAAGTTTCACAGAGCTATAAAGGGAAAAATCCTCCATCATCCTCATAATTTATGTAATTCTTGTTGCAGATAGAGGTGTGATTTTCTAAGAGCCAGGGAAATAAATATTTTCGCCTTTGTGTGTGTGACTAAAAAGATGATAACCAAATGTATTGTGTACTCTGATTCAGACAAAGGGCTATAGAAAATGACCACAGACACGCTGTGTGGAGGTTCAGTTGCTGCAAGGTCTGGTATTTCTCCCTCGAGGTGCTGAGCACTCTCAGATCTCGCAGAAACCTGACCAAGTCAATCCACTCAGCATCTTGCCAGATGAGGCCTCTTATTTATATAACAAGAAATACCCACTGTGCTGCAAATTTGCTGCTAGGGTGACTGGAATTGCATTCACTTAAGCCCATTGCAAATTTAGCCACTAGAGTCAAAATAAAAGGAGCCAAAATATATAAATCCAGGAGACAAAGCTTATGGGGGAACTAAACCAAACATTCAGCATCAAGATTTAGTGCAGCCAAATTGTTATAACTAAACGGGGTACCTTACATCATTTTATGTCCTAGGGGCATACTCTCCGTTTTAGTGGCGTGCTACACTCATGCTGATATCAATAAAAGTTTTACATGCAAAATGAGTGGAAAATACGAGATGTTAGATAGTACGATACAAGACTATAAACCTGATACCTAAAACCTGCTACCATGGCTTTGCCAACCCCCTGCTAACTTCCATGCAAATTCCACCAATGGATCTCTAGTTCAGTTTGTCTTAATTGAAAGTCTTAAAGGTGAGTTGAAATGTTGTTGGAATAAAAACCTCTTTAAGATGCCAAATCCCTAACAAAATCCCCATATAGACTTACAAGTAAATGAATTGTAATGGCAAGTGTACTGGCCTTCTTATTAGTCTGTCAAACCAAGAATTGTTGAATCTATTTTTCCTCTGCAAAAATGGTGACATTCTTCCTCTAATGACTGAAGTATTTTATCACTTTACATGCCTGGCAACAAAAATGATATTGTTTAGGAAGGTGGTGAAATCTCCTGTTCATGCTTATGACTGCCATGGGCCTTCTGGGCAGGGCTACTTACTACAAGCTGGGCTGGGAATACCTGCAAATGGCATGAAGTCAGGGATTAAGATAGTTGAGTGTAATATCAGTTGTTTTCCAAACTATTGCCTTAATAACCTGTTGATTGAATCAGATTTTTGAGGAGTGGATTAATTGATTCCTTTTAGAAAATGCAGATGAACTGCAAGAGGAATCATGGCCCCTTTGAAGTTAAGGAGGAGTTTAGGAATTAAGGAGAAAGTTAAGGAAGTTAAGGAGAAATTATCTGAGATATTCTGCAAAAGTACAACCTCGTCATGACTGAACTAAGTTGTAAATCCAGTGCCTTCTTTTCAAGACTCACTTCTGGGCTAATGAGAAAGTAAGAGACAAAATGATTGCAACTCTTTCCTCCCAAAGGATAACTGCAAAGCTCAGCATATGAAATGTAAATAACCAGCCTGTGTGACTATTCGGAAGCATCGCTGTTATACATTTCTCCTCTTGTCCATCCTGCTCTGTGCCACATGTGGTTGTTAGATTAATGCTTTGCAAGTGCCCAACACAATGGATATCAAATTTAATGAAATGCTGGGGTGCCAACACAGAGTTACTAAACTGAAGTAATAACAACAACAAAAACAATGCATGATGAGCATGCCAATACTTGCATATGTTATTAAGTAGTTGCCAGTGTTTGTGTCCCATTCTATCACCCTCATTTTTCCAGAAGAGTAACATTACATGTTATGGAGGTATGTAATTCAAGAACATAAAGAACAGAGTCCTTCTGCCATATGTATAAAATTCCAGTGTAATACACATATGAAAGGGAAAGAATTGTGGTCTATTTCAAGGCTTTTCCTTTTATCTTTTCCACAGTCTCCTGCCAATTTTCAAAGTACTCCCAGATCACAGACTGAACTAGATTATCTGAACAAGATTGTACTGAACCTCCTGATAGTCCCTCTGCCATTCCCCAGGGCTACAGCCTGTCCTCTGACCCCTGGTGGTGCTCTCTTCCACCATTCCCTAAGGCTATCCAGTCCTTTTCTTTCCTCTAACAGCAAAGAAAAAATTTCAGCCTTTGAAGGAGACAGAGCTGGTGCAAAGTCTGTCACAAATACACCTACTCACCAGCCTAAGCCATTGTCTTCAAAATAAAGAGGCCTAAGGAGGGGATGTGTATCCTACTGCCTATGGACGTACCTTAAGCGGCAGGTGACATGCCTGACTTGGGCAGTGAAAGGTACATCAGGAAACATCCTGACAAGGCTCAGCACTGGATTTTACTCTTAACTAAAACAATGCACCAAGTGCAATACGTTACCTCCCTGTCTTTTGTGCCTTTTCTTACTGCTGCTGAAAACACAAATACTGAAATCAGCCTTAATTGCTTACCAGTGTTCTGTCATGATCACCAGGTTTATCAACCATTTCATCATGCAATTATGAACAAAAGGGAAAGCTTTTGCTACATGATCATATAAAGTTTTTCACAGGCATATTGCCCAATATCTGTATTTCTTAAGCTGTCTGCAATAGACTTTTACAAGATATCTAACTTGCTGGAAGAAATCACATAGCAGGATATATGCCTTTCTTGTACACTGTACACAGTGGCTGATTTTTTTAAGACTTCAAGAAAATTTACACTCATATCTCCCATTCCTTGTAAAGAAACATGTTATTATTTGTACTGCACTTGCTCCTGAAAACTCATCTAGAAAACGAAGGATGCATCAAGTGAGACAATGTCTTTACGTTCACACAATCCCTATTCTAAAGAACTGACATATTTAAAAAGTACCAGCAACTGTTGTTTTCCATGTTAAGTCACATGTAAAAATCAGTGGTGAAATCAGATTTACACATGGTCTTTCCATGCATGCACAGATTCTAGGAATCCATGGATAGTTCTAACCTCACCTCCAGGTTGCACTCTGGAAGCCTTGATGCACTGGTTTAACTCTAGTTGAATTTCAAATGGGTGAAGGATGACTTATATGGCCTTAAATGGCTGAACGAAAGAGTCTGGTATAGATTAATAGGAGTATTAGTGAAAGGTGGAAAGGAAAACAAGGATTCTTTTATAATGGAACATTATACTTAAGAACACACATGAGTAACTGCAAATGTGTAATGTTTCTTTTTTATTTTGCTGTACTTCTGACACTATTCTCTTACAACATTCTGCTTATCATCCTCTTGTGAGGTTTATTGTACTTACAAATCATTCCCAGACAGTCAGCTTCTTTGCTATCTTTTCATTAAAAAAAAAGAATAATAAAGTTTTGTGTGTAATACATTTTCCCTGCGGGGACTAATTCCACAAAGATATTGACTACAAGCCTTTCGTTGTTTTAAAATATGTAGACATGCATCAAACAGTTGATTCTTCTCCCCAGAGTCACCTTCTGAAGCTTTATCCATATAGGAGAAACTCTAATTTGTCCTCCCAAGCCAGCGCTTATCCTTACCTCAACTACTTTTTGCCATCAGATTGTTATGAACGCTCTGTGCTGTTAATTTTATGGTGTTTAGGGCTGAGTCCACTCTAGTTCCTTTGTTTAATATATTTTTAGTTCTTCCGCTGTGGTATGACCGACTGCAGCATGTTAAAGGAAAAGTAGGGAGAATATTTGTATTGATTTAAAAATGCTGCAGATTGAGAGCAGATGTACCATGTATTCCCAAAACGTATGTTTTAACTTTCATTTATGTGCTGTGCTGAACAGTCTTCAAGCCAGGAAGTGATTTATATTTGCTAATTGCATACACTTTGGTGGATCTGCAGCTAAAAATAAGTGGTTTAATTTTTTTTTAATTATAAATGAGTTATCCTTTCACACTGCATATATCCAACACTTAGAAGCTAAGTGAAGACTTGGAGAATCTGCATTTAGTTTCCCCCATCTGCCATAGACTTCTTTTGTACCCTTAGGCACTCTCTGGGTTATCCCAGTGCCCAGCTCAGAAGTATCTGGACCTTATGGACATCTTGCTTCATTACACAACAAACAGAGAGATTAAGGAAAGAATTTTGTGTTACAGCTAAACAAGTCTAATGGCAGGTTGCTGCCAAAAGCAGTGGTTCAACTGCTCCTACACCATCCCTGAACAAGGTTTCCACTCACCTTTGCTGGATCTAACACCCCAGCAGCTGTGCGGGGAGAGGACCCAGCTGGCTGATCTGGAGAAACATTACTCTTTTCCCATCAGAGGGTTAGTTTTCCGCAGGACCAGTTGGCTGAATGGACTTGCCTGGACAAACACAGAAGAAACAAAAGAGATTTTTTTTGTTGTGGGCAGCTTGTTGTTAGATCAGCTGAGAAGTAACTTGAAATGTCACCTTAGAGGATCAGGGCAGGCAAGTCTGGGCTGGTGCTGCAGAAATCCTACCCCAGCTGCACAGCCTGACCTTCTCACTGGTATTCAGCTCCAGTATTCCTATATCCAAATGATAAGTGTCCAGTGCCTGAGGGCACTTGTAGCTCTTAATGAATGACCAGCTTCATCTGTGGCCTCCCAACCCCACCCTTGCCCAGGGGCTCTATTTAAGCTCAGCCCTGGGCCAGCCTTAGCCCCTACCTGAGCTGTGTTGTTGGGTTGGGGGGGTAGAGGAGAGAGGATTAGTAGCCTGTGATTTCATCATTCTTCTGTCTATATGCTTTTCTGCTGGTCCAGACATGGATGTATGGACTGACTTCCCTGCTTAACCTCAGACCTGTTTTATTGCTATGGACTCTGACCTGTGCTTGATTTCTCAGCTTGAACTTGGACTTGCCTCACCATAACAAGTTTGCCTGATGATCTAGATGTTTGACTGAACCTGGACCTGCCTTGTTCACCTTGCTTGGGTGTAACTGGGACAGGCTCTGGATGGTGAGGCCTCTGTTCTGCTGGCTGTGGCATCCTTCGGCTCTCTGTCCCTCAAGGACCAAAGAACATTTACTGTACCCTTGGAAAAAGGTGGTTCAAGGACCAAAATTGGCAGAAATATCTCCACTCAGCTTAGCCCTTAAACTGTCTCAGCTCCTGGTTCTTAGTGTCAGAAACAATGGGCAGGCCTGGGAACACCAGGTAGCTGCCTGAGGAAGCCAAAGATGTAGGTCCTTCCCAACCCTGGTTTGAATCAGACCTGGCTGGTATGGAGGGACTTAGCTTTGTGGTGGGCTTAAGCTGGCCTATGCTCGTACTGCTGCTGAACGGGCAGGTCCTGTGTGGCTGCACAACTACTAGAGCTGACAGAAAGAACGTATTGGGAAAGTAGAGTGAGGTGGTAGTGTGGCTGTCTTCAGCCAGTGGTGAAACTGCATCCTAAGGCATTCTGGAGCAAGATGGCAAAGAG
Organism: Cuculus canorus; assembly: GCF_017976375.1. Taxonomy (NCBI): domain Eukaryota; kingdom Metazoa; phylum Chordata; class Aves; order Cuculiformes; family Cuculidae; genus Cuculus; species Cuculus canorus. The sequence goes on along the minus strand of NC_071408.1, from coordinate 18,725,942 downwards.
TCACACACCTCAAACAAAGAGCTACTTTGTCTAATGCTGCAGAAATTATACCACCCCATGCTGCATACACAGGTACCCAGGTCCCTTCTGTGTGTCACATCCAGATCCTATCCCAGGACAGGAGAGCTTGGCTTGCCTTGCCTCTTCCATTTAATCCATGTTTGTATATTGGGCAGTTTTCACTAGGAAGTGGATGATCTCTTGTTGTTGTCCTCAGTCTGAGGAGGAATGTTTGTGTATCTGAGGAGGTGGTTTCAGACCTCAATCTACTTCCCTAACACGAAGCCAGATGCTTATCTGGGTTCGTTTTGCCTCCTGAAACTCTATTAGCATCTGACAAGAAATATAAGATTCATATGGCAGAAAGCAAGCCTAAGAGGGGTGGGATCTGATCTAGCAGGAAGTGAGAAGGAAATTCCTTTAATCTTGTCCTTGTTTCCACTCTGCTTATGAACTTGTTATTAAACAGTTGCTGACTATTGAAATCCTAAACATAATTGAAGCATCCCAGGAATGTGGCCATTCTCCTGAATGGAAAGTAGTTATTCCTTCTAGCAGCTTCATCCAGCTTTGGCAGCGTCCTTCAACTCCAGCAAAACAGTGCTATCCACTACTGAATCTGCCTGACCTTAGATACCACTGAGATACGATGCATGGTGAACTGGTATTATGCATTGGCAGGAGGGAACTGCAACTCTCCTGCCCACAAAGCTCAGCTATTTGGAGTTTGTTTGTGGGTGCTGTGTGATGGGCTGAACGAGGCCACAGCTGTGAGGATGGTCCCCACCCTGGGGTGAGATGTGCTGGAGAATGGTGGAATGAGAGCAGGGTTACAATGCTGCTCTAGACATCGATATGATCTTAGGCAGTAGCTACACTTGACTCCTTTTCAGGTAGGTTGACTTTATTTTTCTGTATAAAAGCTGAACTAGGAGAAATTAGTACAATGAATATTGATTTCACTAAGGTAGAGAGGGTTGAAAAATTATTCCTAAGATGCAAACTGGACTTCTGAGAGCCTGACTGCCAGGAAATATAGAAGAGGTCGAATAAACGTGAAGCACTGTGAAGGGAAAATTCAAAGCTCTTGACCATCAACCCACACATGAGGAACATTTGAGGAATCATTTTTCCACACCGCCAGTTCTCAGTTTCTTTACTTTGTTTCAACAGTAACAGTCTACAGTAGAATACTACATCCACAGAGCTCAGTGGAGCAGACTTTAAATGATGTTAAACCAATCAACTGCCCTCCCCATAGCCACGGCCACTTCTGGACAGCAAGTGATGCCCTTCCGAGGTACAGGAGGCAAACGGCATGGATGCTGTCCCTCCACCACCTCCCAGGCACTCCCTGCCCCATTGCTATGAGCCCTCTGTGAGGCTTCGGGATGGGGGCAGGTACAGGCTGACCTGTGCTTGCAGGTGTGAGTTGGGTACCTTAAGATGGGGATTGACAGGCTGAGAGAGTTGGGGTTGTTCAGCCTGGAGAAGGCTCTGAGGAGAATTATAGGAACCTTCCAATACCTGAAGGGGGCCTACAAAAAAGCTGGGGAGGGACGGTTCACAAAGGCTTACAGTGGTAGGATGAGGGGCAATTGCTATAAACTGGAGAGGGGCAGATTTAGACAAGACACAAGGATGAATTTCTTCACTAGGAGAGTGGTGAGGCACTGGCACAGGTTGCCCAGGGCAGATGTGGCTGCCCCTGTCCCTGGAGGTGTCCAAGGCCAGGTTGGATGGGGCTTTGGGCAGCCTGATCCAGTGGGAGGTGTCCCTGCAGGAGGGTTGGAACTATAGTGTCTTTAAGGTCCCTTCCAACCCAAACTACTTTATGGTTCTCTGACTGCACCCCTTCCCTACTTGCATGGCACCCTTTGCTTTTGTGGCTGAGGAGCTTCCTCAGGGAAGCGTGCCCACAAAGCATTCTGGCTCTGGTGCGCGGTGGGGGAAGACCATTAAGAGACCTGGGAAGATGAGGAACAGAACTAGCAAGTAACTAAACCAGACTTTGTCTGGAGAAGCGGTTTCCCCCTAGGTGCCACAGTCCTGCAGGGACCTGTAAAAGGGAGCGGGGAGCGGAAGGGACAGTAACCTCAGCGGGTGCCTTCCTAAATCCACCTGCTCTGAAAGGGGAAGGCGTGAGCCGGGCTGGGACCGAAGGCGCCTCGGCCACGCGGTGCCGCGGCGGGCAGTGAGGCGCGGCGGCAGGGGGCGCTGCGGGGCCGGGCTGCGGCGGGGCCGGGGGTGGGGGGGGCTCGGCCGGGGCCGGGCTGCGCGCGGCGGAAAGTGACAAGCGAGGGGCTGCGAGCGGCGCAGGCGGCGGCCGCCCCGCCGGGAGAGCGCGGGACGGCTCGGGTGGATGTGGGAGTAGCGCGGCGCCGGTTCAGGAATGCAGCAGCCGGGCGGCGGGGACGGGAGCCTCGTGCTGCTCCCGCTGCTCCTGCTGCTGCGCGCGGGCAGCCGGGCGGAGCTGGGGGACGCCACGCAAGGTAGGGGCGTGCGGGGCTCCGCGCGGCTTCGGGGCCGCGGGACGGGGCGGACCGGGGAGGAAGGGGACAGCGGGAGCGAGCCGGCCTCGGTGCCGCCCGCCTGGTGTCTGGACGTGGGGCTCCCCGTCCCGCCCGGGGCTCTGCGGGGCTCGGCGCTGCCCCTCCGCCCGCCCGGGAGCTCGGCTTCCCCCCCCCCATCTCCCTTCCCGTTAACGAACTCCGAGTTTTATACTCGGTCTGTGTTTAATTGCTTCGTAAAAAACCCCTTCCGAGTGTTTGGCCGAGTTATTAGCGAAGTGTAACCATTCCCAGGCGGTCCCGCTTTTGATAGGAGATTTGCGGTTCCCGAGGCGGTGTAGCAGGGATGGCTTGTCCTTCAGCTCCGGCTTTGGGGGTGTTTTGCCATCTCATCGCCCTTGCAGTCTTCCAAGAAGGTTTATTTGATTTCATTCTTAAACGTCAACCTTAAAGAAAGCCTGTTTGATTTATCTTTAATGAGTATATTTATTTTGCGATCTCTGTTTTATTAGGGTTTTGATTTCAGCCTCTTGCAAATGCCTAAGGTTTAAGGCGTAGCACATGCATAAAGGGACCTAGATGGAATTAGGCAAGAGAGACAAATTTCCAAGGCCAAGTCAGTAAAAAAGTGAGCAGTGCTTTTGGACGCCTGCATGAGAATTTCAGTAAGAGGTGGATATTCATGAACGCAGTGTCCTTCAAGGTATTTTATGGGGGTACTTAAATCACAAGCCACTTCTGAAAAGTTCTGGTTAATGGTATGGCCATACTTAGTAGTTAAAGAAAGGGAAAAGTGAGAACCGAAGAGATAAAGCTGATGAGTTTGGATACTTAGCAGTTCAGAACTGAAAAAGCTGTGGTTATAAAACCTCTAAACCAGATTGCCAGTACTGTTGTAGCTAATGGATACAACACTCTTGCTGTATGCCTGTGCCTGAATTTCTCCCTATGCTTGAGTGTGTCCCTAATGATGCCATTTCCCGGGACTGTATTAGATAGTGGCTCTCTTTGAATGGCTTCCAAATATTACAGTGCGACTTTGTTGGACGCAGGAGTCTCCTAGTGTGGAATCAATGGCTGGATGATGGCCTGGCTTAGGGTAGGAATTCTCCATGACATCTCAATGGGAAAATTTTCAAATGTTGTTTTCTACTGTCTCCAGGGAATGCTGTATGTTCTTCATAAATAGTTGTGTTTTTAAGGGGGAAAAAAGACAAGCCATCTTTTTTCCTGCTTTTCAGTTAATTTCAGAACTTTAGGGTTATAATATGAAATTTTGCGGGTTTATAAGAGCCTGGAGGGAAATAAACCCTCCCAAACATAAAGCAACCGAGAAGGAGAAAACTGGCCATTTTTTGTTTACTGTGAATTCTGCTGGGAATTATCTTTTGTTATATGAATTCACCTTTGTGTATGACTATTAATATAGTAATTATGCACAATTACTTTCCACAGTGAAATAGTTCCTGCATTTTAACTAGTATCTTTGGCAAAAACTTAGTGTTGACTCATGTGTGGATCAAGAGGTTTATGTTATTTATTTCTAGATAGACATCTATCACATATGTTGCAACCACATACAACGTTTTCTCCCAAACTTGCAGAGGATCTAGATTTTGTAGAAGAATAAGGGAGTCTATACATCTAATTAAACACTAATTAAAACAAACAAACCCCCTACTATAAAGTGCTTTGCAACTTTCTTAAAGATTACTGTAATGGCTGAGTGAATAGATTTTGCTGCATTAGAAACCCAGCCAACCATACAGTACCCTTCAATCCCTACGCTTTTATCCTAACATTGTTAAAAAATGAAAGAATATGGGCCACTAAATAAGTAAAAGACTATTTTTTAACCAGGCTCGTCAAATAAGGTGAAATGAAAGTCCATTTCTAGTAGTAGCCTAACTTCTTCTACCAAAAAAGTCTGAGATCTGATGGTCTAACATAACGAAAATATTGAAGAGTAGTTTGGGCTGTTGGCTCCCTGAAGTCCAGAAGGATCAGAGCCTTATTGTGCTGCACTTGGTCCAAACATCTGTGAAGACATGACTCCCACTCCAGAGACTTCCCTGTTTGACACTGATCCAGTAAATGTATACAGATGTGCTCAAACGGCTTCACATCCTACTGAGCTGCATCAGCTTACTCACAAGTCAGATGGATATCTGCTTGGAGGGCAGGAACCTGTGCAGCTATTGTCACATCTCTTTCGGGGGGATTATTATCAAGTTGTCCATTTAGTTGAGATATTGTCAAGTGAGCGAAACTGTTTTGCCGTGTTGCCTTCCAAAAGCTCTTTTTTGTCTTTTCACTTTTCCCCCTGTCTCCTGCTGCTTCCTTTTTGTCAATGACCTTTCCTTGTAGAGCACAAAACAAAACAAAAAGCGCATTTTCCTTTGTACATTCATGCCCTCTTTAATGTGTGCTCTTCCCAAGGGTGCTTATGGGCTGGCCCAAGCATTCTGAATAAAACCACAAAGTTAATTGGAATGGAAATGACAGGAACTCTCTAACTTGGATATTTTTTCATTCTTAGCAGTATCTGACTATGGGTATTACCACTTAAGCTTTGTTATTTCGTATCATGTAACATTGTAAGGAGTCATGATGAAAGAAGCGTGAATAGTATAAAAGCATTTTAAAAGCTTATAGTGAAACCACAGATCTCTAATTTATGTTTCAGATTATAAGGGGTACTGTTGAAAGTTGCTTCTTGTCAGATGAAGTTCCACAGCTCTTGATTAGTCCCTGTAATGCCCCAATTGATTAATTGTTTTGTCCATAGGTTAATGGGCTGCTATTTCAGCTGGTATTCACTTACGAGTTTGCAAACAAACAAAATGCTTTTGTTGCTGTAAGTTTGTAAGAGGATGAGAATAGGTGTCACTATTTGACTTAACACAATTGTAATCTTGGCTTTCTTGACAAAAGTTGCTTGAAGTATCGGTGAATTATTTTCAGGACATCATTTCTTTCTTTCTGTAGTTAACATCTACTGAAACTGGTGTGTTGATTATGTACATACAGGAACTTTAACTTAAAGCCTTGCAAATGAGATTGGGCAGGGGAGAGTTTTAAAGCTTGTGTATGGATTTTAAATACAAATACCTAAGTCTAGGCAAAGGCAGAAGGCAAAAAAATGCTTCCCTGAGGTGTGACACTAGATACCACTTTGGAAACATGTAGAAATGCAGCAGTCTTCTGAGACTCAAAAGAGCACCTCAGAGTTGAAAACTCTTTTAAAAAGTCTCTAACTAAATGCAGCTGCTTTCCACAGAGCGATTGTCTTGCATGCCAGAAATATCTGGAAAGTTAACTAATACAAAATAAAAAGCGTAAAGCTTTCCTTCTCTAAGCCCTTGGAAAAAAACTCATCATCCTCAGTTGCAAATTTTATGTTCACAAAGTTGTGTATGTTTTGGAAATTTTGTATCTTATGAAGCAGTTTTTAGTAATCTAGTGGACCCTGAGCTGTAGTTGTTTTTGTTTGCAAAGTCATGAGTTTTATCTCCTGTTTTGGTGTGATGTGCTCATGTTCCTGTAGGTACCCGGGTAACGTGTGCTGGCACTTCCCTGCTGAAATTACTCCCTGAACCCAAAAAAAAATGAGGCAGCTTGTGTCAGGGCTGGCCTTGGCAAAGCTGGGATGTCTCACACCCAGCCTGGTGTAGGTGGAGGCGTAACAGTGGTAAAGCAGCTTGTGTTTTGACAGTGACTCCCAGGTATTGAAACACTTAAATGAATATAAAATGAGGTTATTTTATTGTTAAGATGCTCTCTTTCATCCAAGTTTCTGCTTTTAAAAAACAGCAAACCGGGACTATTGTCTTATAATATTCCTTTGCACTGGCAAGCAGAGGGAAGGTTCATGTGAAATCTCAGTCTGGTGATGGGTAGGAAACAGTTTCTGTTGGTAAAGGTGGAGCAGCACTGGGTGGCTGTGGAGCCAACTCCCCAAGGCAGAGCTTAAAGAAACTTTGGGTTGAGGCTGGAGCAGCAGTTGAACAGTTAAGTTACTTTGTAGGGTTTCTTCCACTCTGGTTTCTTTTTCATTCTTATCATGGAGATATTGAAAGTCAGTGAATCTGCTCATTTATAAATGAAACAATAAGTGAAATGATAACAAAATTCTGATATTAGCTGAAGGTTACTTCTGTGGGTTTGGTGATCGCAGTTTTATGTACTTTATGATGAATGAAGAGCACTCTCAGATTCCTGAAGTTTTACATTTGGTGTAAAAATCTGTTTGGTCAGGTGCTGCAGAAGAAGTTGTAATTGTTTCTGTCTGCAAGCAGAATCATTTCCCCCCCTTGCCAGGAGTGTGGCATGCGAGAAGCTTGGTCACATTTGATGACTTTTAATTGGGCTGAAATGACAGAATGCATAGAAAGACTGTGAATTTTGCTCAGAGGAAAAATGGATTAATTTCAGCTTGAATAGATAGCACTGTGTTATGTATCAATAAAGCTCTAAATATTATTATTATTTACTAGTAAAGTGCTTTTAGGCCCTCTTGGGAATAGAATGTAAACTTGCAAGTATATGCAAGTTCTTCTATCTACTGCAGTGTGATATTGAAAATGGTGCTTTGCCAAACTCAGACAGCTTGGGAAAAAGTAGTAGCTTTAGAAAAGGAACCCTTTAGAGAGGGAAAGCAATAACGCAGGCTTGTCAGCATACTTCCATGCCAGCATCCCGTAGTGAGGAAGATTGCTTTTCAGGATCTCCTCCTGAAGTGGAGACATTGGAGTGCCACTGTTTCCAAGTCAATCTGCAGAACGGTATGTGAAAGGAAATGGCTGGTGATTTGTGAAAAGAGTCCCATGGTGCATATTGCTGGGATAGACACAAATCTGGAAGACAATTAGTTAGATAAGATTCCTGACAAAATAATGACCAACAGGAGCAGAGAGCCACGTCCCTTCCACAGGGGATGAACTGACAAGTGCAAATTAATTATGGGGCCAGTAATGTGTTTCCACAGTGCTGTGTATAATGCTAGGCCTTTTCTAATGTATGCCAACAAGTCATTAGCTGGAGTTCATGCCGAAGGCATGAAACAGGCTCTAAAGCAGAAGAAAGCTTAGGTCAAGTCTGCTTTGTTCCTTCTACCGAGTTCCATAGGGTAATTGTACTTGATATCCTCTTCTAACAAAATCCCTTCAGAGAGCTGTACAGAGGCTCTGGTTGTGTTTGATCAGTGAGGTGCTACAGAGCACCTTCACAGGAGGCTGAAGAACAACAAAAAACTATCTCTGGCAGGAAGTATCTTGTATCACTGATGTTGGCAAGGCCTGGGAAGCACGTCCCTGTCTGCTGGATCAGGACAATTACATGCCAGTTTAGTAGCACTGGTCCAGGCATGGCATAACCCACCCAGACCTTTCTGTAGTCGCGCTGGAGGCAGGGAGCCTGGGCATGCTCATGGTGCTTTGGGAGCGTTGAAGGGAAAGGAAATCTGTCTGGCCTAGGTGTCAGGGAAGGTTTAGAAAAAAATTTGAGTCAAGTCACCATATGTAGAGGCAAAACGCACTCCTCCTAAAGAGATCGAGCAAAAGTGCTGGTAACTTTGTGCAGCTGTTGCTTGTTTTTTATAACTGCTGCTGCTGCTCTGTTCTGCGTTGTGTTGTACTGAGCCATGCTTTCACTCAGTAACAGATATTTGGTACTAGGTTTACGTTAGGACTTAGCTATCCCAATATGCAATGGCAAAGTTTCATAACTAGATGAGTTCTTGTGAAAACAATTAGTAGAGGCCCTGGTGGAAGCCTGCATTTTATTAAAAAGTTTTTTTTCAAACTGGTCAGGTCATATGTTGAAACTGATACTTCACAATGGCTTCCTGTGACTTCCTGCTCCTTTCCTCCAAGGGGTGTCAGTTGTGCGTCCTCTTGTCCTCTTCCCAGATGCTCTGTTCTATCTGCAGCAGAGGGCTATACATCTGCTCCATGACAATCTGGGAAAGAGAGTGGTGAAGCTCTGTGTTGGAGCACAGCAGCAGGCTGTGGGAAGTTGAAAGATCAGAGATAAGCAAGGAAAATGTTCGGCAACTTTATAGCTTCATTGCACATTCCCTCCAGAGACGGGAAATACTGCGGGTATGCTTTTCTTACTCTTAGAACTTGAGATTATCTTTGGAAGGATATGCACTTTCAGATTCACAGTGAGAGCATTCCTCTTAGGAGGTAGCTATTTTGTCCGCCTCTGAAGGCAGTGGCACAATCCCTCCTGAATGTGCTGCCTGAATATGCCCACATTGTGGCTGGTCAATACAGAATGTGATGGCTGCACATTCAGGGAAATGGTACACTTTGGTGCTGAGCGTACATGCTGGAGAAATAATGATTTTTGTGATCTGTGTGGTCTTGTTTTCAAAATTCACAAGGACCTTTAGCTCTTACCATGTTTACTTGGGTGAGCTGAGCACTTCTCAAAATCCCATCAGAAGGGCCTCAGAAGCCTGATCAGGAGAAATGAAGCTGCTTGAGATGATGCAGAGAATGAGAAATTCTACAGGGCCCTTTTAGAATCATGTCTAGTGTTTACTCTCTTCTTATTGGAGTAATTCCACTTTGAAAAGAACCTTTCTTTGTATTCTTCTGTCTCTTAACCATACCTAGATAAAAAAGGAATGGCATATGTAGGGAAAAGTGCTCTTTTTCATTACCGCAGCTGACAAACTTTTGAGTGCAGAATTAGGGCTTAGGACCTGAGAGCAAAAGTGGACCCTAATAAGGTCTAACAGTAACATCATTGCCTTTCCTCATTTCCTTAAATTTTTGTAACTATGTAACTACCATTATTTTAAAAAACAATGGCAATGCTTCCAGTGGTGCATAGATTAACTTGGGTTAGGCAGAGGCCGCAAGTTAGTATTTTAGTATTTTTTATATTTTATATATACTTATGTAATTTATACATATATAATATACAATTTTAGTATATTATTTATATATTAATGTAAGGCTAGGTGCAAAGTCCTGCACCTGGGATGGGGCAATCCCAAGCACAAACACAGGCTCGGTGGAGAATGGAGTTGAGAGTAGCCCTGAAGAGAAGAACTTGGGTGTGTTGGCGGATGAGAAGCTCAACATGAGCTGGGACTGTGCACACACAACCCAGAAAGCCAGCTGTATCCTGGGCTGCATCAAAAGAAATGTGAGCAGCAGGGTGAGGGATTCTCCCGCTCTACTCTGCTCTTGTGAGACCTCCTCTGGAGTCCTGCATTCAGTTCTGGAGTCCTCAGCACAGGAAGGACATAGATCTGTTAGACTTAGCCCGGAGGAGGCCATGAAGATGATCAAAGGGCTGGAGCACCTCCAATATGAGGACAGGCTGAGAGAGTTGGAATTGTTCAACCTGGGGAAAAGAAGGCTTTGGGGAGACCTTATAGCAGCCTTCCAGTACTTAAAGGGAGCTTCCAGGAAAGCTGGGGAGGCGCTCTTTATCAGGAAGTGCAGAGATAGGATGAGGTTTAATAGTTTTAAGCTGAAAGAGGGGAGGTCTAGAGATAATAGGAAGAAAGTTTTTACTATGAGGTGGTGAGGCACTGGAACAAGTCGTGAGTATCCTACCCCTGGAAGTGTGTAAGGCCAGGCTGGATGAGGCTTTGAACAACCTGGTCTAGTGGAAGGTGTCTCTTCCCAGGGCAGGGAGGTTGGAACTAGATGATCTTTAAGGTCCTTTCCATCCCAAATCTTTCTATGATTCTATGATCGTGTTTTGTTTTCATCTAAGCAATTCCTTTAGCCCTAGTGCTATAGAAAAGTTGCTATGACACTTGCTATGTTAAAGTATTTTCAATTAAAGTGACTTTACCACTGTCTTCCATAGAGCTTTTGTCTGATATTGAACAGATTGTGAGTGTGTGATGATAGGATTGTTCTACCTGAAGACTTTGGTTTAAAAACAGGGATGTAAAGGTGATAACATATGTGTAAGGATTGTTGGGTAACAAAAGAATGCCAGGGTAGTGGAATGAATTGCAAAGTGTGGTGACAAGGCTGGGCTGATGGACATCCTATAAAGTATGAAGCATACAGTAAGGGCACGTGAGTCTTGATGTTCTCCTAGGAGAGTCTGTTGGTTGTAGTGGTGTTCTCTTTATTCTCCTTAGACTTGGTACCAGCTTTTGTAACAGAACATTATGCACTAGGTATGTTTGGCTAATATAAAACAGCTTGCCAGGTACTTTTTCTTATAATGATGAACATGTTACGAAACCGCTAATCGTTGAAGTTCTTGAGATAGTCGGACATCTGGAAAAACCCACAAGGGATTAGTCCAGACTCAGTCGAACTGGTGAGATCAGGTGGGTGTTTTCCTGACCTTCTCTCACTGCAAATTGAAAGGAGTTTGAATATTTTCAGACAATTCTTGAAGCTTTTAAGTTTTCATCCCGCTTGCAGAAAAAATTATCTATACATGTGCTTATTACTGCTCTGAGCTACAAAGTGAGTGGTAAGTCACCTTTTTGACTTGAAAGAGTGCTGTGTTGTAATGCTGTCGCTGTGTTTGTAGCAGCAGCCAAATAAAATGTACCATCCTGTCTCACCAGCTCAGCATCCATACCTTTGAACGTTTGTGGAATATGTAACTTGGAGAGGTGTTTCGTTTTCTTTTAGTTGAATTTGGATTCTGCCTTCGAAGGTAAGTGTACACAGAGCGTGCTCTAGAAGAAGCCAGAAGCTTGACCAAATGATGAAAAAACAACAAAATCAGTCTTAGAACTAAGATGAGATCTGTTTCTTTTGCAAAACTTCTGTTACCTCACCTTTCTCCCTCATGTAGAGGGATTGTCTTAATTGTACAGTGAATATTGCTCTGATCTGTGACACCTTTATGGAGTTACTGTGTATCTGAGCACTGTGGAGTCTGCACTGTATTTACAATAGTTTTTGCCTCTACCAGTTTTTCCTGTAAGAGGTCAGTTATCATGGTTGAACATCTCTTCTCAAAATTAACTTGGCTTCAAATAAAAGGAAGCATCTTTGTAATTGCTTTGTTTACTTTGAAATGTTTGATGTGCTGTATAAGTAACAAGCATTCTGTATGTTTTTGTTTTCAATTTTATATGTTAATTATTCATTCCATATGTTTTGATCTTTTTCTTTTTAAAATACATTATCTCTCTATGAATTTAGTGAAAATTTGTAGCATGATGGAGATATCTCTTTTTCTCCAGAACAAGCTGAGTGTAGAGAGCATCACGTTGAGTTCTGCTTTCAGTGTGTTCCACCTAGAATGACAGGTGGTCATTTACTTCCTAGTTGACTGTCAGGGAAATGGATTTGTGTCATGAAATGCTTTCAAAAGGCCACAGAATAGCACTAGGTGGATCTTTGCTTCTGACCGCTGACTTAACTATTCTAGTGTCTTGAATATTTTTCTCTTCCTACATTTAAAGCTCTTCTGCAAATAGAAAAAACAGTTCCCAGTTTTGATGTGTGTGCCCTTTGCTTTTTTTAGGAGGAGTAGAAGCACAGAGTTCCCCTGAGTAGCTATGGAGGGCTAGTGATATCTCACAGCTGAGCAACTGGCAGCAAGAGGGAAGATGGTAATCAGAAGTGAAAATGTGGTAGTTTAGAAGTAACTGTCAGCCAACAATTAAATATTGAAATTCCAAGTGAGTTCTTCCTTTGTTCAGGACGCATATGGGCATTTGATGCATTTTGCTGCTGCTGGACAGCAGAGCTGCGTTTGCTGTAATTAGCAATAAGTCGGAAGTCTTCCCAGAATCTCTGGCTAGTGTAAAGCTGCCCCTCTTCTGGCTGGTAGATGCTCCTGAGGCTTTTGAGCATCTTCATCGATTTCCTTTTAATATCTGAGGCAACTTAGTTGTGTTGCCAATGCTTTTTCAGCTCTAAATGGTCCAGAGTTGTGCTTTGAGAGTACAGTCCCTTTTTCCAGTATTGCATCAAGCAGTTGTGATTAACTTGGGAATGCCAGGCTGCTGGCATCTCTGAGGTTGAAACACTTCATGTTCATGATAGGATGTTTTTGAACTGAGAGACCCTTACTTTTAAATTCACTTTTCTTGGCAGTCCATCACAGCTCGAGTGTGGCAATCTTTGTAAGTGAGATGCAACGAGCCTTGCTTATTTTAGCTATTGGTCTGTCACTGTGTTTTTAATTTACTGTAATTTAATAAATGACACAATGCTGGAATAAATAAATGGACTGTGAACATTCTCATAGACTTTGGAAGTCCAGCTCAGGGCAAGGTTTAGCTTTTAATTAACACTGTTCATGAGATTTATTGTTAAAATTATATCCTTTTAAACAAGTAAATCTGAAGTTGAGTAAGAGATGAATAATTGAAACCTGGTGTGGGATAACAGAATGCATTCTAGTGCAGGCAGTAGTGGAGCACAGTGCCTTCCTCAGCAGAGTGAGTGGGGGACCATCACCAGCTCTAGGCTCTGTTTCTCTTTGGTCGTTCCACTGCCAGGCCGGAAGTGGATGTTGCCATTATCTCTCCCATTATTTTTCCTGTGTAAAATATGTTGCTATGTGTTGAAAATCAAGTGTTATTCTTGACATTAAGAATAGTTTTACAAGTATGTAAACCAGATTTTTGGTACAGCAGAGAGCTTTAGGAAGACCTTAAGATGCCCAGCTAAAAAGAACTGCTGAAGTATTTTTGCTTCTTTTAGCCCCTACTGCCACATAAATTCTCCAAAAAGAGGCCCGGGCAAGGGAAGAAGCTATAAAGGCAACCTCCCATTATAGAGGAATCTTAGTCATTAGCAAAATTCTAATTCATCAGGGATCAAAAGATGTTCTCCTGATTTTCTTCCGTTATATGGGAGAGATGATATCTGGTTTGCCATTTTTTCCTTTGAGAGTCTGTTTGTAGGAGATGATTTATGTTCTCACATTCTGGTTTTGTGATTTATATTTTTGTTTTAACACACAGTCTTCTTTTAAATCCTTATGAGTATTTCCAATTCTTGTGACTGCTTGTGTACCCTGAGCAGCAGTAAAAGGTTCGCAAAATTTGAGAGTATTTTATGTGCGCAACTTTGACATTCCATATGGACTCCTTTTAGGAGACCAAATATGGTTTCCTGCTTTTCATAGCAGCAAAAATCTTCTGGATATGAGGAGCTCTGTGATCAACCCTTTAATTTAACTCTGCAGGCAATGTCAAAATCAAACTGTTGTGCTTTTGGTTTATTTTGTTGGTTGTGCTGTTCAGGGTGAGACAGATTAGATTGGGCATTAAGCTAACTGTCCAGTACCTTTCTTCCTGAACTGGTTTTAATGGGGAGCCAGATTTGGCCGTGGTCACACTTGTCTCTATTTTCAAAATCTCTGTATCTGTGAAGGTCCTAATAGTTCTGGGGAAGTTCTTTGATCTGTCTTGAAAACCTAAAAAGTTGATAGCTGGTATTGGGGGAAGGAGAGAAAGGTCTTCTCGGTGTCGATAATGGGTAAAGTTAATTTTCAGTGAACTCGTTCAGTAAAGGAGAGACTGCCTGCAAACTCGCTGCTTTTTCTTGCTGTTGTAAGGCTCTTGGCTGGGTAACATAATCACTTGGTGAATGCCACAGGTAGAAGTGGCTACTGTCAATGCAGGACCTTTACAAGGATTTTTGGGAACCCGAACATCTGAGGTTGCTCTGTCATCATTCATGGGGCCTGTTCAGCTCTCTTATTGGACGCTATTCTGAAGAGTCGTGGTTTGGAGCTCTTAAGCACTGGGCAATTTTTTTGGCCTGCATTATGTTTATCACCAGATATCTCTGGTATAATGGTCTCATCCAGCTTTAAAAATCCTTGGGGCAGCTCTAAGAACAGTCCCCTTTTTCCAGAAGGCTTTGACTGAACACAGAGCAAATATCTTAACTGGCATCATTATTCTTGTTGTGTCAGTAAGTGACTGAAGCTGTTGCCTCAGGCATTGCAGACCAGCCAGCAAGGGTCAAAGCAGGGAGAGCAATGCTATCACTGCCCTGTGTTGGGAAAATTGGCACTGTGTAGGGTTCTGCACAGTTTTATACATTAGAGTTGGATTTATTTTTTTTGTCAGCTCCACAGAAATTCCCTACTCAAACCCTGTAATTGTCGGATGTTCTGCCATACTATTCCCCCTGTCATTTATTATCTTCTAAGATTATCAAGGGCAACTTCACACAGACTAATTGTAATAACTGAAAGGGCCTAAGGGGAGGAATTCTGTCTCGACGTTACAAGCAGGGGATTAAGTGTGTATACATTCAGTGTAATTTGCTGAGAGATGTCTATGTACCTATCTGTCAGGAGAACTGTAAAATCATTTGAAATATTGCAAAGGATATATATGTGGTGATACAGAGGCTCAACTTGCTTTTGCTTTTGTTGCATTATCACATTGAAGCTAATTCTATATGCCTTTTCCTTCCCCATGCCTGTGTAAGCTAGTGTCAGGCTCCTTGAGAAGGCACTTAGGTTCTTGAAGGATTATTGTGCTAATTTAACTTTCATTTCATCAGGTATCAAGGCCTGATATTATCCTGCTATACGTTACTGTACTTTCACTGTAAATTACTGACACCAGAGGTGGTTGGTAATTACAGTGGAGATGACTGAGATGCAGGAAGGAAATATTAGTTTTTGATCTCTACTTGCTTTGCTGTTTTCAAGATCCTACAAGTGGTTATGATCCTCTGGGGCTTAGTCGTTCAGTAATGCTGATTAAAACAGTCTATCTGAGCAGCTGAGCCTGACAGATTTTCTGCCAGTCCTTTAAAGAATACATGTAATGCGTCTTTTAGGAAATTCAGCAGGCAATTTCAGTCAGCTGAAGTATTTCCCCTGTAAAAGAATGCCTGCTATGCTGGGTTGTGATGGGAAGTACTATCATTTAAGAAATAAATAGACTGGATTCATGGTGTCTTCTCTTTACAAATATATTTTTTCTAATAATATTTTTGTTAAAAATAATGATAACAGCGCTAGATACTTTTGCTATAGTATTCCTGGGTTCTAAGTTGTTTCTTCTGAACTGTAGCATGTTAAATAATAGAGACATCTGAAGCTATTCGCTAGATCAGTTTTATTTAAATAAGGGGTAAAAGTGAATTATCTAGCCGTTCAAGAAAGATTTAACTATCTTGATTTTGGCCTTAGTGGAATCACTCTCAAGTTTTTCTTGGGACTTCTGGGTGAAATAGAGCTGCTTTCATCGTGAAAGTGGTGATGTGTGGTGCAAGCCCACCCCTCAAGTGTGATGTTATCACCCTAAAAGATGTGTCTAACACATGGCATGAACTCATTCCTGTTAATGATGGTAGTTGTCTATTCTTTCTTATTTTTTAAATACGTAGGGTTTTTTTTTTAATTAAACACAGTTCTTTTCAGATAAATTCATTTTGTTACTTTGTTTCTAGGCATGCAGTGAACAAGATGAGTCCTTTTATAGAACACAATTTCAGTGTTGAATGTCCTGTAATATCTTACCCTGAAGAAGAGAGAAGTGCAGTTCTTCTCATTGACTTCATCTTAAGCACATGTGATGCTTTAAAGAACTGGGAGAGTTGTTTTGCTTTGCCAGAATGCTCTGATGCACTGATGCAACTCCTGAGTATTTCCTAGCAATTCATGTGTTACTGAAATGTACAGTGGTACCAGTGAGATGGTGGTTCTGTAGGTTTGTGCAACAAAGGAAAGCAAATTGACAGATGGTGACAGTCTGGAGTTCTGCCAGCGCCTCTTTTCCCATAGATGTTGAGTGTCCGCTGCAGAATGTGTGAAACTTGAATACTTTGGGTTTTGTCTTTAAGCAGAATATAGTGTTGCTTTTGTTTCCTGCACCAAATGTCATGGGAGAAAGGATAGTTTTGATCTGTGCTATCCATACCGTGATGTGTAGCTGTTTCAGCTTTCAGGGATGAAAGACGACTGTCATCTAAAGCTCTTGTATGAGAAAAAGTGCCATATGAGAAAACAGTGTCTGTTCTTGCATAGCCGTTCAGGGGAAGGGAGAAAGTAAATGCTTTGCATACAGGAAAGTATCTGTGGGGGAAGTGTTTGATTTCACTAAACAAAATATTATCCAACCTCCTTTGCATGACTTTCATACCATCTTGGGGTTAAAATGAACAGCCAAATGCAAATGGTTAACACTTTTTGTTCTATCTGTTCTCATGCCCTCTACCAACCTTAACCATAATATCCTGTCTCTTTTTCTTAAAGAAATATGTCCTAGGAAATTAAAAGGCATCTCATTTGCCTAGTAATAAATACTACAGAATTCAGGCAAATCCTAGTGAAAAGATACTGTTTATTTCTACTAGAAATATTTCTTGGACTGAATGTATGACTTGAAATAAGTGGTTACATTTCCAAATTTTAAATCCAGTTGTATGTCAGGAAAGCATTTATAGTGTTTGATGAAAGTCACTGCTATTTGAGACAATATTTTTTCTTGAACCTATATTTAGTAATTGCATGTGGAATTCAAGGAGAGTAATAGGAATTCTCTGAGCATGAACTTTTCACATTTTGGAGAAATATAAAGATATAAACCAAAAAGGAAATGTTTAATGCTGTGCATTTAAATAGCTCTCTTGATTGAGAAACAGCTCCTGCGTTTAGTTTCCTGTGGGGCTTCTTGGACTTTTATTAGTTTTCAGAACTCTATAAAGTGATGAGAAATGAGTGATTTTTGTGCATGTAAAAAAGGATTTTATAGTCTTGAGGACTTTTCTGTTTTGCCTGAATTTATCAAATGTTTGTTCAGATGAAGTGTAAGGGAAGACAGCTTGAAGTGTCTTTTTCTTGTTGCACAAGATTAGATCCTTGCTTGAGTTCTGCAGAATTGGCTAGCTTGAGCCAAGCTAGGAAACATTTTGGATATTTTATATTCCTACATCTTTGATGTTTGGGATTTGGGACTTCAGTGGTTTATTTTGGATATAAGCCCAGGTGAAAATGTGCTGGAAAAGGGGTGCACCTGGCAGGTGAGGTTCTGGCAGCCCTTTTCTGGCCTGCACCAACAAGTTCTGTCCGGGGCCAATTTAAATTCAAGGCATTTCTAGGGTTTCCGTCTCCTTCATATCTGGGTACTGGTATGTCTGAAGATAGAATGTACAGCAGGGTCACCCCTGGAGAGCATAAACACTGCAGGTTTGGAAATTCAGTGTTAGTGCCTGCTTTCCTGGGTAGGGTTTTGTTTTGTTTTTTTTTTTTTTTTGCTATGCCTCTTTTAATGATGAACTTGCCCTCTGTGAGACTCTGTTTTGAGATTTGGAGATGAAATGGTGTACACCGAACTTTTATATTGTCTTTGGTAGAAGCCTTTATCAAAGATGCGAGGAGTATTTGGAAGCATCCTCTGTTCCAGAGTGCAGCTGCATTTTTACTCACACCCTTCTAAGAGGAGCAGAGCACACTTTAGGGCTCTGCTGTTGAGCTATTCTGGTGAATAATTTCTATTGGCAATTCAAAGTCCTGGGGTTCTGTTTGGGTTTAAGTGTATTTATTTTTGTGTCAGCCAACATCTGCTTAGATGTTTTTTATTAACATCCCTTTAATTTGGGGATGTGCTTTGCTTAATTGAAACTTTGAAGTCACAGGAAGATAATTTTGACAAAACCTGTCCTTTCTTACACTAATGTAAATGCAGAATAAATGCATACTGTGACCAATGCTGGTAATAAATTGTCTTGTTTTGAAGAGATCATGATTTTAAAGTTTCCAATTCCTTTGGTTCAGCAAGACTCCAAATTTATTGACTTTCCAAGCATGCTGTGAAACTTGCCTGCTCCTTTGAGCTGCCTAATAAAGAGTAGATGGAAGGAAGAGTAGCTCTTGTAAGTCATGAATGGGTGGTGGTATTCACTGAGAAGCGTTTCATGGAGTATTTTGCATCCATTAGAAAAAAAGTATTTAAATGACCTTGAACACTTCCAGGGTAGGGCATCCACAACGTCCCTCAGCAACCCTTTCCAGTGTCTCACCACCCTCGTTGTGAAGAATTTCTTCCTAATGTCTAGTCTAAATACCATGAACTTATGCAGCAGTGCCGGCTCTTCAGTTGTTTCATGTTTATAAGCAGATGCTTATTCTTTAATGTGGGGAGCGATCGGTATATTATCCACAGTGTGACTGATTGACCACAAGATGCAATCAAATTTGTTTTCGAGCAGAGAAATATCTGGTCTAATACAATACAGGCACGCTAATGAAAATTCAGTTTCCAGTGATTTTTCTTATTTTCCAGTTTTTAGTGACTGAGTTTATTAAAATAATAAATAAATCCATCTGTACCAGTGTACTTTTGCAGAGGAGAATGTACTGGGGAGCAGAATTACAGATATTCATGTACACAAACCCTATAATGGTATTGGCAAATGATAGAGGTGCAGTGCTGTTTGGAAGGGCAGCAAAAATGACTGACCTGTTTTACTTCCAGAGACTTTGTTTATATTAGCAGCTTTATATCTTAAATAAAATTAGCTTTATGAGGATAGGAATTATGCTTGTAATGGTTTAGTTTAGAAAAGTAATGTTAACACCCCAAAAGATTTCTGGCCTTTGATTTTCCCAGTGTCCTTTCATAGAGGCTGGATAATGTCTAGTTCTGGCTTCTGTTGCAGCACAGAAGTGTCTTTGACAGCTTCCAAACCAATAATATCTTACTTATGTTTCAATATATGAATAACAGCATAGGCTTTCTAGAGATTATCTTTTTGTGATGTTTCCAGTTGTGTAACATGCTGTAGCCAGATGAATCTTCACTCCTTCAGGGTTTTGAAGAACAGGAACGTATCCCTTTTAAAAATGTGTGGTACAGCAGCGATGTGCAGTAATGTTAATTCACTGAGCTAGAGTTGTATTCTTTTAATTAAGAGGTACAGTTAGCAGAGCACATGATACTTCTTCCTCTTCATGCAGTTTCTTTCCTCTTTTCTAATCTCTATTCTCCAGTGTGGGTTTTTTCACTATCTTTGGGGGCCTTGTTTTTTCAAAGTGATCCCCTGCTGACTATTTTGAGGTCTGTCTGAGCAGTTTCTTCAGCTTTCAATTAAAAGAAGTTGTTCCCTTTCATTACTTAAATAATTCCATTGCTCTCTGTGTGATTAGTTGCTTTCCAGTGGAAGAGCTGGGAGAAGAGGCCAAAGAGCTGCCAAGTGCCTCTTGGTCCATCTGCTCTGTTGATGTCTCATCCAGCCAGGATAGGTCTTTGTGTTCCTGGTTCATCCCCCTAGGCTGGGGACTTTGTAAACCAGTCTTTGCATCAGATGGTGCAAGGTGAGACTGGTGGAGAAGCCATGCAAACTAGTGCTGGAAATTATCTGCTTGTCTCGGAAAAAGCTGTCCCATGCTGTGTTGCTGCAGATGTCGCCAGTCTTTCTCAGCAGGCGAAGTCCTATGGCAATTTCTGGTGCTTTATCAGCTACAGTGAGAAGTGAGAACTCTTCCTGCTAATCTTCTTACAGAGGCAATTGCTGTGGCAAGGAAATATGCCTCCAGCTGTTACCTCCTCTGCTGGGCTGGTTTGTTTTCCCCTTTCGTATTGCCTCTGGTTGCCCAACAGTATATGTACCACTGCCCATGTTTGCCTTTTTCTATTGACAGTGAGTGGTGCTTTTTTTTTCTTGTCCTGAGGAAAACTTCGAAAATAATGACTTGCCTTCTAATTTAATATCTGCCAGTTCCTAGATTACTGTAGTGGCAGAATCTGAAGTGTACAAAATGGGGACATCGGTGTTTGTTCAAGAAACAACAGGAGATGCAGTGGATGGAAAATTGATAAAGTTTGTTGAGGCACAAGAAACTGGCAAGATACCTTGAACAAAGTGTTAAATAACAATCTCTGCTTAAGGCCCCAATCCAGCAAAGCACTTAAACATATATTGTAACTGTAAACAGTCAAGACATCCAGTTGATTTAAATGGAGCTAGTTTTGTGTTTAAAGTTAGATATTTGCTTGAGTGCCTTTCTGGATACCGGCCCAAGTCAGTGAGAGTTTGAGTTGTTTTGTATTTACAAGAGTGAGATCTGACCAGTAATTAGTGATGTCTGGAGGCATCTGAGGTGTTGGAGAGACTCTTTAAGGCTGTATTCCTGCTGCTACCTTTCCTGCCACTTGCAAATATGCTGCTTTTTCCTTGCTTAGTTTTCTATTCACAAGTCCAATCACTTATGCAGAATGTGAATCTAAAAGATGCAGATAATTCATTCCATGCCAGGGTAATGGTGTAACTGATCACATTTTTCAAAGGCCTCAACTGAACTTGTGTGGTGGAAAAGAAAGAAGGGAAGCAGCAAAAAAAGTAGTGATGTAGAGGTGTCTTCCTAGTTCTCTGGCATAGGTACGTGTAACATTCTTAGTTTTATGTAAGTACATGAAAACTATAGGTGAGATTTTAAAATATATAGACTCTATGTAGATAATCTGTATTTTTTTGTGAATCTTCAATCTCTCCTAGAAGTTTTTATTAGGGAAACAGGATTTTTTCAAGCAATTATTCCTATATTCATTACTGGCACGAACTCGCTTAGTGGGCTTGATCCTACAAACTGTTTCTCTTGCAAGTTGTCCTTACTCTAGAGAGCTGACTGCTGGCTTCAGAGAAGATGACTGTGCAGAGAATGCTGTTCTGCTTCTGGTTTGCCATTGAAATACTCTGCAACAATTTGTCTGCTTCCCAATCTGTGTGAAGCAGGATAATAATGTTTACCCACCTGTGTAATTCAAGTACACATCCTTGAATGAAAGGCTCTACTGTGCAAAACTACAAGGTAGCACTATTGGTGAGAGGGGTAATTGTTCTATACCTGCAACTTTAGACTATTTACAGTGAATGTAGCGAAGTTTTTGTTTACAAACAGGTAAGGTGGGATTGATTTGCACTAGTGCATGATGTTGCTTTAAAAGTAAATAATATTAGGGAATAATGCTACAGTTGTCACTGTCTTAGTATTGGCAAAAATGCGAAGGACAACTTTCTAAACCCTTAGGTGTAGGAATTCTGCTGCTGCTGTTCCTGGTTATTTAACTATTCTGCTTCTGGCTAATGTGCTGCCTACCTCCTGTTGCTCTCCTGGTTTGTGTGTCCATGTCGTTTCTGACTCTAAATGTCATAGTACTTTGAAGGAGCTGGTGGAGAAAAAAGGTTGCAATATCAGGGTGATGAAGAGGAATGAAGTAGAAAATCAAATTTGTCAAAGAATAGTATTGTTTTAATTGTGTATTGCACCTGCAGGGGCCAGACAAGATTTATATCATGGTCCAGGTTACGTACAAAAGCCTTGTAAGGAACAGGCTCCTGTCTCTGGTACTTTTATAGTATAGATCTTGGTGGTGGTGGTGGTGTCAGTGGTAAAACTCCATTGACTTACACAGAGAGAGGAATTTGCCTCCCTCTGAAATACATAACGAAGTGTGTGAGGAGAAACACTAGCCTCGAACAGAGATTTGACTGGAAGTCATACAACAGGTTAAAATAAAGCATAGGCTCTCCCAGGCCCACAGCAGGCACTTTATAAGCTGCCCAAAACACTTCTCAAGAAGTAAATGAAAGAATATAGAAAATTGTGAAATAAGCAGCTCTTCTGTTAAACTTCAGTCATCAGCCATGGGGGGATGTGTATGTGTGGGGTGTGTGTACAGCATACTCAGTAAAGACCTTATAATTGTTCCTACACACGCCTTAGGTCAGGAAATACACCTGACAGAACTATAATTTGTAGACCTGTGTAAAACACCTTTTCATAAGGCTTTGTTTTATATTCGCTTGACTAAATCTTCTTACAAATTTTCCTAGTGTTTTATGTGCACAAACTATATCATTGTTTTGGAAAATGCAAGTCTGACCACTGTAAATGGGTTTATATTTCCAACAGGGCAGTTATTTAATTTCCTGTTGGAAGTCTGCAAATGTTGGCACTGTTCGCTTGTTGGCAGGAAGCCAAAAGAGAGCACGGTATCATTAATGTGCCGCAGTCCATGCGAGGTTTCAATTGGTTTCATCTAGTTTTAAGACTGGACTATAACTAAGTGTATTTTTTTGATAAAACATCATAAAAGCAGTCAGGAAGATGGAGGTGAAAGAGGGGGTGATAGGGTATTCTCTAGGATGAGAACAGCTTTTGTTCTGTCTTACCTTGTCTTCTGCTGGAATAAACCTCGTTTTGCTGCAGACTTACCTCACTTTGTAGTTTTCCACTAAAGCAGCATGAAACGAAGGCTGAGGTCTGATCCTGAAATGGCCTCTTTCAGTATAAATATGTTCCCTGATGCAGTTACCTTTCTTGGGATCCACGTGTCGTCGTCCCTGAGGAGGGATGGGTGCCAAGGTGTAAACCTCTAATAGTCACGGTGAGGTGTCTGAAAGTCTTGAAGTCACCCAGGTGTGTTTCTAAAGGATTCATCAGCATCCAGATGACTGAGTTGTTTGGAAAGTCCTATCTTTAGAGACCAGTGCTTAGAAATTATTTGGAAAGAGAACTCTTATAAACAAAAAAGATATTTTTGTTCAGAGTTTGTTTTAAATGCACCGACTTAACTCCACAAAAATGAATCAGACTGGTATAAGAACACATAATTTACCTTGGGTGCCTGGCGTAGCTGCATGATACTACAGGCAAGGCAGTTGACTCTGCGTAACAGAGTTATTAGCTCATGTGGACCTTCTGGAGCACCAGTTCTGGTGCCCTACTTGCTCAGGCACTTCTCCATTGTACAGTGGTTTGCAATGCAGATACACTGTTAATATCTACAACCTAAAATAAAGATTCAAATTTCAATTTTCTTTTGCAAGTTTTTCACTTTGAAAGGAGCTGTGTGTTGAAAACAAGTGATCAAATGATGTGGCAGACTCTTCATCACTTGGAAGCCTTTAAATCAAGGCTGACTTTCTGAACAATATGCTCACAGCTGCAGTGGGCTGTGTGCAAGAATTACTGGATGTAGGAAATTGTGGCGTGTGTCATGCAGGGGATCAGACTTACAATTATTGTGGTCTCTACTAAATCTCACATAAGGCAGTGCTTCACTGTAATCTCTTTGGATTTACGCTGTTCTGAACTGGAGCAGCTGCTTTTTCTCAACGATTTGGGTGTGGAAGAGGAAGCGCTGGTAGGGAGATGTGCTCGATTTATATATTATAGTTAATATTTGCACTCATTATTTCTGGCTTAACTGAAGCTGTAGTAGGTAAAGCTATATGATAGAAAGCAGGAGAAGAATAAAAAACATGTTTTGAACACCTGTCACATTTGGTATTGTTTCTTGAATGATACCCTTTGTTGATGATAATATTTAGTGTAGGCCATTGATATCTATTGAATCAGAGTGAGGAGTACCTGGATAACTTTTATGTGTCAAATGATCAGGTTCTTTTTTTCATTGGGTCCTGAGAAATACACAGTGCAGCTAAAGGAAAATGCATAGAAAATATAAAGCAAGTAAAAATGATATGCCTGAAATGGAATAGTGTAAGTACATCTTGAAAGGCAAGCTAGAGAGTGTTCCTTCCATGTGCTCATGGAGCTTACACCAGTTATAAGTATATACGGACAGGAGACCCTTTGGTCCCTCACAGTTTCTTCTGGGTGTTAAATTTCATGCAAAAAATATGGTTCTTATTGCAGTTTGGCAGCCCTTAGAATAACACAAATCTTTTCGATGTTCCATCTAAAAGAAATATAGTGTGCTTAGTTTTTATTTCTTTGCTGTTTCTTAGTGATAGTATCCAGAAGTTATCAAATTTTTATAGTAGGTTTGATCAAGGGATCTCAGAACTGTTTGCGAACAATTTTTAGTTTTTTACTGTATCTTGCTGTCAATTAGTTATGTATTTTCTCCTTGTATATATGTGTGGAGAGGCACAGATAAATTAGTTTGTTTGAGATCCCAAAGGAGAACCCGTAGCAGGTCTGGGCATAAAAGCCAGGGAACTTTTCTTCCACATGCCTCTGTTCTACCAAATATCAAAGCCTTATTTATTTGTCTGTTTAATTAGTTAGGTATTTGTCTGGGACCTTGCCTATGTGTGTCTCTTTTTTACACTGTAGCGATGCAACCATCTTACCTAAAATAATCCTTATTCTTGGGCTTTCCCAAACTCCTCAGTCACGGTCTTGCCTGCCTCCTATGTTTCTGGATTTGGGAACGGGAATGGGATGTTGACAGAAAGAAAGTGCCACCAATTTGGTTTTGAAGTTGCTTATTATTTCAAAGGTTGTTACCTTCATGAAATAAATGCATTTTCTAGTATTTCTTGAAAATGCATAGCATTGGGTGTTGAAATACTCTTTTCTACATAGTGTTGCAGACTGGTTTGTTAACTCCCGTTGTGATGGAAAGCTTGCTCTGCTGCTGGCAGAGATTGTCCCCAAGTTCTGACTGCCACGTGAGTGTCAAGAAAAAGCATGAAGAAGTTGTGGTAAGCATCAATCTGACAAGAGTGAGATCCTGTTTAGTGCTTTGCACTTCAAATCAATATTAGACTCTCAACGGGTTTAAATACAATTTGGAATAGTAAGACAAATCTATATTTAGCTATCTAAAAAATGAAGTTTATGCAGCAAAGGGAAAATAAAAGAGCACAAATCAGTAAGTGGTATCTTACCTACATGCTAATATATCCTGCTAAAAAAATGAACTCACAACATCATGTAAGTAGCATGAAGCGCTTCTTAAAGTGTACTGAGATGCTATGTAACCCTCTCCCCCTGAAAAAATCCACCCCTCTCAATTCCAATGTGACACATACCTACACGAAAAATAACTTGATGCTGAATATATTCTTCTGAGGAGCATGTAATGTTCAAATTTTAGCTGAATGTATAGCTATCAAATGTAAAGTGACAAAGTGCTTTTGAATTTGCTATCTTGACTTTGAAAAGTATTTTGTTTAACAGTCCTGAATGATGGAGTTCAAGATCCTTAGGAAATAGGGATGATATAAAGAATACTGCAATTTGGTAAACTAGAGATTAAATTTTGTAAGTAAGATCCTATGGGAAGCAAATCTAAAGAGAAAAAGTATTTAAGGGGAAGTCTATACTTACTTATAGAGATTGTACTTCTGATACGAAGACATCCTGTTAGCATGTGGGAATGATAGGTGTGAATAAAAGAGAGATAGCAACCTCAAGCACAGGAGGGAGGCATCTAAAACTCTGAATGAGATTATTGGAGATGGGTACAAAAGCTTAGGATATACACAGCCACAAAATCAGAACAGCTAAGGCACAGAACAAAACTAAAGCTCTAAGTGATAACGAAAGAAGCAGAAAAAGAGAGCCAAATTAAATGGTGATTCAGTGCACGAGAAAAATTCTTGGTGGCTGAAAGCAAAGGCTAAAATCCTTAATGCTCTTTTTTTGTGTGTGCTCCTTTCCACCCTGCCCTGAAAAAAGCAGCAGACACATGGATGCAGAGATGTAAGGACTGTAATCTCAGTCTAGAGTAAGAGGAAATAGTTGTGGAATACTTGGATAAATCAGATGTTTTGAGATTTCTCCTGTCAATTCTTTTACCTCTGGGGAAGTTGTTCAGTCCTGGTCAGTCTCAGGAGAGAGAGGCACTGCATACTGGTGGGTGGAGGCTTGCGAACTTGGAAAGGAAGGAGAGAAAACAAAAAAAAAGCCTATTAAAAAGAGGAGTGCTAAGGAATTCTATGTCAATCTGCTTAACAACAGATAAATTATTTCCAAGCAGCTGGAAGATAACAAGGAGATAAATGGTTCTTTCAAGAACAAATCCTGTCACACCAACCTCCTCTTACAGCAGCTTACTGAGTCTTCTGGAGAACACAGATGAAGTCTTTAGTTCATGTAAACTCTTGATGTCACAACTCATGTGCCATTCCCACAAGTCAGCACGTGGTCTTAGAGAACCTAGTATAGTGTAATAGCAGAACTGGTGTAACTGCATGCCAAGGATGGCTCTTGGAGTTTGCAAGGGAAATGGAGAGCCTCTAAACAATGGTAACGCCCAGTGCTTTGGTACTTCTGGTAGCAACCTGGGAAATGGAATAGCAGTTGTTCTGGAGGACACACAGGTGGGAGAGATTGCAAGGATTTCAGCAGGCGGGTTTTAAAATGATCTTGCTACACTGGAGAAATAGTCAGAAGAAATATGATGAAATGGAGTAAGTGTAATATATTAAACTTCTAAAGGAGTAATCACCTTTATAAATGTCAGAATAGGAATGTGGTCAGGTTGCAGCTCTTCTAAAATTATTTGGCAGTTTTCACAGAGCAGAAATTGAGCAGAGCTAGCAGCGGTGTACTGTGAGGAGAAGGCAAACATTGTGTTTGGCTGCCTCAACAGCAATAGAACCAGCAGGGTGCAAGAAGTCGTCTGTCCCACTGCTCAGCATGGGTGAGACCTCAACGGGAGGAATACTGTTCCTAGTTTTGGGAAGCATATCTTGGGAAAGGTATGGATCAGCTGGAGAGAGTCTGGTGAGGACAGCGAGAATTATTATTGTCATATTTTCGTAACTCCCATGAGGATGAATGAACTGAGGCTACATCACCAAAAAGGGCGGGGGAAGGGAGGAACCCAAACATATTATGAATCGTTAGTACATAAGCTGTTACAGGGAGGAAGACAACAGCTTATTCCATGGCAATGATTGCTAGGACAAAAGATATTTGGCTTAATTTACAGTAGAATAGATTTAATTTAGATATGAAGAAAAAACTTCCCTAGGTAAGTAGAATAAAGCCTTTCACAGTCTTGGGAGGCTGTGGAGTCCGTTTTGCTCGAGGTCTTTAACAAGAAATTAGGTTTACATCTGCTAGAACTGGGTTTAGGGAGGGAGTCAGCAGGAAGACTCTGCCACATCTATTTTACCCTGATTAATGAGGTGAATCTAAAGTGATCCTGGAGAAACTAGTTTCCCTCGGCTCCATTTAGTCATTGTGAATGCTTCCCTTGCCCATTTCTTCAGGCCTTTACAAGTACACACATTAATTGAAGCAATAATAGTATCATACTTCAATTATTTCTCACCTCAGACCTGATGGAGTATAAAATGCTTTTTGATATGAAAACTTACAGACAACAAACGTTATTCAGACTAAGCTGTAATAGATGATCCTGAACCCCTCTTCTGTCCTTGTTCCCAGGACTTCTTATAAAAGTAAGGGGGCTTCTGCACCGCACATCTCTCTTTCACATTGGGGAAGGACAGCAGTGCTGTGGGTGGTGTTCACCTGTGGTGTTTCTCTAAAAGTCTATGTCTTTACTCATAACAAACTATGTTTTTAGTTCTGTCCAAGGAGATGACAAATATGTCTACTTTATTAATCACACGAGTCACCTGAGAACAGCAAAACATCAGACATTTTGAAAAGATTGAGTATGTCAGAATCTCTAATGTTTTTTCTGTATCTGTGTAATAGTCTTTGACTCACTTCTGACTTCCCAAGTAGTTCAAGTCTGCCAAGAAGCCTAATCACTCAACACTAACCCACAAAACTGAATAGACTTAGGTTCACTGTCATTTTGAGTTAATACATCAGTGATGAGTCTAGTCCAAGAGCAGGAAAAAAAAAAATCCGTTTTCCAAAGTTGTGTGAGCCATTAAGAGGGGTAGCTCTGCTGGGACTAGTTTACATATAAGTTAAATACCAGATATGAGGGCTTGTCTGTGCTGAAAAATAAGTAGTCTGTCGTTATACAGAAAACAGAGGCCTGTTTCTCTATGTACATGTGTCTAGCTCACAATTTTGGGCCCCAAAGGATGTGTCTGTTGAAAAGAGAGGGCAGAGATTGCCAAGAAAAAAAGGCATGCCCTCCTCAAATAACAAGTATTACTTTCCCCTTCCTCCCTTCCCCCCAAAATACAAATATATGCATACTGTCCCCCCTTTTTTAATACTCAATTTTTTATTCAAATGGACTGAACTGCAATCTCATGCGTCTGAGTGCTGTCTAGCTTTTCTTCCTTCTATTGGAAACTCCAGTGGTTTTTGCCACACTAAACTCCATCTAACATCACCCACTTTGTGAAGTCAGTTGCTACTCACTATTCTGTAAGGATCAAACTCAACCTTTTACTATTTATTAATTAGACTTTAGGTAAGAAGTTTTGTGTTGTGAGTAATGGTGGCAGTCAGTTGTGCCAGAATCATGCTGTTTTCCAGGATGCAGAATGCCTGTATTTTATAGAATCTTTATAATGCTGCTCAAAGGGACTTGGGGTCCTACCTCCTGCTTGGAGTGGGACTGGTATACTTTCTGTTGTATTATGTACATGTGCTCTACTTCTCTCGGTGGATTGTGCTGCTTTTCTTACAGCAGTTCCTCAAGGCCTTGTTAAGCTGCACGTGATGCAAAGACATTTTCTATAAGCCACTGCTCCTTGTAGACTCATGGCCTCAGTAATAAAGCAGAGAGAAAGGAAACCTTGACTGTAACTTGCCTGAGCAGAGCTCCAGTTTAACCTCTGCTGGTTCTTGGTGCCTGCCTCATCTCTTGCCCTAAGTGCTCATTAGCACAGTGGCTGTTTAATATTAAATTTGCACATAGTTTATTCAAATATATTTGTATGTGTACATATATAGAGGCTACACAGGAGAGCATTGCAGAGGTGTTTGGGTTTTTCTAATTCTAAATGTTTTTCTTCTGCACATGGAAGGGATCAGCTCATCTACAGTGTATACAGTCATTCCAGGGAGCACGTCTGAAAATGTTTAGGTTTTTCTTCCTCTTTTATTGTTGATGTCTAATGTATCTCATTTTTTCAAGTACTGCTTAAATATAGTTCATTCTCACACTGTGTCCCATGGAGGCAATGTTAACCACTACTAATGCAGGAGTGGAGTCTGACCACAGAATCGAGGCCAAATGTTAACCTAACGCTGCTAAGTTCACCACTAAACCATGTCCCTAAGCACTCCATCCACATGTCTTTTAAATCCCTTCAGGGACAGTGACTCCATCACTTCCCTGGGCAGCCTGTTCCAATGCCTGACACCCTTTGACAACCAGCTGCAGTTTTTTTAGCTGGGTATTTATCTGTAGCCTTTGCTGGGATACTCTGCATGGTATTGTCACAAAGGAAAGAAAAGGGACTTAGTCTACGGTAAATAGATACTTGTTTGTAATACTTTGTAGTGGTAAAAAACATACCCAAACCTAATTTTTGATATTTGGTTGAAAGGAACGTGAAAACAGATTTACACAAGATCATTGAGGTTAGTGGGCTTTCTCTACAGCTGTCATGGGAACACACCTATAATATTATATACAGCTGTGGGAAAGTTAATACTAGAAAAGTATTCAACAAATTGGGGTGAAACCTTAGAGGAAAAGCATCAAAATCAATTCCGTGGTTTGCTTTTATTTAGGGAAAATGAAAACATGTTGAAGTTAAGAGGGGTGCTCTTTTATGCACACATATTTGATTTGTGTTACCAGCAGGGAAAGGGATATTATTTAGAGCAATGTAAGGGAAGATGTGACTATAAATAGGAGGAGGGAAATGCAGACAAGGAAGCCTGAACTAAATTTCAGAAGTAGTTTTCCAGAGTATAATCTGGTGGACTGAGTATTCTTGTGAGGGAGAAAACTGAAGCTACATTACTTGAGATATTTAAATTGGACTGGACAGAACTATGGAGGGACTATATCTCTGGCAGTGAGTCCTCCCTGGCAGTGGTTTGGATGTATGGGTTGGTCCAGCACATTGGGAAGTCTATAAGCGTCCTTAAGCTTGGTCTGGATCAGAGCTTTACTGACTGAAGTTGTATTTGTTTCTGTGATGTCGGTCGTATTTAAATGTATTTGCAGATTTTTCAGGTTTCCTAGACTGGAGGGGAGAATGAGCAGTGGGACCACATTTGCCATCATTCTTTAATCATCTCAGACTTTTTTCATGCTGAATTTTCATAGACATATATTTAAACTGCATCTATTTCATTAATAGAAAAGTTGCAAGATTTTTCTGGTTTTTTTTTTCCTGTTTTTATGTTTCTCTACTTAATGCAAAGTCCCTGTAATGTGAGCCTTGGTGGTGGTCTTGAAAGAACCCCAGATACAGATTTGGTTGATAATGTGTAATGTAAACACAATTAGTAGCATGTGCTTGCTTGTTTGTTTGGTTTTTTAAGGGAAAAAGCTCTGCAGAAAAATAACGCATACCAAATTCAGGTCACTGGAAGGAACTATGGTATGTCTCTAGGTTTGTTACCTCAGATCATGTAACTGCTCTTAGTCTTTAAATTCCAGAGCAATAAACTCCAGTATTTTTAGTCTCAAATTTAAATGACACAGTATGATCCCCTGATATTGCTAAGTCTCTGTGGAAGAGAGCTGTGGCATATTGTGTTTTCCTCCCTCATTTCCCTGCCATATGTAGTTAATAGAATAATAGTTGGTGGTATGCCTGTGCCTAGATGCGGCTGCCACACTGGAGAAAAGTTGCAGGGCCTTTGGCTTTTGCAGTTTGGCCACCTCAGCAAATCAGTTGCTTAAACAATGGGGTGAGTTCTTCACAGATACGTGAATCTCTTATGCTGGCACGTGGCAGCCTGCCTGCTGGCCAGCGTGCTGGCCTAAAGATCTGTTTCTTAGGTATTTAAAGCTTTCCTCTTTGAAACAGCTTTTGTTGAAGTTTTATATAAGTCTTTGATATTAGAGCTCTCATTTTTTTCCATTAAGAAAAATTGCTTTAATCTATAAACCCGTTTTTGTATTCCTAGAATTGTTTGGAAAAATAGCAACTGATTTTTTGGTTTTGTTGGTTTCTTTGTCATCCTCTGAGCTTTGGCACCATTGACACTTTACTACTTATTTCTGTGGTAAGTGGGAAGACACTTTTTCAGTCATTGCACAGCATGCTGCAGCTGCACAGAAACAGAGACAGCCTCAGCTCCTCTTCTGCCTTGCCCAAAATCCACAGGGCAGATTTGTGGCCATCATTTTGGATCCTCTCCTGAATGCAAATTCTTTCCCACAGCCATTTAAGACTTTCTGAATGTGTTTTTCCATTGGAAAGACACATTTGGGCATTAAACATGGGCTTAGAGTGTTGTCTTAACTGAGTATAAAGGAGAGGAAGAAAGTATTTTAAATGGGCACAGCAGACTCATTTCTTCCTTCCCTGGGGGAAGCCTTCTCCTCCTCCTCAGGAGGTCCTGTGTGCGCATAGCTGGGGTTGGCACTCAGCACCTTGCTTCGAAGGAAGCAAAACACTGCAGTGGACCATGTCATGGCACGTGGGGAACCAACAGTTTACTAGAGCAAGCAAAGTGAGGTCTTGTTTGGAGTTTCAGCCTAGAGAGGAAACATTGCTCAGAGGCAGCACTGTTTCTGTGCGGGTATTTGTTTGCCGACAAAGCAAGGAGGGATGGAGTGGATTAGCAGTCATCCCTTTTATTAAATGCTGCTGCCAAACTGAACCGATGCTGCCCTTCAAAGCACTGTGAAGTGATTTCCATATTGATTTTTGGCTAAGACAGTTTTTTCCCCTGGTACTTACACAGTTCTTACCACTATAAATACCCTCAAGGCCTTACGATCTTTGACATCATTTTCCTCATTACATTCCTCCTGAGACAGGCAAAGACTGCTGTTCCCATTGTTCACTTGGAAAATGGAGACATAGACAGGCAAAAAATAACTTTGTCTAGGATGACACCAGAAAGAGAGATAATTATCCAAGATTCAGCCCTTGAGCTCTGCCTGCTCCGATGGGTACTGTGACCTCCAGGCCACTCAGATGGAGACTGAAGGAGGTGGCAGAGCTTGTGGGGCATGTGTTTTTGTACTGGTATAGGGGAAACTGCTGGTCACACTAGTATTAGAGACTCACAGTGTCATGCTGTATGTGGAATCTTGTTTTTATGCTCAGTGTTGAAACACTGAAGACCATGCATCCACAACACTGCCCTTCTCTACCCATTTGTGTACTTTCAACCCTTTATTTTTGCCTTCTAATATGATTTAGCTCCATGCACTGTTTTGTTGTCAAAACATTTGCCATTAAACACTTCTGGCATGGTAGAAAAGCATAACGGGACACAAAACCCCAAAGGTCAAATCGTGTGTACATTTCTCCAGGTCCAGTCTGGCTTGTGGGAGCGATTCCCAGTACCATCAGCTCCCACTAAACTAGTCCTACCAGTCTGGTGTGTCTCCTTCTAGCTTGTAATCCTACCTGGTGAGCTCTGAATGATGATTGAGGCATCTTTTTCTATGTTCCTCTAAGATATTTCCCCTGGGTTTCTCCCCTGCTTTGTTCCAAGCTGTGAACTCATCAATGAACAGCAGTTTGTCAGCCTGTGGCAGTGAGGCAGAGGTAGTGGATGCAGGTGAGGAGGATGAAGGAGTGTCCTTGCCTCCTGCCACCTCTTCTTCAGGTGAAATCACCTCTTCCTGCTGGCATTGCACTCCAAACTGTGCAAAGGATAAGGACCTCAGCCCATTCCCTTTCAGGGTGGGGTTCAAACTCATGTTGAGAAATCCTCATTTAGTAGACAAATTGTTTGGGTTTACTCTTTTATTGCCCAAATAAAAAAAAAAATTAGTTTGAAATCTTGAATTTACAGCAACGAATTCTTTGAGAAATATTTCAATGAAGAATGAATGACCCCAGGTGAGGAAGCCAATTTTTTTCAGCTGCTCTAGCTCTAGCTGTGTAGCATTCAGATGCTGCTCTCCTATAGCCTTTGCTCGGACAGGTCAAGGATATAGTCTTGAAAAATCCAGCTCAGCAGTACTTTTAGCAGGTACTTTCACTGAACCAGTTGATAAAGTGCCAGGTACTTGATTCAGCTTTTAAGTAGGACATAGCAAAAGCTGATGAGATATGGTAAAGGATAACTAACTATAGACATGAAAAAAGCTGTGTTTTGCAGTTTTTAATCAACTGTGCAATACTTAATTTGCAGCACAAACACCCCATCCATCCACAGAATGTGCTTGATGCAACATTTTCATGTACTTTGGTTAACTGTTCCTGTTTTGAACACTTTCTGCTTTACGTGTCTTGTTCTGCAATGCAAAAGCAATGAATTATTTCCATCTACTTATAAGCCGCTCTTATTCTGTCAACACAGAGTAGAAATTCTAGTCGTCTTTCTCTGTGACACAAATTTTCACACTTTCTGCAATTAATGTAATTGCAAACACTGCCAGATAATGGCCCAATTTCTGGGCATAGGGCTGAGACTGTGCCTATTATCCCATATTTTAAAATAATTGGCCTGTACATGTTACAGAGTTTGGAGCTTAATTTTGGAAAGCGGCGCTGCTTCTTGGCAATGTTTCTTGGCACTGAGCAGTGGATGTTTCTGTCCAAGGCAGCTCTCTTGAGCAGCATGAGCAGGGTTAATGCTGATAACACTGGAAAAGTCTCCTGGCTGCTGGCAGGGAGCTGACCCAGCCTGGCTGAAACAGCAGGGAACTAATAGAAGTTTTATGCTGTATTCAGAGCAGGGTAGTCAAGCATCTGAACTTCCCACCAAACTCTGTTTTCCATTGTACTTCTGATGCCAGCTTTCTGTAGTGTTCGACACTAAAAGACAAACATTTGCAACTCCATCCTTCCAATTCTGTCTATAGGGCATTTAGTCTTTAAAAAAGAAGAAATCTGTAACAATGCTAGTCTTATTTAAACAGCCTGTTTGGAGGAAAGGAGCTTTGCTATTTACAACTAAGACATTCAATATGTTCAGATTAGAGTATGCAAATAAATAGAGCGCATTTAGGCTTGTATACTGAGATAATGCCACTGAGTTAATCTTATCTCTGGTTTTCTTTAGAAGTAGAGCTTTTAAGTTTTGATTAGGGTGGATGTCATCTTTATCTCTTTTTAAAGCACCTATCGTATTGTGGTGTTCTATGTAAACAGTGAAGGCAGAGGACTCAGTTCCTGCTGTCAGTTCTCACTGTGGTCTGAGCTCTGCTATTCACTTAGTTCAAGTATTTTACATGATTATCCCAATAAAAGATTAAAAAGAAATCACTTGCAAGTTAATGAAGCCTCATGCTTATTTTCCTTTGTGACAATTCCCTTTCTTATTTTTTTCTCAGTACGCACTTCATTTTTGCACATAATTTTTATTTTTAAACAAAAATACACAAAGAAATTTTCTCTAAATTTTACATACATACAGAGATGAGGATGAATTGTCTGTATACTGGAAATACACTGTGAGGTGGATAGCTGAACTTATATATTACAAAAAATTTCTACATCCATACCTGTTTATGGAATAGTGTGTGGCACGTGAAGGCACAGAAGCATTTTGCCTCTGTGAGCAGGACAAAAATGACAGCCTCTCTGTAAAATGTATATTGCATCTGGATCTATGAGTAACTTTTGACCTAGCCTAGACAGCTGATTGACATAATGAACAGGGGGTATCTGAGCTCAAACACTTGGCAGAAACAAAACTGCCTTGTTCTGGCTTTCTGTGATCCCCCAGTTGGAGTCTTTTTCAAAAATCATGAGGATGGAGACCCTGTGTTGAAAGACTGTCTGGTAAGATATTGTTGAAAAGAGGCAGAGGGAAAACAGTTTCTGAAGAATTTAGAGCCCTGTTGATGTGCTAACACTATTGAGAAGACTAGCTGGAGCAGAAAGTCCCAAAAGGGTTAAGTGGAGGCAGGTGTTCAGGGGACATGATAAACTAATATCCCTTTGAGCTCTCATGAACTATCTCATTTCTGCTCTGTGATAGAGACAGCAATGACTCTAGACACCTCTTTATAGCAAAATACTTCTAAAGACTGATTAAATTTCCCTGATATCTGTTGGACATATTCTCATTAACCACACAAAAAAAAGGAAAAAGGAAAGAGAAGAAATCATTCTTCTGAAGGACAAATGCTTACTGATGAGATGGTGATGGATTTTTTTTAATATGAGAAAAAGATAATTTGTTTGATAGCAGCAGATATTTGTGTACAGCTGGCCCCAAGCAATTACAGCTGTAATGAAGGCACTTCAGGAATCGTGCTGTGAGCCAGTGCAGCCACACAGCACTGGTTGCTGTGAAATGCTTAGTATGAAGTGTGGCCCTACATCCATGACAAGACTGCATCCTTTCCGGATGAGCAGTATCAGTATACTATTTTACAGTGTGTTTGAATGCTGGTCAACAGGAGCAGTTATTTTAAGCTACAGAAAGTTTATCTTGAAGGTAGCATGATAAAAGAATATCCTTTTTGTTCCTTCCTCCCTTTCCTTTAACTCCGATTTCTGTGCTGTCCTTTTCTTCTAGAGCAGTGTGCAGGTTCTGGGCTATCTTGTCCATCTGGGCTATGTTCACACTTTATGCGCTTATTTTACTCACAAGCTGTTTTCCTTTGTCTCCTTGTTCTCCTTGCCCTGTTCCAGGTATGGAAAACTGGAAGGAGTTAGATTCGAGCTAGTGAGGGCTTCTCCCTTGTTCTTCTCTGCTGCTAACACGTGCCTCCTGGTTTTACTGAGGAGGTTGCCAGATGACACGTATGGCAATACTGGTAAAGTTAACAGGACATGAGGAGCAATATTAAAAATCCTGTTTTATATTGGACATCTGGCAAATCTTATTTCTAGGATCTCATTTGGTCTGCAGGTGAATCTTGAAAAATCTGAAAACTTCATAGGATTTGATTGTACACTGCTAGATCTACTCTGTCCCTCACAGCATTGTCGCAGCCTCACAGCAAGAATTTGGTGCTGTGTACCCAGAGACACTTTTGATTTTGGACAGAGCTGGTTTGGACTTTGTTTGGCATGGCACCTTAGTTAATTTCTGTTGTTTTCCTCTCCCCTTCCATTTCACCAGTATTTTTAGGGTTGGTTGCATTTAGTAGGCCTGGTAAAAAAGTAATAAAACATTTTAAACTTTAAAAAAATAGTGAGGTTTTATGATTTTGGAAGGACTGACTCATTTTTTACTTTTTTTTTTTTTGTAATTTATTTAGATTTGAAATATTACTGCACACTTTAGCATGAACAAAAGATTCCAGGAATTTTTCATTTACCAAAATTAATTTTAATTTATCAAAATCTCCTGACATCTCGAGGCAAGCAAGATATGTTCTTTGTGTTTCAGTCTAATGCTGGCTCCCAGCCATGAGGCTGTGAAGGATCGTTTTCACCCGAGGCCTCTTGTTGTTGGAGGAAATCAATCTTGTGGGATACAAAATGCCTGAGCATTGGAAGCATGTCCATCTTCAGAAACATCAAACTCATTCCCTTCCTTTCAGAGACTTGGCTTGAAGACAGAGGCTGAACTCTCTTCTTGTCCAAGAAAAATGAACAAGCCTTGTAAAGATGCTTTCTCCTCTGACTGGATGTCTATTGAGCTGCAAGATTTTGACTTCTCCCTGGAGTAGGGAAGATGTGGGTGGCCTTCAGCAAAGATGTGGCTGCTGAACAATGTGGCCATTGTTTGAGCTCCTCCAGGAGGTAGCAGAGGGTTGCTTTAACATGGTGGTTCTGCTTCTGGTGGGCTAGTAATGCTGAGGGATTGCTTTTTGTCTTGTCATTGTAACAGTATTAGCTAAAGTTTGCTAGTATTAATTAATCGGTAATGTTGATGGGAGCGTATTTGGACTATTCTGTCTTTGTGTGCAAGGGTAGGAATGTACAGGAAATAAGTGTGGGCTTAGAAAACATGCATTTTCCCAGGGAATGAATTTGAGGTAGCAGCTTTTGAATGTTTTCTGCATTATGATTAAAACGGATAATAACAACAATGGTATGGGGAGCTGGGGTAGTGACTAGATATCCCATTTACAGCAGAGGCTGGACTAAGGATTTAGCTGGTCTCTGCAGAGTGAATTGGCTCAGGTCTTCTGTAGTTACACCCTTTTCTCTCTTCTTTTTATTACAACATGTTTAATTTGGGAAATGATTTAATACAGACTTCTATTTTCTAGTTGTAATGTCTCTCTGCTCTTATTTGGGGAAGAACTGTTGTGTCCTCTGCTCTGGAGATAGGAAGATGCCTGACTGAAGGCCTTTTTCCATGGCAGAAGCCTTTGGTTTTTGAGATAATCTGTAGTTTGTTCTGTTTCCCCACAGCTGCTTTCTGGAAGAGCTGTAATTCCTTCAAATTGGTATTAAAATGAGCAAATAAGAAGTCTGTTTTCTCTTTGCTGGCTTACCTGGCATTTTACCTTAGAAATCTGCTATTTAAAGCATGTGGAATCTGGACCAGTATCTATGGTGACACATTATACACACATGGCACAGCTGCAAGTCTATGAGAGGTGAAATCTGGATGTCACTGAAGTGCATGCAGAACTCTGGTATGTAGCAGGTCTGAGACTTCACACTTCCTCTCCAAGGTTCTGCTGGATGAATTGCTTGGGCTTGGGTGTGTTGGGATGGGCTTTTTTGTTTGGTTGTTTTTGTTTGTGTTTCAAATAACATAAGATGAAGCAGCTGCTGCTGCTGGAGTCGTTCAGAATGAGTCATAAGGGGGTAGAGATGGAAAATATTTTTAAATAATTGCAATTTGATTAAGAAAAACATACACACAATTCTGAGGTGGTTCAAGGCCTAAAATGAACGTGAGGCCCTGTTTTCTCAGATGCACAGAGCCTGTACCTTTCTCTGGAGTGTGTACAACTACAGATGCTCTGCACTTTTGCAAAGTATTCAGTCTCTACATCCCTTTCAGAGAATGCTGTGCACATGGTGTTATGTTCAGCTGGAAAGAAAGGAAGATTTGCTCGAGGGTTATGCTGCAGGAAGGCTGAAATCAGGGTGAAGGGCGTACTGCTGAAGGTGGATGCTTTGCTTTCCTAGGACGGTAGGAGGTTATAGGCATCAGAATTGGGCTATTTGTGTTATTAGCTATGACTCTTGGTCTTGTAGAATTGTCTGGACTTTGCTTCAGCTCTAGTCATGTGCTTCCAGACTGCCATGTTACGTTACTGAAGGAAAGCACAGTGTCACCTGGCATTGCCACCTGCAGAGGAAAGCTGACAGTGACTCAGGCTGTTTCGGATGAGAACTCAGCCTGTGCTTTCAATTGGTGTGGCAGATCTTCATTTACCCTAATCTCTGTGACGGGGGGCAAAAGCAAGAGAACTGAGCAATGAAACGGTTGTTATTTAATTTAATTTATTACATGCAGGCGTGAAAGGGCATGCTTGGTAATATGCTTCCAACAAGTTAAGGAGCTGCCACAAGAGGAAGGCAATCGTTGTTCTCCTAGGACTAGGTATGGTCTTAAACAACAGCAAGGAACATATAGACCAAGCCATTAGTTAGGTGATGGGAATTGCTGTAATTCATGGTCTTTCAGGATGTTCAGACACCTGTGTTACAGCTGATCCTACTTTTAGCTGAAAGTGAGGTAAGAGGTGATGTCATCAGCAGGACCTCAGCTCTGCTCTATGTAACACCCTTGCAAAGATTTACAGAATGGGAGTTACCATACTTAGAATGATGGAAATAAGGTTGAAAAAACTATAGGTTTGTTAGATTTCCCTCAGCAAAAAGGTGAGGATCCTAATCTCTTCTCCAGTGATTGTCCTACTCATTTGTGTTGGACCTGCTGTTGAAGACCATATCTGCGGAGTAAGTGACGGCTTTGCTTTGAGTGGGAAGTCACTCAGCTGCAGACTCACTAAAGGGGTCCTCTGAATTGTTACAGCAGAGGCTGTCACAGTGCCTGCCTACCGCCTCTTTTTCTTCTGCTATTTATTTTCCAGATGAAAACAGTGGATACAGTGGAAAAATGAGTGAGAATGTGAACATCAGCATTGAGTTAAATGAACAGGCAGTGATATTCTTTTTCGCTGTGCTTTTGTCAGACATGTTGGGCAAAAAGTCATGGCACTTGGATCTATTCTGTTCTTCCTGCCATTGGCAAATGCCTCTGTCATTTGCCTGACTGCAGTGCTGGTTTCATAATAATAATAATCCAAAGAACTTGCATGGTGAGACTGCAGTTTTTAAAGCGTGTTGCAAATATTAGTGGAAGCATGAGCCTCTGAATGGTAGGTAAGCCCCAGCCTCTTCTCGCAGCAGTAGAAGTGGAGCAATGACCTGGCAAGGGCAACAAAAGAAGTTATTGTTAAAAAAAGCACAAGGAACTGGAGACTCCTGGCTCCAAAAGCTGGTGCCCAGGCTTCCCAGGCACATGACACAATTTACCAACATGCAGCCAGATTTTAGCAGTTTTTATGTCAAGCGTACATCATCATTAGTCTCACTCCAGCAGCCAATGTATTTTGCTTTTCTTTATTTTCTTCCTAAAAGCTGTGAGCAGCTCCAGTAATTCTTGAGAATAAATCTTATTTCATCAAAGTGAGTGCCTGGTCAAAAGCACTGTTTCTCTTTGCAGCTCTGTCTGGGCTTTAGTGCTTGCAAGGAGTCAGGAGTGGATTCGTTGTGCTTCCTGACCAGATGTACAAATAGCGATCATGTGAGCACTCGGATGAGGCGCATTCCTATCATTATTTTGCAATGATAGGTTCTATTAAGCCACTAGGACAGTCGTTGTTGATTCATAACTTTATTCATTCCCAAGGAGATAGTTGATTTGATAAATTCTGTCAGGAGCACAGTGCTGTGAAAAGAACTAGTAAGCACATGCAATTCCAATAACTATCACATAAAAATCAAGCACCTGCTCATAGCCTCTTCAGTGATCCTGAGTACTTTTTCCAGTGGACTTTAACTGTGAAGCTCTAACTTTGAAGTGATAGAAATTATCTGCGTGTCTGTATAAAGATGCAAATATGCAAATTATATTAAATATCACACAGTGTGGCTTTTGCTGGTGTTGTGTTAAGGGAAAAATAATAGCTTTTAAAGGCAGTATTTTAAAGTCGTGCTTCAAATGGAAGGGATGTCATTGTTTTGAATCTTTTTATTCAGTATTGCTATAAATAGTACTGATGGATGATAGCAGGGCAACAACCTGTACTTCTTATTTTTTAATTAAAGAAAAATGATAAGAGTGATCAAATCCACAGAATAACTTGTACATACCTCTCTTTCTTGAAATAAAACAAATGGAGACTTTTTCAGAGGGAAAATTTTTCTTTTATATTATTCAAATTCAGATCTCATTTTATAAGAAAATTTATGATTTTGTTCATATCAGTTGATCAACTTGTTATTACAGAAGTTTACAATTAATTATTAACCACTGTGTATGATTTGCTTGTAGGTTGTTTGTATAAATAAGTGTAACTAAATCCAGATCTGTTATTGATTACAAATAAGCTCTGTGTAACACACACAGCTTTGTATGACCCAGCAGTCACAAATCTGAATGTGTTATCTTCATCTTGATGGGTTTTTCCTCACTTACAGATTCTTTCTTTTCATTTGTACAAAAAGGAAAATGGATTGTCCATTAATGCCCAGCTTCTGTGTTCAGGTTGAATGACTTGCTGTAGATGGTTTAAAGGGAATGTTAAACATTGTGGGTTTTTTTATCCCAGGAAAGTACCTCTTTATTGTAAAATAAGACATGATGGGAAGGAATATGACTTCATTGTTTATAATTTGCTCAGTGGTACAGAAATAGTTGTTTTGTTTTCTTTTGAGGTCACACTGAAGTACAGCGGTGAGATCTTACTACTGATTGCAAAGAGTGTTTTCATAAAAATAAAGATATACCTAGATGAATTCACGCTTTTGTGTTCACTTTTGAAATAGTACTGTAATGGAAATATCAAGGTCATGGTTTAAGTTAATGAATGTAATTTAGAGGCATATGGAGGATAAATGGAAATCCCATGTTGCTTGTGTAGGTTTCTTTTGCCATGCAAGAGACAGTTCATCAAACACTAGCTATACGCCTACATAATTTTAATATTTTGCGTTTTCTAAATATGACCTTTTTTCCTGCATAGTTTTGAAGTAGTCCATGTTATGATTAAGAAATGAACTCTGAATAAATACTAGACAATGAAATGTGGCTCAGTACATTCACTGAAAAGCAAGGAGAGCATGTTGCTGTTGGTGGTGGCTTGCGTTGGTTTAAACAGACGAGCGCTCCAGGTCCTGCCTAGCAACTGGTTCTGTCTCCATGTATCATGGAATCATAGCATGGTTTGGGTTGGAAAGGACCTTAAAGGTCATCGAGTTGCAGGGGGGTATGGATAGGAACACCTTCCACTGGATCAGGTTGCTTACAGCCCCAGCCCGCTTGGCCTTGAGCACCTCTAGGGATGGGACATCCATTACTTCTCTGGGCAACATTTCCCAGTGCCTCACCATGATATTAAAACTCAGTTTATAGGTTCCTGTGGTTGGTGTGTTGAGCAGTCGCTGTTGACATCAAGTCTAGATGCCCAAATAAAGGGAGGTCATGTGGATTATATGGGTAACACCCTTCTTTCTCTCCCCTGCCAATTATTTGTAATTCAGAGATGTAAGGCAAAGATTACCAAGCAGGAAACAATAGTTTGTTTAGATTTATTAGCCTGGGTCTCAGGGTGCTGTTACAATTAAAAAGACACAAAATAACTGTATGGATGGTGTCTCTCGCTGCTTTCTTAGAGTCCCAGCAGAAGTGGTGGCATCCAGAAGCAGCTTGCAATAGCATTTTCCATTTTAGGAATCCATCATGCAATTAAGAGAGGGCTGCAGGCTCAGTCCTTCTCACAGATTTGAAGTTAGTAAGTGGTATAAGCAGTCTACTAATTGGGGGATGTAGTTAGTAACATTTTAAATCCTTTTCAGTTTTGCTGGTTTTGGTAGCTATAAAATATAGAGGCAAAAAAATCAGAATTCCTTTGAAGTTCATGGCAAAACTGTTGGTTTCAGCAGAGCTGGAATTAAGCTAAGCTTGAGGTTTCTGTCTAGAAATTTCTTTTTCCTTCTGTCTGTAATGTTTTTAAATAGTAATGACATTCAGGTGCAGCTATTGTCTTACACTGGGGTGATCACTTTCTATCCTGATCCTCCCATGCTTTCAGAGCCAAGAATCCCACGGTCATCAACTTTGCTTGAATTTCTTTAAGATACAGGAGAAAAAATTCGGAGTTGTTGGAGGATTTTTTTTTTTAATCTGTGTTTTTGAGATTATCATTAAAACCAGAACTTACATTATTCTGTGACTAGAATAAGCACAGCCGCAGCTGGCAGTGCTGTGTCCTGTAGCACAAATTTTCTTCTGTGTGAATTGGCATAACATCACTTTTTTCACCATTAGCAGCAAGCTGGTTGTGCAGATGGAATAACTCAAGCTGAGCTCATCCTTAGTTTCCCCACCTTAGAACCTGGAAAGATGTCTTGAACTGAGTCTGATTGAAGCATATATATGATTTTTCCTGAGTTGGTGAGAGTCTCTTGGGCACAAGTTAATAAATACTTGACCTACCCTGGAGAGGGGGGCGGTTACTTAGACCGTCTTAACTCAGTGACTCAGGAGACGCCAGTCCAACCAACTGTTGATACTTTTAATTTAGCCTTTTTTTGAATTTCTATCAGCGGTCTGAACCGAGCCAGAGTGGCTGCCTACCTCCTCCCTTGACAGATTATTTAATTGTGGTCAGTTCTGGATAGTTACGATTTATGATCTGTTGGTTGTGTTCATGAATGCTTTGGGAATGGTGCTCTTTTCTCTGACTGAGTTTGTCCAGATGTATCAATATTTTGGTTTGGATGATATAAAATAAATGGTCAAGATTAACTGTCTGCGACATTCTCTTTTTAACGACAAAGTAGAACCATTTTTCACATCGGGAGATGTCTTTAAAACAAATATTGAAGTTTGCAAAATGATTGTAGCAGCTCATGCACCAGGGGCTTTTCGTTAACCTTTGCTGCATCTTCTCGGCGTGGCGGTGAGACTGTGAGAAGACCACGGGGAGTCCGCTGGTGCCGCTCTGCGATAAAGACTTCAGATGGTGTAAAGATGACCGAAGCGTGAAAGGATGAGGTGAGATCTTAACAGTGCACGCTCTCAGGCATCTAGTGCTGCTTTAACAGGAGATGAGCTGGGAAATCGTTTGGAGAATTTCGTGGTGGAGATGGAAGAGAGAGTGTGCCATGGTATATTTTATTTTATTTTATTTTATTTTATTTTATTTTATTTTATTTTATTTTATTTTATTTTATTTTATTTTATTTTATTTTACTTTTTTACCCAAATTTCATTAGTTCTGATGAAGCGGAGCAGGTCAGATCTCCCACGGGGCATCTTATCTCGAGCCCCCGCCCCCCCCTCACGCCCTGCTGCTCTGTTGCTGCTGTTGTTACACTTAGGGTAACGCTGCTCTGTTTCCTGCG
Organism: Cuculus canorus; assembly: GCF_017976375.1. NCBI lineage: Eukaryota > Metazoa > Chordata > Aves > Cuculiformes > Cuculidae > Cuculus > Cuculus canorus. The sequence goes on along the minus strand of NC_071408.1, from coordinate 18,682,273 downwards.
GAGAGCTTCTGAATAGAAAAGTGTGAAGATGATTGCATGACAAAACCATGAAGCTGACAATTGTTAATGAGGATAGAAGAGCCCATTTCCCCTTAGTACCCGTCTCTGCCCTGGGCGTTAGCAGCAGAAACGGGTCGTTCAGAGCCTCCAGCTGTTATGGGGAAGAAGACCAAAACCCATCTGGGTAACCTCTGAGGATGGAAGGCAAGCTGATTAGCACCAGTGAGTGTGAAAAGCCAGTTGCCTGCTGAAGAGCTCTTCTTCAGTGTGTATTTGTTGTTTGTGGAACCAGGATAGTCTACCTGAGTTCCGTAGGATGCTTGATCACTCAGTAGATCTTGGGTTTAGGAGACGGCCTTAGGCTTGCTAGGCTGGGTCGTAGAATCATAGAATCGTAGAATAGTTTGGGTTGGAAGGGACCTTAAAGATCATCTAGTTCCAGCCCCCCCTGCCATGGACAGGGACATTCCGCTAGACCAGGCTGCCCAAGGCCCCATCCAACCTGGCTTTGAACACCTCCAGGGATGGGGTGTCCACAACTTCCCTTGGCAACCTGTGCCAGTGCCTCACCACTCTCATTGTGAAGAAATTCTTCCTAATGTCCAGTCTAACAGAGATCAGAGACCCATGTGAAGGAACAGCTTGTCTCTGATGTGGATGGCCGGTAGGCAACTCCTGGAAGGCAGTGTAAAAAACAGTGCAGGAGTTGGATCCTCTGAGGTTCAGGATCTTCTAGAGCTAGAAGCAAGGTATTATAGTAATTTTGTAATTCAGTGTGAGAAAATCTGTGACAACAAAAAATAGAGATATAATAAACCTATTGTGCAGTTAGTGTAAAAGAGGGCACATGGTTTTGTTTGAGGAACAGTGAGAGCAGTTAGTTTTTTGATACATTAATTTGTGTGTTTAAAATGATTCCAAGTAGGTAGGAAGTATTTTCTGCATAAGGTATTAACTGGGCCAGGCTGGCTTCCAAAGGCGATGTCTGACAGCGTGTGGTGAGTTTGACGTGGGGGATACTGGAAAGGAGATGATGTAAGTGTGAGTTAGCCAGACTGGGCTATAGACAGTCCTGGCCTATGCTATGCTTTGCAAATGCACACGTAAATTGGCCGCTTTAGTGTTGAAAACGGTCGGATTTTTTCAAAGAAAGAGCTATTTCCACAGGATTAGGTCTTTGATATTTCTGAATTGTTTTGTATTTCTAAACTGGAGAAGGCTTTGAGTATCTAATACCAACAGAGCTGGGTTGGTTTTTTTTTTTTGTAGAAAGCAAATCTGTTAGTATTAAACCAACAAACGCAGCAAAAGGAACACTTTATTTTCTTGTGAAAGTATATAGTATTTCATGTAACTTCCGTGTGTACTTCCAGTAGATTGGAGGTAATTAAAGATCAAGCACTTGTCTCTATCTAATAATCAACACTGATAAACCAGCCTTAAACTGCAGGGGGAAAAAAAGTAGTTTTCTGTAAGAAATGTGCATATCTTATCCTGAACTCCGAGGCTGGTGTAGCTCCAGCCAATGAATTTGCTTCTGAAGAAGAACTTGACCTTTTTAAAGAGAAAATCTGGTTAATCTAATTTTTCCTTGTGTGGGTCTTCTGGTGTATTACCCATACCCCTGATGTGTTGTAGTCTTTCAGGGGCTTATTACTTATTTTTAAAAGCCTGTTGCTTGACTTACTAGAGGTGTGACTGTAGCGAGCAGCTGCGTATTTCCTTTGAAGCTGATTACTTTAACTTTGAAAATATTTATGTAAGCTTTCATTCGGTTTGCTAATGCATTATATAGAAGTGACAGTAGTTTAATTAGAAAACACAGTTTGTATTTATGGAAAGTGTTCACATGCTGTCTTTTCTGAAAGCTGGAAAATTCAAGAAGGAACACAATGTTTCCCACAAACCATACATCTCCGCAATTCCACAGTCTCTCAGCAGCTGGACTAAAAAGGTTTTTAATACAAGTTATGTGTTTAATTAGGGAAGGGAGCCTTGGCAGATCTTCTGACTTATAGTTCATTTTAAAGTCTTCCCAAAAACAAGAAAAAAAAGAAAAAAAAAAAAGAAATCAATCGAATTTGTTTTAATTGTCATGTATAAATTAAGAACTCTTTTTTTTCCACTGCACAAAGATATCTTCTCTGTCCCCTCCTGATGGATTACACAGGGCAATTGCTTCCAAATGAGGAATGCCAGGCTGGAATTCAGCAGTGAGTTCTCATGGTCTCCCAGAAGGCCCTGTGCTGCCCTCGTCCTGCTGTGGGTCTGGCATAGCAGCCGTGTGGTTTCACAATGTTCTGCAAGCATTTGCCTCTTCAGTTCTTCCCACAAGACAGTTGCCCAGCCCAGAGGAAAAGGCTTGTTCTGAGAGGTCAAACCCGCTTGAGAGCAAACTGCAGGTAAGAACATACCTTGTAGGAAATTCCTGCCTGGAGTGTCCATCTGCATGTACAGCAGGAGGCAAGGCCAGGCTCTTAGTGGCTGTGATTGTGGGGTTCTCCACCACGCTCTTTCCACTTTTCAAAGCGGTAAATAGGAATTTATTCCCTTTGTACCAGTTCTGTGTGGGAGAAGGATAGTATGGTCAGTAGAAGATCAAAATAAATGAGTTTAAACCACAATAATTTAATGCAAGCATACAAATGGGCTACCAGTTCCTTCTGTTAGGTTTAAACTCTTGGTAACAAATCTAAAACAAATTGGAAAGAGAAGAGTTGCTTCAAGCTACCTGAAATTTTTAGTATCTTCATGGGGAAATACACAGTGGAGTTGAGCTCCAAGATTATTACATGGCAAGCTGGACTTAAAAATATGTTTCTATTTCTGTATCTATCTATTGGCAGCCCTGATTTTCAGGATATAGAGTTGAATATAGCTAAGGATGGACTATTCTCCATTCTCATGTTATTTTAATCTCAAATAGGGAAGTTTCAGGGGTTGCAGAGGTTAGAAGCCTCATTAATTAACTTTCTTTAAGACCTACCATGTGTCACTGGGCTGCTGCGAGGCTCTACTGCTGCCTCGCCGTCTCCTCCTTGCCCTCAAGAAGTCAAAATGCTAAACTGGTGGAGTTTACTCGATCTGACAGAGAAATTCTTCACGTCTGGCCTAGATGTCTAATGAAATTTGGTATGTATCTTGTGGGCTGGGGCAAGTGCTGGAAGCTATTAGAATGCTGAACAAAAAGCTCTATTCAAGGACTATCGCCTTCCTGCCGGGGTAATCCAAGTATCAAAAATTTAAAAATATGGGGTAGGAGACTGTGTCTGCCACAAATGAGAACTTTTAAAGGTGTCTAGAACATCCACTCACTTTAAAATGTTGCTTCTATGGTATATGATTAATTTGAAAAATGCAACAAAGAAGCCCAATATAACATATACATATATATCCAATTAAATAAAATTGAACACTTTTAATAAAGTGGAGCTGCAAGCTGGTAAAAATTTTCTCTTGTCACTCAAAGTCAGGACAGGAAAACATTTTTCTTTCCCTTGAAATAGCTGTATTTATTATATCTGACCTGTTTAACATTGCTGGTTCTACTTAAGAACTAGAAAGAAACAAACGCTTTTCATCATTTGATGCCTTTTTTGTAGCATGAAATTGTGTTACCAAGAAAAATAAGGTAGAAATGGTTTTCAAAACACAGCCCAGAATAATCAAACATTCTTTTTTCTTAAATGCAGCTGGTTAATCTTAATTATTTGAAACTATTATAAATTATTTACTTTCTGGACAGCAGCTTGTTCTAATTTTTAAGCCTTAAAACAGCTATATATGGGGTTTAGTTTTCAGTAGTTTCTTCGTGAAAGGTGAAAATGCAGTGAGAATACTCATAGTGCTTAGAGAAAACCAGAACATATTAATCGTTACAGCTTCCAGTTGAGTTATCCTGCCTATTATTTGCTTTTAGTTGCTTCCTGGTGAAACAGTTCTAGACAATGGGAGAGCCACTGAAGTCCGTTCTCTGCTTGGTTTACTTTTAGTGTATATTTTTGGCTATAGTTTTGTGATATTTATACAGAATTCATTTTTGGTGTCATATACTGTCCTGGATTAGCCTGAAGAGCGGACCTGCTACATCATGGTTGTGCTAAACATGTATAGACTTCCATAGTCATAAGTGTGAGTTATTTATAGTGTCTTTCATTTTATTTCAACCACTTTATGTTAGCCAGTGAACTGTGCAGCTGGTACCAGGCAAGTCAACTCGAAGATCAGCAATGTTGTGGCCCCAGCAGGCAGGTGCTGTGGGTGCTGAAGTAAAGTGAGAATCTTTCTGTTGGAATCACAGGAAATAGGCAAAGAGAAAGGAGCCAAGACCTATATGGGGTGGGTTTGTACAGACAAAGTTCAAACTTGCAGCGCATCATTTCACAGTAAAATCCAGTTGTAGCAAATGCCTACGAATGCTTGTAGGAGGGCATGAATCTCTCCTTTGAAACTTTTTCCCCAGTCCATTCTCCGAACAAATCTTGGATGAACATTGGACTAATTGCTTATTTCCCTCCCTGTTTTACCAGTGTGCTTTAAATATGAGAGACAAAAATTCAGTATGTGTGTTTTACACTTTCAGTTTACTTATCTCCCCGGAGGTTTTGAAGTGAGAAATGGCATCTAATCTACATTACTACGCCATTCTTATTGTACAGAATACACACAAGATAAACCTTCTCTTTTAATAAAAGTCAGATCTAATTTATTTACTACCTATGGCCACTCATTTGTCTGTCTTGCAACTCTTTAAGGTGCAAAGGCAGCTGAAACAGCATCGACTCTGCTTGTAGGACAAAGATTTTACTCTTACTCTGTCTTCTATAGCAGGAATGTGAGCCAAAGCCTACTCAAGTCAACAGGAGTCTTTCCACTGGCACTGGTCTGTAGTGTGACTATTGAGATTGGCTGAGACAGAAGGCTTTAATATGTAGATGTTTTCTTCCATAAATGGCAGTGAGCTGTCTTACAAATAAAATAATAATAGACTTGCATTATAGAGCTCCTTTTTTTCTGCTGACTTCAAAATGCTTCCTTGTTTACATGAAGTTCCCAGCTGTCTTGTTGGAGAAACTGAGGCACACAGAAGTAAAATTGAAAATAACATGGTGCAACAGCAAGGCTTAGAATAGTGCTTGGCCTAATTTTCGTTCATAGAAAGTATCCTTGCTTTCATCAGTTTTCAGCTGTCCTGAAGGAAACCCAAGTACTTTTTGCCAAGATGCCAGTGTACAAGCATTAGTGAGAAGACAGTAAGTGAAAGCCCTGGCTACGAGATGTAAATGTATCGTTTTAATGTACATCGGGTGATGGTGTCCTCTTTCTACTGTACCTGTGTTCAATGTTGTAACATAAAAATATTGCATAAACCATAGCAACAGCTATGAAAACTGGTAATGTATTAAATTGTTCCTTTTCAGTTTTCTTTCTTTATTGTCTGGCTTTCTCTTTGTCCTTAGTAGCTTCCCTGAAGCATGTTTCTTATTTCTGTTCTCCAGAGTTTACGCTAGGAGTAACTGTACTGATGTAGAGTCACAAGTGCATTTTTGGCTCTCTGTTGTCAAGGAGTTGAAACTGAGGTAATTTCATGCCCTGAACTTGAGGTGCTGTGTGATGAGAGAGCACAAGCATGGTCTTATTCTAAGGCGTTTGTCCTTAGGTACAGCTTGGAGATTTTGAATTCTTAAAGTATGAAGTTATATATCAAATTACACTTATCCGTTATATAGGAATTTGAAAATACATTAATATCTGTTCAGCTTTGTTTGTGCTTCTACTTCACTGGCCCATACGGTGTAAACTTAATCTTTAACCAGATTGTTTCCAAAAGGAAAAAATTCATTGGGGCAGAAGACTTGTGCTTCTGGCTGGAGTGAGGTTCATAGGCTGAGCTGATTTTACAGTGGTCTGAGTGAATGGATATGTTGCCAGTTTCTTTTATTATATTCTCACAAAAGTCGAAAAGAGCTGGGGATGTGCACAGAACATCCGTACAGAAAGGAGGCCAGGGCAGCTTTTGTGTGTTTTCTGCACTTCAGATGAGACTTTTAGTTTTGTTTCTAAATAATTACTTTAAGCCATCCCTTGCAAGCTAAAGCAGCTTGGAATGATTATAGCTAGCATAAAACTGTAGATAACATTAAAAAAACAAGACTCCAGGTCTTAGGCCTTCTAGCAGCCCCTTGAATGTGGGCTGTTCTTTTGATTTGTTTTGCCTTGTTGAGTTCTGTTGCTGGTCACTGTGCGAGGCAGGTTGCTGGGTTTGAGGCCATTTCTGTATTGCTCTGCTCTCTCCGCTGGGTCTCGGCAGTTGCACATTTTTCTATGCAAGAAACTGTTGGAAAACTTCTATTTTGAAAAAGTCTTTATGTGCTACTTCTGTATTATCAACACAAGTAGGACGATTAAAATTCTAACTCCATCCTAATCATTTTTAAGTAGAAAATTGTAAGGATTCTCTTTCAAGCTGGAGGCTAAAAATTGTGACTGCTTGGCACTAATTTCATATTGAAAATTATTATATGGGAGAAACGGGAAGAGTAGTAATAATTCAGTTTGACTGCTAGACTTACGGCAATCTGTCGTAGCTGGAGGGAATAATTTTTCTCATGGGACGAGCAGTATGATTTCTAGGTATGTGATCTAGTTGCTGGGTACTTAGTACATGAACAGTGGTATTTAATTTAGCTGTTAGCAGTTTTGTTCTTTTAATTCTTGTCTTTGACATTGTGTTTGCTTTGATGGGGTTACATTTGCTCTAGATGTAAACTGCTGAATCTTTATGGCCTCCAATGACTTGCACCTGGTTCGACACTGGTTCTGGGAAACAGATATAGAGTAGTTTGGCAATTTTAATCATCTTCAATATAGAGCTCAGGCAAGTGGTGCTTTTTGTATTATGTTTTACTTCCATCTTCTGTGAAAATGGAGAAAATAGTAACAGAAACCACACTCCTGCTTAAGAGAAAGAATGTTTTAATTTCTTAAAAAGTTAATAATTCATTACTTTGTTTCTGTCTGTACAGCTATTAGTGAAATAGGCTGTAAAGATCAACCTGATTGCCTGAAGAAAGCTCTTCTATGTAACCATGCGTAAAGAAATGGGAAGCACCTGCCAGGTCCTGTGTAAGGCAGGCCTGGCTTTAAACTCCAAAACAAGTATAGCAAATGGTACTGAAGTGGTGCACTGGGACCAGCTGATAATCCAACGCTGAATCGAATTTCCAGATTTCACTTCTCATGACAATGGTATTCCAGCTTTATGCTTCTTAGATTTGGAAAGTAATATATGTTTTCCTTACTGGTTTTGTTCTCATTTTCGATCATTTGCAAATTTCAAATGCATAATGTGACAAAGTCAAGCAGAGAGATTCCACCAAACATCAGAAATCTGGTATTTTCATGCTGAAAACTTAGGCACTCTAAACGCCAAGGCTGAAATCGAGTAAGTGCTTAAAAGCTTGACCCAAAGTCTGTTGGGTCAATGTAAAAACTCGCACTGAATGTTCCTGGGCTTTGATCAGGCTGTAGCTAATGTACAATTTATCAAGTTATTCCCATGCTTTTCCTTTTCTTTTCTCTAAAGTTCACAGAGGAAGTAGGTTTTGTTAGTGACAAGAATAAAACTGAAAGATGAATGGAGGGGTAAAAGTATGCATGCGCTGAGGGCTTGCTCTTGCTTTCAGCAATCCAGGTGTGGGTCTTGGTATCTTGTAAGATCAGTTGCACTGCTGATTTTACAAGAGATTTGATGATTTACATTGTATGCTCTGTGGAGGGGTCAGCCTCAGCAATGCACACCTGTGTACCTGTGACCAGGGCAGTCTGTGGTCGGCTCAAAGTGCAGGTCTTTGTTTTGTATCTGTCATTTCCTAATATTAAATTGATTTGAAGAGTGTTGAGGGTTCACAATTTGGCTAGCACATTAAAAACAAAATGAATGCAGAAAGCATAGTTTTCCACTGCCAGTTGTCTTGCACTGTCTTTCAGTCCTTGGCTCACATACAGGAACCCCTTGCCAAAGTCATGTGCAGGAGCAGGTGCTGGCATAACGAAGAATACACAGTAGAAATCTGTCTTTATACAGGGTAAAAAGTAGTCACAACAGCTCTTGTCTTTTGATTTCTATTAGCCCAAGCTCCTAATGTATCTGCTATGTAGTAGTACTTACACCATTTTTGTGTGTCTCCTTAAAGACTTGTTTGTGTAAATGTCTTATTTATAAAATAAAATAAGGCAACTGATACAAAGTAAAAGCTTGAGCTAGTGTTTGGGAAAAATTTGGAAGATCTTACTGCTTAATGCCTAGCAAGTTCTCATGGATTGCGTGTCCTGCTTCAGCATAACTCCTTATTTGCCTCTGCAAATATTGATAGTGACATTGTCTCTCTTTGAGGTGTTCAGGGAAGAACTGCAGTGGCTGTGTTATGAGATACATAGCAGGAGTGGGCTGATGGTGTATAAGCAGATATGTCCCTTTATACAATTACCTACGCTGTGTGCAAATTCATTTATGAGAAAGGATAACAGTAGCTGTGCTGGCACGCAAGGGTATGGTATTTTTCCTTTTTTCCAACCTGGCAGCCTTTAGTGACTCACTTCAAAGGCAAAATGAAGTCTTTATTCCTGTATACCATTGCTATTCATTCCCTTGCTAATCCATAAGCTTGCAAGACTTATGCCATGACTAAACCACATAAACTGATATGTAATACAGAAGAATTCAGAGGAAGAAAATAACACAGCAGAAAACCCCCAAATATTTGAACGGCACGGTTCTGTAGGTGGATTTTATTTCTGCCTTTGAGATAGCTTTCTCCTCATTTTGGTTGAAGAACGGAGATGGAAAGCATCATGAAAACTGTCTTTGTCCTGCGCAGGCCTGCCCCACAGATAACAACCCCTTTGATCTGAGCCCCTGTTGGAGTCAATCTGTCGGGGTGAGGTACAAGCGAATTCATCGTTTTGGGGGACCTGCTGGATAAGGGAATAAGCAGAAGCAGTTGCTTGTAGAGCATAATCCACTGCGCTTACCTTGCAGCAACTTGTTTTCATGTCCATTTCCTGAAGTGGTTTTCCTTGTTTCTGCTGCTTTCTCATAGCTGTTTTTTCCTGAGGGTTTCTTGGGTTCTGTGTTTTTGTTTGTTCTGCTTAATTTTTTTTTTATTTTGGTTTGTTTTTTGAATGAATCTCTGCATTTCACTGGAGTTAATAACACCTTCTTTTCTTTTTGAATAACCACAAGTGGTTAAGAGCTGTCTCCTCTAGTAAGCAACACATGCAAAACTGCAGTAACTTCTGCTGCTGTTGACTTGCTTTTTCCACTGCCTCCTGGAGTAATGAACCTCCATAGTGCAGCTTGAAGGGCTGTTTGTCACCCTCAGGGAATCACTGTCAATATTCCCTGCAGCGTTTTGCCTTCACTTGGAGGTCTCGCATCAAGGTACTGACCTGATCTGACATCTGTCACCTTCTTTGACCCCAAAACCATCACAATGTGAGGTGCTATTATTGCAGGAACACCTGTGACGTGTTTTTTCCTACTGGAAAAAAAAATAATTCAGTTTTTCTTTCACACTAATTTCATTTCAGCACCATGTTTTCATCATCCAGAGGTAATGATTTGAAATTACTTAATTTTGCTTCCAAGGATAGCAATCAGGATTTAATAAAGACTCACTTGACAGAATTTACTGTCTCATCATATGGTATTTTAAGGATTGTGGACAAAAATAGGAGAAGTACAAGTACTTTTGTACTCCAAGAAGCAGAAGGCTTGTGCATGTCTAAGGTCATGGCATGTTTTATCCTTGTTCGAACTTGTTAGGAAACTCATGATTTTAAAGCCCACTTAGACCTTTTTCATTACCTCTTGATATTTGCTGGCTGGTGGGAGGTCGTTATATTTTGGGTATAATATATATGTACACTATGCATGGTTACAAGTCATTATTAACCCTGGCAGCTTATTTGTCGTTCCACTGTTTGCAGGTTTTCTTTTTTTTTTTTTTTTTTCCTAAACTAAAAACAAGGCAAGCAAATAAGCAGTGTTTGGAAGGTTTGTTATTAAATGCCTGTGATTTGCATATCTGACACACTCAATGTCTTTCAAGATTTCTGATGGATGAAAAATAAAATCACAGAGCAACTTAGGCTGGAAGGTAGGTCATCAAGTCTGAGCTCCCATTCAGAGCAGTGCCTGCTTTGGAGTTAGATCCAGATTTGGAGTTAGATCAGGTTGCTCATAGGTTGAATGGTTTCTGTCTCATGGACTTGGTGGGGTTAAAATCCATTTGCTAAGTGATAATACTTGAGGTTAATAATATTTCTTGAACACTCAGTTCCTTGAAATAAATGTTCTGGACGTGTCCCATGTTCCAGTACAAGTCCGTATTGTCACTAATAGCCTTTCCATAATACAGTATTTTCTCCTAACAATGGATTAGAGAGAAAGAAGGCTGCTTCTCAGTGACTAAATGACACTTACTCTTCTGCTTATTATTCAGCTATTCCCCAGCTGCTGACAAAAGGTGCTTTCACTAAATATAGAGCAGCTAGCCATCTCCTCTGTGGTGGTAAATACTGTAAATTCCAAGTGCCTTACAAATCAGCTTGGCCGAAACATTGCATTTAGGGGAAAAAAGTCTACTCTCTTATTAAAAGCAGAGTTTTGCAGGAAATTATGCATTTCAGATTTTTTTCTCCATTTTTCCTTAGAAGTATGTTGTTTTGATTTTTAAATTCTAATGAAATAGTGAAAACTCTTATGGAAGGATTTCCATCATTAGGGATTATGTGTGGGAAGAAAAACATTTCTTGCCCAGTTATGATTTTAACCTGCACTGCCCCAGTTCCCAGCATTCATGTTTTCCAGTAGTCCTTGTTCTCTGAGAATTTTCACTAAGAGCTAATTTTTTTAATTAGGCATTTGCAAGCACACGTATGTTTGCATCAGCGAGTGCGTTTTATCCGCTTCATGTGTGCACCTTTGAACAGGAATTTCTGTGGATATGTAGATTTAATACGTGTTTGAAAACTCTGCTCTTACCGTAGCTGCCTTTTGAGCACTGGCGCCATGATTTCCTAAGGGAGATGCGCTGCAGCGCTCGCTCCCATCTGATCACCAGGACAGTGATTGCGGTTAGAGATAACTGGCAATATCTTTTAATTAAAAGGCTTGCTGGAGAGCAAAGGGCACTCTGCCAATCATCGTAACAACTGTTGCTGCTGAGAAATTATAATTGCATGCTTTGGCACAAATAGCCTGTGCCCGCCCACCCATGCTTTCAGGTATGGTTTTTATCTCCTTATAACTTAATTGTTTGTGTTCACAAAGGATGTGGCATTTGTGTTTTTATTTTTCTTTAACTGTCATGTGGTTTTCATTCTGCTGTTCTCATTGCGTCTAGGGATTTTTAGCCTTTTGCAGCAGGCAGGAAGAATTGTTGCTTTAGTTTATAATGCCCTGTCAGGCTTGTGACCATAAATAATCCATGGTGGAGCAGTGATTACACTGCATTTCTCCAGGAGCCGCAGGCTACCTTTGCACTGGACATGCACCCATTGCATTGCTTTAAGCATTTCAGTGGTTCTTATTTTCAGTTTATTTTAAAAAGTTGCAAATGGACAATTTTTTAAATTGTTTGTTATTGTTATTTAAGTTGATTTAGTATTTAGACTTTTGCATTTGTGCTTTAAAGGGACTGCAAATTAAAACCAGTTCAAGTCAGGAATGTGTATTCACTACAGCTTTGGAACATGTATGGCATCTGAAGTTTATGGCTTTTAAAGCAGTTGCCCTCTTTCAAATGTTTCTAATAAGATAGAGTGTGGTGATTTACACCTCTTGAGATATTGAACTGCTATCCAAGAATGTTGTTTGGCTCTTAAAAAAAGAGATCATTGGTGGGCCCGATTTTGGGAAAAGAAAAAACCCCGATGTTATTTCATTGAGACTTAAGCATTATGTGTGTAAAAAGAATTCATTAGTTAACACTATTGCTGTACACCACGAAGGCGTTTGGGATCCATCAACTGTGAGTTTCTAGAAAGGACAAAGAAGAGAGCAGAGCCCTTGCATGACCTGCTTTTCCTCTCTCTCCAAAAGGCTTCATTGTACCAGGAAAAGAAAATTTGATTCTGGTCCCGAAGGAGGCTCTTTGTTTCTGAGCTGCTAGACTCCAGGGGAGCTGAGGCTGTGCCCAGGTTATGCAGCTGGGAGTAATGTGGGTTGATCACGGTTGGGCTCCCCACCACTACTGTATCGCAGCAGGGTGGTTTGCATGTAGGGGAGAAAGCGTTTGGAAACAGTGAGCTTGGATTTTTGTACATGTGTCTATATTTTAATATAAAACATGGTGTGTAGCACTCAAGGCTGTGTTTCAGTCTGGATGCAAAACATGAAGCATGGGTAAGGAAAGCAAAGGGAGAGAGTAAACAGAATGAAATCTCACATGGCTCATTGGAAGAGGAAAGACTTGGAAGAAGGCATTTTGGAAGAGCTTCTAGGGATAAGAAATGGTGTCTTAACTTGGGAACTTAACTGTGATGTGTTTTTCAACTTGATTTTTTTTCTAATGTTACAATTAAGGTGTTTTTTCCTTAAATAAAACAGAGAATGTTGTGATTTTTATAGATTATCTACACTCACTCCATAGCTGTGGGCCAGCGCCGCTTCCACTTGTGCTGTCCCTGATTTTCATTAGGGGTTATCAAATTACATTTGCACACCCTGAGATGAGTTACAAATGATGTTTGCCTATTCGTTTGACCAGAAGAACTGGGGAGGGGAGGCATGAAGAGGGTGGGAGGAGGTTTGGGTCTGTCCTAGTGAGCGTGGATTGAATTTTAATCAGTGTGGCATTTCCTCTTCCTGCGGGCCAGAGGTACACCTGTGTTTTTCTTTAAGTATTATAAGGAACAGTTGATGGGAAGGACAGTTTGAAGGGAAGCGTGTTACAGCCCATCTGCATACACTGGCTTCAAAGAGTGTACACAGTGCTCTAGCTGATAATTTTAAAAAATTAGAGAGAGTGAGATCTCTTGATGGAGCTAATAGAGCTCCAGTTAAGCTACTTTAACAAAGCATCCATCATGGAGAGGAGACCTCAGGGCAGATACAAAAAGTCAAGGAGCTGTTGTGTGATGAAGTCTTAAATGATTTCTTAACCTTCAGGGCTAGTTTCTTGTTATGAGGTTATGTTTTATTTCAAAGGACAAACAGTGTTCTTAATTTTATTCTTTATTTTGTACAACCCTATTTTAGAAAGCTGTAAAATCACATATGCTATTTTCTGTCCTGGATCTTTTTCCGCTCCTGAGAACTTTAACGGGAATTGTCACTCCCGGGGCCGTTTTGCAGCTTGGCTGGTGTGTGGCAACACAGTATTTCCTGAATGTCTCTGGCACCTTTATTGGCACACATCGGGGGTTTGGCAGGTGAGTGCAAGAGAAATGTAGGCAATGCTGTAACCACATTTTAGACACAGCAACACGAGAGCTACAGGGTCACAAATGTGAGAAGAGAATCTCGAATCTACAAAACTGGGAACGGTTTGCTTGTGTTCTCCCCTGTGAATTAACTTGTTTGTGTTTTTAAAGGATGAAAATTTGAGTTGTGTGAAGAAAGATGATTACCACTCACGTGGGACTAGAGCATTTAAAAGCTGTGGTTTTGTGCAGGGCTGCACGGAAAGCCAAACCTGTGAAATTCTCTTTAATGGGAATGGGGCCCTAACTCAGGGCAGGCTGCCTGGGGGGTGCGTGGAGCCATCCGCCTGGAGAGCTGGGGCTCCTTGGGAGACATAGTCCTGGGAACCATGTTTCCAAGCTCTGGGCTGCCCTTTAATCTGCCAGGTGGGCTGAAGGGAAGCCAGGAAACTGGAAGTCTTGGGAGCCACGGCTCCAAAGTGTCTGGCTCAGCTATGGTTGCAGGCTCTGGCTCCATGTCAGCTACTGATGGGGAGCCAGAGATCCCTGCTTCCCCACAACCTCCCGAGGAGCTGCACTGGAGGTGGAGCATGCAGGCAACCAGGAGCAGTGGGAACCAGCAGGCACACTGCCAAAGGGCTGGGAGCTGGAAGGGCAAACTCCCTGTTAACCTAGGAAGACCGCTTGGTGGGACTGTAGTCAACACTGAGGGTCCCATCACAACCTGAGCAGGGCTCTGCAGTAAATAATTCAGAACTGACCCATCTCCAGGTAATGTTTTGATTGTGCAGGTTTGGCATTCTCCAGTGGAAACTCACTCTCATAAAGAATTTGTGACCAGTAGTTTTAAAATCCAGGTATTTTTTCCTTTTCAAACACAAAGTAATTTTGTTGATTAAAGACTTGCTTTTGTAGCAATGTCACCCTTCCCCCCCTTTTGTTCCTTTGTTGCTGTTTGTTATTCATGATTTCTGGTTACCTTCCCATATCAAGGGGTGTGTGATCAATACATTTTTCATGTGCTGGAGTATAAATTCAGTGATGTGCAACAGAGGGAAAATCTGGTTTCAATGGAATTCAGTACAAATTTGAGACGAATGAATTTTACTGCTGCTTGCCAGGACTAGAAATTTAGGGCCCTGCTCATGTCATCAGATTGATTTATGTGGTGGTGTAATGAAATTTAGTCCTTTAAAATGTGTTGATTGGATCTTCGAGAAGATGCATCTTCAATTGGGAGGTGTATTGGAAACACTAATTGTAATCATCTGTCATTATATTAATAAATTACATATTACACCTTAATTGAGGAAAACAAAGCAAAACCAACAACCCCAAAACAAAAAACAAAACAAAACAAAAAACCCGAACCTCAAGGATCCCGGGGAAACCACTACCTTTGCAAACAGCTAAAAACTCATATTCGAAGACCTCCATACATTATTTACAGTTATTGCATAAACATGTTGCACAACAGCTATACTGTTAGCAAAATACATAAACACATACTTACAATATTTCTCAGAGCAGATCATACCACAGGGGCTGCTAACATGTTTTCTGGGACTTCACTACTTCTTCCAGCCAGCCTGTTCACAGCTCTGAAGGGAGGGTAAACCCAAGGAGCATGGAAACTCCCAGCATGCTTGCATGTAGAATGCATGCCATGGTTTCTTGGACAGGCAGTCTTCTCAGGGTTGCAGATTTCTTTTCCCAGCATCAAGATTATGATCTTAACTTTTTTATTCATCTGGTGCTGTTGTGCCCCTGTCTGACCCATCTCTCACATTCTGATTTAGGAGCATGGTTCCTCTCTTCCTTTCATACTATTCTTTCTAGTACCTATCCTAATTTTCTTTTTCTCATAACCAAGCCCTAAATCCCTTTTGTCCCCTCCACATAAGCTGGTGTTTCTTGATGGAAATTTTTGGTTCAGCCCAAGTTCTGTCCCTTTAAAAGAAGCTTTGTATATTGGGTTGGATTTCCCAAGAACCCTTTTCCTTTGCCTGCTTATTGTCCTAGGTAAATAGGAATTTTTTGGCTGATCTTTCTAGGGCAAGATTCTGTCCTCTGTATTTTTTCCCTTTCGGAACATGTGGAGAACATGGAAAAAAGCAGAAGGGAAGAGGGAGCATACCAACCAACAGGATATTGACTAGGGATCATTGATGAGTACAGGCAGTTGAAAAGGCAAATGAAATCCTGCGGTGTATCAGGTAACTGATATCAAAGTTTCAGTGTAAAATAAAAGGTTCTGGAAAGACCCCATCCGAAATTCTCTGCACACGTTTGGGTTATGACTCTGAAGACCATCACTGATATGGACAGGCTTCTTGGTGGGACTGCAGGTATGGCTTCTTCTGTCAAGCAAAGTGCTTGCTGCAGTGAATGTTACTGAAGAAAGCATTTATCCTTATAAATGCCAGACAGGCAGGGAACATAAGGCAGAGATTAATGCTGATGCAAAATTAAATTTGTCTAAACTGGCCATCAGTAACTTTAAGTTAATATTTTCAAAGTGGAAAGGCTGTTACACACTAGAATGGCTTTCCAGCAGGAGCAGTTTGGACAAGAAACTTAATTAGTTTGAAGATGGCACTCATTCAGTACAGTGTGCCTGCAATAAAAGCTAACTGCACCAAATCGCCCAATGTGTGACTTTAACCCATCGTGGCTACCCACAGCCTCCAGCCTTCAGTACTCTGGAGGTTGTTTTGCACCTCCTGGCATTCCCCACAGGGCTGTCTGTCGCCTCGGTAGCATCCTGCCCACCCGCTGCTGCCAACGGCCCACCCATTCCTGATGCTTCTCAATGAAAGGACATTTTGTGGAGCTGATTCACTGCTGTGTTTTTGCTCTCTGCTCCTTTGTATAATCCTTGCTCTTTCAAGCTAACAGCTTCCCGTCAGATGGCTTGCCAATAGCAATTGTGATCTTAATGCTTCATGCCAGGTTCATCTCTCTGTCCTTGCATGGTAAATGAGGCTTATGTGTACACCAGAGAGTGCATCTTTCCTTTTGTAAGGCCACAGTTAATTGCAATTAAACAGTCAACCTTTGTAAAATTAATATTATTATTGCTGAGCTATGCATGTGCTCTAACTTTGGGAATGGCTAACTAATGACAAATGTCAAGCAAATACAAATGTAGCCCTTTGCTTACTGGGATTTTTAATATATATTAATCACCTGTTTGCCTTGGCAAAAGCGTATATTTTAGATATTCAAATCAGTGGGAAAGTAAACTAGTAACTTTGCTTTAAGTATAATCTGACATCTGTTTCTTTCTTCTTTTCTGTTCAGCTTCCTTCATTATGCTTTTTCACAGCTTTCTTTGTTCTCAGATATGTTAATTTCTTGGGTTGTTTATACCACATACCTAAACTGTGGATTCTAAAAAGTTCTTTAGAATTTAAAGTTGCTCTTATTATCCTGAAACCACCACTTATACATGTACAAGCAGAGCTTGTGGGAGTACCCCACACAGCAAAGTTACTAACCTTGAGTGTTTCCAGACTGCTGGAAATTTTTGTATTACATTTGATGTGACAGGACAGACCATCTGAATGAACTCTGCGTGCTTTTACTTGTGAGCATGAAACCAGCAGCTGATGTTCCCAAGCTGAGCCAGGCATTACCTTCCTTTTCTCAGTGTCTGTTGCTGCTCCACAGAGCTGTGGTTCAACTGCACTAAACAGACAACCTTGTGGTTGCAGAATCCTAATATTGGGGTTAACTTCCTGCAGTCATGGTCTTCAGCAGACCCAGCATGAGCACAAGTAGACCATAGGAGGTAAAGCTCTGTAGCTTACTCTATGAATTGTTTGATTTGTTTTTCTGAACACAACACAATTGATGAGACAGTACGATATTCCCTAATAAATATAGGCAGTATGTAATCTTGATTAATGAATCATAAGTGCAACTGTTTACTGAAAGAACTATTTGGAACAGAAGGGATGTATTTTTATTATTGCTGTTGTTTTAATTGTGGTGGCAGTCTCTCACCATTGAGCAAGAGGACCCCCAAGATACATAAATTGTTCATAATTTGTGAAATGTGATTATTCACAATGGGAAACAAAGGGTATGTTGCTATCTTGATTCCGAATGAGCTATCGTGTTTCATGTAGTTCCCCAAAAGTGCCCCCACTGGAAATAAGTATTACTTAAAAAGAGAAACCCAGAAATAACCTTCTGACTGCAGGCCCTCTCGTCTGAATTGTACATGTGGTTAGGTTGGAGGTCATGGATGTGTTGCAGGAGGAGCAGGGCTCTTTGCCGTGGCTGGAGGTAGAAAGGATTTCAGTTCTTCTCATGACTGGTTCCTAATGTTTCACAAGTACACATTTCTTTCAAAATTTAAGAGAAGAAAAAACGCATTTTGACTAAGGAATGTGATTCCCTCTCCCCCAAAAGAGATATTTATTCAAAAGCTGGAGCAGGTCCAGTTCAAATGTTGAATACTGAGCCAGTACAGAGACGTATAGCACATGTTCATCACCATGCAGGTGCGAGGGGAAAGGGAGTTTAGGCTTGAGCTGTTTTGAAATATTACTTTTACCTACATGTTTGACATTTTCTAGCTCTTTTATAAGGAGTGATGGAAATCTACGTTTTTCCTCCTTTAATAAAATGAACTTCTTGCTCGTTAAAGGTGCTAGATTGACAACTGTGGAGACTGAAGTCTTCTGTTTACCCAGAGAATAAGCACAGCATTGGAAATCTGCAGTACAGACTTTCTTCAGGTGCTGCCTAAGCTAATGTGCCTCAGTCTTGACCTGGTGAGAAATTCACCCATTCTTGTTACAGCTTTAGCTTTTGTGATCAAACTTTGCAAGGGAGGAGTCAGTTCAGCCTAGTTCTAATGAGGCTGTTATTCCTTTAAGAATTTTTTTGGACCTAAGCAGACCACCCCACAAGCAACCTCCGGAGTGTGTGCAGTAAGCAGAATAACTTCATCATCTTCTCTTTTGCTTTGTACACACAAAACTGAACACGTCTTTGATGGACCCCAGGTGAAAATTCAGAGTTTGCCATGAAAAATAAGTAGCAGGAAAAGATGACTAACTCAACACATACATAGAGAAAACCTCAAACGACTCCTCATTTTCCTCTTCTAGTCTTAATCACTGGTGTGTTTGTCCTTTACAATTAGGGAATGTCTGAATGTGTGTGTTTCAGCACAATAATAAATAGTGGCTTTGCATTAAGAGAGGTCTAGTCTACACATCCCAGAAAAAGTGAAGGAGAGAAACCGAGGGTCGAGTAAAACAATGTTTGCACTTCTCTCATTTTTATGTCTAGCAAAATTCAGTCAATTTAGCTTTGGAAAAACATATGACATGTAACCTAATAGGTCTTCTTCAAAAACAGTTTGTAGTGATTGACTGATTTCCAAGAAGAGAGTTTTACAAACACTGTAATTCAACAAATCACTTAAGGATAGAAATGTATGCATAATGGAAATACTACTGACCTCAAAAATTTAACTTGCCAGTTAATGTTGATGTAGACAACATTTTCACTACTGTCCTGTCCTATAACCAGTTTTTCTTTTTTTCATATTACCAATTTTGTGGAGAAGTAAACTTTGGTAAACTCACTTGTGATGAAACTGATAACAGTGAGATTTTAGAATATTAAACAGCAGAGTCTTTAAATACGGATTTAGATAAAGTCATTTTATTGTAGCGGTAGGGATGATTCATTTAGTGAGTTTGCTGCAAATAGTGGAATCACTAGGTGCTTTTCCTATTGGAAAACACTCTTTTCTTTTAGAAACACACCCACACTGTGCTGTCAGTCCCTTGTGAGCACACTTGTTCTGAAAATTTCAATGAAACACGGTCCTAGTGACCTGATGAGCAGAAGACTGGACTGTAAAAACAGATGATCTCTGTGTTTTCTTAGTCAGTAAATGTTATCTTTGAGGAAGATCAAAGAGTGCTTGGTCCTTTTGATATACTACAACTAGATCAGCTGTATGGGTGTAACCCCAGTGAAAATGCAGTTGGGGAAAACATTTGCACCACTGTCACTCTGAAGGACAAGAGTCCTGCGGATGATCTGACACTCCTTCTAGGTTTTCCAGCAGAAGGAAGTCAAGTAGCATAATCTTCTGTGAAAAGGTTAAAGCATCAGGCTGGGACATAGAGGAGATGTAGATGTAGAGAATGTGAAAATGTGAATTAATTGTTGAGTATTAAGCAATTTAGAGGAGAAGAAAAGGTTTAAAAACTCCAACATGTGTAAAGGGCACTGTCATAAGATAGTGAATGTCTGCTTGAAGAGAAAAAAAAGGAGAAAATGAGCCTCTTGAAAGTAGTTGCGTACTTATTAATATGTGAGCTGAGAAGTAACTGGCACCCTGAAGAAGGTCAGGTCTTTTGGGAGCTACACCACTTAGAGTAGGCTACCGTGTAGTTTTCTGTGCTCTTGTGAAATGAGGGTAATGTCCCTTAAGAGTTTCACACCTTGGCTGTAGGCTGTAACTCTCTGAGGGTGCATCTTTTAATTTCTAGTGCAATTATGTTTTCTTCGAGCCTGTTGATATCCTCAGACTGCGGGTAGGTCCCACAACGACCTACAACCTTAGCAGGGCAATTGCAATCCAGTTCCACTGAAGTCAGTGTAAGTCATGATCTTTTTCTTTAAATCAAAAGAAAAGCCTGTGCTCCTACAGTTTTATTTGGGGAGTTTATAAAGTGTCAAGATTTGGTGCACACGTGCTGTGACAGAGCAGTTGAAGAACCCTGCAAAGCCACACTTCACTGGGAAAACACGTACTCAGAATGCTTAACTCAGGCTTTTAATGATGGAGCACAGTGTTGTGCTGTTGGTGCAGTAATTTTCAGATAAGGTTTCCGGACATGATTTCTGCTTTAAGGCTTCACAAGTACTAATATTAGCTGAAGTATACATCGGGGTTTTTTTATATCATCTAGATATGTGGTGTTGTTAACGTAACTTTTAATTTTCATGACACAGTAGATAAAACCCATTTGGACTGGGAAACTGCTGAGATAGTGGGTTTTAGGTGGGTGACGGTGTCACACTAGGGAAGGGAAAAAGCAATCAAATGGAAGAGGGCTAAAACACTTCAGGGCTGTTACAGATCCCATATGGCAAGAAATCACTTTTTTTCGCAATTTTCAAAAGATAGTGATATAATTTTACCCCTTCATGTCTATCACCACATCATTTAGTGTGGAGAACAGCACAGAAGAATGTGAGACAGAGTTAGCATGAGTTTAACTCTTTTTCATTTAACATGTTTGTGCAAATTGTCTTAATATTATACTTTCAAAACTGGCTTTTATTGAAATGTTTTTTAAGTTAATTTTGGTTTGAAGGTATGCGTTACACACTTTCAGGAGACCCTTTAGTGATTACATGGGAAAAATGCATTTCTGTTCTTTCTTTTGTTTTTGTAAGGTTATCTTTCAGTGTGTGTTATCATTACTGGTTCATTTTTGTTGAAGGTCTGAAGGAATGATGCAGTCATTTTTGTGTGATACCTGGTTGGTTTTTCTTTGTATTACATTTGGAGTACAGGAAAGTAATTTGCACAGATCCACAAGTCTCCCAAATTCTTCCTAGATTTGTGAATGGGGAGGAAAGGAGTGTCCTTCTATGTGACAAAACTTTCTTCTCAGGAATTCCTACTAGTACAGCATGTACTAGTAACTGTTTGTGTTTATGTGGTAACACATAGAGGTGGAGCTGAACTAACACAAAGTTTTCAGGTACATGCTGGATTGCCAGTGATGTGGCAGTCTGGTGACTTTTACATCACATTTCATCCAATAGTGTAGCCAACAAACTTCTATTCAATCTCAGGGATAAAGTTGCTTTTTCTGCCTTCCCTTACTACCTGTGTTATTTTACAATGCTATAGAATTTAACTTTAGTAAGTGGTATGGTATTAAAGATAGTAAAAAAAAAAGGCAAGAATATTAATTAAAAATTGTAAAAATATAAGTGAACATTTCTGACTTTGTACAGAAGTAAAACAGCTACTACTTCTTACTCACATCTGCATCATTTCATATCATGTAAGGAATAAAATAGAGCATTGTACTGACCTTAACATTCACAAGTCCCATTTTGATTTGTCAGAGGTATCTAAAACTTTACACTCTGCTATGAAATTCTTTACAGAAAGAAGTATTTTATGTAATGCTCCCACAGTGAGGTACTAGTGACTTCTTGTTGTGTATTTGAGAATGTGCAGTTCAGAATCAGACATTCAGCTTCACTTAACTAGAGCTGTTTTCTTAATTCTCTCTGCAATACCTGGATAATTTATGCCTTGGTGCCTGAGATGATATCTACAAATATTTGTAAACCCACTATTGCTAGCGGGTTACAGATTTCTAACTCTTAACCTCTTGGCTCTGTTGTCTGTGTGGCATTTTAAAATTATCTTTTTCCTTCTTCAAGGAAAGATGTTTAGTACCTGTTACCTCTTCTCATTGTTTATCCTTAAATCCTAATTTTGCCTTATAAACAAATGCTTACATGTACAGTGATACCTGCAAACATGAATCCACTGACCACATTTACATTTACCAAATGTTTAACATGGCTGTAGTATTACCAGCGATTGTTTTTCTGGGACTGGTGAGCAACTTAACTCTTAGTTTAAGCCGTAATGTAAGCTTAGCATGTTGAAGAAAGGAAAATGGGTGTCCTTTAATGTGGTTCTTTATTGTACATCCCTAAAGAGCAAGATTTTATGTTAGCAGTTCACATTGTGTGGGAGAATACCATTTAAAATACTGTAAATAACAGCACAGTAGATTTGCAATTGTTGGATTTAGCTTAAAATCAAAGTGGTTGAGCATCTTCTCATTAAGCATCATGAGAGTTCAGTGAGCCCAAAATCAATGCCTGAATCAGTAGTTTATATTCTGTACACCTTTATGTGTGTATATTAATCTTGAAGAAGTTTTCTTCATTGGCACCAGTTTATACAGTGATGCAACAGGTCCGTTTTGTGACTTGTCCAAACATTCAGCTGCTACTGGCCCTGAGCACAAGTGTTCAGCAAAACAGCTGGGTTGTTCTGAGTGAGATTCCAAAGGTTCACAAGTTGCACAGACTGGTGTTCTGCCGCTTGTTAACTATCCTCTAGCTTAGGAGGTTGATTTTTCAAGAGTCTGCATGAAAATGTACTAAAGAAAATTGATAATATTATTTGTATTGGCAGGAGTGGAACCCTGCTACTTCTTAGACGAGAAAGGGGTATTTTTTAATATTTTCTCCTACTTCCCTAGTAACTTTATCAAACTTGTTTCCTAAAGGTTTTTAACTCTGTTTTTATGCTTTAGTAATTAATAACTTCCTTCTGAATGCAGATTTTAAAATTCTTGTTCTGTCCTGTGCTTCCTTAATATTTTATAAGGAATTAATCAGAGTGCTGCTCTCAGAATGAGCTCACTTGCTTTTTCTTTGGGAGGAAATGTGTGTGATGAAGTATTGGACAGAGTGGTGTTTTTTACATTTCATATTGACTTATTACTGGTCTGATTAAGTCGAGCACTTTTTTAGATGTAATCTCCTGCTCTAGTATGGTGAAGAATCTAAGCGTCTGCGTAAGTACTGTATTGAATCCACAGGTTGCTTCTTGTTAAAATTCCACAGGTCCTTATGCAGATTTTATAGATGATATGAAATACATGCATAGCCAAAAAACACCATCTCAGGAATGATGTGAACGTTGTAGAGGATGCAGAGGAATGGCTACATTTAGGACATCAAAACCCATACTTCTTTTTTTGTTATCATTTTGCTTAAGGGAACGCACAAAGAGAGTAAATCAGAGCTATTAGAAACACACTGTATTGCTTAGTATGTATTTCTGTGAAGCTATGAATCATGTAAGGACTCTGTCTGTTAAGAGCAGTGGAGGCAAGGAACAAAGGAAAGGACTAAAGTCATATTTGCCACAGCACAGCGTTTACTCTGAATTGCTTCTGCAGACTTTGACTTTCTGTTGTCTGAGCCTCACCCTGTTCATTTGAAATGATGAAGGAGTTGCTTTGTGCTTTTCGTGAAGCCCTTTTGGGTTTTCCTTGAGGAAGAGTCATCAACAGTTTGTAGTATGGGAGCTCATTGTTATTCAGTATAAAGATGACAAGGTGCTAGAAACCACAAGCATCCATCTAATGTTCGACAATGCAAAGAAGGATAAAATAGAGTATTTGGCTATTTGTTATGCTTGTAAACCAGTGGTTAACTATTCCTTTGCTCCTGGATGAATCACTTGCTTAATTTATTAAACAGGCTTTCTTGTTTTAGTGGGGTTGTAGGGAGCTCAGAAATCTTAGCATGCTGGGAGCAGTGAAGTCTCTTGAAACAAATGTGTACAGGCCCAGTGTTTAGGTACATTTTGCCTTAGAGTGACCTTTCAAAGAATTTCACACACGTTCTGGGCACTGGGTTTCTTTCCATGGGTTTACTCTTAAGTGCAATGCCATATGTTTTAGGTAAGGTTAAGCAATCAACAGGTTGTACGCTTAACCCTTAAGTACCTTATCTGGGACTGGACATTTTTATTACATGGCTTCAGTCTATGTATTACTCCACTACCAAGGGAAAATTTAAAAGGTTGATACAAGTGCCTCTTGAATAGTATGTTTTTTTAGCTCATTGATTGATGTTTATTCCAGATGTAGGCTGTTATTTATATATTTAATGTATTTCATAGCTGAGATTCAGTCCCTGTTTCTGGAAGGTGGTCCTCCTGGGGGGGCTTGAATAATTTTCAGCCTGTTGAAGTAAATGTCAAGTGAAGGTGCCTGTGATGTGGGATTAGGCCCTCATTTCATGGGACAAGTGCTATCCATCTTTTATTTACCAGAGTTGGCTTAATGGTTACACTATATTCTGCCAGCTGCTAGCATTCGAGGAGCTGAATAGTGTCCTTAAGAAAATGTGTCAGTGCTTCCCTGTTGCCTCTCTGATAAGGAAACATCAAGAGTTTAGCAAACCAGTTGTAACAGCCTTGGGAACTGCCCCAAACCTCCTGACTGCCCTGCTGGGCAGATCTAACAGGTTTCTGTGGTTGTACCTCGTGGACCTCGGGCAAGACTGGTCTTATCCTCATATGGAGGTTGGTGTTACCACCTAAATTAAGGTCACAGTGTACTTTGTTTTCTAGCAGTGCTCATAAGGACAATATATTTCTGAGACTCATCTGCTTTTCTACCATCTCTGAGGGAGAAGTGCCCTCTCTGTACCTACCAGCAGTGTTCTGATCTTATAACTGCTGTAGAGCAGTGGCACAAGCTGATTAATGGCAAAGCTCACCATAGCTGACATTTGGGGTTACGTTTCTGAAAGACAGTTCTGAAGTTGAGCAGCTAATGTTATTTTACAGCATGTTTATGCTTTGAAATTCTTCAAGTAATACAGAATGTTATTTTTCCTTTTTATCAAAGTTTCAGCAATTAAACTTAGTGTGCTTCAGCCAAACACATACTACAGATAGCTTCTTTGACTTGATAGATGACAATTCTTCCTGTATTAGCAACACAGTGGATATTGCTTTGTTTGGCTTCTTGTGAAAAGAAAATACCAGAAGATGATGGGAAAAATATGCAAGATTGCCTAGGACCCTTTTTAACATGTCAGTAGATGGTGACTATAAATTATTATAGTCTTACTAAATTTATTGGAACTATCCCAGTGTACAGTTGGTGAGGATCTGTCTTGTACTTCCAAATATATCCTGGAAGGTATGTACCAATAAGTGCCTGCTTTCGTATTAGTTGTTAATCCTAGACTTACAGATTTATTTTTCATGATCAGAAAAAGGAAAGTTGGAGAAAATGCTGGCAGTAGTTATACAGGATTGGCCACACAGCCAACCTGTTATGCAGGGATAGGCTTCTCCTTTCTGCCAAGGTAGAGCAAATGCTGAACACCTCGGTGAGATTCAGCCGTGCTGTCACTTATGTTGTACCTGAGAGGGCTGGAAAGTTTTACACCACTGTTGTTTTGGGTTTTTTTAATGTTTACTTCAGTAACATAAGATTTAATAGAAAGCCAAGAAGACACAACCATAGGTCGCAAGCTCCTCTGGATTTCTTGTACTCCACCTTCATTTACTGAATCATCAGGTAGAGAATCATGGAGGTATTTGAGTGATGAGTGCCATCAGGCACTTACAATAGACCTGGGAAGGTGCAGAAAGTTTTCTGACACTTTTTTTTCCTATTGTGAAAGAAGTAATTTAAACTAGAGGAATGTTTGGGGTGATGTGAAGGATAGAGATGATATCCCATTGAATTTGACTTGCACTGTGCTTTTTGAAGGCAATATTAGCTACCTGGCAAAGTGATGCTATAGTTTGTCTTCCATGTAATGAATTAAGGAAGTACTGAGGTAACGAGGCCATCAGAAGCTCTGCCAGGTGCTGTGCTGAAAGAGGTGCATTATCCGTTATTCTTTAGGCGTAGTAAGATCATGTGATTATTTGGCTGGTTTAGCAGTTTTCATTGAAGTTTTTAAGTGTATCTTAATTTTTTTTCCTGCTGCAGCGAAAGGAATACGTAGGAAGGTGTCAATCTGCATAACATGTGGCGTTGTTTTTGTATAGATGTTTTCTGCTAAACGGGCGTCAGCTTTTCCAGTTTAAATTCTATTTTCAGGCATTTTTGTGTTACATGTGTGGCAAAAGCAGAAATTATTTTCTGATTTTTTGAGGGATTGTCGTTTTTAAAAGAAAAGTTTTGTGAATCATAAAAATGAGTTTGTTTTTAGGAAGTTTGGAGTTCTTCAGGTAATTAGCTCACTATATGGACTAATGCGTTTTGGATAATTTGGACAGGGAAAACAATATGAAGCTAAGATGCTCTCTTCTTTTTTGAGGAGTCATGGCATTCCTCCTTTTCAGCAAAGATTTAATCAGTATTTGTAACTCTTGGGAGTTGTGTGCCTGCAAAACAGCCAAACAATCTCTGGATTTAGGACTCCTTAAATATTTGCAGGCATGATAGACTGTAACTTCTCCAGTGCTGTGAAAGTCAACAGTTGCCTTTATAGAAGTCCCCAAATACAGGTTTGCAGTTCAGTGTTTTTAATATCGCCTGGCTACATACTATCTGTTAGGAGAGATCTGATACAGCTGGGCCAGACAGAACTTTTTTGTCGGCCCTGAGTTACTGCTTGAGAAATGCTTTCCCTGAAGAGTGGCCTTGGGAAGGAACTGACTTGCAGGAGTCACAGTTCATTGCCTGACCCTGTCTGGCTCAGGCATAAGAGGGAACAGTCCAGGAAAAGGCATTACTGCTGTTTTCTCTCTCTTCTCTTCCATCTCTCAAGAGCCTGCCTAGCTGCCTCTCATCCTTTTTTTTTACTGCAATTTTTGTGTTCAAAAGGTGTAGGAAACTTCCTAGAACCACAGCCAAGATCTGCATGTAGTAGGAAATCCTGGTTTGCCCATATTGAGATAAGACAAGGGCATGGCTTATGTGTAGATCTATGTTTCACAACTGCTGGTAGAAAAACTGTCTCTTTTCTAGCAGTCTTCTCCAGGAGCATGGATGGAGTTATATTTGCTTAATCGTATTTTAAAATTTTAAAAAATATGAAAGATTGAACTTCTTTGAGCTCAACAAAACCACCGTAGCACTGAAAAAGGAAATTGGATTTCTTCATAGCTCCCCTGCCTTGCTCACAGAACTACAAAATCAGTACCAGTTCTAGTGTCACCTCTTTTATTTTCAGGTTGTGTCCTCAGCTGTAATTGTGCATCCTTATGGGTAGCAATAGCTGTACTGTTGCAGGGCTGAAGGATGAATGAAGTCAAGGTCAGCATTTGACCTGTAGACTCTTCAGTGTTGGGTAACAGGCATGAAGCAAAGGCAAAGCCCATTCCTGGCTAAATTAATGATACAGTTTTAGTTCTCAGTACAAGTTCTCTGGCTTGTTTAGTTTCTTGAAATCCTGCAAGAATCTTCTTATGCTGTATTTAAATGTGGATTCAGTGCAAAATTTCAGCATCTCAGCGTGTGCTTGCTATGGTAGTACTTTGCTATAAAACCTTTTATGATCTCATTTAAAAGGCTTCATTTTATATGTCGTTCTTAAAAGCTCCTAAATTGTCTTAAAAAGAACTATATTTAATTATTGCTTTTAATAACCATGTTATCCATGTTGAGCTCCACAGACGAAAACCTGACCTTATTGAGAAACTTCAACAAGGCAAGGATTTCACTCTGTGTTTGAGTGTATTTTAAAAGTGTTGTTAAAGGCAAAGAGCCAAGTGAGCTATCCCTTAATGATGACTGCTGCAACCATGTCATAGGTGCTGTGATGGTGTGTTGGAAAGTAATTACTGAGTCTAGTCCAGAGCTGTTAGTAAATTGAAGTTCCTTTCTGTGACTGATGATACACCTCAAGTAAGTTTGAGGTTGTCTTCATTCGATGTCTTCATTAAACAGCTCCCATGGCCATGTGGCATTGAACAGACTGCCTTTTTGAGAAGGTCTGAAAGCTAAGCTACCTTTCATCTTCCCCAGTGCTCCTCGCAGGTAAATGATGAGGATGTTAATGGAGTCGTACTTAAGAAGGCTGAACTGCTGCAACTTGTGCTTTTAATGGATCATGATTAAAAATGTCCCTGTTTTGGTCACGACTGAACAGTTTCCTAGAATCAAACTTAAAAAGAAAAAAAAGTTTAGCTGTCTAGAAAACAACATATATATGTTATTGTACAAACATACATAGGCTATTACATATATAAATGTACATAAAACATCATTGAATAGCTTCACTGAATATGTGAGCATTTTTTTCTCTTGCTTTAATGGTATTTCAGCAGAAGGAATAATGAGTTCTACTTCTGTTTAAAAATCCCACAAGCAGAGATTTTTATGGGTGGATTTTCTATTGCCTGATATATTTGGTGATATAGTATCAAATTGAAACATTCACATCTAACATTTCAGGTAGAAATTCTAACTAATTGTCAGTGAGCCATTAGAGAATGTTTTACATTATTGTCCACAAATTAAACAGTTTTATCTTGTGATTTTTATTTATTTTAAAAGAATTTTATTATTTTTAAGGTCAAATTCTAGTTAGAGATTTTGCGTTATTCTTTCACCTGCACACTTTGCGTAGGTAGATCTCTGTAGAGCTCTCAATAAACAAGCTGTAGGGACTGTTTGGATAAGAACTAGGGAAGGGACAATAATAAACCAAATGTATAAGAAAGTTTGAAAAGCCAAGTTATCTCAGACTGTTTATTTTTAATGGGCTTCCACAAATAGAGGATACTTTATTGTCTGTAATGCAAATAAATGTTATGAAATGTGCAGAGTTTTAGCCATTGATGAACCTTGGATGTTGAGTAATTATGCAAAATATAATGAAATTTCAGATAACCCTTCCTAAGATCCTGTCTGGTGGGGGAGAAAATTATTTGTACATTCTCTCATTTAAAAGATAAATAAAGACTGGCATTCTCTGTATTTGCTTTTAAAAGCACAGGTAAATACGATGATGTGCAGGCATAAAAGGGCTGTGGCATCACAGGTACATGGATGGGCTGTTTGTAAAGTTCTGTACTTTCTGTTCTGTACTCGGCACTGGTGAGACCGCACCTCGAATACTGTGTTCTGGACCCCTCACCACAAGAAGGATGCTGAGGCTGTGGGGCGTGTCCAGAGAAGAGCAACGAAGCTGGTGAAGGGGCTGGAGAACAAGTCTTACGAGGAGCGGCTGAGAGAGCTGGGGTTGGTTAGCCTGGAGAAGAGGAGGCTGAGGGGAGACCTTATTACTCTCTACGACTACCTAAAAGGAGGTTGTGGAGAGGAGGGAGCTGGGCTCTTCTCCCAAGTGACAGGGGACAGGACAAGAGGGAATGGCCTGAAGCTCCGTCAGGGGAGGTTCAGGTTGGATATCAGAAAAAAATTCTTCACAGAAAGAGTCATTGGGCACTGGAACAGCTGCCCAGGAAGGTGGTCAAGTCGCCTTTCCTGGAGGTGTTTAAGGAACGGGTGGATGAAGGACATGGTTTAGGGAGTGTTAGGAATGGTTGGACTTGATGATCCAGTGGGTCCTTTCCAACCTGGTGATTCTGTGATTCTGTAAAGTCTGCAGCTGCCCTTTTGGAAAATGAGATATAGTCCACTCAGCTCAAAGGTTGTCAGGTCTGGTTTTTATCACTTTTCTGCATAGACTAAATGGAAAGAAATCCAAAATTAATGCCATCTTAAGCAAAAGAAACTGTAAGATATTTGCTGCATTATTAAAACCAGGCTTTGCTATTGTGACAAATCACCTGTGTTTCCCAATCTGAGGCCTGAAATCCTCCACTTTCATGAGCCCCAGGCTGCAGATGTGAGGTTGGAAATCCCGATGATGCCTTTTGTGGATTTCGGCTGCCTTTCCAGAGGTGCTTTGCAGACCATCTCCTGAAGGTGTGTCCTAAAACTCCAGTCTCCACTCTTGACAGTGACCTTTCTGGAGCCTGCAGTTAAGAGCTGGTCCTGTCACCATCACCTGCTGTCTGCACTTTTTGTATTTCCGGATTTCTCCATAACATAAGAATGAGATTTTTTGCAGCTGAGTTAGGAATGAATTTAGCTGAACCAAGTGTAATACACAAAATAGAACTCCTGGGTGACTTATGTTTGAATTTGACCATATTGTTTTCCTGTTCTTTGATTGTGTTTGTGGTAGTACAGATATACAAGTACTTGCCTGTTACTTTTGTTTTCCTTTTAAAAACAGACTAAATAATAATAAAAAAATTTATAATATTGTTATCTTTCTGAATAGCCAAGTGTGAGATGTTTCTTCTTGTTTTAAAATATTTAATTTCTTCTTCAGTTGGAGGAACATGGTACCAGTAAGGACAAGGAAAATTACAGGGAACATATTTGGTTGGTGTGGCCCAGGCGCTCATCGCACAAAACCATCTGATGAATCCTCAAGTGCTAAAGTTTGTTCTCAATCAGATCCCGCACAGACTATAAAAAGCCGCTTCCACCACTTTCTCCTTCCAGAATGATTTTTGGTTTGCTGCACTGAGACTGCCCATGGAGAAAACTTGCCTTTTCCAGCTTTCAGAACAACTGTTCTCTTACTGCTAGACCTTTACCTGGCTTCTCTCCAGTCTGCTCTCCATTCCCTCTGTCTTCCTTCTCTCCATCCATGTTTGTTCCTCTACAGTTTCTTAGCCGTAGCTAGAAAGTATGCTATGGTGGGATATAGCTACAATAGCAAATCACTTGTGGAGTTTGAGGTTTGGATCTGAACTTGGATGACTCAGTTTTTTTCGTTGAGCTAAGTATGTGTCTGAGCACTGGTATATAGTAAATTTTTTGAGGACTAAAGCGTTTAGTGTGGAACAAATGGAAAATTTAAAAATAATTGTTAAAGTACTGGAAAAAAGATTCACTTTGAGTCGAAGTATTTTATTAGCAAAAAATCAGACCATCTTACTTGTTTTTGACTGGTTTAAGTTTTCAATTGTATTCAACAACAATTTGAAATGAAAGGTCATTTCAAATGAAATAATTACTCTTTCTGTGAAGCCATCTAAAGAGGATTCAGAATGGTATGAATCTTTTGTTTTTACATAAACAATTCATTAAGATCAACATGAACCTGCAAAAAATTGTGACATCAATCAACATGTGGTTTTGCTTAAAAAAAAATAATAATCCTGTTCAAACCAAGAGATCTGGGGTGATTATTTTGCAGCAGCACAGATTTATGTGTGGCTGTAAATCGAATTTCTCCTCCCAAGCTGTAAAAGAGTGATAATACTGCTCTTGTTCAAATTTTTTATTTAGATAGTAGACCTCATTGAGGAGAGGGTCTGCAAGTGACTGGTTATATATGAGAGGCCACACTGAAGTCTGCTTGGGCATATATCTTGCGTGGATAGTGTAAGGAAGTAATGGAGTTAGTTCCCTTTGGAGGTGGCAGCTGTCTGACATAATCCAAAAGAGGGCTTTTGTGGATTTTTAGCTTTATTTAATGAAAACAGTGCAAATGGTGAGAAATGTGGTCTCTCTTGATTCATTGCCTGTGCAGCCTTCTGCTGGGAATTAATTAATACCTGTTGTAGGTTATTTTTCTAGGTCTTAGGTAGCAGGATATTATCTAGTCTGTCTCGGGGTTTCTCCTCCTCTGTGTAGTAGCCAGGATGTCTGAGAGGGTTTTGAGGGCTTTTGCCCCCCTTGCAGCCGATCTGGTCCGGTCCCTTGATGAGCTGGACTGGGAGTGGGTCAGTCTTTGAAGTTTGTTTGGAGCCCTGTCTACAATCCCCAAAATTCCCTCCTCCCAAGCTTTGCTTTTGTAGGTTTTTAAAACTTCTGTCTGTGAAAAAAAAAAATCTTTTCTCATGCCAGTAGCACCTAAACATGCCTGAAAGAGTTCCCAGCCCTTCACAGGGATCATCCTTGAAGCAAAACTTCATCTCAAAAGAGAGTAAAGTGTCTTTACTCTTTTTTCTCCTCCCTCCCTTCCTTCTCCCCAGCCAAAACGTGGAGGACGGTGTTGCTCAAGTTGAACATACGCACCAGGTTAGAGAACACAGGACTCTGGAACCTAAAGGCACATACAAGACCATTAGTGTATCAGTATTAGTTTTAGTTTCACATGCAAAGGTCTAAAAGGCAGCAAAGGAATTGATTCTCATCTTGCCTAGTAAAGGAGGATGGATGATTGTGTGATGACCTCTATGCCTAAATTATTTGGAGAGTAAAAAGTACTTAGTGGGGCTCTCCTCTGGTGGGAACGGAGTGGATGCTTGTGTGTTGGCCGAAACCAAATGAGTGAGAAAGATTTTTGCCTGAAGTGCAAAGCAGGGACCTTTCTGAGGGTATTTCATACGTGAGCTGCCTCCCCTTCCTGGGAATGTGATACTGCTGAAGAACAGAACTCCACTGAAGGTTTTTCAAAATTTCTCTTTCAGTTAAACTGGTTCTGTTTTCCCCAGCTGATGACTTCTCTCCAGCTTCTCATTCACGCAGGTTTCTGAGGTGGCAAAGCTGACTCTGCGTTGAACCTCTGAGGTCAGAATAAAAATAAGGCTACTTTTTAGTTTAGTATATGAATCAGCAATTGGAGAATTATGCAGATGTGTCTAAACCTTGCCAATGAAAAGCATTTCAAATTTGTTAACTTTAGGGAGGCATTTTGCATCATGAACAATGGTGTAGGTGGGGCAGACATATTGTATGCCAAGTGTGAAGTAAGTTTTGCTCGAGGGGAAATCTGATCATTCTCCTAAACGTGGGGCTCCCATTGCAGTTCAGGCAGGCTGTTTGCTTGTCTAGATCGGATAAGAGACAGGGTGAGCTCAGGGGAGTACGTTTTTATGGTGAGATACGTCAGAGCAATTGAATGGTAAGAAGTTCACATTTCTTCTTCCCTTGTTTCTGGGTACCTCTTTCCCTGATGAAACCAGTGGACTCTATTTGCATAGCTTTACAGGGGAAGGTACACGATGTCGTATTTTATAGCAAAAACCTAGTCATATAGCTTTGTAATCTGGCTCCAAAAATTATCTTTCAAAAAAAGAAATGTAGTACTATGACAAGTTCTTACTTAAAACATCTGACTTTTGTCTTGCTCTTCAGCAAAATAGAGAGTTTATTGTACACCACATTTCTACTTGCCTGTCTTTTGTGAGTTAGAAGCAGGGAGTTATACTTTTTGATGTATATTAGCAAGTGTTTTCCTAAGGACAGTTTCCTGAACTGCTTTTAAAGGGGTGTCAGCAAGGTAAAATGAGGGATCCAGTTTTTGTCTCAGCTTCCAGGAAAGTGGGATTTGGCCTCCTGTTTTACTGCAGATATTCAGTTTGGTGTGTCAGCTTGAATCATTCTGATTATGAAAGGTCAAGATCTTCCTGCATCGACTACAGATTCAGGGAATAGTGGCTCGGTGACCTGCTTGCGGCATTCTGCTGGTCTAGTGTTTCAGTAATTAAACACAAAGGATTTGGGATAGCAAACACATGGACTGAAATCTTCTCTGGGTGTCAAATGCAATCTGTCTTACATCAGTCACTCTGGGTTGCTTCAATCATGTGATGTCATAACTCAGATGGCACAATCTGGTGTCACAGCCAACCTGAATTGTGGCCCATGCTAGAGAGAGATTTGGAGAAGGAGGTAGCTGGATCACTTTTCCCTCCTTCCTATGAACTGTGCACAGAAAAGTTTTGGCTGGTTAATTCTATTGAAAGGTGTGTGGGACCCGAGACCTGGACCTCTCTGGAAGCTGATGTTCCGATACATTGCCAGAGAAGCTTTGCTCCCTGAAATGTGTTTTGGTCATGTTTTAATCTAAAAAAGAAGTACTTCTGGAAGAGATACTGGGGATAGGGATAACACTTTTTTTGCACAAACACATAGCAAAAATCTGTTGCTGTGAGCAGTGCCTGGGATCCAATAAACTGAAGTCTTGACAACTGCTTTGTGAAACTGTTAAGGGATTAAGAACAAATGACAGCAGAAGTGTCACATGGCTCACAGTCCTGCCTTTCACACACGCTTTGTTGCTGGTACCTGTGTATGAATAATAAAGTGATGCATAAACATTAGAAATGGTACAAAAATGCAGTTAGGAAGGAGCTGCAGGAGGTCAGCTCATGTAACCTCCTATCAAGAGAAGACTAACTTCACAGTGGTCTCAAGTTGCCCCAGGCCATGTCCAGCCTGTTGTTGAAAGTATCTGACAGTGGAGCAGCCTCTCCGGGTCCCTGCTCAGTGCTCAGCCATTCTGATCAGGGATTTCATAGCCAACTGTAATGTTGCTTCCTGCAGCTTGTTGGTGATGTCTCTTGTCCTTTTGCAGTGCTCTTCCAAGAGAAGCCTGGCTCTGTCTCCTCTGCTCTGTGTTCTCGGCTTTCTCTTCTCCAGGTGAAACAAGCCAACATCCCTGAGACTCCCTTTCTACGTTACATTTTACAATGGAGTAACATGTCATCATGTTACTCCATTCCCTGATCATCTTAGTTACTGAACTCTCTCTAGTCTGCCGTTCTTTCACATGAAAGGTGTGTGGAAAGGCAAAACTGAGCTCCAGATGCGGCCTCTCAAGTCCCAAGTCAAGGGGAATGGTGGCTTCCCTTGAGCAGCTGGCTAAGCTGCTGCCAATGGCAGTCCCATAGGTAGCAGCCTGCAAGGATGTGCAGCTGCCACATGTTCAGCTGGTTATCTGCTGGGTCCTGCTGAGGAAAAAAATCCTCAGCTTGTTTAGCTGGCAAGGAAAAATGGCTTTGTGGCTAGACTTACATCTACAAGAACATCCTGTCATTCCTCATGTGAACATATGATATACACCGTGTGACCTGGGTAGAACACTTGAGTTTTATGCTCTTCTCATGCATCTGCAAAACTGATGATAACACTTAATTTTTTTAATTTTTTTTTTTTTTGTACTGCCCATTAAGCTACAAGCCTGTGAGATTGGAACCTGTCTCTTAATATGTTTAGACAGTAGCCGGGGCTTTGCTGGGGATCCTCATGTATGACTTTGATCTGAAATGGCAGCACAAAAGAGACCATAAGACAAAAAGCTATGCAAATATTTCTGAGATGTTATGAAAATACCCTGATTTTTTTTAGCCGAGAAAAAGTTAAGTGCTGTAACCACATACTTACTAATTGACCCAAGCTGGTCTAGCTATGTGCAGCTATATCTTTTTCCTTTATTTGATATGGCATATTTATGAATTTCCATCTCTTTAGTAAGTTAGGAGTGTTTTAATTCTTACTTCTCCTTTCAGTTTTCTTAGGAAAATGAATTGGAAGCTAGTGTTTAGGCAAGGAAAGGAAAAGATGCAGTCAGCTTCAGGTTATTATGAATACAATAGTATGGAACTGGTTTTGCTTTATATAGGGAACTGCTAATTGGATGTTAGAGACTGTTAACTTTATAGTCTTGTAAAACTGCAATGACTGAAGCTGACACTTGCATGAAGTCTCTAGGGAGAAAAGAAAGTTTTCATGTTGCTTTGAGGAAAAGGTTAAGAAACAAACTGGAAGAACAGTTGTTTTGGTGATTATGCTTCAGTAATTCTCAATTCTATAACTTAAGATTTCAGACATCCTTATGCTGTTTGCGAAATAATTGTAAGTGCTTCTACTGAAAACAGTGGAACAAACTTTAAAATGGCATAGATCTAATTTGCATATGGCCAGCCCCCACGTCTAGATTCCCACTCCCTCTCGTTTTCAGAGAAGCCAGCAAGTTGAAATATGTTTCCTGCAAGTTTATACCAGTGGAATACAGGCAGCTGCACAATCCAATGCTTGCATCTTGTGCACAAACCTGGATTAATTCCTTGCATCTACAAAACACAATGTG
This sequence comes from Cuculus canorus, assembly GCF_017976375.1. Classification (NCBI taxonomy): domain Eukaryota; kingdom Metazoa; phylum Chordata; class Aves; order Cuculiformes; family Cuculidae; genus Cuculus; species Cuculus canorus. The sequence goes on along the minus strand of NC_071408.1, from coordinate 18,646,498 downwards.
TACTGGTCCTAAGAGCAAACCACAAATATTTACTGTAGATGTTCTCCAGAAGAAGCCAGCTCTATGCATGTCTGCCTGGAGCACCCGTTTTGCTCATTAGTTTAATCCCAGTGAGCCATCGTCCCCAGGAGAGGACACAGTGGAAGTTCTGCTTGTAAATGCTGTTCCCCATCCTGCCTGGGTCCAGCCAACAATATAAAACACAGTGTCAATATTTTCTACCTGCAGGGGTGAAAAGAGCCTGTTGTTTAAATGCAGGCCACTCACAGTTCATACTTTTTTTCTTGCATAAACAGGAATGACAGTGAAAGGGTCTTTAGGATTTTTAGAAATCGAATCCCTATGAGAGAAAAATGCATCACTTCCTTAACTTTTAAGATGTGTTAAGAGTATATAAATCTGTGTATTGGGCCTTGAGGGACTGCACTCATGGACTTATGCAGGTGCACACAGTAGTAAAAGCAATAAAACATGCTAAGTGGTTGGTACGCCTTTGTTTCACTCAGATCAATTACTGAGTTTTCACGTGTGGAAACTGCCAAGCCAAAGATGACCTAGCTCCTTTTAAGTGATATAATGAAGTGCAGTGTTTCTGAAGACTGCATGCAAAAACCTGAACATAGCGAAGTTAGAAATAAACCATTTGTAGGTGCCTGATTTAACCTTTGGGTTTTTCTGAGATAGACCCTGAAGGTGTCAGATTTATAAATTTATAGTATTGTTGTTAGAGGAATTGAGTACTTCCCTCCCACTCTGCTTACTGGGGCACTGCAAAAGGAACACGGTCAACTGTGGTTTTAAATTGAGTGGCTGATCCTTTGCAGCAGCACATTGCAATTTATGGTCTTGAAGTGACACGGTCAAGTGTCTTAAACTCAGAAATGAAGAGAATGCCATTGGAAAATGGGTGTGAGGTGATGAGTGTTCTCCAGATGACAAATAGCTGCGTGTTCCTTACAGTCTCTTTGCATTTGAGAGATTAAAAACAACTAAATAATGTTTTGTATGGTGGAAGAATGATTTTGGGGGGAAAAAGCCCCATGTGCTGCTTCTGGGTAGTGCAAATCCTTGGTTCTGGTTCAGTTATACCCCTCCCCCCCACGTATACAATAGCTATGGAGAAATTATGTCATCAGTAGAACTACAAATACAACTCCAGATTTATCAGGTTGATAAGGAAGGGCCTTTCCAGCGCCTGACATCTGTCTGGCCAACTGTGCGTGCAGGAGTCGGCTGCGGTCTCAGCCCACTGCAGTTGACTCCAAGCAACAGGAGGACAGCTGTGGCAGCGCAACTGCCCTGCTTGGCCAGGCTGAGTGGAAGGGAGGAAAGTCATCACCAAGCCAATGCTGACATGTTTGTTCCTAGCAACTTTCCCTCTGGCAGGGAAGGGAGGGATGAAGTTTCCTAGCAAGGCTGGAGTGAAAGTACAGTGTTCCCTGACTTCCTGCTATCTTGTTATCCAAGTTCTGCAAGAATTGAAATGGGACTGGGAACTAAGCTGTGCATAATTTAGTTTAACAGAGAGGCAGTCTGCCTGCAGCAGAAGGTGGAGACAGTGCCTTGGCTAGCTCTGGAGAGGTCAAGTAGTCTTGGTCACGCAGAGTTCTCTGAGTCTCCCGAGCTCTGAAATACCTCTGTAGATTTTCTTCCCATCAGTTATGCACCCTTCAGACCTCCCATCCCTCAAATCTCCACTGTGGTCCTCCAGCTTCAGAAGTGCCACTCCTTGGATGTGTGCCAGATGTCTCAGAAGAAGTAGAGGGTAAAGCACAGTAAATTATGCTGGTATTATTCTTAGTCAATGAAGGAAATGAGTGATTAAGTGTACATGGGACTCGAGAGTGTCCAACATATTATCAGTGCTGGTATTCAAACTATGTACGGCCTATCAGAGAAAAGTAAAGCATTTCCTTATATCTGTGTCTGCCTTTCTTCTTGACTTTGATACAAAGATAAGGCCTGTGCTGTAATGAATCACTATTGGGGGAGATAGTAAGATTGATTAGGCCTATTACTGAGTGAATAGGTCAGATACTTGCAGTACAAAGCTGAACTTCCACTTTGATAGTTCTCAGGCTATGCTTTTTGTTTCAGCCCCCTCCCCAAATAGCTTTTTTATCTACAAAGAGATGTGTAACTCCTTAAGAAAAGTCTATTTGCAAAATCAAGATGGACAAAATAAAACACTGTGCTGACAGTTTACCTACAAATTTTCATAACATTTGTAATTACGCTTAGTCTACATTTGCATGTCAGCTAAATTACCAACGTGATGAGCATCTTACATAGATCTTTTAATTGTAGAATTACACTTTTCCTATATATTTTTGTTGAATTCAAACATAGAACAGAGACAATTATGTGTTTAAATAATTTAAAGATGTCTGCAGCTGTATTTTAAAGTTTTTTTCTTAAATGACTGCTCACTTTTGAAAGCATTAGGACTGAACTGTGATAAGCTGCTCCGAAAACACTAAGGGGACAGCCAGGATGGCATGAGTAGCTTCTGCACCGAAGCTCTTTGTCCTCCAAGGATAATATCTTGCCAAAATTAAATCTGACACAAAGTTAGACCCTAGGCAGGCTGCACACCCTTGTAGTTATGACACCCTTGATCTTTGCATTGCTGAGAAGATCTGCATCATCTACATCGGTGGTGGCACAGAGCTGTGAATTTCCATGCCCCCCACTTCCTAAGTCACAGGTCACTGGTGGAAAGTGGTAAGAATGCAAAATCAGTAGCTTTTCATGAGCTTTGGCAAAAGGTGCTTGTGTCCCCTTTCTGCACTTCCCAGGTTATATCTCAGCTTACTCAAGTTCGATTGTCTCTGGAGCTCTTACAGAATACTACAGCCAGCTACCCTGGAAGCATGGTGTCTTTATCAATACAGGATAATTACTTTATTTTTTTTTTGTACAATAGGACAGTTAACCAGTTTTCATTATGTACCTGTGCAGGACTATTTAACTTGTACCTATCTTGAAAATATTTTCTTACTTGTCTTGCAGGGGCAGAAGTTTTACTGGGGAGGGTCAGAGGGCTCCAGCCTTTGAGCACCGCATGAGCACTGCCATCACCACTACATTCCCACCCTCCTCTCCCATTCTGACTGAGGCTGTATCCATTGTTTTTTTGTATTAATTCTTTAAAAATAAAATGACGAGAACCTATTTTAGGATGGGAAAATTGCCCTTTGAGGACAATCATGCAAGTCTTGGGCAGTAAAGTGGGTAGATAATTAGTGAGCTCTATTAAGGAACTAATGTGTTTGGTGGAGGTCAGACTTCCTGAGTACTCCCACAGGACTTCTGTGTTGCTTTTGTCAATAGGTTTGTCTTCTGCAGTTCTGTGTGAGCTATTTATGACATAACCCAGTGGTTCACCAAATGATTTTTAAATTACTTTACGTTTCTGTCACATCCCAACTGAATTTACGATTCCAAACGTAGGTTTGAAGGACCGGAGGGGATTTCATAAGATATTGACCAGTACTTCACTGAGAGGAAGTGGTAACCCACTCTCAACACTGCCCGGATGATATATTTGGGCTTACTTTAACAGGTTTTTCCAATACACAATTAGAGTATATTGGACTGGTTTGTGGTTCCTCAGAACACAGCCTCTGGTGGCAACATGTCTTGCAGGAATAGTTGTCCTTGATACAGAGGCTCTGGCTAGATCTCAGGCTACTTCTGAAACATTAGAAGCAATTTCAGAATTGATAAGAACCTTCCAATGACTTTTAAATGGATAATTCTTAGCAACTGAGTAGCAATACCTCTCATCAGCAAACCATACTTGTAGTACATAGGGTGACTATGAGCTGAATTCAGGAACTGTGTTGCTGTCATGTCTGTCCAGGTAAAAGTTTGATGAAGAGGATGTAATAAGGTCTGTTAGAAAGTAGCAAGTAGCCTGCTAGCTAACAAGGTTTGTAATCTACAGATTTAAGTGTATGTATTCAGTGATGGGAAATAACTTCTGTGGACCAGCATGGCTGGGAAAGTCATTATCTTCATTACCAGTGAGAGTAATTCACTGCTGTGCTACTTATTATAATAATGTAGAATATGAGGGAGAGTCCTCTGCTGTCCCTAAAAAGTAACAGGTGATTTCAGAACATTTCTGTATAAATGCAGTTGAATTTTCATGGCATAGATGGTGATAATTACAGGACTTTGAGGCAGTTATGTTTTTGTTAACTCTAAGGATACTGTGGTAATGATAGAGTTCCCTTTGTAATACCTGTTTTGGCAGTTCAAGGGGTGATTTCATAACTTGCTTTGGCATACTTTGGTCTTTTGTGGTTTTGTTCGCTTCTCATATCATGTGCCGATTTCTCCAAGATGTATAGTTGTTTATCTAGATCATCGAGGAATATCAAATCTGTTGACATATAAATAAAGGAAGCTATTATTTGTAGAACTTTTGTGGTCGGTGATCTACAAATTATTATGAAGTTATTATCTTTGCTATTGTATTGCAATGCTGCATTCAGCACTACTTCTATGAACTAGATTTATGCAATTTTAATGTGTCCTGTATAAAAAAAAAAAGCAATACTGAGTAGTAATCAATAAAAAAAAATCTCACAACTGATCAGATCCCTAACCTAATACTGCCACACAAGAAAGGTGTTACCCATGAGTATACCTGTGACCATGTATATCCTCTTTCTGTGCAGCAGTTGTTGTGTGAGTGGAAGTGGTTTGGGAGCTTTCTCCAGTTCCTGAATCTTAACTATCTTCTGGCAGTGGTGTTTGCAGTCACCTAAAGGCTGTGGTTCTACCTGACTTCTATGGGGACATGGAGAGAAGAGGGAAAATGACCTTAATGAGATTTACTAGTAGTTGCTTTTTCGTGTCCTACAACAATATTTGAAAACATAGAAACAGATGAGAAACACTTGAGTCGCTATTGAGACTAGGCATTGCTTTTAGCTGGTTTTGGGCAAGAACCTAACTGCTGAATTGTGCTGCTGAGCCAAGTTTTGTAACTAGCTTCTCAGTTTTTCCCCTTTCATCCATATTCTTTACCTCAGGGAGATTACTCATGTAGGTAAATGTTACTGATGTGAATCAAGTTCGTAGGAGTGGATCCATAGACCTCATGTTTGTATTGCTGTTAGATTGCAGTTCTGTTTAATGGAGCGGCATTAAATATAAGATTGTTGCAACATGTTAAATGGCTTTAAATATAATCAACCTTCACATCGTGCTTTGGGTTGATCGTTGCCATGTTTGTAAAAGTAAGGCTAAAGACGTTTTCTTGGCATACTCCAAATTACATTATACAAGCCGTAATGCAATTGCATATTGGAAAGGGTTTAGTACTTTTAGGGAAATTATTCTGGGTCTGGGGTCCTCAATGTGGAGATACTGTCACACAAGACTGAAATCGGACTTTTAAAACAATCTCATGCAGTAATTTAGCTTTGTTAAACTAGATTTGGACAATATCGCTTCTAAGATCTTTCAGGTTCCATTCTAATTATTTCAAACGCCCTGTGTGACACAACGGAGATAACACTAAGTGGTTGTAGTTTACTTTTGCTGTTAAACTCTGCATTTAAAGAGAGCTTATAGGTATACGTTTGTTTTCCTTGACACTTGACATAGCAAAAAATGCACAGTCTTCATAAAGAGGTGGCTGTTAACTTGAGAGGTTTCCGTACGTATTTGTTTTTCATACATCCCTAGCAGATTCTGCTCCAGCTGTCTTGCAGTGTTCAAGCTGTAAAAGAAAAGCTCCAAGATGAAAACACAAGATTACTGTACTTATCCTGTAAACCTCAAATCTCATTTGCCATCTTGGATTTTTAAAAACTGTACTGAAATTGAACTGTGAGCGGGAGGGTTCTAGGTAAAATTGTAGCTTCATGCAGATTTTATTATAAGATAAATATTTAAAAAATATTACCCTACTGAGCTGAACAGAAACTTTTCAAACTTCTACGTTATTGAGCACAATCTGTATGTACTTCTAAAATTTTGCGTAAATTTAAACAATTAATTCAGTCATTCTGTGAGTAGCTTCTGAAATACCATTGTTCCCAATTATGACTTTTTTTCCGTAGGTAGCTATCATGTTTCAAAGTTATTAAATGTTATTCAGCCCTCCTCTTGCCTCCCCCCTTGAAATTCTCTCAGCAAGCATGTGCTGCTCGGCAGTCCCGCTTGATTAGACTCTGTTGAGAAATGCGTAGGTGAATGATCTTTTTGTATTCTTGTCCACTGTGATGCAGTTTTTGAGAAACTAGGAATGAAGGCTTATATTGCCCCAGCGGGTTGTTGTTAACTCTCTGAATTCCTAGGTTGTAACAACATGAGTTCAACATATCCTTTTGTGTTTGCTTCTTCATGAAACGTTGTGATGGAGTTTCCTCTCTGCTAGGGTGAGAGGGCAGTTCTGTAGGAAAATTTATTCTGGCTGCTTGAACTTCAGTCACTTGGGCAGGAAAGTTTTGAATTCCAACCAGTTTGTTTTTTTTTTTTTTTCTTCCTGAAACACTGCAAAGGAACAGCGTGTTAAAATGCAGGCTTTTGGTAAGGTTTCAGGCCTTGATTTGGGAGTCACAGTAACATTTAGGTGATAAGCACAGGGGTTTGTCACACAGGAGGATGCAAAAATTCCCAAACTAAATTAGGAGAAGGGAAGGAAGAAGGAGATTATATTGCAGTCTTTCTAATGCCTTCAGAAATGATAGATAACTATACTTAAAAATCCTGAAATTGGCTGCAGAAAACATCTTTTCCTCTTTTTTTCTTAAAATCACTTAAGAGACTTCACAAAATTGTCTGGAAGCCCTGAGATGCTTAAATGAGCGAAGAAAGCAAAAAACCACAATCCACACCTACTCCTCAGCCTCAAATTCATGCAGCTTGCCTTAACTCTCTGAGAGAGGGAAGGAGTATATTATATCAAAGTACATTTGTAGTTATTACAACTCAGCATTTGCTAATAGTTACCACACAACATTGTTTCAGTTGTCATGTTCTCCTCCCCAATTTTAGAATGGCAAATAACTCTGTGGGAAACACTTACTCCCTTGAAGTGGGCTGTATTGGATAGTAAGGGGTAAAACCAAGAAAAGAGAGGAACTGTTTTAACGTGGGAATAATGGGTGAAACTGAGAAATGGAAGATACAGAGCAAACATCAGGAATGAAGTCCTTGTTGCAGAATTTTTTAGCCTTGAAGATTATTAAATAAGTGTTGGGAACTCTGTTGTTTAGTTCACTTGCAGTAACATAAGCTTATGAGAGACTGCAATAGGGGATAATATTGCACAGGAAAGAGATATAAGAGTGGATGAAAATTTTAATATGATTTCTCAACATAAAGGTGAGAATTAGACACTCAGAATGGGCTACTGTCTCAACATAATTTAACTCCATGCGTGTTGCCAGGTTGACTTAGCAATTGTTGATTAAATTAAAATAAAAGCTTCCTTCTGGCCCAGCCTGACCATGTCACAGTTTTGGGGCTTTTTATAAGCTGTTAAATGAGATGCTGACATCCTCTGTGTAGTATCTACAAATAGGCTGATCTGAAAACCTTGGAGACCCTGAGGTTCTGACCTACATTACTGGTACTGTCACTACAGCAAGAGCAAGCTCATGTCTGTCAAGCTTTTTTAGCAATTTAAAGGGCAGCTAGCCTAGCCCAAATAGTTAATCTCTCACTCTGTCTCTCTCTTCCTCCTACCCCTATGATTCAAAGTGAAGGGAGAGTGCCAAGGTAAAAATTATTGGCGCACAGCATGCCCCTTACCTCTTTAAGTTAAATAAGAGAGTGTAGGATTTAGTTAAAATATCTTTTTGTTAAAATGGAAAGGGATTTAACCTCTTGGTTTCCAACAATGAAGAGGGAAGAATACACAATGCCTGTGTCGATGATAGCTGATCTGTTGTTTAAAAATACACATTGTCATCTGAAGGTAGAGTGGCTTCAGCCTGAGAATCACCATTCAAAAGCAGATGAGCTTTTTAGTCAGCAAAAAACACTCATCAAAGACATTGGGAGTTAAACTGTGGAGCATCTAAACCGGTGTGGCTGTGTGGGCCAGAGAGCCTCCTGCAGATCAAAGGCTGATTGAACCCTTTCTCCATGCCCCTTTGGGAAATCAAAAGTCATCACCTACACCATGACTCCTCTAAAGGCAACAGGATGAAAGGATGACATGTGATCCATTTCTCCCCCATATTTTATGGAATGGTATGTCTACTGTAGGGAAATGAAATAATTATCCATCACTAAACCTGCATCCATTTATTCTTCTGTCTGCTTTGATCAAAGCATTTGATCATTATATGTATCTTTATAATATCCATCCAAAGATGATGCTTAGAGGCACGTTTGCCATTGTTCCTCTCTTTGCTGTTAGACAGGACAAGTGTGTAAGAATCTATTAAGTGTAAAAAGTCTATAAATAGCTGAACAGAAGAACTGTCACACAAAGTTTGTGGCACGCTCCTGGTCTGCGCTGACAGACAACCTCCGACGGAAGTGTTTTAGAAGAAGAAGCAGCCACTGTGGAAACCAAACCCGCCCAGCCCCTGCTGTGCTCCCCCTCTCTGTGAGGCAGCCTGGCGCAGCAGTGGGTGTGAGTGATAAGGACATTAGCGCTATCTGGCCTCCTTCAGAGGGTTCCAGCTGGAGCCACGCAGCCAGTGGGAATCACCAGAGCACACAGCTCTTTCCTTGTGGTTTCTGGCCAGATTTAACTATTCCCTTCCTCCAGGAGCTGTACAGCATGAGCAGTGTGAAACAGAACGGAGTATGAGAATGTTGTGTGCCACAGTATAAAAAGGATGTAAAGCTACTGGAGAGTGTCCAGCAGAGGGCCACAAAGTTGGTGAAGGGTTTAGAGGGGAAGCTGTATGAGGAGCGGCTTGGTCTGTTCAACCCGGAGACTGAGGGGAGACCTCATTGCAGTGTACTGCTTCTTCACAAGGGAGGAGAAGGAACAGGCACTGATCTCTTCTCTCTGGTGACCAATGGTAGGACCTGAGTTAGGCTGGGTATTAGGAAAAGATTCTTCATCCAGAGTGTGGTGGAGCACTGGAACAGGCTCCCTAAGGAAGCAATAGTGGTGTCAAGCCTGACAATATTCAAGAAGCATTTGGACAATGCTCTCAAACACATTGTATGAATTTTGGCGTTGTCCTGTGCAGGGATGGGAGTTGGACGCGATGATGTTTCTGAGTCTCTTCCAACTCGGGACATTCTATGAATCTAGTTTCCTGTGGTGTTATGCCTTATGGCATTGACTGCAAGATGAAATGGAAAGACCTTTATGTATCTGAAGCATTTTAAAGCACTCTTTGCTGTGTAGAGTCTGTTGTGGTTGTAACTGCTGAGCTCACAGTTCTACCTCTCCTCTGTCAGGGCATGGGGGATTTATTTTCTCTATCCACTGATTTGTATTAATGCACAGAAATTGAATTATAAATCCCTTACGCTCATAAGGGAACATATACTCAACTAAGAGCCAGTCTAAAAGGGGTTAAAAAGGACTCATGTGCTGCGGTATAGTAAAAATAAATTCTCTAGCCTGTCACTTTTCCTAGCTCCGTTTTCTCTGTGTGCTTTCAACTGCCTCTTCTTCTTCTGTTATATCAAATGCAAGCTGCTTCCCTTCAGTTTCAGAGTCCATCCCAGCCTGTTCTGTTCTCTATCATATTTCGTTGGGCTCAGAAGGGGAGTGCCTGCCTTTTGCTGGCTCAGCCTTCATCATCTTCTCATTAAAGCTTCAGACAAATGACTTTGTGTTTTCTTGTACCTCTCTTCTCATGCATGGAAGGAGTTCTCTGTCAGTATCTGCAAAGTTATTTCATTATGCTGCTTCAGAAATCCTTCCTTAAAGCTTTCCTTTGCTGAGATGCTGACAAAAAAAGCCTTGTTATCTGTGGGGCTGCAAGGGCACTCAGCCTGCTGCCAGTCACACTGACCCTACTGTTTCCTGGAGTCTTCCTCATTCTGCATTGTAGAGGCTTTCTAATTCTTTCTGGCAGAGAACGCAATGAAAATTCAAGCTGCTTAGCCCTATCTCCCTTCTGATAAAGCATAGGAGACAAGAGCAACAGTGGTGGAGGTAGATTGTAATGTCTTCAGAGAGGAGAATTGGAAGACGGCCACTTCATTCAGATGTGAGTTACAGAACACCTCAGGGACCCATTAGTCTGAGTAAATGTTGAATATAAATCAGGTGATCAAGGTGTGGTCGATCTCTGGGATGCTATATGGATCCAATCCTGAAGTCTCAGTGTGAGCACCTCATTTTTTTTCAATTTTAGTTGACTCAACAAGGTATTTGAAGACTAAGCATTTATTTTTAAAATTAATTAAACTATTTAACAAAAATGTTTTAAAAAATATCCAGATGGGATCTTTTGGGCAGGTAGTATGAACAGCCTGTAAGACAAGTGATGCTTCTGAAAGACTTCTCAAAACCCAACCAAAACGACACTCGTTGTGCAGAGTATGAATTGTTATCAATTGGTGCGACTTCTTGTTCTCATTGTCTTGACTCCCTCTGCAGTGTAGCCATGCTCCCTAAAATCCAGCAAGTTGGAGCAGTAAAAGGAAGCAGCTGCTGGATGGTTTTCACAATCCAGGAAACAAGTTCAAATATTCTAGATATTTATCAGTCAATGTCAGGATAAATTTATTTGCGAGTTTAACTTAAATTATGATAGATCCATTCTATTCCTGTTGTTTCTCTTCCTGTACTGTGTGCTTTTTCTTTCCTGCAGGTATTAAATTGCTACATAAATCCTGGTAATCTTTCATTCATGGAATTTAAGGAAAAAGTCCAGGAAGGAAATTGTCAGGAGAATGGACAGTTATGCAGTTATTTCCAGAGTATGTGCTGCCAAAAAGCTAATTGTTGAAGTGTTAGAAGAGCTTCTGCCACATGACAGAATTAGCTAAATATGGTGATTTCTTGAAATGGCTTTTGCTAAAACATTTGACCACTTGATTCAGGCCTCACAGCAGACTCTTTCAGATGGAAAAATAAGCATCCTCCTTAGTTAAGGAGATTTTTTTTTCTACATTTGAATTATTGTACCACAGTTGTAGATAGCCTGGGAATGGATGGCCTCACTGATTTTAGTGATCCTTGACTTCTGAAAAATGATGATACCACTTTTTCTGGAGGTTTTTGCACATTGATTGGGTTAATTTTGGGACTCCTTTGCCTGTGCAATTACTGCAAATCTGGAAAGTGCTCAGAATAATGACCAGATATTATGATAGTGGAATTCCTAAGAATGCCTTGCATCAATATGGCCATCAAACAAACAAATCCGAGTAATTTCAGAAAGCCCATAATCTACTTTGTGAGCTGTATTCCGTATACTGTTGCAAACGGGAAATAGTCAGAAAGGGCAGAGCAGTATGGCACTCTAGTATGGCAGCCCAATCAGCAAGCTTAATTAAAAATGTGATTTTTAGTTTAATCATAGTTTTGTATTTTTTTTACCTTTATGATTCTTTCCCAGATTTGTGTCCCAAAGATCAATGTATTTCAAATGAAGAGTCCTTTATCCCTGTAATTATGCCCAAAGAGTATAGAAAGTCAAATTAGACTCTGATGTTTACTTTTATTCAAAGAAGCTGCAGATAATACTTCCGAAGCCTAACCTGTCATCTAAAGGTGTAGCTGAGCTGTCATTTTCCCTTTCTGTTACAATATCAGTTAGAATGGGTGCCATACATAATGTCGTTAGCGTTAGGTGCTAGAAAATGTGAAAACAGTTTCGCTACTCTGTCCTCTGCTATGCACATTTCTCAAGGATAAGATTTTTATTTTGTATGCGGAGGGGTTTTTCCTCATAAGTCTTTCCTTTCTTAGAATCTTGTTGCAGGTAATTCTGTAGCGCTCATGTATGATGTGTGAGGGAATCCAAGAATGTAATCCCAGAAAACAGTTTAATCAAGTAGCTCTGAGCCATGTATCGGAGGCAGCTTGGCTGGAGCGATCCTGATTCAAAGCCAGTCAAAGTCCATGGAAGAGCTCCTATGCCTTTTGGATCTTGGCCCATAGTTCTGGCTTCCCACTTTGATTTCAGCTGCTAAAGTGCATGAAAAGAAGCTAAAAATACATCCAATAGTTTTCTGACGTGATTTTTTCCATGTAGGCAATTGCCTCGGTTACCATTTTGACTTGTGGGTGGTCCATGACCCTCTCTGTTGAATCTGTGGTCACACTGTAAAGAGACTAGAAGACTCTGGTGAGGATACTTTCCCAGTTAGGAAGTGTAGTTCAGAGACAGAGGAACCGTGCAAGAAAACATGAAGAGTGAGCCTCAGCAGCTGTTACTGGTCTAGTTGTGCTAATGTAGATGTCTAAACGGATGATGTGGAAAGGGATAGGGAGAGGAGAGGAGAGGAGAGGAGAGGAGAGGAGAGGAGAAAGGAAGAATGTAGTTTATGTTTTAAAATATAATTTTCTTTTTTTAGGAGAAAATGATGACGTGTGCAAGATCTGGTTTATTGAATGTGTTGTGTAAGGCTATGTGTGGGGGGGTTGTCTCTAAGGTCTTATATCCAGTATCCTTTTCTCCAGGGTATTTATCTTTTTGAGTAAAAAAATAGTGATAGAGACATAAAGACTTTATTTCTCCCTATCCAAACAGAAGTTGTTTATATAGGCACCAGCATATAAAATGAATTTCAACTTCAGTGATTCCATTTAAATCAGTGGCAAATTCCCTGATTTCAGCAGAACTTGGGTAAGGCTTCAAATTCTCTTTGTTTTTGATGACCATAAGTGATTGATCCTCTGCGCTTTTGGAGAGCACAGGTCAGAAGAGCCAATGCAGTATAGCGGGGGCCACACTCTGGCTTGGGGTAATAGTTACGTCCATCATTTTGCTTGAGTGCTGCTTCAACCCTTCCCCTTCCTGTGCTTTACCTATTCAGATCATGAATTTTTTTAAGCGGGAATGAATCTTACTCTTTATCGACATGGTCTTTCAAGCATGCAGTAACTGGTGGCGGCAGCAGTAGTGTTATTTTCTTGAGCACCGTGTTAGGAAATGCTTGACCAAAGCCAGCTGTAGCAGTTTCCAGCTCACAAGATTTCTGATTAATTTTAGCAATGTATCAGAACAAACCCCAAGGATTTGGGGTAACTCTGAGCTTTGGAAGAAGTTTCATTCTGCCCTAAACTTGAGCACTGGTGCTTCACTTTCTGTAATAAAAGCGCTGCCTGTGAGCATCTGTGAACTCTGTACAAGTTCAAAAACCAGAACCAGACCCACACTTTGTGGCTTCAGCCCATCTTTCATTCATTAATTTTTAAAATATTTTATGGCCTTGGTTATCTGGCTGCTTCCTGATGCCTTTAACAGCTTCCTCTTAGCAAGTGAAGCTAATAAATTTACAATCACCATTCTCATGGAAGTCTTAAGCAGAGTCACTTTCTTTAAAAGAAAAAAACCAACAAAGGAGGTGGGGCTTCATCGTTTGATCTCTCTAATGTCTGGCAGTTGGTAGGGAAAAAATACAAGTAATAATTGTGACTGATGAAATGTATAGGAAGAATATTTGATAATTGGGCTTGCAGGAAAATGTATGACCTGGAAGATGCTGAATCAGTCACTGGAACTCACTGTTCGGCTTAGGAGGCGGTATTCTCAGCGGCGCTTCCAGCTCAGGGCCCTCTATGGCAGCACAACTTGTTAATCATCACACAATCAGACTGGTCAGAATGCAGCTATATAACTTAGGCTTTTGTGTTGCCGTGGACGCTATCTAAGCATTCCTGGAACAGTAATTTCCTTTTTGACCTCCATGGAAACAGTCATAAAACAATTCTTAAAATGTCAGGAGAAACTGCATCTAATGGTGGTGCTTTAGCCAAAGAAAACATACTTCAGGTTTGAGGCATTCCCACCAAAACACTGAAATCTTAAAGCTACTAATAGGCTGTGCATCAGCGCCTGAGCACTTTACCATGACATTTAATAAAACGTAATTCATATACCAGCTTTACTGAAATCGCAGTATTCACCAAGGTACACTAAAAACTTTCCAAAAGAGATCAGACAAAGAGAGAAGGGCACAGGTGACAGCTGAGCTGGAGGCAGAGAAGGACCATCTAGCCTGTGTGCTCTGATAACACTGCAGCATTATAACGCGTAAATATTTAAAACCATGTCATACTCCTTTAAATATCTGTCTACTAGTGAAAGCATTGTTGGTGCCATATGTGTATCACACAGTTGATTTAACAAGAAAGATGTGACATCTCTGAGCAAGGCCATCCGTATGAACAGTAGTAGTTGAATTTTTTCTGATACTGCTTTTTGTTAGCAGGGAGAAGGAGCAGATTCCTCATACATTTTTGTGGATGAGTTGCCTCTTGAACTGCAGGTCTCTTGTGCTTTAGTAAATCGGAGGGAGGAATGGAGGGGCAATGGAATGTGCCAGGTGAGCAGTTGCAACACATTTTGTATCTTAACTAAATCATTCGTTTCAGTCCATGGCTGATGGCTAAAAAATTTTTGGTTGTTGTTGCCTCATGTCAGATTGGGTCCAGCACTCAGCTCTGAGTTTCCTCTGCAGCAGAGTTACCATATTTAATTTAAGTAGGTCCCAGTGCCAGGAGCAGAGTCATCCCTGGCCTTGTGTTAGGCAATATGAGCAGGGAGAGCTGCCACAGTGATGGCAACCACTGCCCTGTGCTGGGAGATGCTGGGCTTGCTTTGCTTCTGTTGAAGTCAGCATCTTGGACTATTAATACAATTCCAGTTCTGGGGATGCTGGTTCACTTTATACTAGGAAAATAAGTCAGCCATTTCAGAGATACTGACACCGCTGCGAGCAGCTGGCTGGCCTTCCTCTGCCGTGACATTGATGTACATCAATCATCTGATGGGGCAGACTTCAAAAGATTCAGAGAGTGAGTTCATGCCAGCACACAAAGTTCAATTGCTTACGGGAAGCCTATCCAAGCATATCAAATGCTTTTGGGCTGGAATTTGGACTATGAATCTTACAGGATTAGGCTCTCTTTCGTCTGCGAGAGGACAGTAATTCCTGTTTCCAGCAAGGCTGGAATACCATGAGAACAGGCACCTTTGAAAGTTTCTGAGACTTGAGTTTCCATCCCAAAGATCGTTGCCTGAAATCAAGTTGCGCTGATAGATATGAGAAAGAAGAGAAACGAGAGAAAAGAGCAGTTTACCAAATTTCTTCAGTCTTGGGTATGACTTGGGTGTATTTCAAGTTTTTGATGAAAGCCAAAGTCAGCTCTTTATTAAAACTGGCTCATGCATCCCCAGTTTCTGAGTGGCTGTCATGCAGATTCCTGCTTATACACAATGTTTCTTTAACTGTCTTTATCTTTTCACCCAGGAGTATTCTATTTTAATATTCTGTTTTAATATAACCAAAGTGTGGAAGGCTTTTAATTAATTCTACATGGAACTATTTGTACAATATTCAAACTCTATTTAAAACCTTCCCAGTTTCTTTAAATATTTCTCCCTTCTTAAGCCCTTTGGCACTTTGGAACATAGTAAAGTTTCAAAAGATACTGCCTATTTGTTTTATTGGTATAGATTTATTTTGCTGATTTTTGGGTTTAATTGGACTGAGCTAAGCTCATTCTTTGTAACTGATATGGATGTCGTTTAACTGATGTTGGTGTAAACTTTCACCCTTAAAACAATTTTAAAATTATATTTCTAATCTTATCTTTTCCATGAATTGTCAATCTTGCTTATAGGTTTTCTGGAGAGAATGATCTAATTATGAATGAATTCTTTCAATTTGGATGTGTTTATTTTTAGGAAAGATAAGTTATCTTTCTTTCCGTGAGAGAGAGCAATTAAAATATTTCTAATTATAAAGTTGAGAGTTGTGCAACGGAGTGCTTCACTGACTGTTTGCTGGGGCAGCAGAAATATCACTGGTGGAAACATATCAGAAAGTAGATGAGCCTGTGAATTTGAACATCATGATGAAGTGATATGGAAGGGAAAAGTAACAGAGAATTGCAGGAATAATGAAATAAGCTGAGATATGTAATCAGTGTGTCTTTCCTCTTTAGTTACCATTTAATTGCTGGTGTTTCTAGTGGTATTTACTGCTCAGACAAGTCACTTGCTTAGTATAGATGGGCAAGGTCCTTAGAAACCTACCTAGGGAAAAACTGTGAAATATCTTTTACTTGATTCTTACTGCTTTGTGTCTGAGAATAAAAGTGTTAGGATATATGAGATCCAATGAGACACAGAATGATAAACACCCACTTGAGGCTGGAAGTTTAGGCACAGAAGTAAGCCTGAAGGGAGAGAGAAGGAGTACTGTGAAATATAATTTTGATACGTGAAAAGGCAGTACATGTCACAGAGGACCTGTGGAGAAAGAAGTGAGGCCATAGCAGAGAGATACTATTGCCTGACCAATTTTGTTATAATCCTGTGTGATCATCAGCTCATGGAAGCAGGAATCTAAATATTCCTTTTGTCCACATGGATACAGACCCATTGTCCATAATGAGTGATGTACTGTGTCCCAGATGCAGGCGATATCTACCTACCAAGGTTGAGCCACAGCAATATTGTGAGGGGCCCAACGTCAACCTTCTCCTACATTTTCCTGCTTTAAGAGCTGTGATTTCATTGAGGGCCTCTCTAGTTGAAAAAAAACTTTTTTGCATCTGTGCAAAAGAACCCAAACTTTACTGCATCTGTGCTCCTGGATGGGGAATACTCCTGTGACAGCTAAGTGGAAATCCCAGTTTTCCATGTTCACTTGATGTTCACAGGGAACAAACATCCCATTAGCAGCATTTACAACCAAAACGTCTGAAATAAAGTGGGTAATCGGATTCCCAGCCTACAGTCAAGTACAACACATACCAAGGCTTTCCCATTGAAGTTGTTCTTAATATTTCACCTTATGTTGCTGTTTCCCTTCAATTTTTGCAAGTTATTTTTCAACTGAAGACACTTTTTTCCTTGTGCCATCATTTCATTAATTCACTAGACACAGTCTGATAATTCCTATGTTCAAAGCTAAGGGAGGGAAGCAGATGGCAAGAAGTGTCTAGCAAAAGGACTTCCAAGTTTCCATGTTGGCTTTACTTGACAGGGAGGATAAGCACGGCTGCACTGGCATTTGGGATTTACTGCGATGCAAATTTCAGGCCATCCACTGTAAAAATAAGGGGTGTTTTGTCTTCTTTTACTGATACACCTTGAGGAAACTTTGAATGTTTTCAAAGTGGCGATATATTAATTACATGATGAAAACCGTCCTTAGGTATACATGGTTTCTGTCTCCAAAATAAAGAAAATGTGGTTGGTATTTGCATTGTTAATGGAAAAGGAATTTAAATTGGAACTTTTTTGACAAACTGTCTTAAGTTCTTCTATAATCAATGTTATTTTACATAAACAAGAATGTAGAAATAATCCAAATTTATAAATATGAAAAAATTTTGAAGAAATGTGTTCACCATTTGAGTCACTCAGTTACAAATCAAGACAGCCAATGAATACTCAGAAACAGTGCTCATGCACTCACACATGGGCTTAATAAAAATATAGCATGTGGGTAAACCCAGAAAATATTAGTGCGCTATTTCAGTATTTTAGAGTTTAACGATATTCAAAATAAATCATGTCTGTTGCCATCCTTTGTAAGTAATCATTTGATGGGATCAGATTACAGCATGCTTTCAAAGACCAATGCAGAATTTAGCTCTTCATGCCAACACTTATTTTGGTGGACGCATAGTACATTTTTATCAGATAGGGAAAAGGACTGTACATGAACATTTTCAATTAACATGGTACGTTTTCAAAACAAATATGCTGTCGGATGTTCATTAAATAACTACAGACAGACAGTAATTCACAATAACTCTTCCTTTAGAGCTCAAGGACTCGGGATCACCTGCTTTGGACTGGGTTTTTCTGGCTCTAGTCTCTTTATGATACAGTCCCTGACCCCCTCTGACAGTAAAGTATTTAAGGACAAGCTTAAGTCTTATTAAAGTTACTCATGTGCTTTAGCACTCTGCTGAACTGGGCCCTGAGATGTCTTCAGGAAAAATGGATTTGAGGCTTTTTTTGTTAAAGTTTTACCGGGCACTTGGCGCATTGTGTGTTATCCGCGACTCCTAGTAATTAACATTCCTGTTCAGGTTCCTTTAAAGGTTCAGTAATATGGGACTCTTTTCAAAGAACTGTCCTTAAACCTTTGACCTTTCAGAGAATTTCTAGAGAATTACAAGGATTGGATACATTTAAACTATTCTGAGTTGCTTCTTCCTTAGTAAAATGTATGATATTGATGTGAGTGGCTCAGAAGGTCTGCTTTTGGGGTGAACAAGCATAAAAAGTGACTTTGGTGACTGGTGAAAGGCTCCAGGCAGGTTCTTTATGATGAATGTCCTCCTGTTGCAGGAGGGAAAGCAGAGGTATGCTCCTCGCCTTCATGCTGGAAGACCTTCATCTTCTGCTGGACCAGATCTGTGTTTCAGGGAATACACAAAATTAGGCCAGGGTTGCTATTCTTCTGCTATTCTAAACCTCACTCCTCCAGAAGAACTTGCTGTAGATGACAGTAGAGTAAGAATGGCATTTCTCTGCAGCATGAAATATTTTAAATGGTTATCAAGCCCTGGCTCATAGCCATTAAGGGGAGTTTTTAGCTGTTGGCATGCAGGAGTAGGGATGCTCTGCAGCAGAGCTGAGCAGCTTTGACACAGGAGAGTTGTCCTTTGTCCAAAAAATAAGAACCAGCAACACTTCCAATCTCATGCTTTTCCTAAAGAACAGGACTGGAAGGGGCAGTTACATGATACCTGATGAACTCAAAGACATAAAAAGAAGCAAGGTGAAGTTTTACTACATTTGGATAATCCTCTGGCACGGAGGCAATCCAATATTTTGTTTCAGATGGTCGAATTTTTTTTCCCCATGCAAGCAAAATGGTGCTTTCTTAAATACTGACATTAATCTCCACAGTTGGAAGCAAACCAAGCTTCTGTATTTCTTATCCTCCCAAATCATCTGTACTTCAGATCTGTTTACCAAACGGACTATATTGCATTCCCATAAATCCTGTAATTTGAGTTTGCTGTGATATTAATTTATTAGTGTGCGTGCATTTTCAACATCAATTGTGCTCTATAGCAGACATAATTCTCTCTTCAAAGGAGATAGAAAGCTGTGCAGTCCTTGCATTTTCACATCCTCTCCCCTGCCTTTGCCCCGCTGCAGAGCAGCCGAACTCAGCTGGGCTTAGGGGCACTGGGAACATGCCTTTGTGAAGCATCAAACAGATGAATGAGAAGTATCGCTGCTGCAGTGTTATTTTGGGTTTGCCTGATATTCTGCTTAAATGCTGTTCTTGTACAGAAGGCATTTTTCCCTGAAAGGAAACCCACTACATTTGTGTTTGCAGGAACGAGCTTGAAATTATGACGGGAGTGCTAATTTCTGACTCGGGGAGTAGAAAAGGGCATTAGCTATCAAAATACTGTAATTTTAAATCAGTTTTGAGATCTTAGGAGAAGGAAGAACAGCAACTTTTTTTTTTTAACTGAACAGCTGGAATAAGTGTCTACAGATGTACACGTCTTCAATTATACCCAGAGCTTCTCACTACCCCAAACATTGCCTGTTAAGGAAAAACAGTGCCAACTGTTTATTTCTTAAAATGAGGAATTACAAAAGACAACTATTGAAAAGACTTTCTTACCTGATCTACTCTCCATCTCCTAATGCTGCAGTACGTGATGGAAAATGACAGGGGAAGGGAAAATCTGCTTTAGTGAAAAAGGTTTGAGTGCCTTTGGTTTCTTCCTTACATTTGAGCTGCAATGTGAGTGTTACCATGTAAGTGAAAAATAAGTTCTCTTTTAGATGACCTGTTTGATACTGGCGATACTGTTATAGTTTAAGAAATGCTTGTCAGTCCCTGTCACTGATGCATAGGGAAAAAGTGAGAGGCATGTGGGACTTTGATCCAAAGTTTTACAGTTTTACCCACAAACACCGTGCTTGTAGGTGTGCAGGCTTGTTCCTCAGGCACAAGTCTTGCAGAATGTTTTGGATTTTGTTGATGCAGGTTTCCAAAAATACAAACTGTGCTTTCCCTTCATCACCCATTCGATCGTATAGTGAACCTGCATGTGAAAGTGGGAGTGTTTCCCTAGTACTTTTTGCCAGAAATAATTATAATGATTATCCCTGTTTTTTTCACTCAACATTTCCGTTTTCAATACTTGATAGTGAAATGAGAGTGTCCTTTTTTTCCATTTTTTCTAACAAACTAACAAAGAACTGCAATCCAAATAGCTTCCTCTCCTGGTGGGACTTCCGAGAGCTATGAGGGGATTCAAGAGGCAGAAAACACCTAATATTGTTCATACTCCCCCCTCCTCCCCCGGCTGTCCACTAAACCTGGACAGGACAGCTCTGAATACCGCAAAATGACAAAAGGCCGTGTTTCTTGCAGCCTGCTATCCCTTTGAGATTTGTTCCTGTGCAGGCTGCAACAGGAATTCCAGCCTCCCTTTTATTCTCTCTATTTTTTTTTTTTTTTTGCTAATTTCCCTTCTATTTCTATATTTTTAATTTAAATTCCACCCCCTCAACAGCTTTTTTTTTTTTTTTTACAGTAGTTATTCTTTAGTAGATTGTTAATGCCAATGGAAACTGAGTGGGTTTTTTTAAGTCCCTTTGCATGGTATACCTTTCCAACTTGCCACACTAAATTGCAGCACAGATGTTATGCACATTGAAGTGTACCATCAGTGTGTGCATATTTTTAACATAACTTGTCTTGAAAATATTTATTCAAGCCAAGACAACAGAAAATTAGAGTAATTTGATTGCACAGGCTTAAGGAATAGATTACTACTGTTCCAGATGTAAGGAACAACAGACTACTTACGCTCTCTAGGCTGAAAAAACATCTTTGGCTCCAACCATATTTGCTATTATGTTCACAGTAAGTCTTTTAAAAGTTGAACACCTTTAAAGATTTTCAGTTTAAACTTTTGCCAACTAGCATTATGAGAATTTCAACCCAAAATAAGCCCCTTATGGAGGGTTTCAAAATATCCACTGTTCCAAAGGTGCAATATTACAAAGCAAAGTTATAAATCATCTTTGCTGTAAAAAAGGGTGCCAGATATCTCTGGAGTGGACTTGGCACTTGGACCATGCAGTCATTCAAAAGTCATTACTGAAAGTTTAAAGATCAGGCAGTTGGTGTAAAAGATGTGTAATCTAGGCTGCAGGTTTTTTTCTTCTTTATTCTTCTGGTCTTCAACTAAATGTTCTTTGCAATCATCAGTCAAGCTTTTTTTTTAATTTATTTGACTTTCATGTATGCTGGTTCTTTGTCTCACTTGCTGCATTTCTGAATGACTAGAAACATGCAATAGGGAAGCAAGACAGAAATGCTGGCTGTCTCACCGAGAGTTTAAAATATATATTCCTACCAGCTTGTGTTAGTAACTGTTTGTGTAAGCAGGTTGTTGAAGTACTGTGGCAGCACAAAAGGATATTTTAAGACATGTTTCTGCAGCTCCACCTTCTGTATCAGTCCTTCAAAAGTGAATTTTGAGATTTGGGCTTCTATTCCAGTGTTAGCATACAGCATTTAAGCTAATTTTATGTGAGCTGATCGTACCTGAAACGATGGTCCAGTTTGCAGTGGGTCTAAGACTAATGAGCTGATGCTTTGCGTCTTCTCATTTTCCACTTGTGCATGCGAACTGCCCGCAAGTATTTCACTTGGATGTTTTACATCTAGATGTCTCTTTGTTAACCTAGATGTAGTGTCCACAGATGTAAAGTTTTCTTTCTGTAAGAACTGCTTATACGGAATGTAGGATGTGTGGCTCCTGAAGAGGGTTACCTCCCAGCTGCACAGATACTCTTGATGAAATGACCATTTTGCTATGGCTCTTATCTCAATTTTCTATCTAATCTTTTATTTCTGGTGGTATTTGCCATTGTTATACCTCTGTCAGTGATCAGTAGAGAGAGAATCAAGGTGCCAGGGCCACATGTTGTTAAGGAAAGGATTCTTCTCAATCTGTCTTTGCTGGTTCCCTCCAAACAGTGTGCTGATCTTTTTTTTCCATAGTCTGTTCTATTTGTTTGGAAGATTATTTTTCGAAGATTAGCTTTCTCTTTTTTTTTTTTTCCTGACCTTTTTCAGCAAAGAACGGCCTGTGTCTTAGGGTTTTTCAGAAACTGCACCACGTGACTTAGTGCATGCTTTTTTATGGATATTCCTTCTCTGTCCCACCAGCTGTCTCTGCTCCAGTAGTACATGGAGAAGAGACTATAAAACCTTCGGTCCAGTGTCTGGTTTTATTTAAGTGCCTTATTATTTTAGACTGAAGATGGACACGAGGAAATAGTCTCCATAATTGCTTTTGTTCAACAGTTCCCTATGCCTGAAATTGCTTTGTTAAACTCATCCTTCTTTTCTCCTTTCTGGGCAGCAAACGGTGTCATATATTCATTTATCTTTCTTCAAAGTGCCATATATGTCTCCTATCAGAGCTGAGTGGAAGGAGTCATTCAGCAGCGAAGTAGAGCACCATTTCTGCTTGCTTTTGGATCAAGCCCTGTGCCTCCGTTAACCTGGGTATAACTATGGTTATCCTTATGGTCCAACCAATGTATGCCTTAAAGCCAGCCTTAAGTCATCAGTGTCTGCAAAGAACAGCACTTTGAATTGTGATTCTCTAAAACTGAGGTAATGAAAGCTAAATCTTTAAGTGGATAAATGTTTTTGGGCTGCTGATCAAGTAATGCGGAGCTCTCATAGTGCTGTGTATAAGCTAGCCACTGGAAATATAGTTTAGTTGTTTAAAGGGAGATTTCCTTCATTCCTGTCCTTCCACGTTCACCTTTTGAAGAATACAAATGTTTGTGTATAAAAGGTCATTAGGGGCTGCCTCACTGTGTCATTTTTCACATAATAGCCAGGATGGAGCACAGCACCCTTTAAAAGGCAACTTGAGCCATGCTGCTAAATGTTAACTGACAGCCTAGTAAAAACAAAAGTCTTCATTTTTCTCATTTGTCTGCCTTCTCACCAGCCAGAAACTGCGCAGAGTGCTCTTATTAGATCTCCAAGCATGCAATGCAGATAAATCCTTGGATTCTAAAATTGCTGAGTACACACAAATGGTGCCACGGTGTCCTCGCCCTGTGCCAAAGCAAATCTCTGAGTTATGTAATTCTTCTCCTCACTATTTGAGTTAGGTAAAACATTTGGCATGTCTGAGTTGCTTGTAAGAGTGCATAATCTGTAGAGGCCTGCAGTTTATCAAGGTGCCACCGGCACACACTGTGGCATTGGATTTCATGCAACCCTCCAAAGCTGGTGTTGGTTGTGCTGGCTTGTGCTTACCATCACGGGGGGTGCCCTGGATAAGGGTGTGCCGCTGATTTCTAGGAACATGGTTCTGTGTGAAATCTAAGTTCTGTCCTTTAAGTCAGTCAGAGCTTATGGGCCAAAGAATCCCTTGTTCTAACCCTGTTTAGCCCAGGAGGTTTTTCATGTGCAAGAAACCTCCAAACTAACAAGTAGAGTCAAGAGGCCGTGAGCCTGCACGTCTCTGAATGTGTGTTTAAGTTCCATAAACTTCAGGAAGGTGACTGGTGGCTGTAGAGCAGAGTTTTTTTTGTCTACTGAATTGTGATATACCTAGCATGTGCAAATAAACATTAAATTTAATTAAAACCTAGACCATGATGAAGTGGCCTTTAGTAGATTGTGTGCAGATGAAAGAGAGTGCGAGAGAATGTTAGCTGCTTATCTAATGCAGGCAGTCAGCGTGTGATGATTTAGAAGGGCTTTCAAACATTTCTACCTCTTTCTTTGCTTTTACTTTACTTTCTTTATTTTCGTTGCTTGTAACTTACAGAGCAGTTGTGAGCTAATAGCTTTGTAAGGCACATTTCATCCACTTGTGCAGCTTTCAAAAGTGCTCAGCATCTCCTAGTTCAATAGCAGCTTTACTGTTAACTTCAGTGGAAGCACAAGTGAGACCAAGTGCCACTTGAAGAACCACATCAGTTTCTCCCAAGTTTTCTGGTTTTGACTCTTGGTTTGTAGAATAAAGCTAGTAGCATCATCAAGTGATACTTGTACCAGTTAAAATTTCAGCATGTTCCTGAATGTCTGAGTTTGATCCTAGTGTCAGTAAACAGCCCTTTCAATGAGGCTGTGGTAGGGATGGGGGATGTACAGCTATTAGTTGGCTGTTATTTGTTAAGGGAAAGTTCCTACTCAAATCAAATATTTCCCTTTTCATACATGGGAAAATGACTCTTTTTAATTCTGTGTATTGGTTTTGCCCTGTGTTTAGGTGCTCAGTGCAAGGGAATCTCCTTCCCTTGGTGACTTCTGTCTGGTCTGGCTCTTTCCTTTCATCAGTGACACTCGTTACTGCTGTGACTTTCTTCTCAACCTAGGACATGGAAGCTACTTCCACCACACTATTCTCTGCTGACTTCCAAGTATTATGAAGTATTTTTGTATTTATTTATTTGAAAAGTAAACCCACCTGCACTGCTTTACATAAATATATGCCGAGATCTCCAAAACTCCTGTGTCTGCTGTGCAGTGTTTATCCACTTGGAGTGGAGATCAAGTTCTTGCCTGGCACAGTGTCAAGCATAATGGCACTAATTTAGCCAAATCCTGAAAGCTTTGGGCAGCCCTTTATTTCTCTTTGTTAGTCAGAACTCCCTTGACCACAGTGGGAACCCTCCCAGAACTGAGAAGCACCATATGGTTATGGACAGGAGCCTCCACTGGAAGAGCTCATGGCAATACATGCAGAGCTGGCAAGGCACAGGGTGTCCCTGACTCCAGAAGGTCAGCTGTGCTAACGTCTAAAGATTTGCCAGAAAAATAAATCAGCTTTTGGGTTCTGAGAAACCAGCAGCCTCCTTAAGGTGCCGTGATATGTACTGCATAGTGTGTAAGTGCAATTTTTCTTTACCTCTGCCACATTTAAAGATCTCTAGGTATAAAAGGAGACCTCGTGCAGGAGTCTGCTGGAAGGTTGCAAAATGCATAGGTGCTTCATCCTGTTCACCCTCTCTGTCTTCTCTCATGCCTGGGAAGTAAGAATGTATCTTTGGGCTAATATAAACTATGCAAGATATAAGGATGTCAGGCTTGTCTCTGATTCCATTTAAGTGAGTTTGTTACATGTTTAAACCTACTAAAATGTTCATGATTTTTCAAATATCATAGGGAGTGGCTTGGCCACCATATTGCCCAATTCCCTCAGGACTCTGGGATGCATCTTGTCAGGTCCCATAGACTTATATATGTTCAGGTTCCTCAGGTGGTCATGAACCTGATCCTCCCCTACAGTGTGAGAGGCTATATGCCCCTGGTCCCCTTCTTGTTGTCCATTGACCCAGGAGGGGTGAGGAGAGTGGTTGTTGGTGAAGACTGAGGAAAAAAAGCTGTTGAGTACCTCAGCCTTCTCCTCATCTGTTGATATGAGGTCACCATTTTCATTCATCAGTTAGGGTACGCTTACCTTAACTTTCCTTTTCTGATTGACGTACCTGTAGAAGCCCTTCTTGTTGGTCTTCACTTTCCTTGCCAGCTCCAGCTGCGCCTTGGCCTTCCTGACCCCATCCCTACACAACTGGACAGCGTTCTTATACTCTTATACTGTGCAATTCCCTCTTTGTCTTCAGTTTGACCAGCAGGTTGTGACTCAGCCACACTGGTCTCTTCCTTTCCCTGCCCAATTTCCTACATATGGGGACTGAGCACTTGTGTGCTTTATGGAAAGCATCCTTAAATATTTGCCAGCTCTGTTCTGCTCCCTTGTCCCTGAGGACCATATCCCAGGGAGTCCTACTGACTAACTCCTTGAAGAGCTGCAATTTTGCTTTCCTGAAGTTTAGGGTCCTGACTATACTCCTCGCCTGTCCCATATCCCTCAGGACCTTGAACCCCACCAGTGTGTGATCACTGCAGCCCACGCTGCCTCTGATCTTGACATCGCTGTGGAGTTCACTTGCATTGGTGATCATCAGGTCCAGTACTGCATCCCCTCAGGTAGGCGTTCCTATTACCTGGGTTAAGGAATTTTTATCAATGCACTCTAGGAGTCTCCTAGATTGCTTAGAACTTGCTGTTGATGTTCAGGATGTGCTGTTTGTGTTGTGACACTGTGTGTGGAGGATTTTGTATCTGAATCCAAAATTTGTATCCGCTTAGTTGTATGCGCACACATCTGTCTATGCATTGAATGTATGTATGCATTGAATGTTTTCAAAGCTTTAAGCCTGTAATGCAAGGAAACCAAAATCACAGGGCATGATTTGCTCTGTGGTTGGGAGAGAACCACATCTTCTGAGAATTCCCGCCTTCAGCATACCAAGCCCAGACATTTCAAAAAAGGCACGATTTGCTGAGACACGTGGTGAAAAAAAACACTTTCACAAGGTTGATTTGATTTATTTATGCTTTGTCTAAGTTTGCATTGAGAGACAGAATGTTTGTACCATCTCAATGGCCTCAGTGCAGCAGAGAATCTTATCACTTTACCCAAGATATACCTCTCTGTTCAATCCAGTTCTGGTCTATTCACATCTTTTTGCGAATATGCCTTCTACTGCAGGTCAGTTTTATCCTGCCTTTGTTGTAAATTGAGAACATTTTCAGTTCATATGAGAATGGTGAGATTTGCTCCATTCACAGGTTTAGGACTAACCTTGAAGTTCATGATCCGTCCAGGCAGAGTTGTTAATATCCTGGAGCTGTTCTGGCACTGAGAGATCACTTACTAGAGGGATTGTGGAGTTGCCGAAAGGGTTACTATGTCTGCTAGTTGTGCTTTCTGTGCAGGGGTATTTGGCTGCTGGGAGCTGGACTGCGATCACCAAATATAATGTCATTATCAAATGAGGTAATCCACGAGAAAATCTGTTCTCTTACTTTTGTTACACCCTTTCTGAGTCTTTAACAGCTAAATTTTAAAAAGAGTATTATAATGCTATAATCTGTTATCCCTGGCCTTATGTAAACAGCATGACTAACAGCAGCACACAAACCCACTGTCAAAGTCAATTACTTTGGAAGTCTGGGTAAGAAAATACACGACTCAGCAGTGTAGAACTCCAGGAGGATTAGACATACAGAAATCTGAGACAGCATCCAAAATCATTAATTGATACTGGATTTTTCAGTTATCTCAGTAAAGTCTGGATTAGATCCTTGAGCATCCATGTATTAAATAATGGAAAGGTTTCAGTCTTGTACAGCCATGGTGTAAGGAGCTTGATTACTTCAACATTTCAGCTTAATCTGAACAGGTGACAGATGGTGATATTTGACCAGAATCACGAAAATGAGAAGGTAATCTGCCAGAATAAAATAATAACTATTTTCTACATCTTTCTTGTATCACTGAAGGAGTGTTTAGACTTCGTGCATTCAATGCTCCATATCTCTCAGACATGAACCCTCCTCCCAAACATGCAGCCACTCCTCGAGAGACTGAAATTGCCATTGTGTGTGGTCTCACCCCATCATTCATTCAGAAGGTATGCATCTAGACTTTGCATTGTTTTGGTGAAATAGAGTCCTGTACAAGATGATCAAAGCTGAGAAATGGAACACAGCTCCTGGCGTAGTGAGAAAGGGTTCTATGAATGAACTTTATAAGACCTGAAAAATTAAACATCAGAAAAATTTGAAATGACCATAAGGACTAGTTTGGGAACTAATTACAGATTAATGGAAAAAAGAGAGAGAAGCAGTCTGCTGATAATACTGGTGGGAAGGCTACAGGACATTCTGCTATCCATTTTCCCAGTGTCCTATTTGCTTTGAAGCTTTAAGGAAGAAGTCATGTTTTCCTTTTCTCGTAAATAGTCTGTACAAAATATTTCAAGCATGTCTGGATGCTATCAGAGCTGACTAATGTTGATGAACCAACTAGTCAAATTTAGCCCCATAACAAGTATGTGCCTCACTTGAACTCAGCAGAATCTGCACACACTCAGGCTTACTTTGGCAGACACTTGCTCTTATCACCTGCTGAGCTTGATATTACTGCAGTCCTTTGGCCTGAAGAACAAGAAATTAGGAAAAGCAATGAAAAACCTTTGTGCAGCTGTGTGGTTTGCAGCTCCTAGGCAAGCGGTTGGTCCACTAGAACTTCATCTGGATGTACTGTGCTCAGCATGTTTATTTGGATTACCCTGCCTTTCAGAGAAAGCCTATATCCATTTCCAAGCTAACTAGTTTTTTAAAGCATGGCAGCTGCTGTGACTTTAAAACGTAATCTCTCTAGATCTGCAGTAGCATTACATCAAATGCCTCGCTTCTTGTTTGTTAAGCTAATAAAAAAATCATCAGTGGTTTACCCTTCCATGAGGCTTCAACGGCTGCAAAAGCAGTTAAGACTGAACAAGCCAACTTTGCCCTGCTCCTGTTGATTTTCTATTGTACAGGCTATTAACTTTAGAGACTCTGGGTTTTTTTGTGACAAAGCCATTACGGGGTCATGAAGACTACAGACATTAGTACTGCTGGGTGCAATTAAGATGAGGGCTTGCTAAGTCTCAGTTGTGTTGCTTAGAAGTGGCTCTTTTGCACCAACCGTTTCCTTAGTCCTAACTGTACTTGAGAAAGTGCATAAAGATTGCTGCATAATTTAAGGATTCAGGAGACTGACTTCATCAGACCTTTGAGTTTGGTGCCTGTTGTAAAGCTACCGGCATGAGGCTCCCAGTGCTGAGGTCTGCATGGCCAGTGTGGGATGTTCAGTAGCCCCTGGAATTTTGCAGAATTCTGCATCTATTGAAATCATAGGGAATCTAGTATAAGAGTATGCTTAAGGCGCAGATGAAACAATTTGTAGATTACCCAAAAAGTAGCAATGAAAATAAGTTTGGCCCTATTGTTAAGTTTTTATTATTTTTTTCTTAATGTTAGAGAGTATCTGAACCCAGGAGATCCTAATGAACCTTGGATTCAGGAAACTTCCCTGTAGTGAATAAGTTGTCACTGTGACTGTATCAACACATTAACTCTTTCTAACAATGAAGGGATTAAAAATAAACCTCTGAAACATTGATGTAAACCTTTTGTGCAGACTAATTGCCTATATAATTGCTTTTGTTGGCTAGCCTATGGACAGCCCTGATCTGAAATCCCACAAGGGCAGGACAAAGACTGCCTGTGTTGTCTCACTGTCCTGTCTGAAACCCAGCTGGAGCCATGAAAATGGAGTTCAGCTTTCGCCTCCGAGAGACCTTGCTTTCTCTTAGGGCCGCTAATAAATGCAAATTAGCTGGAGGGTCTTGGTTTGGTTTTAGGTCTCTCAAGGATGTTGTGCCTGCGTGCACCAGATACGGAGGGATCTGGATCAGGATCTTGCCTCTTGGTGCTCCCAGCTGAGACCTGAGCTAAGCCCAGTTCTCCACGTGCACGCTGATCAGATCTTACTCACAAGTGTTGTCTGATCGACTTCAAGGAAAATTTTAAAACCTCAGGCTTTTAGCAGAAGAATCTAAGTTTAAATCTTCCTTCTAAAATATACAGGCTTTGAGCCTGTCTGAGATCAGGCTTGTGTGAGTTTAGACCAGGGTAAGTTCCTCTTGAACAATCAATGTAGTTCAGTCCTGACTTGGCCAAAGTATCCAGCTCTGGCATCAGTTAAATATTTACATTCCCCTCCTTTTTATATAAATTGTGCTCTATTAGCATATGTTTCACAGTGTAACCTTGTGTTTCAGCCTCTTTATAAATTTGGCAATTTGTACATTAATCAACATCAACCCATGTAAAATCTGAGGCGCAAGGCTGAAGCCATCAAATGTGCAACATTTACTGTTTCATCATACACAGCCAATAAGTCATGTTGCAATGTATGCCTTGTAGCAAGAGGATATGGTATAAAATGGAGCGTGTTTACACTGGGGAGACTTATGTGTGTTTAAGAAGTAATTGTTTCAGGACTGTTCTTTAATGCATGAGCTGACATGGGTACATTTTTCTTCACTGCAACAAAAATAATTATCAAGCTCAAAAAATAATAATGAATTTGTACATGGCAGACTTCTACTGTAATTTTCTTCACAAGCTATAAGGGTTTAATTGTAGATTGCTAGTAGCCTTGTCCATATCAATAATTTCTGGCCCTTAAGTGCTGAGGTGCAAGGAGTTACAGTGTGCTGCGATTTATGGTGGATGTAAATGATTTCTTGTTTGCCCTCCCTGTACTTGGCTGGTTTTGCCTTCTTTAAGGCTTTTGCAGATGGATTTAGTGCAGTGGCACTGATGGAAGCCAGGGACAAGTGAGCAGGTGCAATGCAAGGCCCTGTCCAGGCACTTCATCCTTTGTCTGCAAACACTTCTGTCCCAATTGTACACTTGTAGGTGCTGCTCAGTCTGCTGTTTTGTGTGATATATAAATGGGAACCTGTGTGGATGTTCTGTCAGTAGAGGGACGGGCGCCCAAGAATACCTGTGCATGGCACTGGTGCCTTCACGAAAGCAAGCTTCCATATTAAGTGTGGGCTATGGATCACTCAGAGTCACAAGGACATCTAGGCTTTGCAAGAGAGCCTCTTCACTTTGCTTGGAGGGATCTCGGCACTCTTCAGACTCAGGACCCTTGTGGGGAGTTGTTAGGGAAACCCCTATCTCAGGCAGCCACGGTGCTGCTACGGTGTCCCCAGAAAGTGCCTAACAGAGAATGTTGCCTTTTTCCATTTCTCCATTTTTCCACTTCTCCCTCATCGTTCTTTGTGTTGAAATGTCTTCACCTAACAGCGCCTTTCCCTGTCTCCCTGCCCTCTTGATATTGTGATGGGTCTTTGTGACTCCTCTTGTTTCTTGTCATGTCCTCTTTCCCTAGCCTAGCCATTCAGTAATTTCTTGCTGCTGCTGTTAGTTTTTTGCTTTCTTCTGTTGCAGTCATCCAGTTCCCTTTGTGTGGTTCCCACTTCCACATTCTCTCCTGTCTTTCTACCAGTCTGAGGTGCTCAGAAGAGAATAGCTCAGGGCATGGAAAAAAATCCAGTGTTATTTCAGATAGGTTTGAAGAGATGGGAAATTTGCATGTATTATGCAAATTCTCAGCCTTTGTAGGTTTGCATGATACATAGCTATCCTGCACTCTCTTCCAGCATTATTACTATTGAAGAACAGCCAGGCTCTCTGGTATCTGTGTCAAATAAAACCTGCCTTTATAAGCAAGAAAATGATGTATTTCAGATTGAGCAGAGTACAGATAATTCTTCCTAGAAAAAGGTAGTGGTCTTACGAGTTTGTGCAGTGCAGGATCATGCCTGGTCCACCTGCATGGTGCTGTTTCCAGAAATGCTGAGCAGAGTGATTTCTGAGGTTCATGTCTGGTTGACGTGCATTGAGGTGCCATTGTAGCCACATTTCTAGAGTTCATATGCACAAAGACTTGACTGTGAGCTATGAAATGCTGGCTGTCAGCCAACTGGTCATTTCTTTTCTTCATTCCCTGTCATTAAAGCTGTGGGTTGCTCCAGGGTGCAGTGTTTTGCTCTTCTTAAGTGGAACTGTTAATGACCCAATTTAAAGCAATGTAAAGTGCACCCAGATTCCACAGTGACTTCTAAATCCAGGTAACATTAATGATAATCTGTAATTAATAGCTGCAATCAAAAGGAGTTGTAGTTCAGTAATTAGAAATTTAGGATTAAAGTATCGTCATGTAAAAAAGGCCTCTTAAAATCCTCTTTTTCCAAGAGATGGCTCTGATCCTATGGAAGAAAACACTTTTTATCTGATACGACCTTAGCTGAAGACCAAGTTACTAAAAATATTGCGGTTGGCCCTGACATGTGTGTGTTGGTAGACTACTGCCAAAACATTTGAAGGTATTTTAAGAGTTTGCAGAAATTCAGTACGTAGCAATCACACAAATTTCTGATGATATTGTCTACTGATTTTCCAGAACAAATGTTAAGAACGATGTGCTTGAGAATAAGCTTTAGTCTCCCTTTTGGGGTGGATATTACTGCTACCCTGTAAGTACAGGAAACCACAGTGACTGCCTGCCTTTGAGCCAAAAGCTTTCCTAGTGTATCCACATCAAAGGGAGCAGATCTGCAAGAAAAGGTAAGGCAGAGGTGTCAGGTGCATGCAGCGCTCTTGGCTTCCAGTCCTGTAATCACAAATAGGGCACTGTGATTCTTTCTGGTGATGCATCATAAACAGGCTAGTCCTTCAATTTATCTCAAGCCCCTGGGTTCTTGAGGCATTTAGAAAGACTCCGAGGTAGAGAGGCTGTTTGTTGCATACGTGCTGAAAAGTGGTATAAATGAAGTTCCTAACAATTTCCAGTCCTGCACTAAATTAAATCATCCTGCTGCATGTCTCACTTTTGAAGCTGAAAATTAATGTATTGTGTATCTGAAATCCACAGAGTCTGAATTGTTCATTGGTGTTGAAAATTTCTCTATCTAATGCCAATTATTAACCTACCCCAGGCTATGAATAGTGACATAGCACACATAAATCACAGATGGATACGCTTGGAAGTTTTACATTTGAAGAATGCGAACAGAATTAACCATTTGGAAGTTATTAGCACCATGCAGTATCATCTCTGCCCCTATGTACATGGAACAGACAGAAGAGCTCCAGCAGATTCTTTGCCAGCAGAAAGTGCGGTTTCTGACATAGTGATGGCAGCAGTTGTGAACTCTGCAGGAATCCTCTGGTAAACTGTTATCTCTCAGATCTGCCTATGCAAGGGTTTGGCAGAACAAGCTTTGCAGTTGCTTTTTCAGCCACAGAGTAACCAGGTGGAGTAAAGCTGACTAAGTAATGTTAAACATTGGAAGGAGGCATGGCATCATGCATCATTTCATCTTGCTTACCAGATAGATCTTCAGTTAAGGTCTGTTCTCCAGCAGCTTTTATTGCTTATAATTTGTAGGCTCTTCTCTTTCAAAGTATTTGAAATAACAGTATGAAGGCCAGCAGCTTCACCTGAACATGGAAGGTCGGTTCTCTTTTCAGGACTATGGATTTAATGTGGATTGTTTGCTGTGTGTATTCTCTATATATTCTTTCACACATAATTTTGTGCTGAAATCACTATATTCATAACTAATCAATGGAAGGTTTGTCATTGTCCTATGGTATCATACGCATACTATCGAAGGTAGTATAATCTTCCTGAGAGACACCTGCCTTACTTGAAGAGCAAAACCACTGTCAATAATTTCTTGTCTTCATGCAGTTTTCCCTTGTTCAGCTGACTGAGGCGTTTATGTGATTCCTGCCTTCTTTTGAAACACAAGAATTGTATAATGCAGACATGTCTACTGACATGTAGAGATGTAGAGATGCTGATGTCATGAAAAAAAAATCCTTTCAGAGTGAAGACATAAGCAAAATTTGAGGTATATATTATGGAAATTTCAAGACAGAGCCAATTTTTAAACAGACAAGAAAATTAGTAAATAATAGGTCGTATCCATTACAGTCTGCAGAAAGTATGTCTAGATTTCCTTCAGCACCTTCCGGGTGGGCTGAGGATAGGCTGGTACCTGGCTGATTGCAAAAGGTTGTATCTTGGAAGATCAGATGAAAATGTGTGGGGAACTTACAAAGGATCAGTGAAACAGAAAGCACAAAAGGCAAAAAAGGAAGATGAGTAAGATAGAACTAAGAAGAAAAACAGCCGTGAGGCATATCTGCGGGAAGATCCTGGAAGAGATTAGTCAGGTAGGAACGAGACAGAGAAAGCATCGGTCTGGAATGTGCAGAAAAGCAAAAAATACTGAGCACTTATGACAACGAGGTTTTGCTCTAAGTCTGAATAACTTTATCTGCAGTTCCCGTTTTCTTAATATTATATTCAAGTGGGACACCTCAAGAGTTTGTTTTTTGAAGATTTTTTTCACCTCAATTAAAGAGTGTGGGTGTTTCTAGTAGATCTGCTGCTATGAAACATTTATTGGTGATTTGGCCGAAATAGTTGTACCCTCATCTCCTGTGCAGTTATCGTGTCTTGACTCTTCGGAGAGCGTGGGATAGCTCACCAGTTGTGTTGGTAGTAATGTCTTGCCCAATCTTGTTTTTAGTGTCTTGTGAAACTGGGGTTTTATCACTTCCTTAGGCAAACTGATGCATAGAATAACAAATCTCACTTGAGGTTGGCTTTCTACACAGCAGAGATTTGCAAATGGAAAACTTTTTAAATTCAAGTTTAAACATTCATTTTGTATCGTTTATCTTATTACTCACCTCCCTGACTCTTTGCTTACTCTAAATACCTCTTTGCTTTTCTTGTTATTTTGGGTATTCTACTGTAAGATCTGAATTGCCTACATTGCGGTCACATTGTTATTTGTATGAGAGAAAAATTACTTACTCCCCATCGTATATATAGTTATATAATTTGGGTGTAGAATGACCCATGAGTATGATATAAAGTAAGGCCGGGGTTACCGATTAAGAAGACACTTTAAATTTTTTGTTTGCATATTTTAACTAGACATATCTTCTGCCGTAAAAAGATGTGTTCCTGCAAGACCTGGGATTTTCATCTCTATGCCTGAGAAAGAAGCCTGTCCCAGGCAACACTTCCATTGGATGTGTACCTTCATATGCTTAGCAGCCAAACAGATCTCATGCACTGCTTGTAGGGTCTTGCAAGGAGAATATCCACGTTCTTAGACGTATTTTGCTCTCAGCTTTGTTTTTGTATAACAAATTTATTCCCCTTTAAAATCGTTAATCATTTCTGGGTTTGGTGTCATCGTAGTTATCTCCCTTCTTCTGGTTCTGAGTTACATTCTCGTTACTCTGTGTTACAAATGCATCACGTAGAGATATTCATTAGCCTGGGCATGGGGCCTGGGATCTTTTCCTTCTCGGTTCTGTGGCCACGGGATGAGGCTGCCCCATCCTTGTGATGGATCTATAACCATGACAGTACAAACACTGGAGCACTGAGTGATGGTTGCTTCTGGTGAGAAAATGAGACAGTAGAGCGTGCATGTGATAAGAATTTGCTCTGTCATTTTTCTTCAGCGGCAGTTTTGTAAACCTTATTGAAGTTTATTTAATCACAAAGGCTTTAAAAGGACTGACTTGTGTGAATTTCACTCTGCACTGATGCAATATGGTAATAAAATTAGATGTTAGCCAACTTCTCTGTGGGGAGTGTATTTGAATACACTTTACTTGGCTTTTCACAAGGGTTATAATTGACTGTTCTGATTTCTCATGAGCTTAAGACCAACATTTCTTAATAGTGATAGAGATTTGAACAGGTATTTATCTTTTCAGTATTAAGGATAAGATTCCTCATTCATCTGGAATGATTTCATCTATAAATAAAATCTTAACAGGATAATGGTTCTCTCTGCTGATCATGTTTCTCAGGTTGACCTTTTTCGAAACAAATTTTATTGTTCAAATAGTTAAAGCAGGAGGACATGTTTAACAATTAAGGCTTAACTTTTGAACTCCTGATTTGAAATCCAATTGCAATATTAAGCAGATTTTTTTTCCTTTTTTTTTTTTAATGGTGGCAGGAAGTGGACAAGCCTGTTCAGTGTCCCAAATGCAAGTCGCTGTGTGTAAATCCCGCATATGGAGATTTACAGGATGAAGGGAGCAATTGGTCAGTGGGAGAAGAAAGGTCGAGTGTTTGGGTAAAGCGAGTGGATGGGCCATTGATGAGTGGAGTGACAGATGCTGAGCACTGCTGCCTGCTCTCCTCCACCCTTCCTGAGTGGAATAGCTGTAGATTGGAGTGACTTTCTTGGTGCTCCAACTCTTTGACCCCCACAATGGGTCCCAAAAGGAAAAAAAAGTCTTAGTTACTCCTAGCTTGTTTTTCTAAAACATGTTTTCCTCCTGGAGGCAGAGTTACTGAGTGAGGCAGATCAAGCATGAGCAGGAGGTGAGTTTGATTCTAGAGGACAAACGAGTTTGCTCAAATGAGGCTTTGATCCTTCTCCCATCCATGACTCATCTCTCTCAATGGCCTGGATGGGACCTCATTTTTCAACACAGCATGCTTTGGATTTGGCCTGAGGGTTATAACATAGTTTTTCCAAGGAGAGATATCACTGTTCTCACTTTCATGCACAGCAATGCTAAGTCATTGCGGTTAGAAATTAACTCATGTCTCATGGACTTCTTTTCTCAGATAGTTTTGTTTTCTGTATTAACTTTGAATCGCTGGTATGTTCCAATGCTGTGTAGCTGCTCTGCGTGTTCCTTTCAATCAAATAAAATGTTTAGTAAGGGCACAGTATTACTTTGCTCTCAGATCAGAGCTTTAATGTCAGAAAATTACCAGTTACCAGCCTGGAGAACTATCTCAGAAATAGTAAAGTTTGGTCTTCTAATGTGATTTCTTCAGTAGATAAAGTGATGGATGTCTGCTTCGTGAGATTTACAGTCCTGCTTTCAAAGCCTGTTTAAGAAAACATTAATATAAACACCCTGGAGTTTTAAATAGCAAAATATTGCATGTGGTCATGATATTATTAGTACTTTTTCTTTCATTTTGGTTGACCTGTTTTAGTTGTTTGGAGAATATGATTATTTGTGGGCTCTTAATAGTAGAGTATTTCCAGGTGAAGAAAAGTAATATTACCTACAGAAAATACATTGTTGAGTGCAAAACCTCAATGTGTGAGCAGCATGCATGGTATAACCTATTGCCTGTAAGTTTGAGTGGTGCCCAGTGGACATAAGAGATGAGCCTTTTTGGTCTCAGTGGGAGGTGTGAGCGGCAGTAGCATCTCAAATCCCTCTCTCAGAGGGGTTTCATCACAACCCTACAGGAGCTACCTCATTTTTGGGGGAGGAGGAATGGAAGGACAGGAGCCTACGGAAGGCCATAGGAGATCAAGCATCCCAACCTCTGGTACCAGCCTGACACCAAGCAGGTCCTGGTTAGCATTTGTCCTCTGGTTGTTTGTCACCTACCCCTCATCTCAGCTTTAGCCTCAGAGCAGATCTGTTGACCGCAGCGTTCTGGATGATCGTGGTCACCATGAAGGTGATATTAGCACTGGATCCATTTTATTTTCCTTAAACCTTGCAGGTCTTTTAGCCATGAGGTCTCTTAACGTTTGGGTTAGGTAAGAAGCTCAGTTGTTAAAAAATAAAGAATGAGGAGGGATGGACACAGTGGGCCAAAATCTCAGCTTGTGTAGGCAGGTGTCACTGCTGAGTTCAGAGCAATGCCATTTTACATGGGCACAGGATCTGGCCCCATTAATGGGTTTCTGCCCTGCGTATCTGCGCAGGCCAGGGGCTGTGTTTGTAGGTGAGTTATAATGCCTTCAAATTCCATGTTTACATTGGAAATACTTGACAGAGTCTTAAATAAGCACTGCTACCCGGTGGGCTTTTAAGAAAGACGGTATTTATAAAAAGTCTAGTGGCTGTATCTGAACTTAACAGCTTCATGCATTTGTATGACTGTGTGTTTACAATTTTCTCATGATTTTTAAATGAAATAGAATAGTTGCAAACTGGTTAAATAAATGCAGAACATCCTTGCATTGCACTGCCACAGTTTTATGAGTGAAATTGCTTTGTAGTTAAAGTTGTCTGGGAGCAAGCTACAGGGATGGTGTCAAGATAAAAACAATACACTTCAAAATATTCCTAATTACATTTGGGATCCTGCTGAGTCTCAGAATCCCAACTCTGCCCTTGCTGTGTATCTGTGGGACCAAGTGAAGTCAGCTGGTGCTGGGGGTCCAGCCAAGGTTGCAGGATCAGGCTGCAGGGTATTAATTTGTAGTGAACCTTTTCAGTATCTCACAGAGATCGGGAGCTGACAGATTGGGCACTGCTTATTTTAATTTCAAAATCACTCTCCTCTCCCACATTCGGTGCCATAGCACTCCCATCCAGCATCTCTCTCCTCCTTTACAAGGTCAGGTTTCCTGGGGCTGGGTGGACACTGAGAATTAGGAGGTGCACTACATTTCTGTGACATGTGTTTTGCGTGCACACCCCTTCTTCCCACCCTTCCCACTCACTAAATTTCATATATATGTGTATTAATCCTTGGGGGCTGACACTGAGAGGTCGTGCTCCAAAAGCTGTCCATCCCAGGTGCCTGAAGAGCCTCATGAGCTGCACGTGGGTCAACTGTTACAAGGGGACAATGACTCCCCCCGACCATGTAATGATGGGTTTACACTGCTGAATGTGGTTCTGCGAAGACTCTTGGGGAGCCCAACAAACATCTCATCATGGATACTGCACCTGGCAACCATGGCCTCTTCAGATGTGACACATGCTATGGCAGTTGCACACCGGAGCCTTCATATGGGTTTTTGATGAAATCATCGATATTCAGTTATGGGCAAGTGTTTTACCATGACCTGGAGCTGGGGCTGGAACTATGCTGGCAGTTCCCTCAGCACAGCCCTCTGTAAAACTTCTTGGTTGCATGTTATAAAAAAAAAAGGTAAAAATATAAATGAAGACTAAGGCCACCATTCAACTTTCTCTTGGAAAGGAAAAAAGTATCACAGTAATGAGAAAATGCCCCTGATGGTCACATCAGTCTTTCCAGCCTGTGTCACATGAGTTGTAGGAGGATTTTTCATACAAGTAGCCCTGTTAACTTCAGTGCATAAACTGTGTTACTTCTGGTGCACATGGGTTTGCAGGATTAAAATCACTTGTGAATGTTAATAGATAGCACGTTCAGCATCCTCACAGCATTTTTCTTTTGCTTAGCTGTAACACTGTGAAGTGATTCTACCTCTATAAAACTTGTGGAGAGATTTTAAGGTCGGCCAAATACTTCTCAAAGATTGGTTGCTTAATTAACTCAAGGCCTCATAGTTACAGCATTGCAAAACAAACTCCAGAGCTGGCACTGTGCCTTTTTTCCGCTTCACTGGTTCTGCTACCCATATGTCTGCCAACGCGCAACATTGAGTGCATAGCTGCTGTTGTTCAAATAGTTTTATTACTGTGACAGTGACTTTATAAATGCTTCTTACTCTCCTGATGATGCAGAATTGATGTATTAACATAATATGGGGTTTTTTTCTGTTTTTCCTTTCTAGGGGCAAATTCATCAGTTGTTGCTGATTTCATGCCTACATCGTCATGGAACATCTCAAGTGAATTAGATAAAGGTGAGCAGACAGAAAAAAATATAAAGAGGTGAAACCAGATTTTAAAATTGTTCTTCTGCTCTTACTTCTTCTTCTTAACTTGCCCAAGTCAGCAAGCAAAGGGGTGAGGGGGCGTTTAAGATAAACTGTGTTTGCCTTGTGATTGTTTGACATTTAATTACATGTGGTTCTGTGATTTCTAGAGAATGCTGTGTTCGTTTCTTTCACTAGTAAAATGTCCCGCATGGTAAAAATATTTCAAGATGTGAGTTCTGTTGGTTTATAAATTTCTTTACCTTTTGTCTGGTGGATCTTGGAATTTTACCTCAACAAGCATCAGACAGTCATTTTGCCTTGATGTGTTTTATTATGAAATATTGAGGCTTTAAGTTAATAGATGGGGAAAATACATTTGCAGTTGGTCATTATGTGTGATTTGAAGCTCTGAAGGGTATATATTGTGAAAAAAGGATGTATTTCTTATTCCCTTTCATTTTGTAAATCGTGCACAACAAATTATTTAAGCCAAATTGCTTAGCTTCCTTTAACTCTTATTGCAAGGCAATGGACAGCAGCTCCTGAGTCAGTCTGGTCTTTTAAATGCTTCTAACATAACATTTACAGTGGAAGATGCTGTTAGCCACACTAACTGTGTCATTCGTCAAATGCCCTTTTAATTTGCTTATAACTTTGCTAACTATTAACTGTTTAGACTGAAATTCTCATAACGGAATTCTGCCACAGATATTTTTTTCCAAATGTTTTTGTCTGTATTTTGTTAATGTTTTTAGTGAGCATGTGTTCATATTTTATGTTTAACTGTAAATATGTGTTCCATGCTTAAGTATGAAGAGAATATGAGAATACGTAGTCCTGGGTAGTTTAAGGCAAGGTTGACTCTTTCATGTCTACCTTCTCACCAGGGAGGGAGCAAGACTTTTCGGTCATCCAGGACATGCTGGAGAAGGCAAAAGTCAAAGGATTGTGCTTGCTGGTGGGAGAGGGAGAAAAGCAGGTAGTCATTAAGCAGAAAATGCCCAAATCACAGGATATTGCTGAAAGAAGGCATTGACAGAATGGATGTTTTATCCCATTGCAGTGATTCATCCAGGTGCCCATGGCAGGTTTGCAGGTCCAGGCTGTGCACAAGGACCATCCCAAAACTGTGGAGAAGCGAGGGCACTGGTTCCCCCAAACAGGATGCCTTTGTGTTTCTTTACTTGCTTGGCAGCTTTGGTTGCTTTTTCAAAAAGCAAGACACAAATAAGTGGCCTAGAAAAAGCCGGGTAAGGCCACAAAGCCAAACGCTCAAAAGTTAGGAAGTGCCAAAGAGAAAGCAATCAGACAGTCTTAATTCAGGCTTCTTATGATATCCTTGGCAGGAAACCTTTATTAATTTACAGAGTAGATTTTTCTCTAGGAACCCACCTCATGATCACAGGAGAAGGCACAGTTGCACTTTGTTGAAGTGGTTGAACTATTTTTCGCAAATGATCATCAGAGATAAGTTCTTTGTTCTCCATTGTAAGCCCAAGGGTCCAATCGGTAAAGCACCCATAGATTGTTATATATTGGAAGAAAGCTGTGTGTCTCCAGTAAAAACCTAGATAGAGGCAAAGGGACAGAAGAGATATTGGAGATAATGTAAATTGTATCTGACCTGTGCTGACCTGTGGCACCAGTAGCTTCTTTGTTGTTATTCCTAATGGAAGGTTTTGTGTTGCCTGGTTTCTTATGACCAGGCTGAATTTTAACCCATGTTTTGGTTAGGCTTGCTCTCAGCAGGTAATTCAAATGCTCCTTTTCTTCAGTAGCACTCTCCAAATCCTTGGTTTGATTGACATAGGTAGAAAACATAAGAAAGGTGCCTGGTTGCAGCGTGGACTGCCTGCCTCCTTTGGCGCCTGCTTTCTTCAAAATTTCCTGCATGCTGGATTGTATCAGCCAGGGCTCAGATATCCTACCCTGGCTGCTCTTGTGCTGGCTGTGTCAGAAAGTTGCAGCTCCAGAGCTAGTGGAAGTAAAACTTGAGATGACTGCCACTGTCCTGGGCCTTGAGTCATCTTATTGCTCATAGCGAAGCTTACACTTTATGTGCCAGCACTGAACCTGGCCTCTGCAGGAGTAATTAAACCATTTTTTGTGTTGCTTCCATGGCACCTGTTCCTGAGCTGTATTGTCAGAAACAGGTAAAATGAAGTTTCACCCTTCTAATCCACCTGGAATGCAGCAATTGCTGCTCATTGGGCTGAATCCTGCATTCCTGGGGGATTATCAGCCCCTTTGCTCGCTCTCATTAGCATTTAGACTGCTTTAAAGCTTACACACCTAAACATGGATTTACATATGTGATTAAAATGCATTTGCTGCCCAGGAAGCTTAGTCAGAG
Organism: Cuculus canorus; assembly: GCF_017976375.1. Classification (NCBI taxonomy): domain Eukaryota; kingdom Metazoa; phylum Chordata; class Aves; order Cuculiformes; family Cuculidae; genus Cuculus; species Cuculus canorus. The sequence continues at coordinate 18,604,957 of NC_071408.1, read as the reverse complement.
GGGTGGATTCTCCCAATGTGCCTACAAGCAAAGTAAGGTGTACACGTCTTGTCTTGTCTTGTCTTGTCTAAGAGAGATGCAGAGGCTTTATTGTGGGAGCTGCTGGTTCTATTGAAAGTCTTTGAAACTCTCACTTGTATAAAGGAAATATACTGCAGTGCATGCTGGTGAGTTGAAACCTCAGAGGAGAAAATTAAGTGTGCAGTTAGTTTCCATTTCTTTTGAAAAAAAGCATCAACGAGAAACCAACATCTACTTGTCTTTGTGGCAGTGAGCCATGAGGTCATGCAGGCGTCCCAGTAAAACTCATTTTAAAGCCTATTAAGTTCACCACATGAAAGTAGTTCCAGCCAAATTTCCCAATTAAATGGCTGTCCACGTTAAGTGGCTCTAACTCTACCTGCTGCCTTTTGGAAATGAGCATCTCTTCGTTGAATACACCTCCTTTGTTTGGGAAGGAGGAACAGCCTATAGCCTTGCTAAACAATATTCTGCATTTTGAAATAATTACTTAATATGGTATTTTCCCTAGCTTGGTGAGTTCTGCAGTGATTATCTTACAGCTGAGCCCTATTCAGGTTTCAATTTCTATTAAATAAGCTAAATCGACAGCATTAAACAGTTGCCTGTTTATTCTTTTTAACAGGAAATGAATTTAAAAGAGACGCAGCCACCCGTGAAGAGCTGTTGAAAGAAACGATTGATGGGAGGGAGGAGGTGGTTTCTCACCAAAACCTTAAAAAAACAAACAAACTGTGCATAAAAAATAAAAAATAATCACTTAAAATAGGAGGCATCTAGCTATAAGCATTTCTCTCTCTTTTCTGACTGGTAAATCATGTTGTGCAGAGGGAATGCCATGAGGGAAAGAGAGAAATGAAAATGTGATCATGTAAATATTGAATTATATCAGGAAAAATAAGTTAACTTCAGGGAAAAAAGGTGGTAGGAAAAAGCCTGTCTCAGGGGGCTAGTGGCAGGATGTGAAGCCTTTCACCTAACCTTGCTTAGCTGAGGTTTCCGTCAGGCTGGAGGAGCCTGCAGCTGCCCAGCAGGCAGGAGATGTCCAGCATGGACCATAGCTTATCGGTGAGGTCCCCCTTCGTGCTCCTACCTGGCCCTGTGGCACCAGGCTTTGTAATCACTCCTGACACTTGCCTTCGCGTAATCATTCACTCCTGGTGGCTTAAAGCAATTTCCTTATCCAGAAACTGGTTGGTATCACTGCAGCAATAGGTGATATCTGAAGCAAAACAAAAAGGCCAGATGAAACCATCAGTAAGTGAATTTTATGAGGACTCTCTGCCCTGGTGCCAGCTTTTAGGGTCCACGCCCCATTCTGTAATGCGACTCATTTTTGGTGTCTGACAGCAGATGAGGGAGTGAGGGAGGCAGCCCCAGGCACTTCTTGATCTTTCTGCTTTCCTGCTGTATAAGGCACTCTGGTTTCTCATTTTGCCTCGCCTGTGCATTGCTTCCCCTCGATTCCCTTACACCATGGGACAAGCTCCTGCTCTTTGTTTGAGAAAGCTTCCAATTTACCTTGAGCTCTTCTTTTCTCTAATCCTTATTGAAAAGGTGAAGAGCCCTTCATTGAGCTGCTTCTCTTCTACAAAAGTGATTGTGGATGGGTGGGGTTTTCCTTCCATCAGATATTGTTTTGTTTGCAAAGAAATATAGGCCTGAATTTGAATGAGAACCTGTTTACACTGACACAGTAGAGGAATTGTTCGGGAGCTCTTCATCTTTAGGCAAAGGTAATATTGGAGTCTTTGCCAAGAAAGGGTCAGCTTTGAAATATTATTTTCTTTTAATTACAAGTAGAATTCAACTTCAGTGAACATTCACTGGAACAGGATTCCCTACGGGACTGATAAGAGAATGATGCTGTTGCTGTGACTTCCCCATATCGGGTCCTTCCTATTCCCACCATGCCCACAGGAGCTCCTCAGGAGCTCATTTCTTCATGGCAGCTCCCTGACTGTGCAGAAGGATGTGTCCTGGCTGTGGTTGAGCCAATGCTGAGGACACTACTGAGGGATGTGGCCCCATTACCATGTTGCCAGTTCCTCCTTCTCCCAGGAGCTCTTCACTTGGTCCTTCAGTTTCCAAAGAAAACCTATTAGTATGAATTTTTGCAGATACTGCCAATTTCCTTTCCCTTTTCATGGCCTTTCTGCTTTGGCAAACAAGTATAAAATATTAGAATGAGTCAGGGCTTGGGAACCTTTTCATTTCCATACATCTGTGAGCCCAAGCCTAGGATTCAAGCTCCGCACCCCTCACAGCCTCTCTGTGCAGCATAGACCTTGTGGTCCCTACTGCGGCAGCACTTGGCAGTCTCATATTGCTCCAGATGTTGTGTAGAAAGGAAACCTTCCTGAGAGAGTTTCACAGCAAGGGCTGGGAATTTACAAAATGCACCCCAAATAAGTGGTTTAAGGTTAAGCTGGAATTTATCCTTAAGTATTCGAAGGCATAGCAATACTAGGATCACCTATAGCAAGCATCCCTCCTCTAGGGTGATCTGGGGATCTGGAGCAGAAAGTAACTTAGGAAGGCCAAAAAGGGATGGGAGAACTGCAGTATTTGCTCCACTACTCTGTGTGTGGGACAGCGTGTTGAAAGGGGCTGCAGGGCATCCTGTTGGCTCTATGCTGCTGATGGACCCTTTGGGTCTGGGAGCTTCCTGAGGAGAGAAGCAAGCCTTGCCATCCTTATTGATGAATCCAGGCTAAAGCTGTTGCCTTGGCAAGTCTTCCCAGGCAGAGCTATGACCTGGCTATGAGTTCCTATATGGAAAATCTTTCTGATGTCCCATGGAGAATTTGACTCTTAGGCAAACTACATCTTAAAAAACATAAACAAAACCAAACGTGGAGAAAACCACGTGGATCGAGGCCTCCTAACTTTAGCCCCAGTTCTTTAGAGATTTCCAGATTTTCTTTTGAAATCGCTGGATGTGAATTTGATACACATGGTGAAAGGGGAAGAATTACAGCTTTCACATTCATGCACAATTTACCTTTTTATTTTCCTTTATTATCTGGGGGATATTCGGTAAATCAAGCTCCCCTGATGAGGCTCAAGATTCTGATTCTATTTGTGGGGTCCTGTTAGTAGCGAGGCAGTAAATTACTGCTACTTTGTTTGAAAATTTTTTTAGCCACAGTACATTAGCTCCTTTTGTTTGCTTTTCCACTGATGGCGTGTACGTTTTTATTTGAGAATTTGTGTTTCTTGAATGTCTCATTTATAAATAATACAGGGTGTGAAATTTAAAGGTCACAGAACACAACCTGAAAAAAGAAACCACCTCAAAGTAATGTTGGGGATTCGTGGTGAAAATCTTTCACAAATTGCTTCACTTACTCTGGACTTTTTATGTAACTTCAGTGTGTGCAGTGAATATCTGACCATAATACATAAGGTAACTGTATATAATAACCTTTTCCTGGCTCATCCAGCTATCTTTGTTTATTTAAAAGATTGATAGATCAAAGGGTCAAGGGACGTGTTTTATTGTAAGTTTCTGTTCCAAATTTCCTGTCATTTTTGGTTTAAAAAAAATTAGGCCTTTAAAAGGCACAGAAAGGGCTAATAGGAACCAGATCCTAAAGTGATGCTATGTCAATATGTCAAAAATAACAGCTTTTCTTTGACTCTACAGCATTTATCTTAAGGCACATACTTTTCCATACACCCTTCCTTTAATAGCCTGAGTTTTTGTACGTGGCTCTTTACTGCAGAGCAGCTTCTAAAGTGGCAACAAAATCCCTTGATGGTTTTCAGTAGTTGAGTTTATAGCTGGATGTGGACGTTTGTGTACCTATTCCAAATGACTTTTTTTTGTGATAAAGTTTAGAGGCTTCCTACTTGTGCTATAAAACTGGTTCCTGAGAAGGAAAAGGTTCATTTCCCCTTGCCAGATTATAGCGTCAAAGCTATCACCAAGACATCTGTCCTTAAACCTGAAAGTTGGCTCATAAAAGAAGAGGCAGATGTGAACTCTCAAATGCATATTAAGAATTCACGTAGGCATGAAAGGCAGTGATTTGTCCAGTTCCTATCCAAAACCAATGGGATTCAGGTGCTTAGCCTCAGATAATTGCTTTAAAGTCCTCAGGCATCTGTGCTTCAGTTTCCCTCCACAAGCTCTCCCTCTCCTATAGCCCAGGGCAATCTCTAAGCTGCTAATTATAAAAAAGTAGCAATGAATTCTGAGAATCTCGAATACAGTGAGTGTCACAAATGGATATCTGAAAAACCATAAAGCCCTGGGCAGTGGTCAGTCTGTTCTAGTGCAGTACATTATGCTTGGGTGGCACTAAACCCTCTAGAGATTGTCTGGGAAGAGAAAGCTCAACACACCTGCAACATGCATCCTGAATTGAGTTTTGTATATACACATCACTGAAGGAACTTGCTTGAAAATAAGCTGGGCAAGCAAAGGCAATAGAGTATTTCCTTCTTTCCCTAGAGAGTTGACGTAGAACATTTCTGCATGATTGTCTGGGCTTCTTTAACTCTGATATTCTGCATATGGGTTGCCAAATCATGAGCCGAGTGCGGTATTCCTTTCCTCCTACTATCATTCTTCTACTTTTATTAATTTAAAATAAGTGAAATTCCAGCCAGGAGCCTTCCTTTTGCCCCTTTGAATAACAAAGGATTGTTGATCAGAACCACAGATTGGACCTGCCAGGAGTTGTCTTCCTTTGTGAGTTATGGGCAGAGCAGGCAATCAATGGTTAATCCTTTTTCCAACTGAGAAGTATAAGCTCTGTCTATGACCGCACTTCAGTAACAGATCCTGCTGAATCCTTCTTTAGCTGAACTGGAATAACTTAAAACTCAAGCTGATTGAACACCTGGAACAACCTCCAGCATGTTCAGGCAGGGTTGACTCTGGGTTGTTGACTTTCTCCAAAAGGAACAATTCCATATAGGAAATTTCCAACAATTTTGGCTTCATGAGGGTGCCAATACATGTGAATACAGGGCATGTCCAAGTGTAACATCAGACTGGGCTAGTGCAGATAATCCAAAGCTCTGAATGAATGAAAAAGCTTTTTTCCAAACTAGTATATTAAATTTGACCAATTGTGTCAGACCCTGTGATGTACGTAGAAGGCTCTTTCCCTTTAGACAAAGGTTATCAACTCTTGAAGTTACCAATCACTAAAGCAGTCGCTGACAGAGACACATTTGGCATTTCTTTTTGTCGATGTATGCTATGGCAAAGAGCCAGCGAGCTGCTAAACCTTGTGGTGCAAAAAGATAAATGCAACAGTCTGTAAGACTGTTGTCCCAACTGCTTTATCCACCCGGATCAGGTGTTCGCTTTATGTGCTGCAATGAAGGTTTGAATTTTCAAATCCAGAATTAAACTTATTCTCCCGTCCAGCAGCTGGAAGGTTTGCTTGAGAAAAGGTTGGGAGATGTTCCTTTCCAAAGAAGTATGTTGTTACATGTCTGTAATGGGTGGTAATTTGGCATACTGGCCTCTCTGTTGTGCCTGGAATAAAGCTGTTTTCAGTCTTGCAACTGCTTGAATGGAAATTTCAATTCAAGCAGTTGCAAGGTTTTCCTTGCGTATTTCGAAGGTCGGGAAGACATAAAGGAAAGGATAAATGAAGCAACAATTTTTCTCTTAAAATGGACATTTCAGGGTCTCATCCTGCATCCCCGTTGTGCTTTAAGCACGTAGTGAAATCAGTAACACATAGCACACACAGTGCTGGAGGGCAAAAGGTCTCACTGTGGCAAACAAAATCCTTCTCTGAGCAAAGAGGGTGTTACTGCTCTAAGATGTGCCTTTGGTAATTTAAGATAGAGTAACCATGTGGTCACAGAGGAGATTAACATTCCTTGGCCGGAGAGGACGAGGTTTTATTTTGAGAGCCACCTGGGTTCCACTTAAAAGTAGTAGAATACTTCAGGATTTATTACAACCGGGCAGGCTCCTATTTAACAATGTCAAGACATAGCTGTGGAAGTACACACACTTTTCTTCTTTTGAGATGTGTAAGGCACTACATTTCATCCTTGCACAGCTGTTGCTGTTCTGTAACATCAAACCAGGAAAAAGTTTGGCCATGAAGGATACCTAATATTTGGATTTTATATGCAGTGTCTCCAATTTATGCGCTTAGAATCATGAAGATGACTTATGATGTGTTGTGTTTGCATTGGCAACGGCTCAAAACCAGAAATATATTTCAGGCCTGGCTTTCCAGATATTATCTCAAGTCATTTAAAAGTTCATTATAGGGCACCCACTAGTACTGCTGTAGTAAAGAGGCTGTCAGCATTTTTCAAGGGTTTATAACTCAGCCATTAAAAAAAAAAATCTCTGTGGGCTGAAACTTGGCATTTGGGGTCTAGGCCCAGCAGTAAATTGTTTTTACAAATTAAAAAAAAAATCAGTTTGACTATTATTAAATTATAGGTGGGTTAAATTTTATTTAGAACTTTTTCAGGCTATTCTCCCCTACTTCTGTAAATTAAAATGTTTCCAAAATGTTTTTATAGAGTGCTACTCTAAAATATGGACCTGCTTTTGTTATGTTCTTGAAACCCTGAGATTTAACTGAAAATATAATAACAGTGGTTATCCCAGCATAGCACTTTTCACCTTGAAAATGCTTTACAAGCATTATCTCATTAATGTACATAACAGCCTCCCCATGATGTAAGAGGGATTATTATCCTCACTTTATAGCTGGAGAGATTGAGCCAAAAAGTTTAAGGCTGTTTTTAAAAGGACTTCGTTGCACAAATCCCATGTGAGCTTTGATTAGCTTTGGGTGTCTACTTCCCTTTGGCTCTTCTAAAAATCACAACTGAAGTGATTCACCCAAGACTATTCGGAGCCAGGATTAAACTCAGACTTTCCAATGGTCAGTGCCACTAGGCTGTTGAGTTCTCAGAAGCACAGTCATTGCTTTGTAGAGAAGGACTGTCATGTTTCCAAGAAGTTATTCTTTAGGTCAGAGCAAGTCAGCTCTGAGCATCTGGGACGCTCCTTGTCAGCGGGGAGGCTGTCAGATGAAATGTGATAGAACATGGTGTTCTGTGAGACCGTGGCCATGGGACATGGTGTCTTCATCATGTGTACAAGCACCAGGTCCATTGGCCTTGTTTGTCTCCTGCTGAAAGTGCAAAAGGAGGATTTACCCTTTTTTTTTCTTGGCCTTTGGTCCCAGAAGGAGGAGATGTTAATGCTGATGGCACCAGAGAGTGGCTGACAGGGGAGTGGTCTGGACAGAAACCTGGATTCATGGACAAGCTATTTTAAGCATTCTTTGCATTTTTCTTACTAAAGACTGAGGATGGTAACAGTAGCTTTGAAGATTTGATGGGCTTTGGTAGGTGAGAGTTAGCTACTAAGTATTAAAAATAAAATCAGGCTTCTCTTCAACCCTTCCACACCAGGCAAGGGCAGCAGTGAATGGCTTTTTTGTGTGACAGGGAAGGAATCCTCATAATTTTGTATGCCTCAGTAACAGTCTAAGTTTTTTCGGAAGCACTGATATACAGTCAACTCATTTTCAATTACAGAGCTGCTTTATCTGAGAAACATCTTCTCATGAAGCTTCCAGTTGCTTGCAACCTGCTCTGTTTAAATCTCATCTCGGGTAATCTGCTCGATCTGATTTATGATTTGGATGCAAAATTAATGGATTTCAGGACTAAGCTAAGCTGAATTTAGCAGATGTGTTTTGTTTCAGTGTGTCTGTAGTAGTTCATGGAGCAAGATGGAGAAGTGTCAGAAGCTCCTGACACTGAGAGGCTGTTTCTGCTTGTACCTACAGAGAAGTTGCACCATTGCTCTTGCATTACAGCCATACTTTTTTACTGACTTACTGTTGCTACTGATATTTTTAAATCCTTCTCCAGCCTTTGGAAACCTACCCTAAATCCTTACTCCTTTATTTGCCTCTCCTGTGTACCATAGGAACTTTAAAATATTACATTTACTGTGGTGTTTGTCAACAACACCATCACAGGACTGAAGCCCTTTTGTTTTCTGACTGTTATACTGTAGGTGCCTGGCCTGGTCTTTGAGATGTTATCAGGCATTATATAAATGACTGTGGTATAGAGACGTTAAGTTGGATAATTAAGTGTGGTTATCCAGTTCCATGCTATTAGTGTGATTTTATTAAACCCAGATTGTGGACAGAACCCAAGAATACATGTACTGACTTAGATTATGCTTCCCAGTGAGGTTATTAAGATTGCAAGTCAAAACCGTTTCTAGTCTTGCAATGAAGCATGCGGAAATGATTCTGGAGAGCTGAAAGGCCATTCTGACACCCTGGCGAGAGACGTAGGACCCTGTTGTCTATCTTCACTGACGGCCAGGATCTCTGGCCTTTTTACCCCATAGACAGATTTCCTAACTAATTAGATCCATGGGAGTGTAGGGAACAGTAGTGTTTTGCACAGTTTCATACCTGCACGTTAAAAGGCTAGTTGATGAGTGAAAAAAACGAGATTTGTGGGCAGTGCCTTTGTGCAAAGTGCTATGCAAATAGAAGGTAAGAGCTTACGTGCTGAACAGATCATGTACAAAGGGAAGAGATATTGATATACACGAAACATCTTGGAGTACCTCGTGAGGACAGGATTTTAATAGATAATTAGGAAAGTGGATTAGTTAGACAAGCTAGTTATACATGCTGCAGGTTTTTTACATACTTTCAGGCAGGCTTATTGCTGGAGTTAACATCAGGTGCACCTGAGAGTAGTGGAGCATAAGCAGCACAGCACAAGTTTACTTACTGATAGGCTTTTCGTGACCTCACGGCTTGTGTTTGAGAGCAAGAAGCAGAGTACAACCTCTGGATTTCTCATTCTTTGGCCACCCTGCTGAGACAGCCAGCAGATGATAATGGGATTTGGCCACTAATGACCACTGTTATGTTTGAACCTGTGACATGGAGATGAAAGCCCGCGTATTCCATTCCCTGTACCCAATCCATCTCGCGCTCTGCCTTTAAAGGATTTAATTAGGTGTTGAATACAATTAACTAGAAATAGTTTTCTTCCTGAACAATTAAATAGCACTTGACAAGAGAAGGCAACGCTCACAATTGGATTAGAAGAGATTAATTTTGCTAAATTTTGATTTAACATTCTCCATCTTAACAAAGAATTCTTGATCTTCTGCTTGCACCTATCATGAGACCTATTTCAGATATGATAAACTTTAGTACTCTTAGCAAGGGAAACGCAGAGCAGGAAAAACATCTCCGTCTCATAGATGTGATCTTTATTATTCATCTATGCAGTTAGCACTTAAAAATTATTGACAACACACTGTCTATACTGGTCTGCAAACATTAAAAATGGCTTGGAAATCTTCACATCTGAGCAAGTCATTTAATATATTTCTATGTTTTATGGGTTCTGACATGAGCAGGGGCAGGAATGCATAGGCAGAGGCATCAAAATGAACAGCTGGCTTTCTGAAACATGTTTTTCATGTTTATTGATTAGCAAAAAGGAAAAATAAAATAAAAAAAAAGAAGCAGTGTTACGTTCTTTTCCTGTGTTGAACAAACCCCAGTATGAGATGTTGAGAAGGTAGAGAGGATCTGTGAGTGTATGAAGGAAGTTTTCAAGAAATACATTACTATAGTACAGTGGAAATTCCAAAATTTGTTCATTTTATTACCATGCAAAACTATGTGGGACCTATTGCCTGCCCTGAATCATCAAGTAACAAGTATTATAATTTTCTACTAAACCTGATAGACACTTACTTTGTTTTCCTTTCAAAGGCAAGCATGAGCTTTCTTTAAAATGGCATTTCCTGAGCAGGAATTCTTTATTCACCCTTTTTTCTTTTTATGTAACAGATTATTTCTTGACACTTGATGAACCTATGAATAACATAACTACCACCCTTGGCCAGACTGCAGAGCTGCACTGTAAAGTCTCTGGCAATCCTCCTCCGACAGTCCGTTGGCTGAAAAATGACGCGCCAGTTGTACAAGAACCCCGGAGGATCTCCTTCCGTGCTACAAGCTATGGGTCTCGACTGCGAATAAGGAACCTTGACACTACAGATACAGGCTACTTCCAGTGCGTTGCAACTAATGGCAGAAAGACGGTTTCTACAACTGGTGTGCTGTTTGTGAAATTTGGTGAGTTTTCTCTTTTTAAAGTGTTCAAACTGTTACTTAGAAAACCAGCCACAGGGAAAGGTGTGTTTATCCAACTGAAAATGGATACATTGATGTAGTGGTATCATCTCTGGGATGGTAGCTCATCCTCTTCAGCTGCTTGCCCTTTGCTCAGCTGAGATGACCATGTTGCCAGCTGTAATGGTGGCTTTTACTATATAAAAACCTGCTGGAAGCAGGACTGAAACACAGAGGTTCCTAAACAGCAATGTTCATTAGTAGGCTACCTGAGTGGATTCAGACCAGACAAGAAAAAGTATTTTATTCTCAAGTGCCTGAGTGACCTCCTTTGTCTCAAGTAAGTGAGATATTTCAGCTTGCAGTATAGATTGGAAGCATGTTAGTGAGAGACATATATACACACCTGTCAGATAAAATAAGCACTTTTTCTTCAAAGTTTATATTGAGATAATTGCTTTAAAAGCTGGTCTTATGACTGAGAAGATTGCAAACAAGAAACAGATTTTGTGTCTTTTCCTCCACCTCCACATTTCAGAGGGAAATAATTCACTGAGATGAAGATGTTTGCACAGAGTCCTAGTTAATCTTCTTAGGAACTGGACAAATAACACACAATGAATCATGTATCTGATGAGTTTCGTAGTCTTTTTTTATAAATCTCTCACATTTTCTAAATTCTAATCAGAAATTAGTCACTAGATGTTCTCTTAGAAGGTGGTTCAACAAATCCTACTCAGCTGAAGCCCCCTGCGATCAGAACAAATTTGATCAGTGCATCGGAATCAGGCCTACAATGAATCCCCTGATCAATAAGGAAGACTGATAGAGGGAAATGATGCTGTTACAGTTACAATACGCTTTTGTACAAACCTCCTGTGGTTTGTTGTAACCTTTTCTGTGGTGGCCCAAGACACAGTTGAAATGCAGGATGAGTACCTCACCTGTTTATCGTCCTTGTCTGTGGTGTTTTGCAGACAATCATTGCTCCAGGATACAATCTTGTCTTTCGCACTGAGAAATTGCGACTCATCTGTTAAACTACATAAACCACATCCAACATGACAGACTGTTACTTTTATCTTTTAAAAGGTTTTCAAAAGCTTCCTGCTTGCTACCTCACCATAACTCATCACGCTGTTTTTCTTCTGTCACTTTTGCAGGTCCCCCGCCAACAGCAAGTCCAGGATCATCGTAAGTTGTTTCATGTCTGTTATGTCGATTCATTAATCTTGCATTTCAGCAGGCAGAAGTTCATTTTTCATTTTTTTGTGACAGGAGCACTTTTACATTCCAATTTAAGTCAGATAGTATGGTAATTTATTGTAACTGAATTGTCTGTCTCATAGATATATTTTCATGTTATCATGTCAACTCCCATTTCTTACACTAGACTTCTTAATTTCTGATATTATTACCTTGAAATCCTCTTGTGCCTTCAGTCTTGAGCTGATTGCACCTACAGGTATGAGTCGAAACTGATCTTCATACATGTCATTGCCCAGTCTGGAAAATATTTGCCACTATAAGTAGACTTCACTACTGAGGGGCTTCTTACTGATTTAAAAGGGACTGATGGTCATAAGCTGTGTCTTTATCTGTCTGTACCTGTATTAGTAAGCTGTCTTAAAACTGAGTTTTTAAAGATGGAGTATGTGGGTAGGAGTACTGGCTGTTTTTACAGCAGTGCCTGAGGTTCTGTTCCTGCTGTTTGGTCTGAGCAGTTGCTGTGTTGCATTTTTGCAGTGGACTTTCTGTCTTTGGTAGCTTTTGAAAATATATATTTATATTCACCTCTAGTTTCAAGGTATGTGATCAAACTTGCTCACCTTTTATAGTCCCTTGTTGGTTTCAACTGTGATCTTCAACTGTTCTGAAGTTTGACATTAATTTTGTGATAGTGTGTCCAGCTTATTCACATCTTACATGCATGGAACGATAGAGAAAACCTGCCTCTCCTGGTGAGGGAAGCTGCACCATTAGAAGAGAAATATAGTACCAACTAAAACATAAACTGAAACTACTAGTGTGATTACAAGGGATGCAGCAGTTTAGGGATGTGAATGTTTTTGATGGTCTTTATAGAAGATCATTCACAAAGTATTGCGGAAGATATAGATTAGGGGAAGTATCTGACCACAAAAGGACATGCTAGGATGTCCTCTAATGGAACATCATAAAATCTGGTTTTGGCTTTCCTTTTGAAGGTACCTGACATGAAGTTATTGAGTTTGTTTTGAAAGGGGCCCTCTTTGCTCAGTCTTAGGCTCTGTTTTGTGATTGTGGTGTTCTGGAGAGAAGGGCTTCATGGTGCTGTGGGATTCTATGATCTCGAAGGTCTTTTCCAGCCTAGCAATTCTATGATTCTAAGGAGGGGCTGTTGTGCTCTGTATCAGTTTGGAGACTTCATGAGTTGAGAAGATGTGTCTTTTGTGTCTGCTTCCACCTAGTTTGGGGTTTCTGAAATTTGCAAGGTGAAGCAACACATCCTGGATGGTCAGAAACCCACAGGGGAGCAGTATGAGCACAGAAAACAGGAAGCTGTGCTGGGATTTCACTGTCTAGGCCACTCTGGATTGCCTCACTTTTTAAAAAACAAAACAAATTGGGGACCTCTTTCCCATTTTTCTTTCTGGAAGGGTTTTGGGTTAGAGCCCACAACATAACTAGATAAAAACCTCACCCATTTATGGAGAAGTAACATCAAATGGTCCTGTTTCAGTGAGTGATGAGCTGAGCTCTAAGGTGGTGTCACAGCATCATCCAACCCATGAGGAAAAAACAAGCTAGTGTAATGAGTGCTAGTGTGGAGACTAGGAGTATTACACTCCACCTGAGCTAAGCACCTTCTTGTAGTTTAACGTGGCCCTGTCTTATTCTGTGTGCAAAGCGCAGGTATCCATGGAATAAACAATCATTGTTTTCTGTATGCTCTGTATCAAACATTAAATTGGCTTTAAAGTTGCTTAATCCAAGATTTTAATTTTACTTTCAGCATTCGCTACCCACTGGCATACATGGGTACAAGCACAGAGTCTGAAAACGTAAAAGAAAGTGAGGCTTCCTCCTTAATAGTTGACTTCAAAATTATGCCTTATAATTTTTTAACAAATAAAGATGTTTAATCGCACTTCATCATCCTGAGAGGCTATAGGCTCTGTCCAGTAAGAGGTCACATACTAAACGTTGGAGAGAAACCTATCCAAAGAAATGTGCAGAGGGATCTCTATTTTGCTCAATGGACATTTGCATTCCTGTAGAAACAAACCAGATTTAATCTATGAAATAAGAGAATCAGGAAAGAGCTTATGATAAAGACATGTTGAACTTGGAACTCATACTAAATTAGAGTGAAAAAAAGGCTAGTGTATGACATCTTGAACCTACTTCATATCTGCTGCCAGTGGCATTAGTGCAAGAGCCTCATGGATATCAGCAGCAGGATAGGTCCAGGAGTGTGAAGGGAAATTGTGAAGAGAAATTGTGTGTTGTGGAATGCAAGAGTGAAATTGCCTTGAAATCTGTTCCTTGAAATCTGTTATTCACTGTTAGCTGTTTTTTCCATGCAAACAATACTTTGAGTATTGTATAGCCTATGCAGGCATAGCCTTCTCCTTGTACAAGTTGGCAAAGAGATTTGTAGCTATGAAATTAATGACAGTTTGGTGGAAGTGCCTAAAATTGATCCCACATTATATAGGTAAGTGTTACAAAAAGCATTTGGAGGGCTGCTGGCTAAAGGCAGCAGTACTCCAGCACGAGGCAACAGAACATTTTGTACAGCTCTGCTGTATTTTCTTGTCTGAAAAACAAATTTATTTAAGTCCTAGAGATTATTTCGCCCCCCCCCCCCCGGTATTTTGATTGCAAATTTCTTCAAATATGAAGAGAACTTGGAGCTTGCTCCCTGTGAGACGCTTGGAATATATCAGCCCTCAGACTATTATGTTGTTTCACAGTCTTGATGCCATTTTAGGACTCCTTATTGTTGTTAGATAAGCAACAGGTATAGTCACAAGAAATACCTGCTTTTGTCTGTGAAAACTAACCCCATCTATGCCAGCCTCAACTTTCAAGTTCCAAAGTGACAGATGTACTACATGGTTGACCTCCCTTCCTGTCATTTAAGACTCATGGGAGTCCTATGGGGAAGTGCTTTCTTCATGGAATAGTCCTGGAAGCTGGGTTAGAAAATATCTTCCTGACATTTTCTGAAGTTAGGGCATTGGGCCCTGGTGCTTTGATTGAACAGATTGTGAGCCCGTGGGTTCAGCTGATTTCAGTTCCACAAAATACATTCACAGGATCCTTCACCTCTCTTCTGTTGCTGTGCAGGCTGACTGGTGTTGCTCTGAACAAATGGACACTTACCATACATCGTCATAGGGATGTCTTGTATTATTTTATAGTGGTTACATGAAGGCTAAATATGGAAAACACTTTGAAAGATGTTGTGGAAATGAAAACTCGTATTTGGGTAGTACTTATGCCTTATCAGCTTGAGTTTCTTCTCCTACAATAAGGCAATGAACAAAATCAATGGCAAGTAGCTGCCTTGCTTAGTTGGCATGCTTTTCCCCTGTTGTCTTTATCAATCTGCCATGAGGGGAAGGTTCCATTCCTTTAAACATTTAATTTGAGGGTCATTTTTTCAAAAAAAATCCCTGTGCTCAGCATTTTTTCTTCACATAATTTATAGGTGCAGAGTTCTGCACTGATGTGATGGCAGAAAAACAGATGGTCCAACTGACGCTTAAAAATATAAAGGTTAAATGACATCTGAAAAGAAGACAGGCAATGCTAGATAACATAATAATTCATGTGCATTTTGGATTCTTATTCTTTCTGCTTTCTTCAAGCACTGTTATGGTTAGCTACGGCCTAATGTCTCATTTGCAAATCAGTCTGAGGCGAATGAAAGAAACTCCAGCGGAAGCATGCCACTGCAGTCCACAAGGAAATCAAGAAACGAAGGTGTTATTGCAGTGTAAAGCACTGGCTGACCTAAATGTCCTTCCTTAACTCTTTTGTGTTTGGCAAAGTTCAGCTTTAAAGCTCTTATCTGCCGTGTCGTGGAGTTACATTCCATTAACATGTTCTGCTGTTCTGTGTCTGTGCCATAGCTTGAAGAAGCTTCTTTTGTTGAAAAAGCAACCCACAAAGTACATTCTTGCTTTATAAATAAATCGTTATTTTATCTTTCATTTTGCCGGAAGGTGCCACAGATACGGCACCAGCTCAAGCAGCTTGGTGAGCTGTGGGGAGAGTGCCAGTGCCTCTATCCCACAGTCCAGATGCATGCCCAGTAGCTGGGCAGCCATGCTGGCTCCAGCTCTTGGACTACTGGAATAGTTTCCATGAAGTGGATGGTGTCAAGGGCACCTCCACTACAGGCAGGAGTCTAGGGGGTAGATAAGTCAGGTCCTGCTGGCTCTTGGTGTAAAAGGTCACCATCAGCTAATTTAGCCCTTTCTTTTTTTCTGTGGAATTATGAATGCAAACTCAAATTTAATTAATGGAATGATTTGAGGAAGGTCAAAGGGAGCATTTTGCTGGTTAACTATTTTCCAGCATGTGTCAGTCTATGGTTGTGCATTACGTATTTCAGTACGTGTATATAAACTGTAAACACACATATATATGTGCCTGTAGCCATTGCTTCTAAAAATTTCCCGAAAGATCATAATTTTAACATTATTTTTGAAGTTCCCATGCTTCACATCACTTTATATCCAAAATCCAAGGAAAAGTTTCATCCTTTAAGGATGTAGAAGTGTATCTTCATCTCAGCTCTCTCCCATTGCTACAGAGATGAAAATCAGAAAGGGCTGAGGTCAGAGCACAGCAGATTCCCAGAGATGAGAGACAATACAACAATAGAGGTACTTTGGCCTGGAAAATGGTTGTGTGCTCAGTCTTTTCCATTATTATTATTAGTGGTGGTGGTGTCTTTTTTTTCCTCATTCCGTGCTGTTTCTGCTGCCTGGAGCAATGACCCTATGCTTGCCTTGAACTTCGCCCACCTAGGAGAAATGTAAGGCACAGATCACTGAAATCGGAGAAAGTGGAACACACTTAGAATCTGTTCAAGAACTGCCAGAAGAGCTATAGGGGGAAAGAAAACAAAATGCTTTTTTTACATGGCCCAATCTAGAAACAAGCTTGACAAACCCTGTGGGAGCATATTCCAGTGGGAAGAGTTCAGGCAAAGGCTTTATATGTTCTGTGTTGGAGCTGTACAAAACCAGTTGATTGTGCTATGAGCATGTTTCAAAAAGGCTTAACCTGCAGGTGAAATATTTCACTCAACAATGCAGACTTTTGACTTTATTAAAGTGGAAACATCGGAAGAACAGCATGGCACCTCTTGGAAGTATTCTGTAGGTGTGCAAGACATGGTGTTTTAGGGATTAGAGGAGAAAAATGTCTAGCTCATCAATATTACTCCCCTTGGATTTGCAGTGGTTACTGTGTGGCAGAGATACAATAGCGTGAAGGTAAATCAGGCTGGCTGCATATACCACAGACTGGCACCTCCTGAACAGAGAATATGCAGTCCTTGTCTCAGTATTGCTCTTGAACAGTCCTTTTATTTTTAACAAAGCCTTTTCTATATATATAACCTAAATATGATATTGTTTTGTTCTTTATTTAACCACTGGAAATGAGGAGAGGAGAGAAGGAAAAGAGGAGAGAAGAAAGCTATAATTTTAAGGGGCATTTGATTCATAAAATCAAATGGGGTTTGTGATTCCCAGAAATAGCTTGCAAGGCTTGTGAAACCACAAACCCCACTGGGTTCTCCCATTCTCTTTTTCAGTGATTAAGCTTTTTTTCTTTTTTTTTTTTTTTTTTCAGTTAAACACATCTGGGTTTTTTAGTAAAACAGATCTTTTATACAGTGGCTCTGTGTAGTTGGATATCAGTATGATTCCTTCAATGAAAAACACATAACCACTGGCCTGCATCCAGGTGAGACTTGGCCAACTGCGTGTTTGATTGTGGATTTCAAAGAGTAACAGAGAAACTCTCCCCTTTTGGCCATAGAAGCTAAATTTTATAGGAGAAAAAGTGCCAATAAAGAGACAAGAGTAGATTCACTGGAGAGCCACTGTGGCAGCATCCTGAGACTGACATCTCTGCTGCTGCCCACAGCACGTGGCATCCCAGGGCACTTGCATCCAGGCTGGGCACCAGGCTCTATCCCCAGGATCCTGGCAAAGGAGTAGCGTTGATTTCCAGTCCTGTAACATGTTTTGTGGCTGTTACAGAAACTTCCTCAGTGTTGCTTAGTGACAGTGGAAATTTTGAATGAGGTCTGAAGGCCAGTCCCACCAATTTTGGCTTGGGATCTGTTAGAGCCCCACCGCGTGTTGGTGCAACAGCCTATACATAGGGCATATAGGATCTGAGTTGCAAACTTGAAGCGTGATATTCTGTGTGGAGGCCAATACAAATGTATTTGTGCAAAAAAAATCACACAATTTAAAGATGAAATCTGAGTGTCTGATGCTGACATAAACCATTTTACATTCTGTTGCATTACTTCATTCAAGTGGAAATAATGCTCTCTTAGTTTTGCCAGGGTCTTAAGAGTCAGATTATCTGCTGTGAGCATGCCAGTCATGGAATTGAAATGTTTCCAGGGAGAGCTGGATTGTCCTCTTCACTGGGTCTTTGATCTGGTCTAAATTTATCTGCTGCGCCACTGTCTCACCTTTTCTTTTGTTTCAGTTGTTCTGCTGGGATTTTGTTTGTGACATTCCTGTACCATTGTGGGCAGTAAAGTGGCTGCTGAGGCACCAGGGTGTACGGCTTAGGAGGGGGCATGCTCTTGGACTTGCCTGAGCAAGAAAAAATAATTGAAAACCTCTGGGTAAATGTAGTACAAGATTTAGGAGGCCGTATTTGTATCTTGTATTAAATTAACTGGCTATAGTCAGTACCCTACTGCATTTTTTTCTACGTCAAGGTAATTGCATAGGTAAATATACACATGATCTGAGAACTCCAGGATCCTTTGCCTCTTTACCTCATCTTATCTCCCAGACCACATATGGGAAACTGAGACAGAGTAAGATTGAAGGTGTGTTTCAGTTGCCTTACCTGTGGCTACTGTGCGACTTTAGATGCAGCTGAAGTCACCTTGGTCACCTTGTCTGGGATTGACACGGTGGGGTGAATCGCGCAAGCTATTGCATGTGTAGCCTGTAACAAAATCGAGAATTGAGCTCTGTCTCTGGAGACCACTGGGATATTGTTCTTGTCTGCCGTGGCTGTGCATCGCCCACTGACTTTCATGTGAGCAATGCTTCAAAAATCCAGGTTCTTGCAACAGACCTCTTGCCCCAGCTCTTACTAATGAAATGGGTTAAGTTGTATTTTGTTATGCTATGATAAGTCTAAAGAAACAGAATTGGCCTGTAGTTTGGAGAAAGATTGACCTTAGAAAGTACTTTTCACTTTTGAAAGGGTTTCTGGTAAATATTTTCACCAATTTTAGCTGAAGTGTTCCACTCTTATCTGCCTGCAGTGCAAACAGAAAGTCCTTCTGTCTTCATGTGGTGAAGGGAAGGTGTTACACAATATGGAGACATAGTCATATTATCTGAAAACAAATTAATTACACTGATGTCAATATTTTTTCAAGTGAGGAGGAAGAAAGGTAAAACACATTATAATTTCGACATAGGGAGCCAGAGTTCTTTAATGCATTTTTGTAACACAAGAGGGAAAAGACAATATGCTATTAAAAACTGGATTTGTTTTCATTTTGCACAGTATCACCCATAGCAACTACATATAGATGTTTGGTTTAGAAATGGCATTTGTGGAATGGTACAGGCAGTATTTGAAGAGTATTTGGACTTCTAATTCTACGGGGCTTTAGCAGACCTGGTTGCATAGTCAGTAACCCCTGATGCTGCACATAGGATTTGGAGCAAGGCTCTAGGAGACTGGAGGAGTTGAAACCTTGACCCCAGCATTTTGTTCCCATTGTCCTGAAGCCAGCTTGTCCACTTAGGAGCAACACCGTTGCCTGCTCATCACATCTTTTTGAAGCACAGGTCTACACAGGCAGCTTAGCGCAGCATACTGCTACACCCAGTTTGCTTCAGCAGCTGCCTCATGGTACCTAAAGAAAGGAAGATAAGCACTGCTGTTTCATTTCTTGGCAGAATTGATTCTCAGCTCTGTGTGGTGGCCTTCCACAAGAAGTGGTAATACAATTCTCATGCTAATTCTCACTGCACACCCAAACAGACGGGAAAAAAAGGTACACATGGTGCATTTTGTACAGTGAAAGTTTCCCAACATGTGCACAGGAGTCAGGAGGAGGCAGGCAGTGTGCACTCTATGTGTACTACAGCCAGTGGTGGAAGAGAAAAGATGAAATTGCTTTTACTTGCTTGGGAAGTGCTCAGCTTTCAGCCTGTTGGAAATACTAGATCAGATCTTGTGCCTTTTTATCTTTAGCTGCTTTTTAGCATGGTAATTTAGCCTTGCTACATTTGTCCTGTTGCACTGAGCTTTTTTGACCGTGCTTGTGAAGGCTGAGGATAACACTGAAAGGTGAATTTACACTTCTGTTCTAAACTAGGCTCAGATAACTTATTGTCGTTTTGTAACCCTGTGGATCTAGGAACATTTCAAATGCCATGCAGGAACTGGGGCAGGGCTGATACCTAAAATGGGGGTAGCAGATTCCTACTGTCCTTTCTCTAGTTGGTGATCTCAGTTGTCAGTGTTTATGCAGAAACTGAAAGAAATCCTGTAATTATAGAATTTGACCCTGAGTTTCAAGCTGTCTGTATATTTTCCTGATTTGTTTAAAATGGAGCAAAATGAGGATCATTTTGAAGTTTCTTCTGTTTGGCAAGAGAAATTTAAAAAAAAAGTCAGGAGAGGCTGAAAAGTTGCATTGCTTCCCCTGATCATCTCCTGCAGCCTTCCGGGTATTGTGTTTATGGAGATACTCTTTAACTGTTGCAAAAAAAAAAAAAAAAAAGATCATTAGGCATTATTGGCAGTCTGTGTCTGCTGTGTCTGACTAAATCTGATAATAAACTGAATCTTGCGAGTTAAACCAAATAGTCAGAGCTGCCAAGTATTGTTCCTATTAATGTTATATATCCTTAACGTCACATAGAAGCCTTTATACCACTGAACTCCCTGGCAGAAGTTGTCTGAGTGGGAGTTCAATCTGCTCTAGGACACAGGACCTCTGCTAGCAGGCTCCACATTAAGGCTGCAGCTAAGATTGGTTCGGGAAAAAAAGCATTGGTTTTGATTAAAAATATTGAGCCTTCAATATCTGGTTTTATTTCATGTTGAAATGAAGCTGAGACCATTAGGCTTTTTTTCTTAGAAAATAAATGCTGCATAGGCCCCAGCCCAGCATGTACTTGCTTGAGAGCAGGAAGACACTGGCTCCGCTTTAGAGCAGAGGTATAACCTGCTTTTAGCATGTTTCATTGTGGTCATACCAGAAAACAGATATTTTGGTGTTAACCCAAAAACTGCTTCTGGAGCTACTAAAAGATTGCACCGGCAATTTTCTCCAAACCACCGTGTATTTTTGAAACATTCCAATTTTCAGAAGATGATGTTTTCTCTCCAAGACAGTTTTCCTCAAAACAATTCTCATTTAGCTCTAATCATAAAGGCAATTTCAATGGATTTCTTTGAGCCAGAAGGCTGTGAGGCAAGAGCTGACTGTATTACAGGAACAGTTCCTGGACTGGGTCAGGTAACAGTAGTGGCTAAATAGAGCTCATCTTTGTGCTGCTTTATTTTGGAAAAGTCTAGTCCTGAATATATGTCTCACACTCAAAGAAGGTAGATGAAAAAAGATGGTTTAGAGTGTGTCTGGTTCACATGGAATTAGACCCGGGCAATGCAATATCTTAAAGTTTCTGGCAGAGATTATTAGTCTGTTGGTTTGATTACATGCATTTACAGCATATTCAGTGGCTCCTATTCCAAGAGTTGCTAAAATAGAGATGGTTACTGTTGTTTTGGGGAGGAGAGGTGTATTGTGCGATGTAGCCCAAGTGTTGGAGCCTGCGCCCTCCCAATCCCAGCTTTTGGAGCTTTCTATTATATTTTGAGGGTTTGCTGGTCTATCTTAAGCAGTTAAAACAAACAAAAAACCAACAGAAAGCTGAAAGTCTGAAAACCAACCCTCCCCACCAGCCTGTGGTGAGATAAGACAGACAATGTAAGTCTGTTGCAGGAAACTGCAGTAGTTGAGTTTCTCTTGTCTGACTGTTGCCTCATTAGCACTATTGCTCAATGTGTACAGGTGTTAATTCTGGGGAGATGAGTGTAAAGGTCCTCAGATGTAGGAGGAAATTGTATGACCTGTGTCATGTAATTATGGTATTAAATGATTTCTAGCTGTCACAGAATGAGTTAAATGTAACGAAGTCAGAAAACTGACAAATTAAATAATGAATCCATCATCTTTCTTATGATTTTCTGAAAGGGAAAATTGAACTTCTGTCACATGGAGCAAAAATATTTAAAAGACTTGTATGGTCTTATTTTACTTAAAAACCTGCAACTTCTGGTGGTGGAATGTCCTTGCAGCACTTTATAGGGCTTCTGGCAGTTTGCACAGCCATGGGAATTGGTCAGGTGTAAGAGATGAAATAAAGAAGTAGTCAGACATTTCAGAAAGCAGTTAATGTCTGAGCTCATCTACAAGTTACAGTGAGATTCTCCTATGCCATAAGCTGTTTAATTGTAAGGGAAATCCTATTTAAAGGCCTATAACGTTTCTGTGGTTGTAATAAGATATCCTGCATAACTAGGTAGTAAAATTTCAGTGTGCAAATCTCAATATCTTTCTCATTTTGTTCTTCTTTAATGTTAGTGCCCAGCTGTTGTTGATATTCCTTATACAAATCCTTTTCTGCTATCTTCAGTTTGTGTTGATGGGTAACCAAGAAAAGGAGGGGCAACGAGGGATCTGTCAGTTCATCAGGTCATAATGGCTGCTGTTGCTCAACTCTGCGCAAAACCTGATGCAGGTTTTTGTTTTATCTGCTAGTGGCCAGCCCGGCTACCAGCAGGCTGAAAAGTGAATTAAGATGAAGGATTTGAAACATAAGGGTAGTGAAAGCTCTGGTGGCTTGTGGTAGCAATTACTCGAGAATAAAAAATAGTAATATTAGTAATTACAGTATTGCAAACAAAGCTTAAGTGCGGGAAGAGGGAGAGGCAGTGTCTGTGGCCTGTGTGTGACGGATTTGTTTCCTGTCCTAGGCTCTCTTTCACCCACCTGAAAAGTCGTCTCTGTCCATATATAACCCTCTTCTTCCATGCCTCCCATCATGCTTCTCCTCCCCTTTCAGATGGACTCTGCACTGAGCCTTTGCTTTTTCCCTAATGACACATCCCAGGACTGAGACCTCGAGCCCTGTGCTAGAACACTGCTTGTCCTTCCAAATTGTTACCTGGGCAGCTGCAAATATTCCTTCCTTAACCACCCCCATGCATTTTCAGATCTTCTGATTTCATAAATGGTTCAGTGATTATGGGGTGTTTCTCCTTCCAACTTGGATAGTGTCCTACGTCCCTGGAGCTGGCCCAGCATGCCTGCTGGGAGCAAGCTCCTCCACTCCTGGGGTATATTTCAGGCATCCCCATGCCCAAACGGGTCTCTCTTGTGAAGACGACCTGAAAGCCAGCAATTTAAAAGGGCCAGCCAATGCCCTTAGTAGCCACACTGTAATCAGCCAATGTCAGGAGTGGTGTGTGGGGAGCAAGAGCCCCATGACGAAGAGGCTGTGAAAGCCCACGTGAAGCTGAAGCGAAAAATCCTCACACTGAACGAACAGTGCAGCTCCTTGTTGTAAGGATGTGTCAATCACACTGAGTTCAATTTAACCATTTACTCTGGCCTTAAACAGCCTTTAGGAGAACCAGCCGTGTCAGTCTTGGGGCAAGTGTTTATTCAGTCTAGTAAAAACATTAAAAATGAGAATAAATCTGTATTGACCCAAAGTGCTTTCACTGGTGCAATAGGATGTAAAACCTTGAGAATGAGTTTTCCTATAACGATAACATCGTTGCACGGCCTGCCTGTATGTAGTTACCTACTCAATTGCAATTTGTGTGACTTCATCACAAAATCATTAAGTGCAAAGATGATTATAAGGTGTTACATTATTTATCCTGATAATTGAAAACATGCATGACACTCCAGCTTTGGGTGTTCAAAGCAATAACCCTAGGCAACTTCAAATACTGTAGAAGTAGTTAATCATCTATTTCAGAATGTGCCAAGTTTATTGATCTTGTTAACAGGAAAGTATGTGTATGGTTACCTTGGTTGGGAAGGAAAGCTGTTATCATCTGACCTGTTATTAGTTGGATGCTATTATTGATGCCCGAGCCAACAAAGATCTGTGTTAAGCAAAAATTGATTGCAAATGTTGCCCTGCCATAGTTTTCCAGGCAAATTTCTCCTATCAGTAAATTTACTTTAAATAAACAAATTTTCTCTCAGTCTTGATTTTGCTTGAGTTGAATGGGCCCATTCTTTTGCCCTGGTTCTGCCAGGCAATTAGCACCAAGAACACAGAGCAAGCTGATCCCTTTTCAAGGTTCAGAGCTAATTTGGAGATTTAGATGTTTTAGAGGTCGGAAGAGACAATTACAGTCCTCCATTTAACCATCCTGGGAACTACACAGGCTGCAGTACTTCTCTCAGGTATACTGTATTCCAAAAACTGGTTTTGCATAAACTAGGGCACATCCTTGGTAAAAATAAAGAGGTGTCATGTTAAATTAATCTGTTTCTAACTTCTGAACATGCTTGTGCTGTGAGGAATTGAGTGACTTTATAAGATTCTAAATATACATTGTTATCTTTACAACCCAACTCTTGACTGTGCCAAAGCATGTCTGAGAGGTCTCTTTTCTGTAAGCTCCTGGGAATTGCCCCTGGCTCTGTTACTGCCTCAAATCCTGTGTTTGGGCTTCATTGCAGCCCTTCCACTGTTTTGTCTTGGACAGTGTAAGGCCAGCAGACATGGGTCACTTAGGTTTTTCCATGATGTGTGAAAGTACTGGCAATGCGGGGGCTGTCAGGCAGTCAGTTAAGTCAACAGTCTTGAAGAGATCATGGAGACATTGTCTTAAAATTCTCAGGTGCAAGCTTTCTTGACCTGCCTGTGTTTAAAAGATCTGGGTTTAATAGGTACCATCTAATGTCTTCTTTATTACTTTTGGAATAGAGATTGTTTTGTTGTATTTTTGTCCAGAGGAGTGCTACAAAGGTGATGGGAGGGCTGGAGCACCTCTACTGTGAGGACGGGCTGAGAGAGTTGAGGTTGTTCAGCCTGAAGAAGAGAAGGCTCCAAGGAGACCTTATAGCATCCTTCCAGTACCTGAAGTACAAGAAAGCTGGGGAGAGACTTTTTTTACAAGAGCGTGTAGTGATAGGACAAGGGGGAATGGCTTGAACAGGGAGAGGGGAAGATTTAGACTAGACATTAGGAAGAAATTCTTCACAATGAGAGTGATGAGACACTGGCACAGGTTGCCCAGGGAAGCTGTGGATGCCCCATCCCTGGATGTGTTCAAGGCCAGGTTGGATGAGGCTTTGATCAACCTGATCCAGTGAAAAGGTTGATCAACTTCTCTGTCACCCATCCCCCCCACCCTCAGCAGGGGGGTTAGAGCTGGGTGATCTTTAAGGTCCCTTCTAACCCAAACCTTTCTATGATTCTACAAACTCTCTAGGTTTCTGTGAAGTTGCTGCATATTTTTCCAGTGTGAATAAGACAGGAATGTTACTGTATCCTTGGCATATAAGGCATTTTTATGAAACAAAATGAGCAAGCGTTGGGCTTGCCAAAATAAAGTTCTTTGTGTAGATAAAGGGAGCAATGGTATATAAATAGCAGTGTTTCCTTTGATTTTTGTCTCACACACACTGTGTGTTAATTTCTTTCCTGAATGAATGGTATGCGTGCATGCCTTTTTAAATGATGTTTGGCTTAATCCTCATTTAATTTTTTATGCAGTTGTAAAATACATGTTTAATATTACCAGACTACGATAAGAGTTGGTATTGATACGAACCAGCTTTTCACCTACTCAAAGATAAAAACCAGCTTTGAGATTTGATAAAGTACAACTGCAAATGTATGGCAGGACAGACTTTATTAAAACAAGATTCTAGAAACAGTTCTGTTATTTTAAATAATATTTTTCCAATGAGGGAATGCATTAATAATAAAACATACCGTGCATATAACCATATCAATACCAATTAATTTCAGAATAACAGCTGAAATTTTGGTGACACGCAGATGAGCCCACAATGCCACGCTGAGACAGGTAGGAAGTGTGGCAGACACGGCCAGGCTTTCTTACTGAGGAATGGTACAGCTGGATGTTAAGAGTATCCCAAATACAGTTTGCATCAAAGAACCCAAGTAATCACGTGTAAAATGTCTTAGGAATTTGTGATCCATTCACAGTGGCAAGTTAGCATAATTACTTCTAATGCAAAATTCGATCAAATTACTGTTCTCAGTTGCTGCAATAATAAAAGAAACTAAATAAAACAATTGGGATAGAGATTTGGGGGTTTTTTTGTTGGTTAATATCAATAAATTGTGTCTTCGGCAAACTTGGACAAGTCCAGAGAAATGTTTTCCTTCTTCTGCCACTTGAATCATAAAAAACACGGGGCTGGTTATGGGGGGAGGAAAGTGGTTTTTTCAGCTTGAATGACAATTATTGGCTGTAAATGAGCTGCAAAGTGGCATTATCTTACCTGTTTTCACAAACACCTTACTGCAAGCCAGCTACACTTTTCTTTAAGCAGCTCAGACAAATGCTTTAAGCTTGAGGTGTTTTGCTTTGCAAAATTAAACGTTTTCATATTTATTTACCGCAACAAAAAATAAAAAAGTGGAACTCGGAATTTACTTAATTTCTTTTAATGCTGCTGGCAGAAGACGGGCAGGAAGGCGTGTTGCAGTGAATTCACTGTTTTGGGGTACCAGGAGGAAAAGGTAGGTAGTGACTGCGTTTTTTTCGAAGAGCAAAAGTTTTAGAAGGGATTTGCCCATTTCTGAGTAGAAAGGTGCTGTTTTCACACAGTTCTTCCTTCAAATCAGGATTTCAGAATTTAGGGCTAGGCATCCTTCTTAAGGCTAATGTAAATATGAATACTTTGGTCCCAAGGTGGTTAATGAAGTGTGGTTATTTCACTCTGGTATCTGCAGCCTACCTAGAGAGGCAAAATGCTTTTAAAGAAAGCAAACAAGTTCTTCGTGCCTTATCCAATTACCATTAGGGAATGGATGGACAGATCTTAATTTTCACTGGAGCATATTTTTACTTATGTTTGTTGTCTTAAGAATGAGTTAGTATCTCGAAAGCAATCTTTTTCTCAAGTATTTACGTGTGTCTGTCAGGAGCAGGATTTACAATAGGCTTGCAAGTTATGTGAACTTTAAATGTTTTCACAGTTGTTAAACTTGACCAGCTACTTCAATAAGACTAACTGCTTAAAACGGTCTGGACTCACCAGCCACCCCCAGCTGAACTGTGAGTGTTGTGCTCATAAACCCAGCAACCCCCAGGCTGCTTGTCAGGAGAGAAAAGCACTATATTCCTGCCTTGACATAATTCTTAGGGTGGCCATTTAGAAAAATACGCTTTCCACTAGATTTTTTTAAAGGAGTCTGGAACTTCAGATCATCTTTTCCTATGTAGTTGCTCTCTGTCCACTGTCCTTTTTTTGTAGTGTCTGGCTCTCCCCTGTCCCATCAAAGGAAACCACAGGTAATGCATTTCAGGGCAAGAGTTAGTAAAATTAGTTATCTGCAGCTAATTGTTGTTATCTGGCTTAATACTGGGGTGTCGTAGCAGCGCTGCACAATGCTAGGTAGGTATGGGGCACCTGCATCGGGGTATTAGTAAGCTGACATCCACGGCGGTGCCCCCGCGTTTGGACAGCCCTCATGCACGCTGTGTGCTCTGGCAGCTCTTTGGGTAGAGCTCAGCAATTTGGCTCAGCAGCTCCAGCAGGATCTGTGTAAGCTTTTGTTAAATGGAAGGAGAAGTAATACAGCTAATTTTTGCAGCAAGTTTGAGCTTATGGTGATTACTGTTATTTTTTTATAGCAATTGTGGACTACAGTAGTTACTGAGGGGTGCAAATTTTTGGTCAAATAATGGTTTAAACAAGCTAACATTATATGTATTATTTTTAATTAACTTGTGCTGAGGCATGTTTCACTTTTAGTTCAAGTGTCAGATTTGTGAAGTCTGTTTTTCATCATGCCTAAGGTTAAAATATTAGGTCGCCAGAAGAAAGACCTATTTGAGTCACATAAGACAAATGAAATGTTAGAAATAAGGAGAGGGGAGGGAGGAGCAGAAATAAAGCTGTGACTTCAGAAAATAAGGTAAAGCAGGAAAGAGCTAGTGAGAGATAAAATGGGCTGCAGAAGTTCTAAAACTCATTTTGTACTGCTCAATATTGACTCTTGGGGCTTACAAGGGTTTTTTTTTGTATTGGTTAGGAATAGTTCAAAGCTATATTTGCAGTGTCCTGAGGCCCAGGAAGGGGTGTCGCTTTCTGTTAAAGTCCCTCCTGGGCAAAGAACAATCCACAACAGTTTTATCAGGGAATAAAGCAGGTTTTTAAGACGCTTTGCTGGGGAATGGGAAGTTTGGGTGATCTTCATAGGAGATAAAGAAAAAAACCGTGTAGGATGGAAAAACAGCTTGAAAATGAAGATACTTTCCCATGCTATTTAAACAGTCTATGTGTTAACGCAGTAAAAATTGTGGTTTACTTTATTTAAATGCTTTCAGTTTTGTTGTTCTCACTTATGAATGTGTGTTATTTCCTGTGTATTCAGAAGATTTCACTATCCTGTTGCAAGCATAGGTGTGTGTCATACAGTTGCAAGTCAAATCTCTTTGCTGAACACTTGAGCAATTTCAGCCATCAGTGATGAATAAGCAGTTGTGAGAGACAAAAATCATTAGCAATGGGAACCGGAAAACTTAAAATGTTAATTTTTCCTTTTAAAAAAAGACATCTGACAAAAGATTTAATGTAAGGCAAAAAGCAAGGTGTTACTTAGAACCTAGATGTTACTCTCACCCTCTTCTAATCATGGGGGTTCAAAGTACCCTTATCACTGCTGTTTTCTCAAACCAGTGCTCCTCAGAGGACCCAGCTCCTTATGCATTACAGCTTGGCTATGCCACGCTTTTAGTGTAAAAAGACTTTCTCCTGTGGTGTCAGTTGCATGAGCGCTTGCTCTGAGGCTCCATTATGCCTGCAGAGAGGCAATAAAATATTTGGGAATAAAGCCCTTAATGTCCAGATCAAGCTATTTGGAAAGTGACTCACTCCGACTGTATTTCTCTTATATTTCAAGTTTTGTTTTTTAATATAACACAGACATACAATTTTCTGTATATTATGAGGGATGGGGAGATCAAGTTTGTGGGGGAGACACACAGTGTAATCTGCAACTTATTTTGTTGCTTAATGAAATCTAAACAACCTCCTTAACTTAATGTAATTAAATAATGAATAAATTCCTTGGTACTGGGAATTTTACCTGCCAAGAGACTAAATACTATCAAAGTATCTAGTTTATGATATGACTTATTTGTAGTCTAATGAGAGGCAGAAAGATGTGTCATTCTCCCATTCCTATGTGAAAAAGTGCCAGCCTCTTGCATCACCAAGCAAACCTATAGTAATTCTCCCATATGTAAATGCTATAGATTGTGAACAGTCTCTGAGGAATACCAGCTTCCCCGTCAAGTAGGTCACTTAAATTCTTACATGCATGTAAAAGCAGTGAAATGTTTGATTAAGGAGCTCCATCAGATCTGGGGGTTTGATATCACTTGTACAAAGAGAGCTGTGCCAAGCTGTGATGGTTGGGCATGGGTGGCTGATGGAGAGGCAGCAGTAGGACTGCAATGGAGTGCTTGGGCTGCTAAAAAAAAAAAAAAGTGGATTTGAAAATGTCCCGGTTGTTAGGGATTTGGACAAAAATCTGAGGGATGGGGCTGAGGCACTGAGACAGGAATTTTCTTCCCTTTGCCTGTCTATCTTATTTCACGTCCAGGTCCCAGCTCAGTGCCCAAGGGTTTTTGTCTCACCGTGTGGGAGATGAATGTGGATGTGACGTGGTCTGGTCCTGTCTGTCTGCCTTCAGGGGCCATCAAACTGAGGGCCTGAGCCGGAGTTGGGGCCATGGAGGAGTCTGGTATTGCTCAGGCCAGAGCGGCTGCAGCCGATTTATGGGGTGAAGATGATGATCATTCCATCAAAAACTCCTTATCTCAAGGTTAATGCTTGATGAGAGACGGATAAGGAACGTGTGTGTGCGATCGTTGCAGGGAATCCAGGAGGAGGGAGTATTTTTCTGTGCAGGACAAATGTTTGATGGAAGAGGCAACGTTTAGCCCTTGTAATCTTATCCTGCTTGACTGTTTTTCAAAAACATTTCACATTTTTTTACCTCTGCATTTAGAAACTTGGATGAACCAACCTTCCAAATGTAACCTTAAAATAGCTTTGTCAAACAAAATATAAGTGCAAGAAGTTTCCTGCCATTTCCATAACTACAAGCATATGATTTGCAGTTCATCTTGAATAATGATGTAAGAAATCTGCCAGGAAAGTTCCAAATGCTGTTACCAGGGTTGTTTTCTAACCAGCTGCAGCTGCTGAGCAAGCACGGCTGGCTCACACCCTCGTTTACAGAATACCCATTGACTTTGCAGGAAGAGTTTTGGTAGGGAAAGTTCATTAAAAAGTATTTAAGAGGAGAAGAAGAGAGAATCTCAGAGGCTAACATCCCAGCTTACTTATTTATTTTTGGTCAATATTTAGATCAAATTTGTGGGCATTGTTATTGAGCTTTTCTAACCAGCTTTTCTTCCCTGAAATAAGTCATTTTGATAGAGACACTGTAAAATTTTCTTATGATGACAAAGAAAAACATGCAGTAATTGCTTTGGTGCATCCTTGCCAAGGAATTAGTTGCATGAGAGATATATTTTATTAAGCTTCCAAAACTGTGGATGCTGCCGCGCTGCCCAGATGAAGTTAGTAGAAAACACATGTCAGCTCTCACCAGTGATGTTTATGTTGCTGCACAAACCTGCCTCCTTTCATCTCCGAAATCCTCTAAGCAGAAGTGACTGGGGGAGGGGAGTGCAGCCTTATGCAGCCCTGAGAAACACTTGAACCAATATGTTCAGGTAATTGTAAGATTTTTTGGGATCGGAGAGTTTTGTCTGTCCCAGGTTTAGCAGAAAGTGGCCATAACGTGGCCTCAGTGCTGGCCTGGGCTGCTGAGTGCCACCCCACGTGCTGGGCCGTGCGAAAGAGCATCCCAAATTCACATTCATTTTGGATGCTTTATCCATCTCTGGATCAGAGGCATCACGTTAAACCAGCTATGAGTTTGGAATGTGGGATAATGACTAAGTAGAGTAGTTACTTAGGCAGGTCATATTTCCTTATTGAAATATTAAAAATTATTTTTAGAAACCCAGTGTGTGCTGTGGGACTCTAAATTTAGTGATGTCAAAGGACAGAATTCTTTATTTTTCATTTTATGCCTATACTTTTCTAGTGAACCATTTAAACCTTAACTGCCCAGTGACTTTAAAGGGGTATCAAAACAGCAATAGCTTATACCATACAGAACTTTTCCTAAATTATGCAATGATGTGCAAGTCTGGGCAATGCTTCTCTCTTTGCAAAGTAAACTGCAGCCCTCGCATTTCTGAATTATTGTTATGAAACAGATCCAGTTTGTTCCCATTTTCAAAGGGAGGCACAAGAAACTGGGTTTTGCTTTTTGGAAAGCATGACAGAATATTATTCATCTGTTTGCTTTAAGGGATATTCTGTGTGAACCTGGAACATGACTATGGAACAAAATACAACTTATTTAACAATGTACAAATAACGTGTGCAGCATTAATGCATCTACAGAGAGTGTATTGGATATGTGTAATAATAAAAATAATTTTTTGATACACCTTTCAGTTAATTGCCAAGTTTTCTGAAGCGCATTTCTTCCCAACCTGCCAGCATCCATTATGAACTCAGCTTCCCGTAAGCAACACCCTCTGTAACCTCAGTTTTAGGTTGCAAATGCATAAGTGTGTGATTCAAGCGTTAAGCAGGACTCTTTTGGTGTAGCTTGTGAGAGGCCACAGAAGTCTCCCCAGATGCCATACAGGTCCTCGACTGTGCTAGAGGACTTGCCTGTGTCGGACTGATGAGAGCTGAGCTATCCACTTGCACTTCTGTTGTCCCAGAGCAGCAAGAAGCAGTTTTTCCTTGGAAGAGAAGGGCATAAAGCACTTGGTTGTCTGAACTAGGCAACATTGGCTGCATTTTCTAATCAGTGCTCTGCTGTTGGATATAAATTATTTAGATAAACAGCTCTGACAAGCTTAGTGTTATGGTAGAGCCATTTTTTTTTTAAGCAAGACAAAATGTCTTTCACTTTGTAACTGAAAAAAAAGCCTGGACAGTCTTCCCACAGAGCCAAAGATACTTCGTCTCCACTTAGTGGATCTTGGAGATAATACAGCATTTATTTGCTTTTGCTCTTCGAATTGGTTAATATTCATAAATCAGTCTGGCTTTGCACACACACCTTAATTCTACACTGGCTTTACGTGGCTGTCTTCCAGTGTCATTGAATGTTATGATGTCCTTTCCCTGCTGCTTTTATTAATCCTTACTGCCTCTATATACACTCGCCTGTTTACATTGCTGTCAGTCAGAGATTTGGTTCCCAAAATAATGGTAATCCAATGGTCCTATCTAAGCAACTATCTAACAAACCTAAGCATAAGTATCTATTATAGCAGGCCGGCGTTGAAACAGGCATTGTGAGGGAGAGGAATGCTCCTACCTGTTGTCTTGGGACACTGGCAGCATCTAGGACTTTGTTTTAGCCTTTTCCTACATCTCTCTTTTGTCCATTTTTGCTCAAGATATCAAAATTAGTCCTGTATGTATGATTCTTTCTCACTGGGTATTCATGCAAATCCTTTTTAAAGAAAAAGTAAAAAGGAAGGGGGAGGAAGGGAAAGAAAGAAGTCCATGGGGTGTGGTAGAAGTGGCCACACAATTAGCCCTCTTTGGAATATGTATTTTTAATACATTTGATATTGTAAAATAAGTTTAACATGATCTCGCAAGCTTCAGTTTTTCTATTAATTGATTAACTACTTCTAAGTGAACTCATGTTAGAGCTTGATTACAAAGCTTTTCCTGAACTCAGTTTCTGGACCTGTTGTTATTTAGGTTTGGACAATTTCTGGTAATTTAGAAAAAGACTGGCAAAGACAAATCAGGACATTGGGAAGTAGACTTTAATGGAGAATTTTGCAGAAATGGTTTTTATTTACAAACCAGACTGCAGAGCCGCATTTGGATGAAGTTGATGCTGTGCAACCCCTCCAGGTTTAGCGTGAGCCAATAAGAAACAAATTGCAAACTGATTGTTATTGCTTTTCTATTGCTGTGAGCTGCTTTGCCTGGTTTGCACAGGGATGCCTAAAAAGCTGCCGCTGTTTCAAGTCAGAGGCAATTAGAAATTTGCCATGGTTTCAGGCTGCAACAGAAAGGCACTGTGCTGGGAGGCAAATCAACCTTTCAATTCCCTGGAGCCATCACACCATGAGCAGAATAGATAAAGAGATCTGTCCTGATATGGCCCATGTAACTATTTCCTCTGTGATCCCAGTGCAAAGTCAGAGATTTTGGTCCTCCATTCCTTTCGTTCCACATTTTTATGCATTATGTGTCTCCCATAACAAACAACACTCTGAGGAGCTTCTATTAACTAATCGCTGTCTCGGTTGTGCCTGCTGCACTCAGTCCTCCTGCCTGTTGCTAATCCTGTTTTTGCCTGGAAAAGGGCCAAGGAGCTTGTGGCATGCAAGGAGCAGTGGACATCAGTAACGAAGTAATCTGTATGGAGAGCAACACCTCTGTCGCAGGTATGAAGCACCCCTGTGTTTCGACACTGCAATAACGCGACAGTGCTGGCCAGCCCCAGTGATGGATGGCATTCCAGTTTCAAACTACTCTGCCTTTTTTGAATGTGCTTTATCATTCACCTTAAGACTTTTGCATGTGGAGCCATAAACACTCTTTTGCTTTCATGTCTATGTCTTCGATATGCCAAAGTCAGATGGGGTGAAAGAGAATATCCCAGACAGAAGAGGAAGATCTCTCTGTGAAGTTAGGTAACACCAAGCAAGCCATTGGGAGGGTCTGAGTGAGAAGCAAAGAAAAGGAGGAGAAGCATGAACTTGCACCAGACATCCACTGGTTTAGGATTGGCTTGTTATTTTGTTACCATTTCAGTGTGTGAGAAGCTACTGGTGACCCAGGGTTGACAGATGCAAATATTGCTAACACAAAAGAAAATAGAAAAGGGGAAAATGAACCCAAGCAATGACGGTGAATTCTTTGTCATTTTTTTTGCAAATTTTTTTGTGTGCTGTGACTTGATCTCCCCTTCTGGCTCTGTCTAGGTGACCCTTGTTGAAACATCTGCCCTCTTAAACTATATGTGAATTACAGGGTCATTTTACTCATACAGGCCCTTAGTCTTATTCGGATGTACCAGAGAGATATGAAGTACCTTATTATGGTGCTGATCTTTCTATGCAGCCTCCTTCTATAATCCATAGAAAGAAAGATGCTGGTCAAGTTGGGCTGCATGGAGATCCAGAGTATCCCACATTGATGCAGGCTCTAGGTTAGGCCAGATTATGTTACTGAATTGGTATGGATGCCACTCAAAGCTCTTACTCAGACTTCAGTAAACTTAGTGTGATCAGATGCTCAAAGACACCTGAATATAGTCTACTTTTAATCCATAGTACTGTTATTACGTGAAGCTGGAAATATTGTCACAGAGAGGGAACTGCAATGGGATCTAAAAGTATCGGGAAAGCTCCAAGATAAACATCTATGCTAGAAATATTTAAAGACCCAAACAGTAACAGAATGGAAACCAAATCTGAAAAGAAATATTCTTAAAACGCTACAGTGCCATATCATCTGTCTGTCATTAAAATCCAGTGCTTTCCATTTTCCTGTGTAGTCTTCACTGACTGTGTAGTCACCGGTGTTTTGCGGGGTGCACGCAGAAGAAGCAGGAGTAAGGCATGCGGCAGCACCCAGACACTGAGATCTGGCGCTGGGAGGGTGGCTGAGCTGTTGTGCGATTTTCATTGAAGTTGTTCCTGCAAGCTGGCTTCTGTGGTTTTCACCTGCTGACTGCTTGCCTCTTTAGTTCAGTGCAGAATTTCTACAAGTGATTAAATTCATTCCCAATCAACAATGCCTAGGGCTTAGATTGACTTCCATTTCATCAGGATTTAAGCTGCTGGTAAATTTTAACACATTCATTGTTGAATCAGGACTGATTTACCTCCTGTTGAAGCTGAAGGGACCCATCCTTTTGCTGTGAATAGAATCACATCAGGACCATAAAGCAGATACACATTTGAGCAGTGATGCTGTGATTCATTTACAAAAAGTATGTGAGGTATGCAAAATGAACTATGTAAAAGGAATCGGTGATCTCAGCCTTGATCCCAAGAAACTGATACCTGCATTTTAAAGCCAGCCACCGAAGCGGCTGCCAGTTGGCAGCAGGAGGTGGGGAATGTGTTTAAGCTGTGTAGGAGCTCTGCATGCTATTGTGCGCTCTGTGTCAGGCTGTGGCTCCAGTTTTGGATGAAATGTCTGGTGAACAGAGGATGTTCACACTTGGCAGCAATCTATTCAGTGGGACATGGTCTTAGATGGAGAGCTGGTGGCTGCCCTTCAAAAATGCTGCAGTCGGGGAAGCAGCAGCTCAGGGAGTGTCTGGCAGAGCTGCAGCTGCATTGGAGGCAGTGTTGTCTCCATGGCTGCCCTGAATATTGCTGGGTACATCTTCAGTTGCCCATTGAGGAATGAAGGAATGCCCAAGGAGGACCTAGATACTAGATGTAAGTATTTTCATCCTTAGCCTTCTCATCGAAAAGAGTTGCAGGAGTGAGGAAGGGAGAGAGGCATCATGAAGAGGTGCAAGACAAGAGGGGATTTCATGTGACCCTGAATAGCTGAAGGATGATACAGAAATGGGGCCAGCGAGTGAGATGTGGCCACTTGTCCATTGACAAGCATGTGCTAATAATGGTGTGTTACCAGCCTGTGATCAGGACTCCTGTTGTGGGAGCTGCTATTTTGAGCTCCTGATAGCTGGTAGGAGCAATAGATAAACCTCACAGCCCAGTACTTCCCTTCTTTATCACCACGTCCTAGCAGAGCAGCTCTGGGAACAGAGACCAGGGGACTGTATCCTCTCATGTCTCAGGGGTCCTTCTGTCATACTCTGATGCTCCTAGAATCATAGAATCTTCAGTTGGAAAAGATCTTTAAGATCATCAAGTCCAACTGTACCTGTCCACTACTAAACCATATCTTTGAGCATCACCTGTCTCCTCCTCCTGCCCCATTATGGAGCCGATTTCCAAAACAATTTAAAGCAGCCCTGCTCCATTTGTGCTACTAATCTCATGGTTTACCTCTGTGAATTCGAGGCTGGCATGCAACCCTGGGGCAGAGGTGGTGGGATCCAGGCTCTCCTCTCTACTATAATCTTCACCTTCTGAGATTATCTCCAAAACCCTTCTCGTCTGGGCATTTCCATCCAAGTAAACTGGTGTCCCTGCTGACTCACAGTTCTTGCTGTGCACAGTTATTGCAGAATCTTCTTTTGTTCAAAGGTGAGCGTAAGAGTGAGGTGTGTTTGCTTTGTTCATATGGTAACTGCATTCCTCCTGGTTTTGTCCTGTCTATCTAGTTGTGTGCTTAAACTGCAATACTTGATGGCCTTCATAAGCCACTGCTGTTAGGTGCAGTCCCTGAATTAAATTCCATAATAAATAATCAATGAATAATAAATTATATCCCATTGGGGAATTTATCAGTTGGAAGATTGACCTCCAGTGCATGCAGTAGCTATTGTGGTTTTTTGTCTCAGGTGTCAGCTGTTTTGTCTTCTCATCAAGAACCAACAGAATAAAAATGCTTTCACCAGAGCTGACTCCATGCAGAAACACATGGAAGTGGTTGTATGTCTCCATTTACATCTGACGGTATCTGTTTTGGCTGGGCACTACCCATTATCTCAGACATCTCACCCTACCATTGCTCTAGTTAATGAAGAGTTTAATTGGTAGTTTAAAGGTTGTGCTTTTGCAATTCAGTTTTCAGAACATCTTGGGACCATTATCCAATGAAGCCTGGACCCTTTCCCCTCGATTTCTTAATTGATGTGAGATGTCTGTGGAAAGAGGTCTCCATCTCTGCCATCCCTCTTTCCCACTCCCCGTCTTCACAGTCATAAATTACAGCAGTTAATTCATGGTGTCTGGCTTCTCCCTGTAAACGCTGTGTGACTCCTGGGACAGTGCTGGGGAGTTGGCAGCTGAGGAGTGCCGGGAGACGTTTGGGGTGTCGTGGAAGGCGATCCTAGCACTTCTTCCCGCTAATCCCATTAGCTCGCCCTGGTGGCTGTGACAGAGGCTGGGGAGCCCGGCTGGAGGCTGGCTGCTTGCTCTAAGCCATGCACACAATGAAAGGGTGACTTCAAAGAGGCTAAATGTAATTTGCATTTCCAAGCTCTCACAGCCAAGGTCTTCAGGAGGGGATGAAAGTGTCTTTTGTTAAACTTAATGGCAGAGTTGATTTAAAAAGCTCTGATTTTTCCCTATTAATGGCACAGTCTGATTCCACTGTTAGGCTTTCAGCATCTGGGGGAGGATGAATTCTGCAAGGGAAAAAAAAAAAAGGCACACAAAGAAGGTAACCTGTTGCCTACCTAGCTGTGATCGTACTTACGATATTCCGCTATCATTTTTCCTATTTTGAGAGCCGTGTAGTAGCTGTCTGGGGTGGGTGTTGGCATAACTAACAAAGAAATGATTAGCAAATTTTCATTAGGCATGTGGATTTGCCAGGGCCTCCGCAAAGCCTCCGTTCCTGCCTTTTCTGAAAATGGCTCCCAAATATCTCAACTGGATCCTTGTAGCAAGAAAGTCACTGGAAAAGTCCCAACTTTTTATGCAGTTGGGAGCATGTTTCAGGGATCACGTATGCAAACCCCTCCTCAAAACATTCATAACACGATTTGTTGTGTGCCAGCACTTAGCTGTTGATTATCTGTCTAAAATAAGCAGTGACTGGTCTGGTCTTCAGAGGTTTAGTAAAGTAATTTCCTTTCTTTGCTTTGTTTGAAGAATATTGGCAAATAATTTCACATCTGGATTTATGTATTAAATGTCTCCTATATTGCATAAAAAAGCACCTAATGAAAGAAATCTGTCTATTTAACTCCCGTCTTCACTTTGGTTCTGCTTTAGCAGTAAGTGTTACCACACTCACATAGGACTGAACAAACATTTCCTATTTCAAGGGTATCTGTGCTGGGAGTGGTTTGATTTTCCGTGTACACTTGAAATTCTGTCTCGGCTAGCATGATTCTTCCTGCTCTGTTTATCAATATTATGTACAAATTTGGTTCAAAAGTAGAAAACAGCATGTTAGCCACTATAAATAAACATAAATATTTTTTTCCAGGCAGTCTATGTCTTCTAATCAAGGCTGCATATATCCCCAAATACCGCCTCCTCCCTCACGCAAAAAGCATTTATTGCATACAACATTAACACATATTCTGTCTAACCTGACTATCACTACTTGTTTTTACCAGGCAGCTCAAATTTTTCTAATAAATAACTGTTCAAGACCTCGTTGAATATAAGGATGTAATTCTTATATCCACTTCGGGCTCGTTTGTGAGAAAATGCAGGCTACCTGCAGCAGTGTGTGAATCCATTAAGGTTAAAATCACCCAGGGCACAAAGCCGATGCCATGCTCCCCACACTACCTAAAGACCATATAATCCCTTATCACAGGCTCTTAATGGAGGGGAAGGCGCATGTGGGCTCCTGCACTGGGTGAGCGTCACCCAGAACGAATCGCAGAGTGCAAGACAAACACAGTAAGCCCCTCGCATCAGCCTCTAATAATACAAGTGCCAGCTCCCTGTAGTGCCATTTTGTTGCAAAATCTCATGTGAAATGTTTCATTCTTTTGTGTTTATGATTGATTTCAGTGACGAGTATGAAGAGGACGGGTTTTGCCAGCCCTACAGGGGGATTGCTTGTGCACGATTTATTGGAAATCGAACTATTTATATGGAGTCTTTGCATATGCAAGGTGAAATAGAAAATCAGATTACAGGTGGGTAAAAAATTTGCTCGTTTCTTTCCCACGAAGCTGTCTTCTCCCAAAAAGCTACAAGAGTCTTATAAACTGCAATCCTGGTTTTATTTGCTTTTTATCCTCTCTTGCTGTGAGCTTCCCACCACAAAGCTCACCCGGGACTCCTGCATTGTGCAGGGAGTCATCTGAAGAGTTATGATCTGAGCAGCCTCCATGTCCCTGCTGATCCAGCTCCCCAAAAAGAAACTAAAAAATTATTTTCCAAGCAGAATGGGCTGGGTATCTACAGCCAGGCTACCCTGTGCTGCTGTTACCCAAGTGGATTTTAAAAATTAAGGGAGACCAGATTTAGTTTATTATTATGTGATGGAGATTGTTTAGGAGTGCCATAGGTGCTGGAAGACGCTGCATAGATAATTCAGCAGGTAGTATTTCCCATATAGATTTAGATTTAGTAAAGACCGTTTTTCATTGTTTCTGTGGGATATGCTGTGCTGATGAAGGTGCTGATTTTAAGTTGGGGCCTCATAAATGTCATGATACTTCTCTGGTTTTATATATACATGAACCTAGCCCAGATCTAGCCAGTAATCACGTGGTGTATATTCAGAATTGCACTTGCTGTCAGAATATTCCAAATTTCTCTTCCCCCTAGAGTGTTCTTCCGTTTTGTGAATACTGTCAGCATTGCAAAAAAGTCATGCTTTGCTCACAGGAAAGGCTGGTGATTTCTATATGGCCAGCAGTTCATAATCTTATGCCATTTTGTTGGAAAAGTCGTTTAGAATATTCTGAAAGCTTCCACAAAGGTACTCATACTGTCATCCCACAGGGACTTTGATCTTTACCTGTTGGATAAAAGGCATCCAAGTATTACATGGCTTTGTAAACCATTATAAATTATTTGTACTAAAAAAACTATAATTAGGTTTGGGGATTTGGTAACACACTTAACATTAATCCCCTGTTGAAAACCAGGTGTATTTTCTCTGTCAGCAAAATCAGCATTGTTAATAACTTTTAATGTAATTAGTGCTCTGCATTTCTAAAAGGCCCGTTCATCACCTGAACATCTGAAAATAATAGTCGCAATGGGAAGCAAGGGTTATACTGGGAAGGCAAGAGCACAGGAGTAAAATTCCCACCGGGTTAAGTAAAATCCTTTTGTATATTTTACAGCTGCCTTCACCATGATTGGCACTTCCAGCCATTTGTCGGATAAATGCTCCCAGTTTGCTATTCCTTCACTATGTCATTATGCCTTCCCCTACTGCGATGAGACTTCATCAGCTCCCAAGCCACGAGACCTGTGCCGTGATGAATGTGAAATTCTGGAAAATGTCCTATGTCAGACAGAGTATATTTTTGCAAGAT
Organism: Cuculus canorus; assembly: GCF_017976375.1. Lineage (NCBI taxonomy): Eukaryota > Metazoa > Chordata > Aves > Cuculiformes > Cuculidae > Cuculus > Cuculus canorus. The sequence continues at coordinate 18,565,095 of NC_071408.1, read as the reverse complement.
CTAATCCCATGATTCTGATGAGATTAAAGCTGCCCAACTGCGAAGATCTTCCCCAGCCAGATAGCCCTGAAGCTGTCAATTGTATCCGGATTGGGATTCCTATGGCAGATCCCATAAATAAAAGTAAGTGCTTCCATGGAAAAAATACTGCTGTGAAAAGGTTGGCTGTAAGAGCTTGTGCATCAAAGTTGGAGCTAGTGCTGGACTTTGCAGTCTCACAAACACCATGCTCTCCAATCACCCCACTCCTGCGCTTTCCCCCTGACTAGTCCAAAGTGAGCAGAAATTCAGAAATACTTTTTCATTTCGTCCTTTTGCTGCTTATGGGGTCACACTAAATGCTGTTTATTGGCTTCAGGTCTTTTCTAATTGATATGAAGCAGGAAACAAAGACAGTGTAAGCATTTGAATACTGAGGAACATTGGTAGCTTGAGCCTCCCTGGCCTTCCGCAGCAGCCCAGTGAGCTCCAGCGAGACCATGGGTGTAGTGTAGGGGTGCTTGTTAGAAGAAGCATTTGTAAGGGCCAGGTCCATGGCAGTCTCTGCCTGATACAGCCTGAGCTCACTCTTTGATCAGTCTGGGCTGTAGCCTGTTTACAATCCTTACACATCTGAACAGGCAAATATAGAACATGGCTCCCACAAATTCTCCACCTTCATATGAAAATAGTGGCTGCAATTCAGGTTCCCACTGTAGTTTTTACTTCTTTTGTGTATCTTATATTAAAAACGCTTGGCATAAGCTGTTTTCATTACAGAAGCATAAGCTTTAAATCCTCCCAGGAATGTGAATGCAAAGCAGGCCCTGCGTTACAGCCACAGCAAATTGGGAGCCCGTGCTCCCAAACAGGGTTTCCCGGCTGCAGGCCAGCAGCAGCATGCTGGGGGATGCTGGCAGTGCACGCTCTGGCCAGCTCACTGCCCCCAGGTGCTGTGGCCCTCTGCCTTGCTGCCACCAACTATTGCTTTGGATTTTTATGTTTTTTTTTTCAGATCACAAATGCTACAACAGCACAGGAGTAGATTATCGGGGGACAGTGAGCGTGACCAGGTCGGGGCGGCAATGCCAGCCGTGGAACTCACAGTACCCCCACACCCACACCTTCACGGCCATCAGGTACCCCGAGCTCAATGGGGGCCATTCCTACTGCCGCAACCCGGGGAACCAGAAAGACGCCCCGTGGTGCTTCACCTTAGATGAGAACTTTAAGTCCGAGCTTTGTGACGTCCCAGTGTGTGGTAATTACTGACCTTTTTTACAATTTTGTTTTGGAACAAAAAGGGGAACAGTTTTGTCACATCTGTACAGCTGTCCTGCAAAACAGGAGCTCGGGGGAGCTGTGTCTTTTTTGAATCCCTGAAAAGAGATCTGTAGGAAAAGCTAACTACAGTGTTTGAAGCTAAAGCCACAGCATCTCCACCGAAAGGAGAGCTTTGAGCACTTACTGCCCCTGCAGCTGGCAAAGTAGTGACATGAAAATATTTTACTTAGGGAACACCTGAGCACTCACCAGAAGGTGGTGAAGCAGCAGCACAGTGCCAGCCCAAGTGTCCCTAGTTTCCCAGGTTACTGTTATGATCAATACAACTCCTTAGACAGAATTAAATCAGATCACAGAAGTTGCACTGTTGACACTGATTCACAAAGCGGTGGTAAAACGTTCTCCATTTCACTTGGCTTATTAAAAATCATTTTAATAAATGGAAACCTAGCTTAACAGAGCTCAGGCCCTGTTTAAAAACTAGAGATGACCTTGCCAGATCCTCTTAGTTGTAGTTTAAGTTTTTGTTCACAGAACTGCCCTGGCTACATTTTAGTTTTTCAAAATGAATAAAAATGGAGATTCAGCCCTCGCTTTATTGGGCTTTTCTTTCTGGGGGAAAGAGATGGAAGACCCGAACAAATGGTTCACAATTGTTTTATCTGCATTTAGAAATAGCAATATTGATAACATGCCAAGAAAAAAATACAGCTATTTGCATGGACATGCTAGAAATGCACCCAGAAATGTTCTGGAAATTCATGGTACAAAGTTTCACACAAAGTCTTAGGTTGTGTACCAGTCGTCACAGTAACATTACCTTTCCCCTTGGAAAGGAGATACCTTTTGATGTTACTGTTCGATAGCCAAAACTAAATTAAATTATTTCTGGTTATGGTTATGAACATTCCTGCAGTGAGACATGTTCTGAGCCTGCTCCAAAGTCTTTTTCAATTAATGGAAAGATGGGAATCGATGCCAAAATGGAATCTAAATTATGTTCTTACTGAAAGAGTAGATCAGGGGAAAGGCAGACAGTCTGGGCTATATCATGCGCATCTCAAACCCTCTCTGATGTTCATATGTGCTTTTTAGAGTCCATATCTATTTTGATATTATTTTGGTGTGTTTGACTTCAGTTATTTTCTTTGCTAATTAGATGCAGTAGATGCAAGAATAGTTCAATCTATATAAACTATTCCAAAGATCTTTTTCAGCCCTTCAGTAAAAAACTGGATATAAGTAGCAGACAACAGAACTTCTCTTGGCGTACTGTCTGCTCTTGGCTCTCCACCCTGGGAGCAGCATGGCTTCAGGCAGATGCCTGGGCTTATCGGAGTGAGGAGATGTAGCTGAGCTCCAGAGGGTTTGGGCAGGCTCAGGGAGCTCAGCATGTCAACCACCAGCGATGCTGTTAAGCCTTCTGTACTCCAGTGCACTGTCGCTGTATGACCTTTCAGCCATGTGCATTTTGTGTTCCACAACTTATGGATAATTGGGTAATTAAGAGTTGATGGGGGAGCTGCTTGCCAGGCCCCCTCTAGATGGGCTCTGAGATCCCAGGACTGGCTCAATCTTTTGATCTGAAATAACTGAACACAGGATGCATTCAGACGTGTTGGAAAAGTCTCTGATTTGAACACTCTACTAGATAATAAATGAGATAGGTTGGCTGGCTAGAAGAATTCCTGACAAGGGTTTTAATTACCTCTTAGCACTGCCTTAAATGGTACTCACTGTAGAGCTGGGTTATATTCATTATTATTCTAAATACAGACAAATAGAGCTGTATCAGGTGAGTAGTAATCTAATTGTTAAGCGCTAATCTGCACACTAAAACCAAAATACCATGTGAGACTTGCATTCTACTCATTTTGCACTGGCTGAAAGAGCCATTTCAGGCACATTTTAATGAGTATTGTGCCTTCTGCCTCACCAGGACATGCCTAAATGGGAAATGGATTTAATTAGCATGGCTCCCAAGAAACCTATTAACCTAATGAGGCTTCATGGCAGGGGCTGCTACTTAATAAGAATAATAATTCCCTTTGACTGGAATAGTTCAGGTGATGAACTAGTGCCCAGGTCTCCATCTGCCTTGTGTTGATGCTTTCTTTTTCTTTCTTCAACTGTATCTTTCAGTTGTCTTACAAGCTGCAACAGATTCATTTAATAAAAATTTGTCAACCTGAATATAGGAAGATGTGAAATATGGAGCAATTTGAGCATAAGGCTTAGCAAAGACAAACAAAAGAAGGTTTTGAAGGAGAAAGGATTGCATGGCCGTGCTAGAGGGCGGCAGTTCATGAAGGAAATGTACAGTGGGTCCACACTGTAGAGCTGGACATTGGCTAAGAACAGGGCAAAAGCACACACTGCCCTTCTGCTGGGCATAGGGAGACTGTGACAAGGACAATGCTTTAGTCCTCTCTTATTTCCCAAAGGCCATAGGTATATTTGGACTCTCTCTCCTCTCAATTAAAGACCAGATGGCATGACTTAATCTAAAAAGAGTGGTCAAAAAGGAGTTGGGGGGGGGAGGGAGCAGGACAATGCAGGCCTGTAAGAGGGGTTATGCAAAGTGACATCCAGAATCATTTGAACTTTGCCTCTGTCACAATTTGAGTCAAGGCCAAGCTTCAGATCAAGTTCATGTCTAATTAAATGCATAAAAGATATCTGTGTGGGCTGCTAAGCACTTGTACAAATTCAGCCTGGAAAACACAGACAAACAAACTGAAATGACCCTGTAGAAATAATAAAACATTCCCCACTCTGCCAGAATGCGCTAAGCCTGATGCTGCTGCAGACATCTGCCATCTCCCTCGGTAACAACGAGCCTATGGCCATCGGTCCTGCAGCTCAAGGTGATCCTGAAAGTTCCTGTGGTGCTATATAGTTGGTGTGTTATTCCGTGCGTAACTATAACCTAAACTTTATGAATGCTCCTGGGAAGTACCAGAGCAAAGCAGGCTTAAGCGTCCCCATGCTGAGAGCAGTCCAGCTGGATGGTATGTCCTTGTCAACACAAGCAGGTGCTGTGTGAACGTGAGGACGTGAGCTCCTTCCCAAAGCCTCTCTCTCCCCTTCCACCGCACCTTTCCTAAGCGGAAACCAGAGCCACCTGGAGGGATGGTAATGTCTGATGTCCCAGCTATGCCTTGCTGGGCCCTGGTAGAAGAGGGTTTCTTGTTTCTAAAATTAATCACTCACTCCCTAGCTGTGAAGAGAGCTGCTTGTGGAGGAAGTAAATATTGCAGCTAGCATTCACACTATGTTAAATAAACCGGCTTCCCAACCTCTTCCGGATCCTTATTTTTTATCCATGCTCTAGATTTCCTTTCAGCTATCATTGCTGTGCCCTTTGTGCCAGCATTTGCCACCCTGCTCAGATGCCACACTATTAGCATATAGTAAGTAGAGGGGTGGGTTTTCCCTTTAGCCTGTTAATCCTATTAAGACCAAGTCCTCAGTACGTAAGATCTTTTTTTTTAAGATTATGCTACAGATTTTATCTGTGTTCAGACCTTTTGAACCCCTAACTTTCCGGGATAAAAAACCAAGACTGTTCTCTCTATTTCTTGCCATATCTGTGCATTTCCTCCCATTTTCCAAGTGTTTTTCATTTCTTCTGTTCTAAAGTCCCTAACTGTCCTGCTCCTGCACCTAAAACTAACTAGAAAATAAGTTTTCAGTTGCACATGTTGTTTGTTCCAGTGCCCTGGGTGGCCACACAAATGCTTTGGCCAATGCTTGACTGGAAATAAGTAGGGGTATGAAACTACTCTTTTTAACTGCTCCTCAGATTTTTGTTGAATTACGGAAACCGTGGCACTGAAACCTAATATACATAGTAAAATAAAGAGTCCATAATCCCACTGGACTCTTTCTTCCATAAGCTATTTTAAAAATTAACTTTTTTTGTGGACCTATATTAGACCATTGCTTCATTTCATCCTGAGCAATAGCCACCACACAGTATCCAGTTATTGCATGACCATAAGTAGGCATGAACTGACATGCTGCGGGGAAATTTTCCTGGCCGTTCTGTGTTCTTAAAGAGATGTTCCTCAGCAAAATTAATTGTTCGTTTAATATTAAGGAAATAAAACTGCATTCAAGGTGGATTGCAGTAGTATTACTTGGATGGTTTATTCTTCTTAACACTTATAGTTGACCCAGGGATGTATCTGTGGAATACTTCATTCATTGTTTTGTTTTCTTTTTCCTGGACCAGATTACAAGGATTCCAAGGAAAAGAACAAAATGGAAATCCTGTATATCCTAGTGCCAAGTGTTACTATTCCTCTGGCCATTGCTTTGCTCTTCTTCTTTATCTGCATCTGTCGCAACAATCAGAAGTCATCCTCCCCTCCCGTTCAAAGACAGCCGAAACACGTAAGAGGACAAAATGTGGAGATGTCAATGCTCAACGCCTATAAACCAAAGGTAATCCCTCACTTCTGCTTTGACATTTGCTGTCTGTAAAGGCTGGTACTTAAATGCTTTGATCAACTCAGTGCTGAAATATTAACCTGATTTCTATCTTGCAGTTTCTACCGGTGCCTTTAATTCTGATTTTGGTAAGGACTTTTCTCATCAGTTGTGTGCTAGACCAGTGCAAGAAATTCCTGTGTCCACGTATCTGGGTAAATAGGAGCTGGAGCATTTTTGCCATAAGGAAGGCAACCCATTACTGAAGCATGTCTTACTTTGCCTCATTTCAGTTGGAAAACAGTGCAGATAAAGATGTGATTCAGCATTTTCTCAGGAGAGTTTTTTCATGGGTCTACTGTAGTCATATGTCATCTTTCACTCAGCTGAAATCACTTCAGAAGGATCTATTCCTTGCTTTTTCAGGCTTACCCATTCTCTCAGTTAAAAAGAGAAATTACCCAAACAGAGCCTCAAAAATCTGCCTGCAGTTCTGGCCAGCACAGCTGATGCGTAGCGGATCTTGTTGCTGGTATTGTTTCACTTCACTGTAACCCCAAGTTCATGAAGCATTTTTTAAAATCATTTACGATTTAAGCATGATTAACCTTGAACTCCATGTTTATTGGCAGGGCAGCCAATTTGCCAGCCTGTGTGGATCACTCACTTCAGGGCTGTAACTGCCTTCTGCCACCTATGGGCAAAACAGTGCCCTGGAAAGAGCATTTCCCTTGTTTTTCACTCCCTACAAATTCTCTTCAGCAACTTGATGGAGATTGTTCTTTTGAAGTGTTTCAGATTGAAACACAATATCTACAAGTAATTGGGATAGAACTTGTGTAGGCTGTAGTATCTGAAACAGTCAGGAATGCCTTTGAGTCAGCTGTTATTTTTGTTAGAAAATGCCATAGGAAAATGATTGCAAGTTCTGATTTTATTGAGTTTCAGAAATGTGAACTCCGATCTTCAGATATTGCTCCTGTAGGTATTCTTTCAGCAGAGCTAATCACTTGGCATCAGGAAAGATTACCGTTCTATTTCAGGAGCTGCGTTCTCCATCTTTGAATAAGTTCTGGAGTAGTTTTCTTCTTAGGTTCAATAACGCAACTATGGGATGCAGCTGTTGCTTGCTCTTAAATGTCAAGTTTGTAGAATTAGGTTATGAAGAGTTAACTGTGGCAGTCTAGGGAAAATGACTTAAGTAGCTGTACCCAGGGAGTGCACTACAAGGAGCAGGGATGGATGGATGGAGCTGTGCTGTCCAGGCAGTAGTTGCTCTTTCAGGGCTGCTGCTCCATGTGTCTGTGGAGCCACAGTCTCAGTGTAGCAGGGACAGACACGGAAAGTTGTTACAGAGGAAAATTCCAGCTGACCACCAGCTAACAGGGAGTGGGAAAGTCTTTTTCAAGTCAGCAATGAAAGTAAACCCACTGTGCAGCTGTGCTGGAAAATACAGGGCTGCTTTTGCCCTTTGGTAATAAAGACTGAAGACAGCGATGTTCTTACGCAGCGTAATGCTAATACTGGGATTTAAATAGTGTTAGAGGTGCTGGGGTTGATGTCATGATGCCAGCAGGACTGGTGTGCGGGATGTCTGGTCAAAGTGCTCAGACGGAGTTTGGTCTGTTGTTACATTTTAACTCCTCAGTTCTCTACACACAGGCCCAGTGAATTTGTCTTGATTTTCCTTTGAAGTTCTTAATTTCATCTTTCATGTACAACTCAGAGTAGCTGGGTGTCAACATGTTGATAACTGCGCAAACCCCAATTAATTATGTAAATGTCAGAACTACATCTTGCATCCAACCTTTATGGAATGTTTTGTTAAATTTGGATTTGCTTCTTGGTCCCTGTTATAGTACATACCTGGGATACAATCCTGGCTAAACTGGAGATAATGGGAATATCAGCATCGTTTTAATGTCATGTTTTCCACCTTGACTGCTGAGGCACTGGTGCCCTATGCACAGGACATAGGAAAGTGACTTGCCCACAAATGTTTGCAAATAGAGACTGCACTGTTTTCTGTTTATGTTTAAATATGTATGCTGCAAATTTTTTTCCATCTTATTTATGCTAATTCTGTATTTTCCTGCTGGGAAGCCCAGCCCTGCATGTCGCAAGTGTTTTGATTGCCTTTCAAACAAAATTTTAAGAGAAAGGAAGTAGGATCCTATTTTAAAATACTTGTTGCAGTATTAATGTCAACTTTGGGTAAAAACACGCTTAGGCTTTAAGCTCCAACTGAGGTAGATGTGTGTTTGCTTGTACAAATAAAAATGTTAGTATTTCATCCAAAAGCCTGTTTCAGTTTTAAGGGACTTTAATTGCCTTCAAAAAATATAATAAACTAAACTCATCTTGTCATTCACCTAATGGAAGGAGCAGATAAAGAGATAGAGGCGGTGGGCTTCACTCTTACTGCTCTGCCTTTGTACTCGGTTTACTTTGGCATGCTGCCTCATATGTATTTTACACTTCTTTCCATTTTGTACACCGATGTATGACAAATACTTGTCAAACAAAAACTAAGCAGATTTATAACCGCTTAACTTGAAATGAGCCCTTCCTGCCAAAACTTTATGACTTCATTTTCTTTCATAGTTTTCCACTATGTTGGTTCAAACAGACGAACCCAGCCTCAGGTCAGACAGAGGTCATTTCACTTTCATTACTAAAATATAATTTACAATATGCCAGACCTAAACAAGTTTTAGCCTAAAGGATCTGTATAATATAAACCATCTGTTCCTCAACAATATAGCTAATTTCCTGCCATCACCGTACAGTCTACTGGCTGCCTGCTTAAATGGCTTATTATTATTATTATTACTATTATTATTATTAATGCAGCATTTGTCTAGAAGTCGTAAGTGGTCAATATGATTAGAATTCATTTATTCCAAACTGTCAGTTTTTAATGACTTTTTAAAATGTCAGTTTTTTTCCTGTATTGCCACTGTAAAACTGCCATTGTATTATTTCAGGAATGCAAATGCTAATGTTTACACTAATTCGCAAACATAGATCCCAAACTCATTAGCCTTGAATTACTACCTATCGTTATACTGGGGACCCTAAATGAGTGGACTTGGATTTAGGTGTTACAAGCACATGTGGAGGTTAATGTCTGCAAATAATACAAGTTCTTTATGGCCTAAGAGTCAATATACGCACCCAGAATAACAACAGTGTTCTAAAAAAGTTTGCCTTTCTTCCCTGACCACTATTTCATTTTTGTAGCCTTCTCTGTCCTGCATGTTTCAGGACTGAACATTCAGTCAAGTGTGAACAGAAATAGTCTCAACTGTTCATTGAAGAGTTGATAACAAAGTAAAGGAGGAATTGGCTACAAGAACATAGTTAAAAAAATGTTTTCTGCTAAAACATTAGGCCCAGACCCAGACAACTCTTCAGCATGTACTTAGGTAAAGTATGAGAATTGACTCGATTCCTTAGGTTAGTCGGATTCAATTTTAAGTACATAAATGCCCAAGTATATAGATGCCTTTGCTGAAATGCTGAGGGTTCCTGCATGTATTTAAATTTAATGCTACTTTTATCTGATCTTGTGTAGAGAGTAGAAAGTAATTCTGAATTCAGGTTTGAGCACGGTGCACAGAGCTGAGGCAACACTCAGGCCTGAGCTTTGCCACTGCTGGGATACTGGTGTGCCTCAGGCTGTGTCTGGCCTGCAACTGATGCCCTCACACCAGTGCCCACATCTCACAGGGCTGAGCAGGATTGTTGCCACATGGGTGTCCAGACCAGAAGTTCCTGTGTTGGTCTGCTTGACTTTCAGACACTCTGTGTAAAAAGATCTTTTACTTAAAAATATGTATTCAGTTCTGGTTTTCTGACATTTTTGTTGTCCTTTCTTTAACAGAGTAAGGCTAAAGAGTTGCCTCTGTCTGCTGTTCGTTTCATGGAAGAACTGGGTGAATGTGCTTTTGGCAAGATCTACAAGGGACATCTCTACCTTCCAGGCATGGATCATGCTCAGCTTGTGGCTATCAAGACACTGAAAGACTTTAACAACCCCCAGCAGTGGGCAGAGTTCCAGCAAGAAGCATCTCTTATGGCGGAGCTCCATCACCCTAATATTGTTTGCCTCCTAGGTGTTGTGACCCAGGAACAACCTGTCTGCATGCTTTTTGAGTACATGAACCAAGGAGACCTCCATGAGTTTCTCATCATGCGATCACCACATTCAGATGTTGGATGCAGCAGTGATGAAGATGGGACTGTAAAATCCAGCCTGGACCATGGGGATTTCCTGCATATTGCAGTCCAGATTGCAGCCGGGATGGAGTACTTATCAAGTCATTTTTTTGTCCATAAGGATCTCGCTGCTCGTAACATTTTAATTGGAGAACAACTTCATGTGAAAATTTCAGACCTTGGACTCTCAAGAGAAATCTACTCAGCAGATTATTACAGAGTTCAAAACAAGTCTCTCTTGCCAATTCGTTGGATGCCCCCAGAGGCAATTATGTATGGCAAGTTCTCTTCTGATTCAGATATTTGGTCGTTTGGAGTAGTTTTATGGGAAATATTCAGTTTTGGACTTCAACCATACTATGGATTTAGTAATCAAGAAGTCATAGAGATGATCAGGAAAAGACAACTGCTGCCATGCTCTGAAGACTGTCCTCCCAGAATGTATAGCCTGATGACAGAGTGCTGGCATGATCTGCCATCCCGGAGGCCACGATTTAAAGAAATCCATGCCAGGCTGCGCTCGTGGGAGGGTCTTTCAAGTCACACTAGTTCTACTACCCCCTCTGGTGGGAATGCCACCACCCAAACGACTTCCCTCAGCGCAAGTCCCGTTAGTAATCTCAGTAATCCGCGGTACCCTAACTACATGTTTCCAGCACAAGGTATACCACAAGGCCAAATTGCTGGGTTCATCGGACCCCCAATACCCCAAAACCAGCGATATATCCCGATCAATGGGTACCCGATTCCACCAGGATATGCTGCTTTCCCAGCTGCCCACTATCAACCGCAAGGTCCACCCAGGGTAATCCAGCACTGTCCTCCACCAAAGAGTCGTTCTCCAAGCAGTGCCAGTGGATCGACTAGCACAGGTCACGTCACTAGTTTGCCATCTTCAGGATCCAACCAGGAAGCAAATATTCCTTTGCTATCTCATATGTCAATTCCTAGTCATCCAGGGGGAATCGGAATAACAGTGTTTGGAAACAAAACACAAAAACCATACAAAATTGACTCAAAGCAGCCTTCCCTATTAGGAGACTCCAGCATCCATGGACCTAATGATTCTATGATTTCAGCTGAATTGTAAATAAGCAAGGCCTATGTAAATATAACTATTTACAATACAAACTAGAAAGTCGTAGAAAAGATTTATATTCAAATATTTTATTAAAGATTCTTCTGGTTGTTTAACAGACATTGCAGCAAGTATCTTCTGTGAAGTTTAACCGCTTAACAGGATGGGCAGACTCAACCAGACAAAGGTCATTGTGGTATGAATACTCAGCTTTGTGAATGGACGCGTTATTTCTTTAAGTGCCACCAACAATTCAAATAAGGAGAAAGGAGATTTTTTTTTTTAATAAAACATTTTATCCTTCTTTTTTTCACAGCTTTTTAAACCCCTGAAGTGATTTAAATCACAGAAACCTTTTTATACTGAAAACGTATTTTAATATTTGTCTCTTTTTTTAGGGGATGCAAATATTCAGAGATCTACTGGGTGTGCAATTACAGTTCCAATAGCTAGTTAAAATATTTGTAAATTTTGCAGTCAAGGATTATGTTTCAAATATGTGATCTGAGAGCTGGATGAATTACTTCAGGTAGGATTTTGATCTCTCATTAAGCTGGGAGTCTGAGTTCAGATTCAGACCAAAAAAAGTCATTTATATGACAGCACATAGCTTGAGTTATCAACTTGCAGTCTACAAAAATCATCTGCTATTGGCTGCTAAAGATGGCTGGAGTTCTAAGCAATTGCCTTAAAGGAAATGAAATTAAAGTGTTTTAATTTCAGAACCTGAGTCAGCGTATTCAAAGATAACATTTCATGATCTTTATAGGTAGTTAAAGCGGAAATTTTATTTCCTTTTGTTGCTATGCAACTGTTTAATGGAAAGGCTCCAAACCATGATTTTATATATGACAATCAGTTTTCCCAGGAATATTTATTGTTTCAGATCAATGTGTAACTTCAGAGACTATGGCTCCAGTAACCCTAAAAAAAGGGAAACACATTCCATCAGGCAGCAAATCCATTGGTAGCAATTTTGTCTATCAGTTTTAATAATGTGAATTAGTGTTAACTTTCAACTTAGAAATACGACATTTGTATAATTACTAAAAAATCATTCAGGTATAAGCAATCTAGATTATTCATTTGAAACCACTTTAATGAGTTACAAAAGTGCTGTGTACACTACAGTTTTTCACAGACTTTTTTGTACTGGATAGCATTTTTATTGTACACAGAACAAAGCCATTCTTTTGCTCAGTTGACAATGTTGTATAATATGACTATTTTTATCTTTTTGCACAGAAGTGTGAAAATATTTTGTACAGCAGAAGTGAAAATACATCTCTGCATTTTATGTCTTGGTCTGTTTCTTTTTATTTTTAACCTGATGTAGATGTTCTTGAAATATATTATGGTGATACTCAGCCACTACCTTATACAAATATTTTTCTTTGTTTTCACTGCATGCGTTTAATCACTGTATTACTTGATGATTGATTTATTAATTATGGGCATTTCAATTAGGCAAGCATGAAAATGTAATAACAAAGGCTATTTTATAATTAAGAATGTGCATTTTTGTATTTCACATGCCAGAGATTATATTAAACACTGATTATTTTATGCTGCTGTTTATTAAAACATTGTTTTAATGTAAACACATCAGTATTTCCTCCATCTTGATATAAGGTACTTAAAAAGTTTCACATTTAACAGAGAGCTAAAATCTGTTTGCTCAGCTCAGGTCAGCGGTCTGCTGAAATGCTCACTCGAATGAGACGTGAGAGTGTTGCAAATAATATTTGCAGACAGATTACTTAGGGGTAACATACAGAGGCTTAAATGAATACTTGACCAAGTGTTTGCAGAGCACACAAAAGAAGTGGGACGGCGTCACTCTCCTGTGAGAATGATGCAGTCTTTGCTGTGATCTCATCAGTGCAGTTTAGCTCCATACCAAGGGCTAGCACCACCCTTTCAGCCCCTCGCCTAAGTTTTATCTCCTGCATCGTATGAGCTTTCATGGTATGTTGTATCACTGCACGCCTGGAGCTGTCAGGCTTCCTCTCCATTGTACATTAGTGAAACTGTACTTGCAGATTAAGAGCAATCACTAATTATAGGGAGGACTTTTGTGACTCCTGAGATCATTTATGAATCTGAGATGTCAGCTTCCATGTGGATTAAACTTTGGTCTGGATCAGTGATGAAGATACATTGTTAGGTAAAATATAGTTTTGACTGAAGATAATAATAATATTGTATTGACTTCTGTATCTGTGTCAGGTCATCAGACTCTGAAATGCTAACAAATTACTTTTGAGCAGAGGTGTTTTACAGAAATGGATGAGATGTTTTTTTCTGAGCTATAGCTATTAACATAACCAGAGGCTGGGGAATTGCTCTTTCTCACTCACATACGCACACAGCTTTGCTGTGCTGGCTCAGCACCTTGTTCAACAGAGAGTAACTATATTGTTTTTCTTGATCCATTTTTTCTGTCATCTTCTGAATAATTTTTTCGAGTGGTCCATCAGTGCAAATAATTCTTTTGCATCTTAAGCATGAAATGCATTGAGAATGGTGAAGCCCTTCTTTTCACACATTTTTCCTTTATCCTGTACCATTAAGGGCTTGAAATTTCAACAGTGCCAGTTTGAAGATGGTCTGCCACTTCAGAAGTATCTTGTTTCAGAAGCAGAAGAAACTATATGCAAATATATCTGTGGTCCTTAGGCTATGCTGTTATGGCAAAATCTTCAGTAGAGAACATGCTGGAAATTAAGTCAATGGGGAAATAAGAATCTTTGCACCATAGATGACATGAAGAAATTTATGCAAAAATATGGCTGAAAAAGATATTGAGATATCATAATCAGAGATATCAAAGTATTTGCTCATCACTGTTAAGCAATAGCCTTCACTGAGTGAATGTGTGAAGAAAGTGGAAGTATCTTCAAGTGGCTTTCTTTTCGTCTACACAGCTCTGGAACCAGCTCAGGAGGCATCTGGGCAGGTGGTCTCTGCCCATTCAGGTGGCAAATGATCTGTGTCACATCAGGTCACATCTGAACGTATTAGGCATAATGCCATAATTACATTCCATTCTGTAAAAAAAGGCTTGAGCTACACTGGAGTCAAACCACCCTCCCATCAGTTCCATACAAGTGCATCCTGTGGGGCTGCCGTCTTATGCAGGTAAGCTTAGCTGTGAATTTGCATCCTGAGCTTTAATCACCCTGATAGGAAAGCAGTAACCTAATACTTACTGGAGCAGCAATGGGAGTCATAAAATAGTTCCTCACACAGTTTGTGGTTTTTACATTAAGAAGCTACAGTGCAAGCCCACTCACAACCCAGATTAGTTTTTTTCCCTTTATTTCAAAGTAAGCTGTGTCCTTAAATGTAAAATATTTTTAGACTCACGGATGTAAACCAGCATGGAACAATACACCTGAAAACTCTTGCAAAAACCAATTCCTGCCTTTCTCTCTCTCTCTCGGTTAAATTTGTGAACTGTGAGGCTGAAATCACAGTCTTGGCTCACAGCTGATGCATAGCGAAAAAATGCTAACGTAGGGAGGTAGGAATTCATCAGGGAGAAACTGGAGAGAAAAAAATTATTCTAAAAACTAGTTGTATAATGTGGAAAACGAATGTTGCCAGAAATTAAGAAATTGGTCCTCAGCTGGGAATCCAGACCCAGGTGAAAGGTGTTTTCATGGCAAACATTGGTGGGGAGAATTTTCCAGATTCCTAATGCTGCATGCTAGAATCATCTCTCTTTCTTCAAAGTGATGGGACAGCCAAGACTGTTGGAAATACAATAACAGATTGAGAAGCTCTAGAGGTTTGGAAAGAGAACTGAATAAACACTGTTTGTTAGCCCTTCAATCTGGAGAATCTCATTCTCTCCAGGTAAGCCTGTATTTCTGTAAAAGAGAGTAAATATTTACTCATTTAAAGACCAAACTGCAGAGACTGAAAAGGAGATTTGTATCCCTTGGTCCCACATGGAATGATTACTGTGGGTTTCTGCATTCTCTGGATTGAAAGCAGAAAGTAAAGCAGAGAACTGTTTGTGCAGAATTTGGGCTGAGAGACTCAGAAATTCCACTGTACCTTTATCCAGAGCATGAGAAACTGTCAAAAAGGAATCTGTTATTTGCTTTGCATGAATAAGGATGCAGGCTTGGAAATGCTCTATTGCATTTGCTTGTTGTTCCAATACTGTTCTGTAATGTACCAGGAGAGCTTTAAAATGTCCACCTAACTCAAAACACTCCTGACGGTAGGGCAGGTGATAGAAGAATTATCTCAAGTACAAACACATGCTGTTCCCTACAGACCCAATCCTGTGGAATGAGCACCTTCAACATCTATTGGCTCTAGTTCCTGTGTTTATCCAAAGGTATTTGGCTCATTGGCAGGATTTGCTCTTTTCATGATGTCAGAGCCTTGTCTTTGCCTCCTCACAAAATGGAGCTGTTTGACCAAAGGATACCTGCTTTTTTCTGTTTCATACCATTAGGCATAGCTTGGTCAAAGCAGGCCAAGTGCAGCTCAGACTAGAAGAGAGGAGATACGCAGCCACAACTGCTTTCAGGAGGCAGTGAGCAGTGCTGGTGGAAAAATGGTGATGGGCTAAGCCACCCTCCAGCCCCCTCTACCCTGTGTCACACTAGGTGTTGGGTACACCAAAGCTCTGAGGTATCTATGACTTTATCGTCACCCTCCCCATGCAAGTATAAGATACCAATAACTGGTTATAAATTACGTATATTAATTAGAAATTTGTGAACTTGATGTAGCTGCAGATAGGGAGAGAGAGTAATCTCTCTCCTCTTACCAAAGACAGTCATCTCGCAGGAAGCCCAGCTCTGCAAAAAAATAAATTCTTCTCATTGTTCCTTATGGCTGAGTATTAATGAAGTTGATGAAACTTTGAACCTTTAATCTGTACCTATGACAAACTGGGTTTTGCAGCACAAGTTCACAATGGGTTCTGATGCATTCTCAGAGCATGTTACAAGGCAGGTTCCTGAGGCAGCAGGGAGATAAATGTTAACACATTTGTTTAAAAGAACAACTTTGTTTAAAACCTGTTCCAAAGTACTGCAACAGCCAAAAAACGGGTCAGGGTTTTTTTATTTGCCAGAAAAAAATTGCAGCATCTTTACTGTATGTTATGATATCTTAACCTGTATTTCTTTAGAATATGAATTCATCATTCTGTGGTCAGGGAATGGAATGAGCAGCCATGCTAAGCTGAATTTCACCAGCTCTGGTTCTGCTGGAGAACCTCAGTGGAAAAACAAGGCAGCTAGGCTTCTGCTTGGGTGAAGTGATGGGGAGCAAATGTCTTTCAGAGAGGAAGCAGTAGCTGTGTTTTGAAGGAGCACCTCCTCTGAGTCCATAAAACCTGTGGACTGATTCGTAAACTCCCCTCCCCAGCTATCACAATGTATTCATGGTACGTAACCTTGCACCTTTGTCCGAGATATTTCTTTTGCTTAAGGCAGAGCCAGCACATTTATCTCAGTGAAAAGACAGCCAAATGATTCTCTGACTTGCAGAGTATGGCTAAGCCAAGGAGATCTGAGGGTGCTGGGACCATCTTAAAGCGTGTAGTCACCAAAACCACATCCTTTGAGCTCTATGAAAGCGTGCTTTCTTTTGGCTGCGTCTTCAGTAGCAATGTTTTTTTTGTGGCCTCAAGTCTGCTCTCTCCGTGGGCCCAAAAGCCTCTCAATGATGCAATGTCCATGGAATCTGAGAAGCAATTTTTATCTTGCTGTGGGTTGTCTTTTATAGGAAGAGAGAATATTGCCCCCAAGTCAGTCACTCTCTATCCCATCATATTTCTTCCTGTTTGATCTCTCAAAGATTAAAGTTCAGTATATTTCAGGACAGTAATATTGCTGAGGTAATATAAAATTATTAAAAGCAGAGAGAGAGGACAATATTGTGACTACACATCAAAAGCTCTTTAAGACAAAGGAGGGAAAGTTTACTTGAAACTGGAATTATTAGAAGCATCTGTGGTGTCCTTTATTTTCCATTTAACACTGCAACACATTTTGCAATGGTGTCTGTTACAAACTGGCAACCTGGTAATGCCTTAATTTTATGATTTTACCCAAACCTCCATGGTTTATCTGAGGAGCATCTATTCGATTCATGAGAAGCATGAGTTTTTAAACCATGACTACTGCTTGGAGTACGATGTGCGTGTTTGTTTATATATGTGGGTACGTGTAACTATACACGCTCAAATGCTTTCAGTAGGTATTTCCATAGTTTACAAAAAATCCAATAATGTTTTGACACAGTAACTAACAGGAACTACTGTACCATTTATTTCCAGTCGCTCTCATAGTAAACACAAACGAGCTTATTTGGGTTGATGCAGACGTGCTGCCTTTGTTTATGGTGGGGTCTGCAGCTGATGGGTGGCTACAGAAGAGGCAGTGCCAGGTTGCTTGGATTCGGATGCTCACTCTCAATGCGGCTGCACGATGATTTAGCCATGAGCCAGATGAGAAGCCAGGTGGCCAGAGCCACAGGGAGAATGAGCAAGACACCTCACCCTTGGAAAAGATACCCTTTTAATATGAGCCCACCTGCCTTCACACATCTTCCTACGTTTTGAAGCCAAAAGATGCAGAAAAGGACAAGTGACTTCCTAATACCAGACATCACATTTAGTCCTTCTTCCACCAAGCCTAAAGTGCTGCTTGAGGCAGAATATCTCATTTAGAGCAAGGCTGTACAGAGATGGTTAGTGGATCCCACGCATCCCAAGGGATGCTTTATTCAGCTCTCTGACGAGGTGTGAGTAACCTTGCACCAAGCACTAATGGCCTTTGTGCATCTTCTTCCTCTCTACACAGAATGGAGAGGCCAAACTGTACTTCCTGAGGGTACAGGCATGCATGGGGATTGGCACTGTGGAACTGCAGAGGTGGACAACCCCGGGGCTCACCTTGTGCCTCAGGGGTGGAGAGGGGTGGATGGAGAGATGAGGGCTAAGGTAGGAACCAGGAAAGCACAGAGGCAGTGAGGGAGGTGGAATGATGGGGGAAATGGGTGGAGAATGCAGGGGATTGAAAGCCATAGCATGGTGGATGTGAGAGGGATGGGAGCTGAAGGTTGGGGAATCTCTCCACCCAGGGAGGAGAGCTAGGACTCCACATTCCGGAGAGAGGGACCCCATTGGGCCTGGTCACAGGGCACGTGACCCTTCTCAGCAGTGTCCCAGGGACGCTCAGGTTAGCTGAGGGATGCTGCCCTGCAAGCAGCCTGCTGCAGAAGCATCAACTCATTTGCCCAACACAGCTCTTATACAAGACTTCTCTTCCACAGTGCCAGCCCCCAAGCCCTTTCCCAAGCTCCATCACCAGATTCTGAGAGGTTGGTGCAGTCCTTCCCAGCCACAGTCTGAGTTTTCCCTCATTCTGGTTAAATTCACCTTTCCATATCCACCTTTCAAGCAAATTAAACAAAAACATGGTCTGCGAAGGCTGCAGCTTGTTTTCTTTAAAGACTGCTGGCTCTCTTTTTGCATTAGTATTACCCAAAAGCATTGTGCTGAGCCAATGTTGTTCAAACAGACTTCACGGCATGCGGTTCCTCTCCAGTAGGCCTGGCTTATTCCCAGGTTTCATTGTGACTGAAGGAAAGGTGACTGCCATTTGAAGGCATCTGCACCGCGGCTTATCACTGGTCCTGGTTAGTCTCACCTTGCTTGCACGCAGCTATGAGCTGGGAATTTGGCTTGGCTCAGGAGCCACCCTAGGTACCATATTTGTTGTTCTGTTGCTGTTACAATTCATAGTGTATTTTTATATCTCTGAAGCACCGAACAACTTGAATGTTTTAGAGATTTTTATTTCTTTTTTTAAAAAAGGCAAATTAGTTCTTACCATCAGCCCAGAGGCTTTGGTTAAAGCCCTACTATGTAGCCCACGCTGAATTCTAGGTTCCTGCTGGTATGACCAAAAGTTTGCATGTCAGTTTTCTATTCCACTTCATCCACTCCTGCCATATGGTGGCTTATCTGACTCTGCACATTTTCATTCTAAACATGCTGTGTCCAGAATAGAAACCTTCCTTTGCTAACAGAATCTACCAGGACTGCCAGGGTCTGGGCACTGGCTCATGATGGTTTGCTATGATTCCTCCCCCATCACGTCATGACTCATTCGGACTTCTGTGGAAGCAGTGTCAGAGGGCAACTGCTGGGTTGTGTGGATGTGACTCCTGTTCACTGCGAATAAGCTTCTCCGTACATTTGGGCAGCTACTTTGCTGGATGGCCACGGTTGCCTTAAAAAAAACCCCATCTTTGCCGGTGCAGTAACAATACTGCTAGACCATGAGAAGATGGAAAATGAACTATTAGGTTTTTAACAGAACTCCATACAGTGATGCTTTGTCTTCTGGACAAAGAGGGGGAAACAGAAATGTAAGGTTCCCAGTAAGAATCCAGCACCAGCTGTGGACACTCATATTCATGGAGATCTGTACAGAGTTCACTAGTAAGCAGGAGCAATGCGAATGCTCTTCCTCCTCTGGAAGGTCATTGCCTCTTCTCCCTTAGCAGTCTGAGAGCTGCTTGCAGACCCTGATAATTCCAGTAACTCCTGTTAAAAGCTCAGGCTGTGCAGAGGGCTGCAGATCCCAGTGGGAACAGCAAAAACCCTGTGACCGAGCTGCCATGCTGAGGGTGGGTTGGATGCCGAGTATGTAAAACTGCCATTAGTCCTAGCCGTAAAGGGGTGTGCGTGTCTTGTGTGCTAGCATTTCAGAGAGGTCAAATCCAGGCAAACTAACTTAGAAGCATTGGAGAATAAACAAACGGACACTGTATTACGTTATAGCAGGAAACAGTGCCAGAAAGATAATAATTATTCCAAAGTAGATTTATATAAGTTGTATCCTGAAATAGGGATTTCCTTTTCACAGAGATAGTTGGCATCAAATGGATTAGACACTGGATAAAAAAGTTAAAATTACTTTTGTATGTGGGTACAAGTCAATTTGTGCTGAAAAAATCTCCCCTCGTAAGGAAGTTAGCCTTCCTAAGTAGCCAAGACATGAAGATTGCTCAAGAAGCCATAAATCTTGTGTTTCCTCATTTCTGAGTGCTCATCATTGCAGCATAAATAATGCTGCTTTCAGGAACTGCTTTGTAGGCAATTTCTTTGCAATATAATCTATGTATTTATTTTTATCTAGTAGTTACTCTCAGTCCTGCAAATATGCAGACCACTTAACAGAGCAGGATCAAGACTTAACACTATGATTGGTTTGTATCTTACAAAAGCTGCCGCTGTGCATGGTGCAATAGCTGTCTACGGTATAAATGCTGGATTGTTCCACTCCGGTGCAGAAAGAAGGGTTGTGCGTTCTTTCTCCCATATTCTGTTATTGCCGCAGGTGGCAGGGATATGGGGAGATACTGGTTTGCATATTGTTGCTTTTCATCTTTCTGACTGTAATGCAGTTGAGTTTATTAAGTGCTGGCTTCTCCGTGAGAGTTTGTGCAGCTCCTCAAAATGATGCTGTTCCAAGTGACTTGCGGAGGGTGGCAAGAACCCAGCTGACAGTAGTATCCACCTCCTGGCTTGTTCCTGTACTGATTCAGAACATCCAGGCAGTTGTTAACACGAGGTGGATGCTGTCAACATAACAGCTCTTTTCCATGGAGGAGGACAGGCCTACAAAATTGCTATGGCAATCACCATATAGACACACTGTTAATGAGAACCTCAGGGAAGAGTGTGTAAATTCCTGAAAAATCAGAAAAAACAGAGGACAAGGGGAAAGATAACAGTCATGGGCCACCTGGGTAGTGTTGCCATATCTCTCGACAGGATAAGAAGCCAGGGCACCTTCCAGGTAGGATTTGCTGCAAACCCCTGTTCATTTTATCAACGTGTTTGTCACCAGATTTTTCAGGGCTGAAATGAAACAGGCTGATAAGAACTGTTGTGCTGTTGTTCTAGCCTGGCCATTAGATGTCCAGAAGTCTTGGAGAAATGCTGATATTTCAATAGTTTTTGCCAGGAGAGATATTTTTTTTCTGGGTAGAAAAATGGGAACTTATCTGGGAAACCACGTAAATAGTTCCATAGGCAGGTAGATACGTTTTTGAGTCATTTAAAAATACAAGATATACAGGGCAAACAGTAATGATCACTAGTTCCTTTAGTGCCTAGCAACAAAGCTATCCTATCTGAAAAGCTGTGCAGTATTTGAATGTTTTCCCCTTGTGCAGTGGTTCGGTACTCCATGCATAGGCTTCCTTGACAGCCCTGAGAAGTGGAAAGCTAAGTTAACTATAAATAATATTTTACTTGTTATCCAGAAAAGGAAAAAGATGGAGGTTTAAGTCTCTTCTCTGTGAGAAAAACTATTAAAATATGCTTTGTGTAGTGGTTGTGAATTTTAAAGTACAAATTCCCAGATGACTCCTGAGCTTGGGTAAACAGGATCTGTTGGCCAGTTGTCTCTGCAAACAGGAATAATTTATTTTCACTTCTGCATTTCTTCACCAGTGGTTCTTTTGGCAGCTCCTTAACTCTGATGAAAACAGACGATGATATGAATTACTACAATTGCAGTTGCTACCAGTGCTAATTTTTAGATAGTCCAGGCTATCTGCTTTTTTTTGATCTTTAGGATTTACACTCTTTTATCTTGTCTAAGTCAATTGCTCAAGAGGCTCATACCCAGTCAGCTCTCTGCACTTCAGGAAAACGCTTTAAAGAAGCTGATAATTTTACTTTTAAGTTTTCTGGGCTATTATATTCTCAACCTTGATCAAGAGTGTTGGGATGAGTCTTAAGATCACTGGTAACTTAAAGCATTGTTTCATTTTGCCACATGGGCCTCTATGTTTCAGAGTTATTGCCCCTCTCCCCCACCTTGTTTTTTGTTTGTTTATTTAAAGACAAATTAATCCAGATGCTTTTGTGGAGCACTCTGCCTTTCTGTTCTCATTGCCAGCCTCACTGCCTGCCACCACTTTAAATGATACTGCACTCTCCTCTCATAACTGAATGTCCCCCAGCTGTATGCATGATTTCTCCAGGCAACTTCACATTGATTATGAGTAGAACAAATGGCAAAGTGAGTCATGTATCATTTACAGCTGTCTGCTGGGATTTATAAAAAAAAAAGAAGGGAAAAATTGAAAGGAGCAAGAAGACAGAGTATTTTTTTTTTTTCCAAATACCTAAATTAAATGGCTACTGTGACTTCTGGTCACAAAGCAACCCGTTTGACAGAATAGAGTTGTGTAACTTTACTAATTAAGTAAGAAATCAGAGTTTTGGTAGCCTATGCTTTAGACTCATGTGTGTTCACATTTCTTTAGGTGATGCTTTCAAATTCAGTAATAGAAACAAAATCAATACAGACACAGCAGAAGTGATGAAAAACAATATATCTTTAAAGGTGAATGGGTTTGCTCTGTTAGAAAGAGCCTGCACCCAGAAGGCAACACTGTCCCTCTTTGTTATTCTTAATAAATAAATGTTAAGAATATTTAAAAGTCTTTAAACAGTTCTGAAACCTGCTTAACAAGTAAATTTGAATGATGATTTAATTTTAATTAACGAAAAGGAGAGTTTTGAAAGTAAACGTGTAGTGGTGGACGAGACCCAGTGCAATCCATGTGTTCTGGTGAACACAGCCAACACAAAGCAGTGGAAGTGAAGAATATTTTTTCTCTAACACCCTAGCTGGTTTCTCCATCCTCCAGTCTAAGCACAGCACAGCACTCAATACATACCAGCTTTACTCAAGGAAACGAATAGGAAACAAAACTCTGTCCATTCAAACCATCCATCAAAAATATTCAGAAACTTTCATTCAAGTCTTTCTCCTCCTCTGCTCAGATATTTTTAGAATGGAGCAAAAACATTTTCCCCCCAAAGGAACATCCCTAAAAGTCCTCCACCTCCAGAGAAGCCCATTTCTGCATTCCTTCCTGGCTGGCCCTTAAATGAGCCCTTTAGTCAGGAATTCTCTTCCTTAGTGATTCCCAGCAGTGACATGCTGTTTTTCTACACAGAAAGACAAGCTCTTTTCCAGGCTTTTTAAAGGATGCATGTGCCATACTTGCAGCAGAGGGGCTGATTAAACCCAAGTGCTTCTGTTTGACAGAACGGCAGCATGGGTTGTCTGGGGAGTGAGACTTGTGGCAGAACTTCTCTTACTTTGCTTAGTAAGTGCCCACAAGGAGAGGAAGGGTGCAGGTATGGATCCTGCAAATTTTCTTTTACTCAACAAATCGCGTGCTTTGGCCCATTACAGTGACAGAAAGCGTCAAGAGTCTGCTGATTACATTGAAATTCCCATTAGCCTGACAGCAAGAAAACTATGCTTTCAGAAAGCCATCAGGGTAATGGGTGAGCTGCCTCTTCATGTTCCCTCATTTCCCTTAGTCTTCCATTACGCTGCTGGGGGGAGACACACGACACGCAAACAGAATCCAGCCCAATCTCTCTGTAAATGTGTGCACAGCCAGTTCCGGCACACATGACTACTAGAGACAAGGAAGGAAGGTAAGTTCCTACTCTGTTACAAGGTCAGCACAGCTTCAGTTTATGCCAGGCAGGTACAGAAGAGAAATGTTTTAAAATACTCTGTTTTCCATTGCAGAACTTTCTTACATCAGGAAAGACTGTTTATCGTCTCTGAAGTTTTACCAGCCAGCTGAAGGGTCTTCTCTCAGTTTTGACAGGTAACAAACTGCAACGAATATTCTGCTTTCACTGCCACTGTTTCAGAAGAAGCAGTGTTAGGTCCAGGATGTTTGGGTCTGTATACTAAAGAGAGCAATTATTTTCTTTTTCCTGTTAGTGAATATTCTCAATTATTTAATTTCCTATGGAGACATTTGGCAAGCAGTTTCCTTCCAAGCTACTGCCAGCAACTCTTGTTCCTAAATGAAACAAGTTCTTGGCCTACAGGAGCACAGCCAGGAAATTTGTCATTGTTGGGCCAAATTATATTTTTATTTTACCTAATCAATGACAGTTATTTCAGGCAATGCATATTTTAAGATCATTTATGATATTAATAACTAGCATAGAGAAAACAGTGAATTCACTCTAAGAAAAGAAAACAAATCTGATCATTTTTATGATGTATTTCTTTTTGTACTGCTTGGGTTGTACATGGCATCACTGTTGAAATATTCCTGAAGCAAGCTTTCAAACTAGCAGATGGAGCCAGATTCTTTTTTTCAGCTCAGTTGCCTCTGCTTCTCTCCAGAATTTGGCGGTGCTTGGCCTGCTGATAGTTTTCTTAAGGACAAGAAGTTCTCCGCCCCAGTAATACTATTGCAGTGGATTCCGAACTCATTCTATTTCCAGACTCTAGCAATGTGGATGTGTCTGGGACATTAAGGATGAAAGCTTGGGCCTAATGAAGTTAAATTCTAATTAGTGCTTGTGGAAATAGGATTTCATTGTAGAATTTTTGCTCAGGTTGATCAGATTGATTGCAAACCCCAAACAAATACCTCCAGTTTGTCTTCAAAGCTGATCTAGTTGCGCCTTTGATGCTCAAGTTCCGTTGGTTTCATCACAAATTCCAAGTGTGGAATGGAAGGAAATTGAGATCTGTAATGAAATTGTTTCCTTTTATGGACACAGCTTTAAATATTGCTAAAAGCAAAGGCCTCTGGCAAGCAGCTTTTGACATTTTACAGGGCTGCAGTGGCAAGGGGGGTTGGAAGGATATCAAAGAGACAAAAAAATGTTGATCGCTGAGCTCAAGAGTCCATGTATTTTCCATAACTAGTGTCTTCCTCTCACTTTCCTTGTTACTTCCTGAAAGACAATAGGTAGTAGTGGGATCACAGAAGATTCCATAATCCAGATAGTGAGTGATTCAATGTTTTATTATGTATAAAATTGCATTGGTCCAATATGTTTTGTTTACAATTTAATCTGCCCCCCCAATCAATTATTTTTATAGAAGCAGGAGTAATAAGAATGAGATAATGCAGAGCTTTAGGAGGGCGCCAAGTCAGACAATGCTGGCTAGCTGAGAGTAGACAAGTCTCTCGTGCAAGTTTGCCAGGTTTCCGGTGGGGGCCAGCAGAGGGGATGCAATTTTTAATTTTCCTCCTTCCCATAAAAACATCTTACTAAAGAAAAGTTCAGTATTCTGAGTTGTTTCAGGAGTGGGCTCAGATGGGATTTAGGGAAGTGATCAGTGCTGCCTTCCAGCGCTCCTGATAGCTATTAGTTTTATGGTGATGGGGCCACAGAGCCACAGTCTTCAAACAGACCCACTGATGGTAGGAGTCCTCTGAGCAGCGTAGGAGGAAAAGTGCTTCCTGTCCTCTTACCGGCACAGTGGGCCTCAGGAACATCTTTCTTGCCTTACTCTAGGGTAGACACACACGTAAAAATCGCATCTCACAAAGTCAATGGTAAAACTCTGGCATAAAACCACACAGGGCTGGGGCAGTGGCAAGGAGGATTGTTGCAGAAGCCATGAGATGGGATCCAACGTGACTTCTGTCAGAAATGGGAGGGCTGATTACCCTTCCCATTCCCAGACATGCGGCCCTGCTCTGTGCCCACACCAACTCGCACCCTCCCACAAACCATGTCAGCTTGCTGAACAGGCCATCCCCAACCCTGGAGAAGGAAGCAGCTCATACCCCGATTTGTGGATAGAATTGGGTGGCAGAAATATCCCACAGATGCCAGAACCGGTACTGAGGGGAATGGCAGCATGCTGCAGGAGACCTTCTGATTAAAGATGACGGTCTATGGGAGTTTAAACCTTTCTAAAGTGGCCGTGGTCCTGCCCCCTCCCTCACCCCAGCATTGGTGCCTGCCTGACCCTATGATGTCCCAGCCCAGGAAGCCAAACTAGGAGAAAATGATCCTTCTTTGTTTTATTTTATTTTACTGGTTTTCTGATGACTTCCCTCTGTGTTCACAGCAGGATCAGATGAACCCTGGGGAGGGATAGGAATGTGCGGACAAAAGGACAGGAGACAGTGGGGTCATGGTATTACCAGCTTAGGCTCTTTTAAGCTGACATGAGACTGAGAATTGCCTTACCTTGCTTAGGCTGCAGTTGCTCTCACTTGGTTTAGTAAAAGATAGTGTAGGTATAGAACATATCTGAGACAGGAACAAGGCCTACAGAGTGTATAGCCTGTGCAGTGATGTAATGGACTATAAAAGAATCACAGTTAAATAAGCACTTTTTTTCATTTATGTCCAATGTTTCTGTAGTAACTTTGAAACTAAGGCAGAAAACTCATGCAAAAATACCAAATGGATTTTACAAAACTCTGCCTAATGGCAAAATATTTCTTCCATTGACTTTAGATTTGCTTTATAAATGATTTAAAACATATTTTCTTTTCCTTGGAGCAGAAGGAAAGGACAGAATATTAAAATAATATTTGCTTTTGCTTTTTCTTTTAACAGAGTAATGAACAGACATAACAATTTCTTGTGCAAGTCATTCCTCTTGGGCTTGTTGGAGCTTTGTGCACCTATTTCTGTCTGTCATTTGTCTGCCACTAATACTGTAAGGGTTTTAAATCCACTTAATTGATTTTGTTCTTTTGTGAAAGTGATACATGAGAGCTTGCCTTAACTAACAAATTCTGTAATTGCCAAACTCCTCCCTTGTTCTGTATTTATGTTTTCTGAGGGATTAGAAGCATTTCATTTGAAGATTACCATGGGACATGGTCTAGAATACCTACCTCAAAAGGAAGATTTGTGTAAGATGACATGTCTGGTTTAGCAAAGTTGAAGGTAATGGACTTAATATTGTCCTCACGCCAGATTTATCCTAGTGTAAGTAGGATAGTGCCTGTAGTTGGGCTGTTTTTGCCAGATGTCCAAAACTTGCAGGCAAGAAGATGTGTTGGTGTGAATTCATGTACCTTGGGACAGCCATGTCTGTTTATCCTTATTGGAGATTTAGTCTTCAGTACCCAATTTGGAATCAGGCAATGTGTCAGCATAGTACAAACTCAGCACAAGGGGTGATCCTTAGCTTAAAGGCCTTCCAGTCAGAGAATGACCTTGTTGGCTGCAGACAGTCTTGGAAGTTTGAATTTGAATTGAGCACATCATATTGAGAAGTTGTTAATTACAAGTATTAAAGCATCGAGGGGTGATAATAGAAGTGTGTATGTATGTCTGCTGTGGTCTTCGTGAAGACCAACACTCTACTGCTGGATTTTGCTATACCTAAATTACTAACAAAACTGAGTAATTCCTTTATATGTGCTCATTAATAATCATGTTTGCAGCATGAGGGTTTTATTATTATTTGTTGTAGTGTATGGAAAACAAATACCAGGCAGTTCCCATTTTCTGTTTTCCTCCTGCCAATCAACTCAGTGCTACTTCTGGACTACATCATGAAGACAAAGCCAACCAGTTCGCGGTTATTCAGGAGACTGGAGGTGATTATGGGTGAGGAAGACAAGCAGCACGATTGAAGCAAAACACCTAAGTAGTCCTGCTGCTGTTAGTTCCAGGTAGCTCCTAATAAAGCCACCTCAGGAAGTCCCCAGTGTGTTTGGTTCCAGAAAAACTTCTGACAGATCCAGCTGGGGTCCAGAAGCAATATATCTAAGTACAATTACAGCAAAGGCCAAAGGGAGCAGATTATTCATCCCGCTCCTTTGCCTGCCTGCACTCTGCCTTTGAAGAAGTCTATTTGTGTAAGAAAAATGGAGAGCCACAAAACTGTTGGAAGCATAGATCCTGCAGAGCTTGATGAGAGACAGAATTTCTAACAAGGACAGCCGCCCTTCCTCTTGCCCTCTGGTGTCTTTATAAGTAGCTGAGTTGCATTTAGACAGAGCAATGCCTAAGCTAAGAAGTGTAGACTGTTCTGGAATAATTTTTGGCAACCCAAATAATCCCTTCGCAGGCAGAAGAGACCAACTGTGCTTCAGCTGCAAGCGTACTGTTTTGTCACTCCCTTGAGTGTAAGTGGCCAAATTCAATACCAAATTATGCTAGAAAGTGATAGTGCAATTTTGATAGAGTTCCTTGGAATCTGCCACCCATGGATGTGAGGCCAGAGTGCGACGTTGGGGTCCATATTCAGTAACAGTACTCAGCTGTAAATTGATTTGGTCCTGAACCAGACTCATTAAAGGAATATTCATAGTGACTTACAAGAAAATAAAATGTGTACAACAACATATAATAAAAATGGGATTTTATTATGAGCCCTTCAAAAATCTGAAGGACTCATGTAGTCACTGGTTTTGGAGAATTTAATGGTTAGTGTATAATTCTCTCTAAATGTAATTTTTTTGTAACAATGCCACTGTAGTTTCTGAAGATGCAGTATCCATGGGGTACTTTTGGAAAGCAAAACCTGTAAAAGGAACAGAAGACTGGGATGGGGATATGTAAGTCTAAATTGCCAGAAGATTTACACCTGAGGTTTTTGTAAGTGGCAATATGTGGTATTGTGATATTTTTCAGATTCTACATATTTGTCCCTATGTGTCCTTAAAATATAGTATTTCTCACCTTATCTTAAATTTCAATTCCTAAGTAGAATGTTCCCTTGTAAGGTGCATCTATGGGGGGAGGGACAAGTTGGGGAGGGAAGGACAACTGATAGTCGGCAGTGTACCTGACCAAATCAGCAGCTTCGCTTCTCATACAGAAGACTCTATCAAGCACAGGTTTGACTTCCTGGAACAAATTCCTTGTTGTAGCTGTGAAGTTCCACACACTCAAGGTCAACTGAAGATGTGATCAAGGTTCTGAAATTTTACTCTTGAATTCTCGTGTGGCTTAGTGGAAAATACTTAGGGAAGCTGCAAAGCCAGGATGCTGCCTTGTGTCTCAGAAGTGACTGGAGCCTTCTTCTTTCTTATTTATTACGCAGTAACTGTGCAACATTCTAAAAAAAAATTCCCTTTTAATTCCATTTGTTTTCAACATCAGTTAATGAGGAAAAGACTGATTTATTGTATTTGAAGGACAGCAAGTCCTGAATTCAAATTATTTTTTGTTTCAGAAGAAGCCCCTAGAATATAGGGTTAAATTTCCTTTGACACGGCTTCCTTGTTTTTATGTCCTTTAACAGAACGCTTTTGTTTTATATGTTTGATAATTGTTTCATTATGCAGTGGCACACCATCCTCTGAAACTGTAGAAAATGCTGCAAATGTCCTTTTTTCTGCATACAGCTCAGGCAACCTGGAGTTGTTTTAGGGTGGTGTCTTCATCTCCCATTGTAGTGATTCCACCCCACCCACCCAACGCCCGCCAAAATTCATAAGAACTAGAGAGGAAATTGCAAAGGTGAACTTTTGTGGTTTGGGGGGCCAGGGCCAGGCGTCTGGTGATGAGGAATGGGGACATCTCGGTGCCACCTGGTGGCAGCAGATAATGGGCTTTTAACAGATTTCTTCTGGCCTTTGAACTGCTGGGTCTGATAGATCAAAGACAGGTCCAAGCGTTCAGCTGCAGGTTCAAACACAAGGTTGCCTCTCATTTTTTACTTTTCTCCCCCCCTCAATTGCAAACAGCTCACAAAACATGCTTGTTTTTTAAAAGCTCACAGTCTGTTCTTAACTCCTGGCATGGGATTAGAGAGGAAAGAGGCCAAAAACTTGCTGACATAAGTGCAGCAGCAGCAATCTTCATTTCAGTTACATAATAAGGCAAATGTTCATACTTAAAGTGTTTTCTTCGTAAAACTGGATCTCTAAATTCAATTACCTCTATAAAAAAGATTTGAAATACAGCTTGGTTTTGTATACTATGCTGTTCACAGTACTACGAGCAGTTTGCCCCTGTTCAGTTTTTCATGCTCACTAATTACAGTGGCACTGAGTCAATTTTTACATCGTTAAATCAGTGTAAATCTTCAGGGACTAGTGATTTCTCCTGGTGTAATGAGCAGGTCATCACACACCATCCTTTGGAAGACCTGAATACTGTTAAAGAAATCATGATGAAACACAGGGAAATGTGTTGATGCAAGGTATAAAAATGCAACTAAAATTTGGTGAGTTTTAGGAATCACAGGGCAAGCAGTGGAGTGGATCTTAAAGTAGCACTTTAGCAACCACAGTAGAGACTGGGTTGGGAGGGGGTTTCTCAGGTTGAAGGACAGGAGTGGTACTTAGGGTGCAAGGACAAAAGAATAAAGCCAAAAATGTGTTCTCCAGGAGCTTGTTGAACAAGTAGAGGAGACTGGCAAGGGAAATGACAATAGGCATGTCTTTATTGCAGTGACTGTATTTTATGCCAGACTACTGTAAGGTAGAGAAGGAATACCTTCAACAATGTGAGTACCAGAACCTGAGGTCCAATACAGGTTGGAAAATTAATCTGGGAAACTAGATGAATGTTCAGTGGCAAGATGTGCCAGTCTGCAGGCGTCCAAGGCAGCGCTGCAAGCCAGTTTCCAGCTAGCGGGAATGTTTCTGCACCAGCTATGCTTACAACCACATTTTAGGGGTTCTAGTGACCAAGAAGGGGATGTAAGCAAGAGCCTCCAGTTCCCAGCTAAGCAGTCACAGCTCAGGGCTTCATCTTCGTGGCAGTTCCCCTTCTTGCTCATGATTATCTATGAAATCCACAAAATAAAAACGTGTGTAGTAAAAATATACTTAGATCTTTTTAATTTTCCCGCTCTGGTATCGCAGGCATTCCCAAGCACACAACTCAACTGCCCTGTGCTCTGTAAAACCACTGCTGCTAAGAGAAGGTTGCAAAGAATATACAGTTAGAATTTGTGTGTAGGTTTTGCTAAGATCCATAAAAACCAGAGCTGCTGCGATTTAAATTGCATGTAAAAAGCTAGTTTGCCATCTTGTGGCCGGAAAGAGAAGGCAGTGACCAGATGCTCTGTTTTGATGACTCCTTGGTTTCATTTCGTGAGAGATGTAAACATCTGATTAACAGCAGTATATTTAGGATCTGTTTTCCTCCACTACAAACACAAATGTTCCAGGAAACACAAACATAAGAAGTATGCTCTAAAGGCCAAGGCAGTGTGACAGGTATTGAACAAGTTTCTGGGTTGGCTCAAATTTTAAAGCATATTATTGTCCACATATTATTCTCTTTACAGCAGTTTTCTCTCCAGCTCCAGTCATATTTTGACACAGAAGAGAAGAAGTGATCAGAGTTCAAACTGAAAAGCAGTACTTGACTCCGGGGGAATGGAAGCAGAAGACACAAGTGATTTTGAAGAACTTTATTTAACCCTTCTTTTGTACTATTTCAATCCTAGTACACAACTGCTTTTCAGGATTGGGGAGATTCAAAACGAGTTTAAAATACAAGGCAAGATTGCTTTATTTGCAATTTTATAACGAGGAAGAATGTGGCAAGTCTACAGACCATATTAGGTGATAAGGTTATGGATACAAATATTAGTAGTATCACCTCTTTTATAAACAAACAAGAACACAACCAATGTGGTTTTTTGTGTTTTCTTATGGTTGTATTTTGCATTTCTCATCATTTGAAGAATGAAATAGTTTCATTCTATTTCATACACTCCTGAGACTCAGTCCTGAAAGGTGTTCAACAATCTAGTCACAAGCCAGCAAAGCTCTTACCACCTAATTATCTTCAAAACTGACAATTTGGCAGTTAATTCCAAGCTATTAACTTTAGAGCACCTTACTACTGTTTGTAGGGTTAGTTTAGTGCTTTATGGATTCTGGGTCAAAGCTCTCAGCACTTAAAGGACAAAGCCTCTCCACCCAGTGTGGTTTTCAGCTCTTTATATGCTACAACTGCTCAGTCAGGTGGATTTTTCCATCTCCCAGAGATTTCACACTTAAAAACTGTTCTTAGGAAGAGATCAGAGAAAGAGACTTGCATACGTCCTACATTGTTGGCCTAGGATAGAGGATTTGATAGTCTAATTCTCTGCTTTTCACTCAAGCATAAACTTTGACTTTGAACTTTGAGACAAGAGAGTGGGGCGAAAGCTAAAAACAGGTGGGGAAAGAAGTATTTTACAGTTTAGACAGACCAAGATACAGAGACACCAACAGGGATGGCATCCTGGTCAAAACAAGCGTGTGTGTCGCTTCAAGTTTGGTTCACAAATAAAGAGCAAAACCAAAAGTCAAGCACATTTCTTCAGGAAACCGCCACTCATTTCTGCCTCCAAATGCTTTTTGTAAGTAATTGCTGTGGAAAACAGCTGAAGTGGGCGTTTTCTATTATATAAAATTGTCTTAAAGACGAGTATGCTAGATTGATTTTATCTATCAAGTTATAATTTTGCTTACAGATGCAATGCTATCATCTCTCTGCTCATCAGAAGGCAAAGGAAACGAAGTGCTACAGGATTGTTTGAAATGAGCAAAACAGAGCTAGAAAACTACCCATCACAAGGTAGAATCACTACCATATAAATTTATCTTTCCTATGTATATATATGATGTGATTTTCCGCTCTCTTTCACCAGTGTAAATCTGGCACAACTTCACTGTAGTGTAATGCTATTGGGAATCTTGAATCAAGTATTTTAATGCTGTCATTTGTAGATTTAAATGTGCTTCCACCTAGGGGAAAAAAATCACATTGGTAATTACAAACATACTAGACAGTATGGAAGAAAAATCAATGTCACTATAAATACATGTGCAGATCCCCAGCATTTTAGTAATGACCACAGGTTACTTTTTGACCGATTCAGAAGTGACAGTATAGAACAAATTGTTCAGTGAGAACTGAGTAACAGCCTGCTTTAAAGCATGCGGTGGATAATGTTTTGGCTGGAGTTTGTACGTTTGATTTTTCCCAAAGGAAGTTGGGATCAGCTCAACTCAAATATATAGAAGCTTTACCAAAATAGAAGTTATACAATTGAAAGAAGAATTGGGTTCTGCGTGTCTGAAGTCAGGAGGTGGTTTGCACACTTTTATTAGTATAAGACTTCATTTTTAATTTTTTTTTCTTTTTTTTTGCAGAAGAGAAGAGATGTTATATAGAGATACTGTTGGAATACAGGTGCTATACACTGATTTTAAATATTTAAATAATATTTGTATAAAAATATAAAAATATTTACACTGAATTGAAATATTTAAATATTTCCTACTTCAAGAGGAGCACTGCTAATGGCTCTCTGAAGTTTGTCCTTGTCTGCTGACAAATGAAGCTTCTTATTCTTTCCAATATATTTTACTTTGACCTAAACCTACTCTTCCTGACAATCCTAAAATGTCAGATCATCCAAGGCCCAACTAGAACTGCATTAGATTTGTTTGTTTCAAATAACTCAATGCCCAAATCAAAGAGGGGAGTGGGATTTAAAAATGTTATAAAATATTGGGACCAGATATTCCTATCAAGAGTTAGGCGTAGAGGAGAACTTGAACCTTTACGGAGTAAGAGGAAAATCTCCCTGTTTTTTCACTGAAGCCAAGCTGTTGGCAGGCACAAGAGATGTCTGCAGTGCTGAGCAAGACCCCTTCCCCAGCAGAGTGTGATGTAACTGGTGTAACTGGAGGACTCCAGTAGACACTACAAAGCTGCTGACTCCACTCAACACGCCACTTGCTTTCGCTTCAGGGCCCTGCAGCTAGTTCTTGCACAAAGATCTCCAGAAATGTTGAGTTTTTTGACAGAAGAAACTGAAAACTGTAAAATCCTGCAGAGCAAATCACTGCAGCTTAAACATTTCACTATCAGCAGCGGAAGGAGCAGAACCTAAGTTTGACAGCCTGAGAGAAAAGAAGCTGTTTACTGTGTGTGAGAGCACACAACAACTAAGCAGTGGACTCAGTAGCCTCATTACACTGACTTATGATTGCTTTTTCCCTTAAAAGCCTGATTTTTTTACCAAGCCTGTGCTTGGAAAGAAAATAAGGGACACATTAAAAATGATACTTTTTAAAATACCTTAAAGGGAAAATGCCTTACATGTTCTTCATAAGTGTATGGGCTGTTGTTTCATAACCTAAAACATTTTAGCCACGTGTTTTGCATGTGAAAAGTGTAAGTTTTCTAAGCTTTTGGGAGTGATTGAGTTTTTTTTCAGAGAATATACAAAACATGAGTTCAGTGGTTTTGAGCACTGTGATTTTCTAACATTCAAAGCAGATGACATCACTAACTGGCTGCAAATTAGTCAGAAAAAAATTTCTAAAATAGCACTATTTTCTCAATAAATCTGTTCCTTGTTTGTATTAGAGGCATATGGGCTTACTTAACTGACAAAAACAAATTATAATACTGTTAACACAGCAGAGTCCTGGAGTTATAAAAGAGTAAACTGGAATCCTGCTGACAGAATTGTTAATATTGATAATGCTGGGAGTGATGGAGAGGATATTTCACTCATTCAGAACACATCATTATTCAAAGCCTCAGAAAGAAACTTTATTTTTGTCAGGTTAAAAAGCAGTTGTCCAGAAGAGCTTGGAAGAATCTATAAAGCTTGAGTATAAATGGATTAGTGGCCATATTTCAGGCAGAACTGTCATACAGATGAAAAATGTAGCTTATTACATTACTCTGCATCTTGTTGTACAAATACTTCTCTATTTATAGTGCATGTGAATCTGCATGTTCCCCGCACATTTTCAGCAGATGCAGTTTCATGTATTATGACAAACTTGGGCCTGCATTTAAAATGAAAAATATGTTTTGTCTTGCCTTAGAAGCATCTTTTCTACTTTTTCCTGCTGTACTCTATTTCCTTCAGTCATTATTGATCTCCTTCCTTTTTCCAAACCACAGATGTGCCTGAGCTCCTACCAGAAAGGCAAACAGCCTATGAAGACAAACATGACAACCAAAAAGAACTATGGGAGAAGGAAGTTAGCTTGGACAAACTCTCTAACAAAAGATTACAGGATTAAATCAGGGAGACTGCATGTACAGATAAGCAAGTATTTTATTACCTTTTCAACAGTCTAAGGATATTTGCATCATTACTACCAGGCAAATATTTAGTTGTTATTTGGTTGGGTTTGCGTTGGTTGGTTATTTTGCCAACGTGGTGCCATAAGCTTCAGTTGAATGTTGAGTAGGAATGGAACAGGAATCTGTTTTGTGCATTCAAGCTTGGTGTTTTACCAAGACTTGTGCCTTTCTCTTGCCCTTGGTGGTTTGTTGCTGTGTAATTGTTTTTTACTTTGTTGTCTAAATAGCTCAGTATTTTTAGGTGTTCTAACCTCTGCTGGGCCTAGAGCAAAGACAAGGGGTAGGAACTACTGTGAAGATACATCTGTTTTTTGAATTCACAGGTGAACATATTTATTGAGTCAAAGATGCCATTGCTTGTATTAAAATCAGACTATGGTTATGTTCAGAGTTGAAAACCCAGCAATGCTAATTTTGCATTCCAAACTTCCCATGATCTTTTGCTCTTTATACTAGATGTGAAACACATGGATACGGGGTATTGCACTTTTTCTTAGAGAACTGTACATCTCTTAACTCTTCTGGGCTTATCAGTTGTAGCCATCACTAAGTAATTCACGCAGCTGTGTTGAGATCTATAAAAAGCTAAAATGACATTTAGGTAGGCTGGACAGTAAAGATCCATACAGCTTGGATCCAGGCTCAGGTTTCAAGAGCCAGCCAGATACTGTCATTAAGTAAACAAGAACCACAGTGTTACAAAGTGTGCAGGATCATGTTGACGGAAGATCTCTGTCATGACAAAAGAAATTGTCTTTTCAGTCTTCAAGTCACTGGCCTCTTTCCATTTTGTGTACACTGCCTAAAAAGAGATCCAAGTGTCTCTTATACTGCATCCTGTTAAAAAAACAGCCCACAGGACCAGAGCACCAAGGTGAAAGACACAAGCATTAGAAATGTCAGTTGTGTAATAAAACTTCAAACATAGTTATTAGCTGAATACCTGATATAAAAAAGCTATGAGTGGCGTAGCAGACAGAGTAGCTGCCATAAAGCAATCCTGTTCCATGGTTTCCCATGTGTGTGAAATGCACATACATGGAATTTCTTCTCAGTAACAGGTATCTTCTGATTTTTTTTGCCTATGAGAATTGTTCTGAAAAACTAAAAACATGGGACACGCATGTACAACAGTGCTTGGAGGCATCAGTCTCTAACTAAAGGGCACAGCACTGAGAGTGGGTAATCTTTCACTTCTCCACATTTGTGCCACTACGATGTGACCATGGTCAAGTCATTTCACCTTTCCAAGACATCCTTTTCCTTTGGCCTGTTTTTTTTTTTTTTTCTATGAGGGTCATAAATTTTGCACCAGAATTTGTTTCTGTGTTGTGCTTGAACGTTCATAGCCAGTCACTCATACTATCAAAATATTGTACTATTTCTGAAACAAAGCGGGAGCCTCAGAACTTATCAATAAACTCAATTTTCTAAGAAAATTCTCACATTAGCCTTGCAATACATGAGGAATTATGGTGTCTTCTGTGTATTACAATTTCTGTTGAGTTCTCACATTTGCTTAAATTGGGCAAGGAACATAACTAGGGCTTTGGTAAACAGGATGATCCTGTATAGGCCTATACATCTGCATCTGGAAAAATAATAAACGTTCTTGGTCTAAAAGAGGTTTTCATAACCAGCAGGCACAAAACATGAAGTTGGTCTGAACAGGTATTGGCTTTCTCAGAATGGCATCCAAAGGGATGGAAGGCCACGGTACGGTGTCTTGGATGGTGCCTTTCTAGAAAGAGTTCACAGCCAGGAACGCAACACACGAGTGAAGCTGTAGTTTGAGCTGCAATCTGGATGCAGACGCTATTGCTTTAATCTTGTCAACCACGTGTGGGAAATTATCTCCAGCTACAAATGCCTGGCATCTTTTCCAATGACAATCCACCTCCAGATTTTCCTGTGTACAGGGTAATGGGATGCTGAATTGCAATGCTTTAAATTTCACACTTCTTTACGGGCTCCTATCTGTGACCTTTGGTTTGTATAACACATAACAGAGTGTTGTAACAGATAGGCAGGTTGTAGTTCAAACCGTGTGCCTGCCAGGGGGAAAAGCAGGGCATATCCCATGGTGGTTTCATTAACAGAGATTGTTTGCTCTTTTTCTTATCAAACACCTGTAGAAAAACCAACCAACACAAGGCCCCGTTGCTGCTTCCTCCACAGGTGAGCCTGATCCTGCGGGACGCTGCAGCTGCGCACCGAGGCTGCCCCAGGGCTGCTGCCGAGGCTCCTTCTCCTCTAGGTGGCCCCGGGACCCTGCCTGGGACACATCAGCGCTTCTGGACCCTGGAAGGGCTGCTGTCTGCCTCCAGAATCTCCTGGTTCCAGTGTCAGCTGCCAAAAGCTATTGTTCTGCTTATAACAGTCCATTAAACCTCCTCAGTGCTTGAATAGGCACCGGGCAGTCTCACCTGAGAGGGTCTTTCATGAGCACAAGGGGAAGCCCTTACAAAAGACTGTTGGAAATGTTGTCTCAGCCAATGTTGAAGGAATTGGCTCCATGCACATCACAGCAGTTTTGGTGTATGCACTCTGCTTGTTCAGGTAATTTTCAGTCTGTATGATCACCAGCTTGAAGAGCACTGGCAGAAGAGGTATACCAAATGCTACCATCCCGTATAAGTGTTCAGTGAGCATTCATTGTACAGCCCCTCAGAAACTATTGTGGTGAGGAAACCGGGTACAACACTGACAAGTGCCATAAGGGATTATTGAGAGAAAATATATGAGTTCTGGAGAGGACATAAATGGGACAGTGGGAAACATGTTGTCTTATTTTTACATGTGGATTCTGACAATGTTGTTACTCAGCTTCAAATATGTGGTTGTAAATAAGCACAGAAGTATAGCAGAGACCATATGCTGTCTTCAGTTTATAATATGGATTAGGAATGTGAATTGACACACTTGCAAGGAGCTCAAGGTGCTTTGTCTCCTGTCTGCTATGCTTTCTAAGGACTAGTGCTAGTCTCATTTTTGGCAATATTCTTTAAATAATCCTGAGAAAACCAGCCAGATTGCACGCAGAGGAACGTACTACTTGCTGTGTGCACAAGGGCAATTCACAACAAGGACAGGCTGAAAAATAGTTCAGAAGGATTTAGTACATTACAGACGACCTTGTTCATAGCAATTCCAGTCTTGGAGTCAAAAAAGACAATAAATCGTTTGCTATCCCAGTAGCAACTTCCACTAGTAGAGTATTTGTAACCATATGTATTACTCTGCCTGTTTAGGTTCATAAGATGTTTATAACTGAGGTGCACTCCTTTTTATAATTATGCTTTTCTACATTAAGGATGACCTCTCTCTGAGCCTGGCTGTAAGCTTTGGTGACTTCAAAGTGCTGCCCTAGCTCAGCAGAAAATTCTGATGGCAAGGGATTGCTGAAAGGCTTCCTCCTGATTCTTTTCTCACTAGGGGTGTCCTGTGGCTTAACATCCGACAAGCAGGTTGATCAAAGGTATCCAGAGAGAAACAACATGACTGGCTCAACCAAGGGGTGGGAGAATGAAGGTTGAAAGATCTCTTTTATCTTGAGCACACTGTAAAATATGTTAATAATTTAGAACATCGAAGGACAAAAAGATAGCACTTGAAAGGAAGGTGAGAGAATGGCAGAAGTTTATAAGGGTTATTTGCAGAGCAGTGAAATCAAACAAATCTTTCATTTGACTCTAAGCATAAGAAAGAGGTGTGAACAAATTCTTAATTAGATTGATGCCCAAGGCAAAGTGCTTTATGCTGATGCTAGGCCCTGGTCCTTTTGTGTTTGGTTTTCTGTTGGTTTTGGTTTAGTTGTTGGTTATTTTTTTTTAAATAAAAAGTAAAATAAGGAATTATCCTACAATCTTGAGGCCAGGTCCCCTGTTTTGTTGTTTGCTGATGTAAATAGCCCTAAAGTCTGCAAGATTTGCCTGGAAGTGTAGCCCAGCTAGTGGGGGAATCTCTGTCAGCACCACAGTTCTTACCTTGCCTTTCTCCCAGCTGTTCTGAACAGAAGCAGCAAGGCACAAGGCATCCAGGTCTGCATTGGTTTTAAAGTGGAGCAACCACCCTTGCGTGCTGCTTTTCTACACCATTGAGTAAGGGATTTTGGAAACTCTTAGTGTGCCACTGATATAGCCAGAGAATGTTCCTCAGATGATCTGTAGAAGCCACATAGCCCTCTTATAGAACCCCATGTTTTGGGACATCCCTGTTATTCTGGTGTTCTAGGGTCCTCACCCTGGTAACGCTCTAGTAATAATATATACGGTACCCTGAATTTGTTTTTTAGCCCGTGGCCACCCAGTAACTTCCAAGTGTGTCTCTTCTACAAGAGATGGCTCTAAACCTTTTAATCTAACCAGTTTAGTGATTCCAAATACAGACAGTGCAAAAGAGCTTTCCTCTGCAGTTCTTGCTGTTAATGAAAAAAACCAGTCTTTCAGTGTGATGGATGGGTTATTCTTAATTTTACAACTTCTCTTCCTTTGCCTGTGTTTAATCATCCCCTGGATGTCGCTAATGCTGCTTCTTCAATGTATTTGAGTACAGTTTTTTAGATAACTTGAATGCATACATTTCTCATGGTTACTGAAAAAGTAGTTATATTGGCAAATACGTGACCGCCTTCTTTGGGTGTAGGTAATGTTGCTTTGCCCCAAACACAGTAATAGTCCTAACTAGAATTAGGAGAGGGTGGGGACATAATCAAAATGTTCATAGCTGGGCAGATGAGCCTTCCAGAACCCAAGTCTCTGAAAGCTTTTCCACTATTATCCCATCTCTGTTGGATGTTGTGGCTCTGATGATTTCCTTGTGTCTGCAGAGCAAGGACAGCTGCAATTTAAAATGATGGCACATTAATTGTTAAATTACATCGGAGAGCCCGGGAAATGCACGT
Organism: Cuculus canorus; assembly: GCF_017976375.1. NCBI lineage: Eukaryota > Metazoa > Chordata > Aves > Cuculiformes > Cuculidae > Cuculus > Cuculus canorus. Next base: position 18,525,315 of record NC_071408.1, on the reverse strand, counting down.
TAGTGCCACATTAAAGCCACATTAATTTATCATGATTAATTGCACAAGGAATATAAAATGAATTATTGATTGGTGTCTTATTACCACAACAGCTGTCTGTCATTACTGCGCATGGTGGTTTGTGATAACTATTACTCTTGTCATTTTCTGGGCTAAAGCTCTGTGATGAATCATAATCTACATTCCCACAACTAAGAGATGCCAATTTTCCTCCTTTCAGTGGTCAAATGAGTAGGTATTAAAGTTTAGTGTAGACATAGACTAAATAATCTAGTAGTGTTTAATACGTTGTTAAGGACTGAGGGATTAAACTGTCCTGGAAATACAAGCAAGAAACTGAATACCCTTAAGTGTACATATTATGGCAGGCTTTCGGCTCATCAGGCTATTCAGCAGCCTTTGAAGGAGAAAACTACCAAGTTCTGCATGTTAAGGTCAGCTTTAATTTTGACTATGCTTGCTTGAGTTCAGTGTACTGCAGCATTCCTCAGTAAGGGGTAGCTTGGGGTATGCTGATGTGGAAATTATATGTGCTTGCAACATTGCTTTCTCTCTAACCGAAATGAGGTGCCAAAGCCTCTCTCTTAGCTGAGCACTGTTTCTGCTTGTTGACAATTCATACCTTGTGCCAAGCACAGAGCAGGCAGAGGAAGGTTATATCTTCGCCTCTAGAAGCATAGTCCTGCATTCACAGAAGACACCAGCACATTCCTAATTTTTAACTATAGCTTAACGTTAGATCAAATATCCTATTTCTGGTGCTTCTCACAAAGCACTGCGCCTGGCAGTCACTTCCTCAGGATGCTTCTCTTTCATGATGTTTGTGAGCGAGCTTTGCTTCTAACACCACAGGAAGGACTTGGTGAGATGTGATATGTGAGTACTATAATGCACTGAGAGGGTATGACTAATTGCAGTGACAGGGCAGAGCTGGTGGATTCATTGCAGAGAAATTAAATAGCACATTCCACACTACTGTGTGATCAGCTCTCAGCAAGAAAGGAAGGCACATACAATGGGAAAGAAAGACCCAGCTCCAGAGACAACACCCAGATCCCCTCCTCAGCCAATCATCCGTTCATACTGGGAATTATACCAGTGTATGTGTGTCAGAAGAAGCCAAGCTGACATAATGACCATTGGTGATTGATCAGTGAAATACAAAGAAAAATGCTGGAGTGAACACAAGAAAAAACACCTCCTCAGGGCAGGTTTTCTTGTGCTATGCTGAATCTAGCATGGCTTTGTCCTTGCCCACCATTCTACATTGATTTTAAGTAAAATTCTATTAATTCTTCTGAGTCTCAGGCTAAAGTGAAAGCTGTAATTTCCAATGATGATGCACAGAAAAACATCATACACTTACCTAGAGAAAGTATCATCTCCAAAGCTGAAGCCAGAAGAGGTGAATTACCTTACTCGTGGTCACTGGAAGAAACAGAAACCATTACCTAAATCCTGCAGGGGCAGACTGCAGCATCCACCTACTTCTAACACTGGTAATGGCATCACACCTCAAACTGTATCAGTGTAAAACCCAAAGGAACCCCTCAGAGTAACAGGATTTAGTGGGTAATAGAAGCCATGTTGTGACCCTAATCTAAAATGAACAAGATGCTGGGTAAATGAGATCAATTTGGCAGACATCTTCCCCTTTCTCTAAGGAGTATGTGAAGAAGAGTCCAAGAAGAGTTCTGTGTAAAGTTGCCACTGAGTGCTAACAGCAAGAGATCAGTGTTCATGACAGAGCCTCACACACAGTTTGAAAACATTTAAAATGGAATGCTATTATAAAAGAGAATATTTTTGCTTGCAGTGAAAAGAAAGGTAAAGGAAAGTTCAAATACAACTAATTTCTTTGCTGAAAAAAATACAATTTAAGCTTAGTCCAAATGGTTATCAATCTGCATTAAATTCAATGAATGCAGTCAGTTTTCTGTTATAATGTTGAGGGTTTGCCATGCTCCAATTAGATGAAGAATGCAGATAAATGGAGTATTCTCACCCAGCACCAAGCCATTCAGGTCTGTTAGGGCTGTTAGTCACAAATTGGCTCCAACCACACTAGCCCTGTGTCTTTTTTTCACTGTGCTCTGCTTGTGCTCTGACTCCTGCAAGGGTCTGTTGGCCCTCCTGGCACCAGGACTGAGCCAGTTTTAGAGGCACTGTGGCTCAGATTATGAGTAAAGAAAAGGCCTACTAAGCAAAGAAACAAAAATCATATAATCCCAAAGCTCCTGTTGTAAAACCTCCTGACAACAGGCAATGCTACCTCCACATCAAGGACTAGCATGGGTGGAGAAAATGGGAGAAATTATTCCCTTCTATGTAAAGAAATGCTTCATAAGCTAGGGCATGAGGTTGGGAAGATGAGAGCTCTTTTCTTGATGCTCCTAAAAGTCAGGAGTACCATTCAAGGTGCCCTACTTCTCTGTACTGCATTTCCCCCAAATGTAAGAAGGGAAATAATCACTTTCACGTCTCAGAGTTCTTTAGAAGTTATGGATGAAAATTGCAACTTAAGAGTTCTGTATTGCTGTCCATATATAAACACCTCTGGTTTGACTTGGTAACTCATGGAATGTTTTGCGAATTCCCTCTCCTTATCCATTAATTTAGCTGCAAAAATGAAGCTGAGCAGGCTTAAAGGATGCAGGAAAAGAACAGGTAGTATTGCATAAGACCCCAGGGAAAAGAGCTCTTGGTGATGCTCTGGGTGGAAGGTTAGGGCACAAACCTGTTAGAAATGCTCTATCAGTTCTGGTGCTGTTCACAACACAATGTGTTTTTAAGATTTCATTCAAAGACTTCTGAAATAATGGAATGAACTAGTTAATTTTTAAGAGTGAATTGATGGTAAATCAGAAACATGTACATGACAGCTTAATTTACTAAAGATGAAAACCTGAGTCTCACAGTAACTTTTCCCTTCCTGTTTAAGGTTAAAAAAAGAGGACAATTTAAACCTCTCCTTCTCCTTTGCTGTGCAATGATACCGATGCTTGCAAACCTAGACTCTACCTAATGGTATATTTTTTTAAATGCATTGATGTATAGTATTGCAGTAACTGGATCCTAATTGGTGTAAATTGATGTATTTTCAGTAGCTGGATGGAGCAGGGCCGATTCTGGCCCTCTATTTTGAAAGATGCACCTCCAACTCTTAAGGAGAAGAGAATGTGTGGCTCATTAGGTGGGGCATGCTGTCCTTCTTGCCCATGTGCAGCAGAATTCAGCAGGCAGACCTTGGTTCATTGTCCCTGTGCCTGTGCCTGGCAGCAGCGGGATGCTCGCTTATCCTGTCACAGCTAGATTCTGCTTCCCCCTGCCCTTACCAGTTCCCATCAGGAAGGAGAGGCTCTTATTTGCTACATTTGACTCGAAGTCATTTGTGCAGACAGGGCTCTTGATTGGGATGATCTGTATCCAGCTTGGCTGTTATCAGCAGCAGCATTAAAGCAAGAGGCAGAGGGGAAAACGCACAACTTGGAGAAAAGGGAAGAAACATAAATGAGACATTTCTGTGTCACTTTCAAAATAAGATTTAAGAAGTAATGAAGCCCAGCTGCTTTTTCTAGAGCAGCACAGCAAGGAGTAGGCTAGCATGAAGCGTGAGAGAGAGCTGTGGGCAAAATAACAGCTCAGGTGAAGTCTGCCAAGGCTGTTGTCAAATGATTAACTCCTCCCAGAGGGGAGGTTGGCTGACTGCAGCAGCTGCAAGGGCTGCAGGGTAGGCACGGCCAAGCTGCAGTGAGCAGCAGGAGTGGCTGATGTGGGGCTTGGGAGGGGGAGGCAGAGCTGGCCAGAAGCACTTTAGATTTTAGAATTTGTTTTATTAAGTTTAAATCTCAATTCAGCCATTGATTCCCAGGATCAGGAGATCTGGTGCCCTGACTATTTGCAGGTAGCTGTGGGGGTAGTCCAGTCTTTCGCCCACATGAGAACCTGCTGATAGGATCTGTCCATACCTAATAAGGATGAAGGATCACATAAAAATGTCCCTGGCATTCTTGCATCTACAAAGGCTTACTTGCAAAGCCACTGGCCTCAGTTATTCATTAGGACAGTATTATGTGAATAGCCACTGATTGGATTTTGAGTAAAGACTGGAGGAATCAAAGAAGGTTCACCGAGTTGTGGGGAGGATGTGCTAACACCCAATGGCCAGGCTGGTAGCAAACTGTTCTCAGAGGCCTATATGCTCATCTCTTCATTCTAGGGAGACTAATTTAATTTTGACTGTTTTCAGCTCTGCTTACAGGCATTAGCAGACCTGGGAAGGAAATTAGCAGGAAAAAGAAGTGCCGAAAAGGTACACACGAGATGGAGAGAACATTTGTGTTTGGTCTTACCTGCTACGGCTCCTTTGTGTGGTTGATATTTTAGTAAGAAGCATCCCACGGACATGTGTGTTTTTCTGGCCCTGCTGTGGGACAGGGTAGGATGTTATTCAAGTCAATGTTTAGGCTCTTGTTCCTTATGTAGAATGCCTTGCTTAGGTTCAGCAATGTCTGTGATATTTGTACAGCACGCACTCAGTTCTTTTTTAGTGTGGAAAGCTTTGTGGTCTCCTCTGTGTTTGGTAGAACTGTTAGGGTGAACTGTTATTTTAAAGCACATTATATGTAATGAAACAAGTGACTAAATGTCTGCAGCCAGAGGTTACAGGATTATTAAGGAGTCTTTACCAAAATGTCCTGACAAAGTACCTACATCCTCAGCCACAAAATAGAGGAAATGCCCCAGATCACCACCAAGGACCTCTCTCTCTCTCTCTCTCTCTCTCTCTCTCTCTTCCTGAATAAGAAAGTATTTGGACACAAAGAACAAGTTTGATTTCCTGGAGTCATCTTTTGGGTGCTTGGTTTATAGCACACGAAGGAGAGAGAAGGGGATTGAAGGTCTGAGCATATTAATATGGTTGATAATAAATTAATTGCAACTCTCATGTGTAAACTGTGCGATATTCCCATGTCAAGACAGATTTTAGCCTGCGTTAGTCTTTCTTCCACTTACTCTTCCCCTTTAAAACTTTCTCCAACAGCCAATTCTTTCAACAATAGTTCCTCTTCCTTTTCTTTGCTATTCATTTTTCTACATCTCTTTTTTTTTTGGTTTTTTTTTTTTTTTTTTTCACTCTTTCTCCACTCTGTTTTTCATGCACTGCATTTATGGTGTCTGTTGGCTGATGAGAACTGCAGGGGAGAGGTGGTCCACCCTGTATTTGAAAAACACTGCATGCGTGTCTGGAGCTGCCTAAATGGGTTGCTGTCACAACATCTCTTGTGGCCTTTTTTGATTTGGTTTGGTTTTTCTATCACTGTTCCAGTGCCATCCCTTCATAATGAGCTTGCAGAATGAAAACGGAATTAGCTTGTCCACAGTTCCTTCTCTTGTCTTCCATAAATGTAAATGTAAAAATGTCAGTCCTGAGGATATAATAATATGGTGTTCAATATTCTTCTTTATACGTCACATTATTTTAAATTGTGCAAGAGAAAAACTTACCTAGAGAAGGGAAATCTGTGGTCTAGATTATGTTACACCTCTAGCATAGAAATCTGCATCAATCAGAGACATTTTTCATGACAAGTTAGCATGCAAAACCTTGAGGACTAATTTCTCCCATATGCCCTCCTCCATCCCTCCCTTGCTAAATGCAAGGCAGTTTATTCATATTCCCCTGAAAGATGGGAATCATCATAGGGATCCTCACAGGAATTATCTAATGCTGAAGATAAGCAGGCCTGAAGGGTTAGCTGGTGCTGTGAGTTCGTGCTCTTTTTCATCTCTTGTTTTTAACTTGAGAGGAACTTTGTCCATCAGTGCTCATTTTTTTTTCAAATAAAAACAATCCTTAGTCCCTTGGATGATTGCTAAGACCTCATGATATCTTTCATGTATATGCCATTTGTCCTCATGTCAGTATCTCACAGCTGCAATTTTGACAGTCAGTTGTTCTGCACCAATTGGTGGCTGCATTTCTGGCTGGAGAAGACGGTCTTTCCTTGCTCCCCTGCGTGTCTATGAAGGCACATTGTGCTGACTCAGGCTGGTTTAATAGCTGTGTGCTGTCATAAGGGCTGGTTCTGCTCCACTCCTTCTCTGATGAGGCTACTTGCTCCTCCACTCCTTCTCTTGTATCTGAACAGATCCTTATCTGACCTTACAGGTCATTAAATTAGCAGAAAATTAATTGCACCAACAGCAAAAAAAACCCTCAAACCTAGACCGCTTTTCTTCTGAGGGCAAGATTTTTTTGTCCCAGTAGTGAACTGGAGTGCCAGTGTAGGGTTAGGTGAGTGCAACGTTGGTGCAGGGGCAACAGGAGGAAGGTAGACATGGGCATCACCCTTTGAGGTGAAGTAGGGGGTAGTACATGGGGCAATGAAAGAGTAAAAAGAAAGATCTGCAAATGATAGAAGAGAAATAACTGAAATAAGTTGAGAAAGAGTGCTCAGAGGTGCTAAATTGGAGAGACAGGTTTCTCAGTCAAGGATATGGATCCAACTCTCGCAAGAAAAGTATCTCATGACCACTTTAAAGAGCATAAAGGTCTTGGTTAATGTTTTAAAGCATATAATCTAATTTCATCTTATTTTCTTGTTTCCATCCTTCAGCAATGATGATAGGCTTGTCAGTACAAATTTTTCATGTACCGATTTTGGTCACTAGGCCTCACAAATGTGACCTAGGTTCAGGCAAGCAAAATATTAATTTGTGAGGACACACCTGAACTGGTACGCCCATTTGTAAACCTCCTACCCCAAGGTACTGATTGCTAGACCCATGAGACCAACTTTTAGCACTTAAACTAGTCAGAGGACAGCAAGGTCTGAAAAATCTGGGGTTTAGCACCCAAAACACCTTTGCAAAGTAAAATATCATTTTGAAAGCCAAAAACTTGCATCAGCAGAAACTGGAAGAGATTTTGCCGGAGCTGGTGTGGAGGCGGTGGCACAAATCTGAAGCCTCCTCTGCACATTGCTGAGGTCTGTGTCCAATATCTGTAAGTTTTAATCAAGTTTGCTGTGGCTGCCTTAGTCTCTTGATTAAAACCTCATGTTGCCAGCAGTCCTCTCCTCCTTGCTTCCAAAACAGGAATTTGCAGAGCAATCAGAAGAATTCCCACTGGTTTCCATCTGCTTGGGACCCAAGGCCTTGAAAAGGAAACCCTTTTTCATGGTCTGTTGCCTGTCATTTCAAAGATCCCTGAGATTTATCTAGCTATACCTTTCATTCATAGATCTGAAACTATTTCAGACTTCATTAAGAGATTTATAATCTACTGTGATTTGTTTCAGCAAAATGCATGGAAAGCCATGGAGCTGAGAAATTCACATTTGTCTTGTAGTAGCTAGTGCTTTTTGGAAAGAAGTGTACATAAAATCTATGTAGCATGTCATACATTTTTTTTTGTGTTTTATTTTAAATTGTGGATTTTTAAAAGAAACCACCATTACAAATTCTGATAGTTAAGTGGTTGTTTTCTAAGTGTATGTGTTAGTCCACTATAAGTAGTTATGTCTACTGAAGAGCAAACTGACCTCTGCAGGTTTTCTGTTGCTTGAAAATCAAAGTTTGTTTTGAAAACTCTTCAAGTATGACAACAATAATTTGCTAGAGGCTAACACAAAGGCACATTAGGTCATACCATAATAGCATTCTATCTTCCTGTTTCTAGCATTTAACAAAGAGTTAAAACTTGCATTATCATTTCGTTGAGTTCCTATCTCTAATTCATTGCATTTCCTGAATATCTCTGTATGACAGAAAAGTGAAGAGTAGTTTTGCTTTTCAGAAAGAAATATAGACAAACACACTTTAATGAAGACAGTCCTTTACTTTAGGGCTACTCTGCATATTACACTTGAAATGCACTAATAGCATGGCTTTAACAGCAGAAAAATCATTATGAGAGATCTGTTTTAACTGAAAGAAACATTTTATTTTTGAACGCTCTCTCCAGCACCCTGGAGAAAGCGGGGACCACAACTGTTTGCATCGTGTGTTGTCATGGTATCGCACAGCAGCTGGAGGAATAGCTGCCCATTAGGGCCAGCTCAAACAAAGTGTGGTGCTTTAGTTTTTCACAGCAATGTGCTCCACATGAAGGCAGGTCAGACATCTCTTCTGCTGGTTGGCCGTGATGCCATGATCTTTGTTCTTTAGCACAGAAATACCATACTCCAAGGGATATCCCTCTGACTGTAAATCACAGCCTTTTCTCTTCTGCTGAGCATCTATGTATTTTTTCAGCACATCTTCACAGGAGACCTTTTCTTTGAGATCTGCTTTTATAATCTGAAAAATAGTGGTAAGGGTCCAGGAGGAGAAATATCACTGTTGGCTGTAGCAACAGTTTGCCTCAGTGATATGAACTGGCTGTTTTGGCAGCTGATCTCCTAGTTAGAGTGGCATGGTGTATCTCGCATCCTACTCGCTTTTTAGATCATACTCCATATATGCATATATAGTGAAACATAATCTAGTATAGCTGAGGGAAGTTGGATGCTACAGGAGCTCAAGCACTGTATGTGGATTTCTGACTCATTGTCTTACTGACAGCCTTGTCTATGTAAATTATATTAGGCACTAACAGGGAAAAAAATGTATTGAATGAAAATATATGGTTATGCTCTTCATCTGTAAAGTAGTTTAAATAGTATCTTTCCAGTCTGAATATGTGATTTGGCATTAAAATCTCATAACAGGATGAGGCCATCACTCATAGACCCTGCAAGAATAATTTTAAAGGAAGTTATTTATATGGAGAAGCCAAGACACTTGCGCTTTTTACAGCAGATAATGGAGACTGGAGAATGATTTATGCCAAATGGAAACAATTCCTCATAATTACATGAAGTACTTAGTATTCCATCTCCGCCCCTATGAACAGGAGACTGTCTGGGTTTCAATTTATGGTTAATTTGTAATAATCGTATATTAAATCTATCATGTGTTCAGTTGCACTCAAATACAATTAAGTCTTTTCCCCCAGAGCCATCTTGCAAACCCTCCCTAGCCCCTCACTGTCAGTAGCATAGCTTCCTTTCCTTATATCATGTGCCTCTAATCAATCAGCCTGTAACCAGGAGTCAAACACTTAATTAAGCTACTGTTTGGAAACAAAATCTGTGCATTCACATATCTAGCAGAACAAAAATTCCTGAATATACTACATATATCCCAGGAGGGGAAAATAGACTTTCTTTCTGTTACAAGCTGGGAAGCAGCAATAGGTATAGAGCAGGGCAGCAAGAGCCGTTGTTCACAATATCTTCTGTCGGCAGGATTTCATAGTTATACCAGAACAGGAGAGGCTGGATGTGGAGCAGAAAGTGCTTGCAATTGTCTCTAGGCTGCTGTGCAGGCTGACACCCACCACCAAGCACAGCTGGAAGCTCTGGCTCTTCAAAGGCATGACTTACTTGAAGATAAATTGGGATCCATTCTGTATCCAGCATCAGTGTCAGAGGATTTTGCCTGGACATTGGTTTACATTACAGTGGCATGTTCGTTTTCTTAAGGTTTTAAGGATCTTGACTTGAGCTCTGAATAAAAATCCACAAAATTTAATTTAGTGGGATGGTTTGAAATCGTGATTCTGCACTCCAGCAGACCTTGACATTAACCGGCTTCCCCACCATCTCTTCTTACTAGTATAAAACAACCTGAAGTGCTGTCAGAGTTTGTGCCCAAGAGGGGCAAGAAACTGATTTTGGAGTTTACTGCTTATATTTAGGAATGTAAGCAGTCAGAAACATCAGAGCTGGAAATGCACAGGTTAGACTGATCGTTGGGAAACAAAAGCACTGGCTTGCAGTGAGATCTATGAGCTCTTCTTCATAATTTTCACAAGAGGAAGAAGAAAACAAAAAGCAATGATTCTCTTGATTAGATCTGAAAATTAAAAGCCCTGGAAGCTATGCTGAAGGAAACAAGTCTGCACTGACCCTGGGCTGACATAACAGGCTTCATGTATGGGGAAACCTGTGGATATTCCTGCAGGCTATAAGACTTCTAATGTTTGTACCAATCATACAGATTCTAAAAGCAGGGAGCCAAGTCTGGAAACATCCACTACGGATATTTTGTGAGAAATCAAGATTGTGCCAACCTACATTCAGGGTGGGACTGTTGCATTGGGCAATGAGGATGTAACAGTGAAAGAGTTCACATGGGAGGGAGATGTGCAGGAATGTTTGCTGTGTTGAAGAGTTCAGTTCAAGTGGAAGGTTTGACCCAAGACAGACGATGAGTCCTTTATCCTTGGAGAGAAGACCAAAGCACAGGCAAGGCACGGTCAGGCTGTTCAATGTGTCTCCCAGCACTTATAGATTAAACATATCTGGGGCCCAAGACCACGCATGGGGGACACAGGTGGTCCTGTTACACACAAGTGTAGCAGGACAGCAGTCACACTTTTCCTCTGACAGCTGCTGCTAACTTCCCAATTTAATGGATATGATGAGTGGAAGTAGGAATTATCTGTCTGTATAAACCATCTGCAGAGACTTTTTGCGTATTTTTAAGTCTGGGAAGAAAAAGGGCAGGTCTGCAGTAACATGCGTTTTTAAATGAATCTTGTACAAAATGCACAAAAGGACCAGAGTGTTTCGACCCACTACAAAGAAGCAGATATGCCAAGTGTCTCCTATACCTTGAATTTTCTAGTTTGAAGAAACACAGCCCAAAATCTTAAAGGCCATTCCTGGACACTCATAGGAAAAACCAGGTATAGGGAGTGTACTCACCTGGTACAGGGAGTATCACAGTCAGATACGCGATTTGCTTTATCAATCAATTCCCTGTGAGCCCAAAGATACCAAAATTTACCATAAAATTTATAAACCCCCCTGTGGACTCTAACATCTCACATCTTTTGATTCTTTCCCAGAATGATACTTTCCAGACATTTAGGCAGTTTTTGAGGGTGATAGCTAGCTGCAGTCTAGGAGTCTCTACTAATTTTAAAGCATTCCTTGTTTTTAGAGAATGTCTGAAGAAACTGACTGTTTAAAACCCAATAAATGATCTTGTTTTTTCTTGGATTAACAAAATACCTGGAAAATAGCTATGCAAACACCTTTGTACTTTCAGACATGCTCTGTCTGCACAGCAGAGTGCTGGCCCTCAGCTTCCTGAAGCTTACTCCAGGCTATTTTGTCAGCACAAAGTCTCTGGCAGCCCAGGAGTGGCATGGGGCTTGGAGAATGATGAGCATTTTATGTTGACATTGTGCAGTAATTCACAAGAGCAAGTATGTCAGTGAGAGTCTTATTAAAAGAGTGTGAGAGAGGCAGCTCCATTACTGAGTATGTACATGTTGCAATTATTTATATTCACCAGAAATGTGGGGAAACGCTTCCCTCCAAGAACACAAATACTGCAAGAAAAGGGCTTGCAATAGAAGTCTGAGCATTGGCAATAAAGCATGTGTTTCCTGCAGACAGGAGCCTTGCACTTTTCTTATACTATCTCCCCAGAGACAGGCCAGTGATGCACTTGCAATATTGATTAGATGGGGCACGGGGCATCATTTGCAGTGCCTGAATTCAGTAGAAATCCGTCATTATTAGTAATAATCTTGTTCAGCACTACACCCACACCCCTCCGTGGTCCTTTTCTAATCCTTCCCTCTGCTATTTTCCTGGTGACTTTTCCAGCCATGGCTGTCCAGGGTAGATCAATCCGTTAATGCTACTTCCAAAGACAGCCTCTCAACTTTGGTTGTTCCTGGGAAGGGAGAAGCTGAACATGAGTCAGAAATACAGCTGTTGTCAGCAGGCAGTAGTCGTGATGGATTAAAACTTAAATTTTCCTATATGGTCTCCCAGTCTTCCCAGTTTTTCTGTCTCCTGTCCTTCCCATTCATCAACCCTTTCATCCTGCTGCTGTGTTTAAGATGGGTGTCTATGGTCAGAAGAGCACGAGTCTCTTCAAGTTTGCATAATGGATATTGACAGTAGATTGAACACTAAAGGGAGAGGTTCAGCCCACAGCCATGGCCTGAGTGGGAAGTTTAAATGTTCAAAGACATCAAGTCTGTCTCTGCAGAAGGCGAACATCTGGAAGAAATAATAATACAGGGTTTATGCAGCCGGTTAGTGCAACAGCACTGATTGGCATGTTCTAAGCAGGTTGGGCAGTAGTATAATGTTAAATTTGCCCTCTAATTTTGGACTGTTCTTGGTCATACTAAAGAAGAATCTTACTGGCAAATGTGCCTTCTAAGCTGTTCAGAGACCTGCTGTCAGGTCTTAGCTTCTCTTGATGATTTGATAGTAAAGCTCAGCATCAGAGTCAATCCTATTATTTAATTTATTTATGTTTTTTCAAAACATGCAGAAACAGTGGCTAGAACAGTGTTTATACATGATGAAAATTAATTATATAGCCATGCATATGTGGCTAATAATATAATACATGAGTTTTGTATTAATGTACTGTATGATATTATAGATGAGTACATCTATACTTACGTATGGCATGTATGTGCGTACACATACATGTACTTACGTATGGTTTATATATACAAACCATAACCACACTGTAGATCTAACCCCGATCCTAGTAAGGCTGAACAAGGTAGGAGCAGACGCCAAAGGGATGTAGGAAAACAAGGGCTCTATGTAGCAATGGGTTCTTCAGATTCTGCATCTCTCAGACTCAACCCCTTACAAATAAAACTCCTGAAGGTTCCTGCTGCCATATCCAGCCTCATATTTCTTGTCACCTCTGCCATCAGAAAGGCTGTCCTTGGGGCTGAGAGGCTGCCCAGGAGTGCCATCCAGATAGGGCAGGAGGAGCCTTTCCCTCTACTCATGGGGTAGAACAATGCTAACTCTTAGATGCATGGATTGACTCTATCAGTAAGTCCTCAGCTGTTTTCTTTTCCCTAAGAATACAGTAATCCCAGTGTAGCTTTCAGTTTATACCAGTGGTGAATTAATATTTTTCTCTTTTGCTCAAATTGCTAAACTTTGAGTGATGCTTCTCTTCCCTTCTAATCTGCCCCTGTGCCCCTGGCTGACCTATACCCTGGTGGGGCATCCTGATTTTGCAGTCTGCATCTCAAGTGCCTTCACTTGAGTGGGGGTTTAGTGCACGTGGCACTCCTCTCCCGTAGCTGTGGATTGATGTTGGGGAGCACATTACCAGCTCTGTGGTGGGGATCAGGGGCTGCATCCTTAGCTAGTGCACGTTAGCTGAGCTCCCTTTGTGTTTACAAAGTGATGCTATTTTACACCAGCAGAATAACTGTGTCATTAAAGCTGGTTAATATCAGTGGAAGCTGTTAGATTTGATCCAACAGACGTTGTCTCACTGTTGATAGCTGTGATCATGGGCTGCAGATTGCCATTATTCCCTTCTTGTGGGGAAATCCTGTTTCCGATAAGGAAGCCTCATTGATCCTTGCTCCGTCGCAGCACATCAGCTGGGTTGTATCCTGCCCAGTGGGCTGTCTCTCAGCTCTACTGCCTGACCATAAGAAAGCATCCGAAGGCATTGCATTAGATTTATTTTCCCCAGCTTTTTTGCAGATACATGCAAGTCAAAATGTGATCTCAATTATTTTTGTTATCATCAATGACAACTGTGATTCATCATCTAGTTTTATTTTCTTGCACATACTAACTTCTATGGAGCAGAAATATACTTCAGCTGCACATCTGTCAGCAAACCATGGTTCCTTATCCTAGTAAACAAAGTAACTTCATTTATTCTTGCTAACAAAGACATTTTCTAAAATGGGCTGTAAATATTTAGAATGAGTTGTGTAGCTGTGTGATCTTTATATGACTCCCAAATTTTTCCATCATTATGAGCTATACTGAGGAACTGGATTGAAATACAAGCTGCATGTGCCATTAAAGGAGCAAATAATTACATCCGCTAAGGGCTTTGATGCTTAGGGTAATTGCTCTTAGCACACTTCAGAAGTCAAACTATTGTAGCTTGACCATAATTGCTGTGTATGCACTAGGATAAATAGTAACGCATTTAATGCAGAAAAGAAATTATCTAAAAAAGCCGAATGTGTTGCTGGAGCTGTTTTATGTGAGCTGGAGTTCATGAAGTTCTGTCTGGTGAAGTCCGTGCCATTCAGAGCTAATGCCATGTCCTTTCCTTCCATATACTGAGGTCTCAGGACAGGCACAGCCGAGTCTGAGCAGCTTTTCTCTCCTCTAATTCATCTTTGGGAGGGTACTTGGCACAGTCCTGCTCCAGTGCATCACACAGTGCTTAAGCCACAGTGCATGACCTCAGCCACAGGTTTGGAAGATCTTATATACGGGGACTGCAAAAAAAAGACCCCAAATTGTACTCGGATTTAAACGTGGTGCTGTAGCAGGAAAGAATAAAACATCAATATTCAAAACACACAAAATACTGTGCTTAGGTACAAACACAAATGCCATTTTTCTTTGACCTCTACATAAATGGCAACGTCACCTCTGCTGTTACAGATCATGAAGCTCTTTGGCTGCACTAAAGCCCCCGAGTTTGGATTCAGGCTTTTGCTGCACCCTTTGGTCTGTGTTCTGTTTAGTGACGCCTGGCCCTTTACATGTGGTTATTTGTATATTCCAGGAACATCAGCACCACATTACAACATTAAATAACATAACACAGTTATTTTTCATTTCTTCTTTCTTTAATTTTGTCACTTAAAAACACCATTGCACTCAACAGACCGATCATTTAAATCATCAGTTTCCCGTTAGCTTAATTCCAAATTCCTCTAAAATAAACCCAGTGATGATGAGCTATATTTTAACAATGCCCTGTTTTATTTTTATATTACAGTAAAAATACATTTTATGAAATAATAACTTCCTTCCCTCACATTGTTTAAAAAACAGCTGTTGTAGCTCAGCAGTTCTGAGATGAGGCTGACTTCAAAGGTTCCCATTGTCTGAACTGAAACGTAAAATACAGCCAAAGAGCAAAAATAACGACAAATAAGTTGGAGGTTACAAATTTATTCACTACCAGGCTGACAATTTTTCTTTAAATAAAGTGTTGTGGCTTGAATAATTTGGAGTAGAGTCAATAATGAGGCACCAGTGAGTAAATGCTGGGTCTGTGTTAGAGCAGTAGCAGTGAGGTCCGACGTGGGTTGCATTGAGGTGATGCCACTGGTGCACCAGGGTTGTTAATTTAACATTGTGCAAATGAGTAGTGTGGAGCCAGAGTAGCAAAAGTCAAGCTGTGCCACTGCATCCCACCCATCTACCTCTCAGGGCAGGATTTGCCCTACAGCATACTACAGGTTGTGTCAAATGTGAACAATGTGAGAGGGTTTTCACATGTTCAAGGGATCGCTAGTGTTGCCTGAGTTTAAATTGGGTTCTTATTGAAATTAATTGTGGAGTTAAACAGCAGAGTGTGACTTACTGGAAGGGATTTATGTGTTTTATTGTGGGTTGTTTTTTTTTTACTACAGTTGGCAAAGTAAGTCTACTAAAATATTTTCCAGTGGAAATGGGATTTTGGCATGTGTAAGCAATGCAGCAAGACCTGTTTTCTACCCATGGTTAACTTAATCAAAATTTAGTTTTTAATTTAGGTTAAAATGGGAAGGGGATTGGGGGGAAACACTGCCTTGATCTCTCCCAGCAGCTAGAACTGCTATCTTTCCCATTGCTGTCCTCCTGGTTTGGTCTCCTCTATCCCACACCAGTGCTTTTCAGAGAGGAGACCATGGAGTACCTGGCAGATACAGTCTGAGAACAAAGCCCACCCAAAAATGCAGTGAGAGTAGGGATGGTGGTGAATTTCAGCCCTTTAGAGGTGACTTACTGATGCTCTGGGCATCCAGAGGATAAATGAGCCTTTGCAAATGGCAATGGGGCATGGGGACAAGTTAGGACCAGGTGGGTTTTGACAGAGGTGAAAGTGTCAGATAGTGCCTATATCCACTTTGAAGTGTGCAGAGAAGTCAAAGTCAAGCACTACAAGAAAGTCCGTGGGGATAATCTTCTCAGATCAGGCAAGTGTTGAATTTGGGGCTATAAGTGTGGATTGACAATAAGAATAAAGTACGATATGGTTTTGCATTAAATGAGGACTAAACTAGGTAGTGAATGAGTCAATGGTATTTTGAGGAGAAAATGCACATTATAGTGTGATATAAATTAAGTGCTATAATCACTGTCTCCAGCAGGGCCCAGCTGAGATTGCACACAGCCTCAGTTCTGGCATCTCCTTAGTTTTGAATGTTTATTTTCACAATCTTAGTTTAATATATGTTGCATGTATCTGGGATATGCATATGTTCATATGTGCACAGGCATTAACTATGCAGTGATTCATTAATGTATAGCTCAATTAGGCTTTTCATAGTGTTTGTGTTCTAGAAATCTGCCCCCTAACCACCACACCGAAGAGAGGAGTGAGTCAGTGTGTCTAGCTGTTTTCTTCATCCGCTTTTTTTCTTCTTTTTAAGTAAAAAGAAGATAGTGGGGCACCTATTGATATCTACTGATCATCTTTAATAGATGTCCATCTCACCCATTCTTAAATACCCATGATGGGATCCACAAGCCCCACATTATCTTCTGCCGTACTTCGGCTGTATTATATCAAATTGTTTTTTCTAAGTATCTAGCATAAATCCCTCTTGCTGTGAAGTGAACTAATTTCTCCCAGTTTTATTCTTAGTGGACATGTAAAACAATTGATGATTATCTTATGTAAAATAACCTAGGAGGATTGTTACTGTCTTTCATCTGTCTTCAGTTTTTTGTATGAAGCAAAGTCAATACTTCCCAACTTTCCTCATACATCCTATTTTAAAAATCTATTATAATTTCTCCAAATCTTTCTCCAGTTGCCTCTTCTGTGGGTGTAAAATTACTGTATCAGTACAGTTACCACATTCCTCCTAATACTTGGCAGACCAAGCTCTTCCCAAAATGTTACAGCATCACTCTGCTCGTGCCTGGCTCAAAAGCATAGCTGACGAGCAGTTGAGCTCTGTTGCAAAACACCCTCCTCCTCTGCCAAGATACTCACAATCACTTCTGGTCTCTTCATCAGGCGTTTTCTTTTGGTTAAATCTTTGCACATCAGAAGCAGCCCAGCAGAGGGGGTGCAGATCTCCTTTCAGAAATAGAGTTAAGAGATGATTTGCATTGAAACACATGAATTGCTTTTTATTCTTGCGCAACCAAAGTTTCACTTTATAAAATAATGCTGGAGCTTTACCCGTGGCCAAGTGGCTGCTGTCTGCCAATGTCACCCATGTGAACGCTGATTGAAATATTTGCTTTGCTGATACTTGGAAACAGTCAGAGGAGCGGCAGTCCCTCATCAATGTTTAATCAGTGCTTAATGGGGCAATATTCTCTTTGACCTCTGATAGCACTCCTTGAGCAAGAATTGCAAAAATCAGCCTTTGGAGAAGAGCCTAGTGATAAGGAAGGTTCTTATTACGTGTCAAAGCCGTGAAATTTATAAAGCAAGCTGAGAGCAGAGGTGAGCCTGAAGGACAAAAAGAGATTTTGAACTTTTCCCAGAGGCAAGGAAGTAATTTCAAGGTTTGGATACATTCCTCCCTGAGAAGTACTTGCAGCAATAGAGTTCAGGCTCTCAAGTGAAAACAAGTAACTACTAGAAAGAGTACTCAGTTGCTTCTTGCACAGATATGCAGTGATGGTGAGCCTGGCAGAAACTGGTACGCTGTTAATTACCAAGGGAAATAACCCCTGAACTGAAAAAGAAAATGTTTGGTAGAGTCAAATCAGTTACTACTACAATATCACAAATATTGTCCTCTAAATATAGTGGCACACATCGGTGAAGTTGCCTATGGGTGCAAATGAAAAGAGATTTTGGGTCATCAGATAAAATAAACCCAGAGTTTGACTGCATTGACAGAGCCCCTTAAGTCCTTAAGATGCTTCCCATTTAAGTGTGCAGGCTGAAGTAACAGTGGGATACACGTGACCTTTGTCCACTCCTTTTAGTGGAGTGTTGAGATAACAAGTGGCCTAACTGCACAGCTTCTCAAGCTGATGTTTTGGAAAAGGGAGATGTGCTGTAACATGAAACCTTGACTATAAACTATGGCAAAACCCATGTGTGCATTGCAGCTTGAGTCTTTCCTTGTTGGTGCAGTATCTCAGCAGGGCTGCAGCAGCCGGAGGTTGGGATGTCAGGTTCAGCCGTTCCCTTCCATATGCAGTCAGGCATCAAGAAGCAGAAGACTTCTCCTGCAGGGACCCAATTATACAGGGAAACACTAGCCAGTGAATATTTTCTCCTCCTTGGTTTTGAAGCTGTGTTCCTTTGCACGGAGATGATTTAAA
Source organism: Cuculus canorus (assembly GCF_017976375.1). NCBI lineage: Eukaryota > Metazoa > Chordata > Aves > Cuculiformes > Cuculidae > Cuculus > Cuculus canorus. The sequence goes on along the minus strand of NC_071408.1, from coordinate 18,506,995 downwards.
ATAACAACTTGTCCCACCTTTGGCATTGAACAAAAGCGGATTTAGGATAAACCAAGAAATAAGTCCTCGGGACAAGCCAGAACACACTGCCAACACCCCCATCCTCACCTGCCCCAAGAGACCTCAGAAGCAGCCAGGAAACAGAAAGCAATATTTCCTGCATGGATGCTTTATCTCGTTTTATACCTAAATAATGGAAACATGTCTATAAACATTTTTTCCATGGCAAGGCAGCTGCTGTTGGGCAAATCCAGTTCCCCCCAGGCATCCTGCAGGATGATCCTCATGTCCTTCTTGCTTCTGACCTCACCATGTTCTTATCCTCCATTTTACACAGAGAACCTCAGCAATCCCACAAACTTAATCTACTGCCATACATTTCCTTTGCCCTGACACAAGTAGTTGCAACACACATTGACACAAGTAGTTGCAATACTACATATTGCAGGGAGGGTTTGCACCCCTAACAAAGGAAGTCAGGGTGTATTTGCACACCAAAGTGAGCTGTAATTGTAGTGTGTAAGTGTTAGTTTTGTGAAAGCAGGGTTGGGGGGGTGTTACCTGGGCCAAGAGCATTGTCCCTATCTCTCACCACATGTGGCAGCTGTTGCTCTTCATCACCACGCTACACTTTTATGAAAATTAACCCCATGGAAAATAACTATAGAAAGGTCCAGCACAATCACCTCTTCTTTTCCAATGCCAAATCAACATTTTTTAGGGCAAATGTAGTCTTTCCATGTCACCAAGGACAAGTCCCTTATTAGCCAGAAATGAAGTGTTGTACATCACTCATATACCATGCACTGCAGAAGGCTTGTAATGCTCCAAATTTCGAACAGGTAATAACCAGCAAGAACTGACAAGACTAATGAGTTCAGCAAAACTTTAAATACTTTAGTTGGGCTTTTTAGTGCATTTGATAAAAGTGGACTTTTTGCTCATCATTTATAATGGTTCCTCTGTAAAAGGGGAATTGCAAAATTCCTACCAGCTAGTAATAACGTTTTCCACTTTTATGGCATCTGTTGCCTGAAGATCTTAAAGTATTTTTAAAACATTAGCTAATTATGTGTGACAACACACCTGTCAGATAGGTAGATGAAGTGATAAAGCAGTAGCAAACTTCCCCCGGCGATGGAATAGCGCTGTGCTTTGTCTGGTGCATGATTGCTGCTGCCAGCCAGGGAAACAGCAGCTCAGGGAAGGGAATAGAGCAGGGTGCCTAGCACAATGGGAAGTGTAAGGTCCAGAAGATGGAGTTTATGAGGGTTGTATGGGATTATTCCCACTGAGATTTATCAGGTGGTCTCTGGCATGTGGCTTTGTGACATCTTTAAAGTCATATTTGCCGTTCTATTTATTTTTTCTCCAGCTAAAAGGAAGAATCTTAAAGAGATGGCAATGTGGCATCTCCCAACTCAAGGGAAGGGCTCACAGCTTCAGCTTGCGTTCGCAAGGAAACTGTTGTTTTTTCAGTACTTTGCACGGAAGAGCTGACTCCACTCATCCCACCGTGTGGCTGAGACAGGTGAACTCCACAGCTGGCTGAGAGCCTGGGGCCTCTCCCCTCCATGGCTCTGTGAACTACAGCTGCTTGTGCTGAGCTCCACTTTGAAAATGTCTGCCAGATCTGATCTTGTTGCATTAGGAGATCAACCTCATGGTTCTCAATTCAGATTCAAGCTCTTTGCATACTAGTAAGGATTGACTTCGCTTTTCAAAGATTCTCCTTAAAGAAGGTTACAAAACCCCAAATAAGCAGTTTGTAGCTCTCTATAATAAGGTGGTCTGAAATATAGAACACCAAACATAGCAAAACCAAAACAGAAATAAAATCCATGCTCCTCACCATAATCATAAACTGCACCAAAACCCGCCCTGACCACTGCTCTGCCCCAGCATTTGGTTTCCCTCAACACACAGGCTTTGATTTGACTTCCTCAAAGTACCCCCCTCCTCAGGCAGTACGTACGCACTGTGGTTGCCTTGTGGTGGTGTATCATTTTTCATTTGTCCTGCTATTTGTTGCTAGGACCATAGAAACACAGGAACAGGGGACTGGGAGGGACTCCAACTCAAGGCAGCCAAACCCCTGGCTTTGCAAGGCACCTCACCATCCAGCTGCTGTTCTCTGCCGAGTGAGAGGTTTTCTTCCCACTATTCTCCCTTTTAGGTAGATGTTCCAAACTACCATGTCCTGGTGGACAGAGACAGTCTAACCTTCCATTCAGATGTCTTTGATGAATTTTTGCCTGTGTGATCTTTGTGCCCGCGTCGTTCCCAAACACAAATAGCTCTTCTGTCCAGCTCCCGCTCCCTTCCTCGGGTGTCACCTTCCGGATGCTCTTCCTATTTTTGTCTGTTTGCCTCATGCAAGTTAGAGCTGAGTACTTTCAATGCACTTACTGTACCTGCTCATGATGTTATGGCAACTTCTAAGCTTTTTTTGGAGAGGGCCTGACATTATAGCCCCCATGAAGCATGCCTGGAGCTTTGCTGTCTTCACACAGTCACATCTGTGTCCACAGCTCTGACAGTGATGGTTACATGTACTATCGTATAGCAACATCTCTTCAAGCAGTGTTCAGTTTCTTTCCATTATTTATTCTAAAGTTTGTGGGGTTTTTTTTCATTTGAAAATGTAAACAATTTGTCTGAAAATCAGACATATTAATTTACAAGTCCCTCTTGTTGCCCAGGTGTCCGGCATACCATCACATTGCAACTTGCAACCCCATCGCAACACTGCTATCTCATTGCAACACTGCTGTCTCAGTTAGTAGATGAGCCATGGGTGAACCAGGCACCTCTTTTTGATCCTGCTGATTTTCATGGTCTCTGGAGGATGTGTTTTTCTATAACCATGAAGATTCTGGAGAAGAGTTCAGGGAGTCATGAAACCTTATCTGGGTAAACAAACCCCTGATAGCTGGTTTCATTGACGGTGGTTGCAGCAAATGCTGCAGAGTGCCCAGTGGCAGGTTCGTGCTCTGGGTACTGCCACTTGCCTAGCCCAAACTCTTCCTTTCAACCTGGGAAGTTTATCCAAGGCAGCCCTGTCATATGAAACCCATAGTGTGCATGTATGATGCACAGGGCAGGTTGATTCGTCTGGATTGTTTTCATCCAGGGAGTTAAAAGGATCTCAGACTTAATTGGTCTGAATGAGTTTGCTTCAAATTCCAAGCCACTTCTTAAAAGTAAAAATCTATTCCAGCAGAACAAAGAGTTAAAGCCTTGATTAGAAGATCAGAAGTTATATTAAGAATAAATCACAGTACCTAAAAGAAAAAGGAAATTAGAAGGCACATTGCAATCATCCCTTACTTTAGCTGTCATGCAAGGTTTCCCTGTGGCCATCAGCAGTGCACAGCAAGGTGGAGTGCAGCCTCTCTGCTGGGTTTCTTTGAAGCCTGGCTCAGCCACTGGGCACAGCTGTGGTTCAGTGCTGCGTCTCAGCATGGTATCACCTGCATGGTCCTGCAGGGCAGCCCTGGGAAGCCCAGGAGGGCTGCTTGCGGGGTCTTTGCGTTGGCAGAGCCCCTCTCCTCTTCTGGCAGGCAGAACCACCTCTACCAGCTGCCTGTAGTTTCCTTCTGCATCCTTTTTCTCAACTCGCTGTATAATTTGTTATAGTCCTAAGTTCTGATTTAGTGGCTTTTTGCAAAGGCAGTGCGTAGCAGATGGGTAAGATGCCTGTTGTGGTTGGCATGAGAACCCTGAGTCCTTCCCCATCTCTAATCCCTGCTCAGCTTGTGGCCTTTGGCTTGCTTGGTCCTATGGCCCGATTTGTTTCAGAACTCAGATATATTCCCAACCAGGCTACTGCAGTCAAACCAGATGAGCCAGAAATGCATGGAAAATTCTGGTACTTGCTGCAGCAGATGCCTGGCCAGGCTGACCACGTCATGGCTGTCAGCAGGATGCCCCGGCACAGCGGTTGTTCCTGGGGGGGTTCGCTTTCCACAAAAATAGAGCGGAGGGGTGGGGGCCTCAAGCTGCCAAAGCTCAAAATGCAGTCTCCATTTTAATGAAATCATATCGTCTTCTCTGCTGCATACCTTCAAATGTTGTGTCTTTACTAATACTTTTAAAATTCATTTCCCCCCTGTGTGGGAGCCACTGACCTCCCCTACCATATTGCCTCCAGATGTCCAGGAGGGAGCAGTGAGCAGTTCCCATGAGATCCTCACCCCCCGGCTCAGCTGGTAAAACCCCTGGCCCCCCTTGCTCATGTTATATTTTTAGTCCGTTTAAATGAGCATTGTCCACAGTCCCTGTCAGAAAGGTGGTCCCAGCTCCATCATCTCTAACTGGTCTTTCCTTTTTCCATCTCCTTTGAACTATCTGGGGAACTGGTCAGGATTTAAATCACACTTTTCCCCCAGTGGTTTAAGTTTAACCTTGATGGGTTGCTTTAATTGGGACCTGGATCACTGAGATGGCCTCTGCAGCTGTGGTGCATGGTGGGGTGGCCATGGCAGCGACCTGCAGGCTGAGGAGGCTGCGTGCAGACCAATGTCCTGCAGGCTGATGGCCTCTTGAGCTGCATACAGCAGGAGAAATGTTGGCCGCAGTGCAAAAACCTTTAAAAAAAGGGAAATAACTGAAAGCCAGCTAGTAAGAGAACACCATGCCTGCCCCCAGCCTGTTGGTCACCATCCTTGCTCTCCCTACCGTATCTGGGATGGCAGAAGTTTACCAACATGAGGCTCTTCCGTGGGCTCTTTATCTGCATCAATATTCCAGGCTGGTTTTTTTATTTGCTCCAGATGGGCTTCAATAGTTTCCTATCTTCCTTCTTTGGTCTTTTTATCTTTTATTTCAATCCAAACAATTTCTGCGCTTCTTGCCAAACTGTATATTGTATCACATTCTTTCCTTCTTTAGACACAATATCCTCCTTGACCCAGGCTGGCACGTTTCCACCTGCCCTGTTGTGTCTATTCCTTCTACAAATGCTTATTCCAACATTAAAAGAAAAAACAGACCATGCGATATCCTGTTGTCTGTCATCCCAGTTATATAAAGCGTCTCTTAGACATCAGAGGGACAAATTCCCAACCCTTTAACTCCTGCAGCTACCCAGAAGAGCTGGACTGAGCCCATTACTGTCTCTTTAACACACATTTTGGAACATACTTTTGTTAAGCATTTCTTTTAAGTGAATCCTCTGTTTGCAAGTACACCCATCCTCACTTCCAGGTTGACTCCTGCAGTTGCATACTGCTGCACATGCCAAAAAATACATTTTAAATTTCTAAATTGTTACTGCTTAGCAAGTCAGGACAGGGTCTGACTGCATGGATACACCTCTCTCTCTCAACACTGCCCACTTCAGAGAAGCAGTAATTTTTATTTTTGCTTCCAACTGGTTATTTCTCATATTCTTGGCTAGAAAAAATAATTAAGAACCTTTTGAGTGTTTCTATGCACGTTTTCAATATTTCCAATGCCATCACTGTATACTTTAGTTTTCTGAGGCAAAGCTAGGGATAGCCTTTCTATAGGAATAAATGAAAGATACTTCTGATAAACAGTACTTGAAGTACTGATGGTACCATCATATTGTCATTTCTCAGCACCTCCAAACACCAGGCAATAGTCCTGTATCACCATGGTCACTTAATTTAACAGATTATGCTGGATTTCTTCTCAACACTTGCGTTTTCTGTTATTTTTTTAAATGTACTTTATATGGACCATCCAAAAGATAAATGAAAGTTAATCTTGTCCACAGACTTGTGAGAGTTTTTCTGAGATTAATGATGTGCAAGGAAGAATAACCTGGTTTGACTCTTGGGATGCATGAATCCCAATGAGTTTGCGCTGGCATAAGTTAGACAATTTGAAATAGATTTGAAATCACAGTGGTAAATCCTTAACACAGAACTAGATACACTTGGTGAAGATGAATTTCAACTGTCTTTTTTTGGTATAATTGTTCAAAATATACTTACTTTGCACAAGCTAAAATTTTCCACCAAAGGAGTGACCTTTTAAGGTGGGATAATCTGGGTCTTTGTTTAGTTAAGGAAAATGTTTCAATGTTGCTATCTGAGCAGCTTTGGCTTGATGTTCTATTTTAACAGATACTCTTCTTATAAGAGAAATGCAACTAAATATGCTTAATTGCTAAATAATGCATAAGAGAAGTGAAAGAATTAAAGCCTTTTGGACTCAGACCCAAAGAAGTGCGAGCTAAAAGATGGGCTATTATCTGTGGCTGTCCTCTGGTGTATCTGAGACTGTCATACTCACGGCCCTATCTTAATTTGTCATTCACACAGGAAAGCAGCTAAAGGGTCTGCTGAGAGATCTTTTTGTTGCTGCTGTTAAAAAAAGACCATTTTCTTTGTAAGCCATTTGTTTCTGCCTTGTTTATAACAGCAGGAGGTATGGCTGAGTGTCTGTCATATTTTAGAGGGCCATTGCTGATAAGACGATCAAAAGAATCCAGACTCCCTGCAACCACTTGAGTCCAACAATCTATATAGAAATCCAGTACAAAAAATAGGTTATTCTACTTTTTGCTCATTTTAAATATACAGTCAATACTTCCAATGACACTGTAGGGGATGAACACATTCTACAGAATATATACAGTGGCTGCATAGCGCTGTTGAGTGGATAAATAACCACTAAGGGTATCAGGAACATTGCATAAATGGTAAGTATTCATCTAACTTGGTTAATCATTTGGAATAAATTTGCAAGAGACTTTGTGGAAAGTCGCCATCAATTTTCACAGTGCAGTAAATTCATCTGCTATTAATTTGTTAGTAGGTAAAGGCAGGCACCTGGCAACTGCCCACTCTATAATGACTCGCACTAAAGCAATTGCTTGCGTTAGACATTTTGTTTACGGTAAAGATCATCTCCATCTGAGGTAGTGGGGATTGTTTCAATCCCCACTTGTCTCACTTGGATTTAAATGGGGATTAAGACAAACACAAACCCAATCTAGACTTCATGATTCCCATAAAGTAACTCAACATCCATGGCAGCGTCTCTACAAAATGGACCTTCTGGACTGCAAAATACAGGGACTAACCACTTGTATTAAGGATGTTGCTCCACCTGATTGCTGGCCACCCCAAGACTCTCTGTATGTATGATACATACGAGTGCCTTGCCAGGAAGGCTAACAGTGCCTGTACAAGCTCGCCAAATCACTGTACTGTTGCCTGTTGAGTTGTGATCTCATTAGTACATAACTATCATTGTACCACATTTATTTGAACTTCCTTCTGCTGCAATGAAGACACAGAAAAACTTGGACAAGCTCAGTCACACTTTAACAAAGGATTCATTACAAACTTTTAGCACCATGAAGGGCCTTTGTATTTTTACCAGGTTTTTGGTCTCTAGCAGTGAACTCCCATCTTCCTCTCGAATAGGGCATCCTCCAGGACCTTCAAACACCTTGGAGTGAGTGTGCTCTGTTGACCACAGTTCCAAACTCCGCAGGCATAGAGAGAAATTATAAGCAAGGTAAAGCTATGATTATATTATGTATTGAATTTGCTGTCACTGGCCAATCTACTAAATCAACCTTTTAAAATGTTATTATCGTTCTTGTCTACCCTCTGACCCTACTTTTGTCTTCACACCTGCAGAGGACTGCAAATAATGCCCTGTGACATGTAAATGCAATTCCCTAATGACAGCCATTTAATATGTGTTACATTCAACCTTCAAGATTAAGAGCATGAATAACTGGAAAATAAAGGTCTGTTTCTTTACCACACCTCATCTGTTCATTAGGTGGTGGAGCTGAAATCTGTGATAAGAATCGGAAGGCAGAGCCAAACAGATGAGTAGTCTAATCCTGTTGATGGAAGAAGAAAAACAGCTAGGGTTTTTCACTCTTTGTTTCTTTAATTAAATCTAGACTATATGTGTTGTGCAGTTTGGAAATATCTGGAAATATTTACAAAATACCATTCTGATTATGGTATCAATGATCAAATTAAAAGACTGAGCAGAGAATGTATTTAGGAAAGGAAAGAAAGGGAATATTGGATTTGCAGGTCCATTTTTCTTAGCAGAACATCATTGAACTTCAAAGAAAAATGTTCTTGCTTCCCAGTTTGCAAATTTTATTCTAGCCAGCACTTCTGGTTCCCATGAAACTAGAATTTTACTTCACTAACCCCAGAGAAGTGATGTGGATGAGATTTCACTTCTTGCCTTGTTGGCTTTCCATTTAAACAACAGAATACCAGTTTCAGCCTTCAAAAGGATTTTTTTCAGCAAATCTCAAATAGTGTAAGAAAAAAGCAGCTACAGAGTTTTATGATCTCTAGTCTGAGGATTTAGTCTTCACAGATTGCACACAATTCAATCTGGCCCTATATATTTTCTTCTAAAAACCTGTCTTTAATAAAATAATTGAGGCCTCAAACCTATAATGACAAATATGTGTCTAACTTTAGGTTAAAGGAGAATTTCATATGAGTATCTAGGTACTCTAAATACAGTAAAATAGTGACAGGATCAGAGTTTTCTGCTATATCAAAGAAGAAAAAGCAATGGATAAAGAGTAAGACAAAAAAATCAGTGGAGTCATAGAGTAACATATAATGGTAATCAAATATGCACATACACAGAGATCACTCTTCTCTCTACTTCTTCATTAGCTGCAGTACTTTAAACAACATCTTATGGAATCACAAGTCACAGTTTGGAGGAGCGTGCCTGTAGGTACAATCTGTCATCAAAGTTGACAGTGACATTTAGACATTTACTGCTTTTTCAAGAAAAATCTTTTGAAAGCTGGTAAGGAACTGGATCCTCTGGATTCGTACCAGAGATGCATACTCTGTCTGCTATTTTACTAAACTAAATGAACATAAATGAGATGTTTAATTGATAGGTAGTCTAAGTAGTTCAGAATATATAATTATATTCAAATGCAATCTTAAAAACTGCTCTCTTCAATGGCTTCTTTATTTTTTTGAGTTCAGGCATACTTATTTAGTTGATCAGTCAAAAAATGCTAAGTTTAAAACAAGTGTGTCATTATCTGCTATTTTCCATCAAACTGGGGAACACCTCTCTCAGGAAACTTATCTTTTTTTTTTTAATCTTGTAACATTACAAAATTACAGATTCAGGTGCATTCCAACCTTTCTATTGTCAGACCTGTATTTCTCTCGCTGCTACTAGTAGCAACATTAATTACTGTGCTTAAGTGTGATCCTGACTCTGTAGAGTTTACAATCTTGTTCACAGGATACCTGCAATTTGCAGTAACAACATGTATGAGGCTTTGCAGAATAAATTCTAAGAAAAGTAGATACCCTATATAATCATGGTAGCTCAATGAGATTACTGTGGATTCTTTTTGAAGGGGCTTAAAGAAAAGGGGTAGACAATAAAAGACCAAAAATAACAACATACTCTGCAAAAATAATGACAAAAAAGAAATACAGTGATTTTCTTAATTTTGGTGGTTTTTTACAGGCTGACACAGACCCACTCTGATAGCATTTCCCAGAATGCAAATTCTACCTTTTCATTCATACTTCTCAAGATAGTGACATCCAAATCAGTATTTTTTGACTATTAGAATATCCATTTCCTTTACTTCTCTAGGCCCTAATGAGTGGCCAAATTCCAAACCATTGAGCTGGATACACGGAATACATAACTACCTGCAGATGGTGTCATTTTAGGTGCTCGTTAAGCATTCCTAAAAGTGTAATAAAAGAAAATTCCACTTATTGACTGCCTAATTTCAGAGACCATAACCAACTCAAGGTGTTCCTGGAGCACAGGCTACAGCAAGCAGCTTTGGAGGGGATCCTGTTGCAGCCTGGCTGCTGAAAGGTAAAGGGTTCCAGATGTGCTGGGGCAGAGAAGGAGGATAGGGAGGGTAGGACTCCAGGCACAGATGAGTGTGTTCATTAGGCAAGAAAAAGCCCTGGATTTTGGCCTTCATTCATGGGATTGTATTTTAATTGATGGCTGTTGAATGTAAAATGCATGACAGAGGAGCAGAGCCCGCTGCCTAGGCTTGGAAACTTGGCTGCTGAGTGATGCACCCAGTAGATAAAGCTGTTGACTGAGGTGGACACCATTGGGCTGCCTACCGAGAAAGTGATGACGCGCCATGGAGATGGCTATCAGCCAGTGTGGTGAGTAGAGCTCCACCCTGCTGTAACTTCAGAAAGGACTTCCTAGAACAATGGCAGACAGAGAGAGACCCAAATCCTGCTGAAGAGGCAATCTCAAATGATGAAGATGCTCCTTTGCGACTTATCTCATGACTGGCCGCATCCCTAATCCTGATGGGCTGGTGAAACCTGTTAGAGAGCACTCTCTCACTCCACAGCTCTCCTCCAGATTGCTTACAACTCTTCTTGAGCCTTGTTTACATGCTGGACTTGAGAGATTTGAATCCATGTGTGTGGTTTTGCTCACCCACTGGGGATGGCCGTGTCAGCAGGCAGCTCTCAGGGCACACCACTCTGCTTGCAGGAGCACACTGGATGTGTTGCCTAATTAGAGAACATATTCTTGGAGAGAAAGACCTTGTCAGCCTGTGTTCCGCTAGACGTCCACGTCAGGAGGTGTAGCAGAAGTTACTGCTTCGCCCTGCAAGCCTTGCCTTGCGTACAGCTTTGCCCTAGGTGATGGTGATATTAATAGCAGTGCAATATCACATTTAAAGTGTCTGCTTAGCATTCAAGGGAGATTCAGATTGGGGACCTCAAGGAATCCTCATGTCAGGGACAGCTGAGATATATACTGTTTCCCAAGAAGCAGGAGAGGGACGGGTGGCTCTCATGTTCTCCCTGTCATCACTGCAAATACTTCCATCACAGCAATCTTCCTGTGACGAAGTGACACTCTTTTGGTCCCATAGGAGATCATTCTCTTATGCCCTAAAAATCACCATTGATGTCATTGAAAAACTGGCACCACATGATATACACCAGGTTCATTGCAAGTCAGGGAACAACTGCATACTGCTCGCTGCTGCGTTTGTGTTCAGTCTTCCGGCAAGAAGTGGTCCCCCAGCCACGGGAGAGGACAACCGCACCTTGTCACAAGGTGGGAGTCCTGGAGCATGAGGAAGGTATGTTTTGCTTTTTTCCAAATAGTAAAAACAAGGTAATTTTAATTTTGAGAACGAAGCCAAAGGAAAAAGAATAGAGGGGAAAAAAACCCAACACATTTTGGTGCCATGAATTCTGTGGCATCAACATGGAGATAAAGGAGAGATAAAGAACGAAGATAAAGAGATTAGAGTATCAGAATTATTACAAATATTGCCAGCAGCAGTGCCTGTTCCCAAGGCTGCCTGCCATTTCTCTATGATAAGATCCAGATTTTCAGGTTGGTTGGGTTTTTTTTATATTTGTGCTGGAAAGCTCATAGCCATTTCCTGCTTTAGACTTCAAGATAGTCATGCCGAAAGGTTCAGCCTTTTCTCTGAATGAGATTATAGAAAACTATGAAGAGCATTGTCTTGCTAAAAAACCCGGGATTGTTTTAGTTTTACCATATTGGCCAAGACTGTGTCCTTTGATACACATATGAAAATCCAGCCAAATTTAGGCAAATTATAAGTCTCTGAATAACTATGGCTTGCATATAATCTGTGAGTCTTCATGGAAGTGTGGTAGCTCCAAGGTGGAAGCATGCTGTAAAAATCCAGTGATTCTCATAACTAAGATAAAGTTGTATGTTTTCATGTGATCAGTAGAAATGTTGATGTTGAATGTAATGAGGGGTCCAGTCCTATACTATTTAACACCCAAGACACATGACTTCACATAGCTGTTCTAGCCTTCAGAGGGGTCGTGTGTGGTTCTTGCAGGCCTACTCTGGCATCTGCTGCTGAGGCAAGCCAGGGTACTGCTAGTGCAAGACAATATTGAAATTGAAAACAAGTTTAAAAGAAAAGCAAAAAAAGAAGACATCTGATGCTCTTTTTAGAAATATTTTTCAGATTATCCTAAAATAACTGGAAAATAACAAGTAACACAATATTTTGAGTTTAACAATGATCTCACAAATAGTATCTTCCTAATCATGTTTCCTCTTTCCATTTGATGTGTGTAGCTAAAATATCATACTGAATGAGAACCATGAAAGAATGAAGAGATAAGAAGCCATGGAAGAATGAAGAGCTCAAGAAATGTGAATTAGAAATCTGTTTCCTTTGTTTCACAGCATGAGCATGTCCTTTCATCCATAAGCGTGGAAAGTGCTCAGTAATCCATATGGTCTTGATTGAGGAGAGGACCATGGGTATTCAAAGAATTCCTTAAGCATGTTTCAAATGTAGTTAGCTTCTCATTTACTATTTGCTTTGGGTTTCCACCTAATGAAGCATGACAGTCCTTAACGGAGCTCTCCCCCGAACAGGGTGCCATGCCACTAAAAGAGTTTACCCCAAGTATCATACAGGCAAAGGAGAAGTGCTGAAGGCATCAGGTTACTGGAAGAAGGAGAGCTCATCAGGCTGGTGTTAGGATGAGATTATGATCCAGCAGAACCACAATTTCTGGAAGAGGCTCCAGCGTAGCTACCTGCTGCCCAAAATCAGTCTGCGTGGGAAAGCACAGGAGGAACCTTGGTGATGTTCAAGTGTCGAACGTCAAGAACAGGATGAATACTTTGACGTCTACTGTGGCTGCTGAGCTGTGAACAGCCTCACAGGTTCTCTTATAGGTATTTACACTGTAGCATCATGCTCCCACACTGGTTTTGTCTCAGGATAAGATGATGTGCTGAGATGCCCTTCTGCCCAGACCCCAAGTAACTCCTTCTAGTGAAGAGTAAGCAAATGCTGGAGTACTGGAAAGCTCTGCAGGGGGAAGTTCCTGGCTTTCTCTCACATTTTCTCTCTCAGGGGCCAGCAGGAGCAGCAAACCAAGATCTTCAGGCCCTTCCACCAGCTTCCACTGCCCAGTCCACCCCTTGCTGTGGCCATGACTCTCCCGTGGCAGAGGTGCCTCTGCCTCTACCTGTGTTTGGCAGAACTGCTTAGGTGGGCTGAGTTATCTAACCACAATTATTCACCTTCAATAAAATTTTACAAGACTTGTACTGTTCTGGCTTCTACCCTGCTCCTGACAAGTATTTTCAGGCAATTTTTACACTTGCTTAAAAATTTCAGCCCTACAGTAATGATAGTTTGAAGCCTGAGAGTTTGTTTTCTTCCTTACACCATCTTTTAGTCATAATTTACTATAAAATTACCTGTCCTGACAGAATACTACACCAATGATGTTTCAATGTAGCTATGCTGCTAGCATCAGGCTTTTTCAGAGCCAAGCTGTACAGCTGGGCACAATGGTCACTTTGAAATCCCACACCACACACGTGGTGGCTTTCATTAAAAATATTATCTGGCGATGATGGTGTTATGGAAAGAACGCTCTCATAGGCACACTCACAGACCCGAGCTGGGGAGGGAGGAGACCGAGGCATTTTTTCCATTTTCATTACTCGTTGTAATCTGTAAGGAAATGACTGATCAAGTGGGCAGATGTTGCACTGACTATGAGATAAAACTTGGAGTTGAGAGTCTTACAGGCTTTCACACGACAAATGTGAAAATGGGTATAAATAAGGAATACAGACTTGAGAATAGGTCTATAGAAGTGCTTTCTCCATCAGGAATTAATGAAGGATCTTCGAGGAACAGTTATTCTGACATATAACACAGTCTGTGATCTGCACACAAGGAATCAAGGGTTAGAGGCAGTTTCCAGATGCGTTTCACAATTTCAATTGCTACTTGAAATAACCCATGTTAAAGCAAAGACTAAGAGATGCTACCCTTGGCGTAACCCTAACATATCAATATGTTCAATGTGTAACTCTTGTGAGGGAGCAGAGATCAAACTTGTTGAGAAAGCGAGAACTGTAGCCAAAACTAACAAAAAGATTTAACTTCCAGAGAAAACGCTTAAAAACACTGTGAGAGGGATGGAAAACCAAACATGAAAATCAACATGGGGAAATTATGCTCTTCAGACTTAGCCTGAGTGCTTCAGCTTACTGATGACCACAATCAAAATGAAGGCAAATAGAAAAGGAATCAGATGAGAAAGTAAAAACAAAGCACACAAATTAATGGATACAACAGGAAGATTGTAGCAAAGCAAAAGTAGTAGCCTCATGCAAATTTCCATTTTCTCTATTTTTAGTCTACATTTACACCAAAGATTAAATTTAGTCTTTGCTTTGAGGTTTGAAATGAAAGGCACAAAGAGTTTCTCAATTCCTTTCTTGGTGAGTGACTGAGTATCACTCTGCCTTTATGAGGTTACTGGATTCACAGTTTGCACATGACCAGTTCGCAAAAGGGCTATGGGCCAGGAGACAAGATCAGGTACAAAGTATGAGGCTGCCAAACAAACGTTCTATCTACCTTATAATTTTTTGGAGTGTATATTGTATTGCTTGCAAGCATGAAGATTAGTATTATTAAAGAAGTGCCACTTTCAGGGAGATTTTCCAAAGGTCAGGCCATGCTTTTTCAACATTTGTTGTTCCTGATTTGCTAGGAGAGGGTACGGACTTGCTCCGAAGTGAAGAAAGCAGAGCAGCCTAGAGGTACCGCAGAAGAGACCTCAGCATCCATATAGATCTGTACCTGTATATATAGTTGAATCACAGCTTTTAAACTGTAAATGAAATTTGTAAAGGAGCTTTAGAAGACATATCAATAACATCATGATCTCTACAGAGGTATATATGCAATTAATAAATGTTGAATCATACACTACAGAAATAGTACATTTTTTTGGTGCTGTCACATGTACTAGCTATTCTGGAGACATCTCACTTGTTCTGTTTCCCAGTGTTGCCCTATACTGACCTATTCGGCATCTGTGTATCTGCTGTCAAAAGAATTTTTACTCCCACCATGGTGCTAGGATTTATATCTGACATATGTTCCTCTTCTTCCCATACACCAGCACTTAAACTCCACATTCATTCCTTTCTTGCTGTCTGAAAAAGGGGACATATCTCTGGTGTGGCCTCATTTTTGCAAATCTTAATGGCTGCATTATTTAAGCTTGAATGCTGTTAGCAGAGCAGACAATCTCTTCTCTTGCATCTTACCCGCCCTTTCCTTCTCCAGCCTGCAGCACATATAAACACCACTTCTGGGGATGCCACAACCCTGCAGCACCAAGCAAGGGCAGTCCTCCTCCAGGGCTTGTTCTAAAGCAAGAGGAGACGGATTTAATCCACAGCTGTTCTAGCCTGATTTATAAGTGTATGTTGTGGTTCAACCCCAGCCAGCAACTAAGCAAACTAAGCACCACCCAGCCACTCATTCACTCCCCTTGGTGGGCTGGGGGAGAGAACCAGAAGAGTAAAAGTGGAAAAACTCATGGGTTGAGATAAAGACAGTCTCATAGGGAAAGCAAAACAAGGAATTCAACCACTACTTCCCATCGGCAGGTAGGTGTTCAGCCATCTCTATGGAAGCTGGGTTCCATCACGCGTAACAGTGACTTGGGAAGACAAACAACATCACTTTGAATGTCCCCCACTTCCTCCTTCACCCAGTTTATGTTGCTGAGCATGATGCCCTATAGTGTGGGATATCTCTTTGGTCATTGAGGTCAGCTGTCCTGGCTGTGTGCCCCTCCAGCTCCTTGTTCCCTCTCTAGCCAGCTCACTGGTGGGTATGGTGAGGAGAAGAAGAGGCCTTGCCTCTTGGCGAGCACTGTTCAGCAGTGACTACAACATCCCTGTGTTATCAATACTGTTTCCAGCACAAATCCGAAACATGGTTTCATGCTAACTATTACTAAGAAAATTAATGCTGCCCCAGCTAAAACCAGCACAGTGTGTCAAAGACCAGCCTGGTGTTACATGGTGATAAACATCAGATCATCTGAATTGGCAGTTTTGACTGATGTGTTGTGACTCCATATGAATTTTTCTTTCTTTTTCTTTCTTTCTTTCTTTCTTTCTTTCTTTCTTTCTTTCTTTCTTTCTTTCTTTCTTTCTTTCATTTCCTATTCTTTTTTTTGAGGAATACATTTCCTATTTTTCTTTAACTATTTTGAAATGAGAAAGTGAGTGCAACTAATTTAGAAATGGCAACACTGACAGTTACGCTGATGGTTACCTCAGTTGCAATTCTGCATTGGGTTTGCTTTCCACATCCCAGACCAGCTCCTCCATAATTACAGAAGGCATCGAGGCTGCAGGGTGGGAGGAAGGGTTGCTTACTGCTGGCTCGCTCCCCTGGGAAGGCAATGGTACAGTCATGAAGCATGTGGGAACCCCAGGAGTAGTTTGGGTTTGCCTTGAGGGCTGAGGAGTAAATAAGTTTAGATTGTACATGAAAATGTTAAACCTGTTCAGTCGGTTCCCTTGCCACCAGCAGGATCCTGGGGCTCTGGAGCCAGAAGGACAATTGCCTCATTCATTTCCTGAGGTTAGCTTGTAAAAAAAATAAAGACTATTTGTAGCATTCAACTTGTAATTTCATGATTGGGTGCATGAATTGGATGACTTGGGTAGCTGGAAATTCAGTGGTGTTGCTAACACAGCTGGCTACCGACTTCAGCTGTGACCTTGATGTGATAATTCTTTTGTGTAACAAAGTTTACAGAGATGGAATTCTCAAACATGAAGCTAGGGTCAGAAATAAAATAAAAAAATACGAGCAGTCTAGCCAAGATATTTGAAAACCATTCAGCTTTTCACTATAATTTAAAACTTTTGCATCCTACACTAGCGAATCGAATTAAAAAAAAATGTAAAATGAAAATGACTAGTGCTAAGAGCAAATTTGGCTCAGTTCTGCTTCTCTCTCCCTCTTGGGCCCAGGCAAAATATTCCTACAGAAGTCCAAATTCTTCAGCGTAACGGAAAGAAAATTCCTTGTTTTTCAGGTAGCAAATGCTGCTTTAACAAGAGAACTACAAGATATTGATAATGGCAGCTTTGAGAGGTGTCATTTTGGTTTAGGCTCTTTTTGCTAAACCAGAAGTCCTCCTCAGGAAAACTGAATAAAATTATTTTAGACCTATAAATCACCTAAATGAACAAAAGCCAAGGATAAACTGATATGGCTTTTGCATAATAGGAATTAAATATCATTTCTTAAAATCAAGTGAAAGAGAGTTTTGATGGACCCCCTTGCAAGAGAAGCGACAGTTAAAACCTGACCCTTAGAGATGCCAGCAGATGTTGCCTAGCCACAGCCTCCTCCCGCGGGAGTAGGTTTTCAGGTCTGATCCTGCTCCCATTCCTGACAAAATGCGATGGGGAATCACTGTTGGCACCTAGTGCCTGGGAGAAGTGAAAAAAAAATCAACTCAGATAGAAACTATATGTCAAGAAAACAGAATACAATTACAGATTATATGTCACTGTAGTAGTTCTCGGATGAACTGTACACTTGTGAAATTTACTGCTACAGCACACGAGTGAATCTGGTAGGGCTCTATTAAAAAGGAATTAGTGAAGTGAGTATTGAAGCCACTTTGTGACTCCAGGTCAGACTTATTTAAAAATTATATACACATGCAGGGGTTTGGTATACAGTGTTAAATAATGAGTTAAATCTAGCAGGTATGTGTTTGATATCTGTCCTGTATTTAGCTTCTTGGGCTCTCTGGTTGCTTGGCAGGAACCGCTCTGGGGCTGCATAAAAGCACTCCTGCTTTCATTTGGAAAATTTAATTCCCCTGTATGGGTTTTCCTAATATGACCCAATGTGCCCACAAGGCTTTTGGTTGTTCCTAACAAGGTGTACGATACAGAGGGGAGGTCTGAGGAAGACGAGGGATTGAGGAAGGTGCGGGACAGGGCGAAGAGGCTTCCAGAACTGAGGGGATTGTGAGTAAAGGTCATGGGAAGGGGTTTCTCTGTGTCAACCCTAACCTGGCTTTGCTTCCCCACTCAACAGGGGCGCTTCTCCAGGAGTCTCGGCTTGCGGTCTCTTCCCCGTGCCACTCTTCCCGGAGGACAGCTGTGGTTTGGGTGCCATGGAGTGGGACAGGCTTTGCACGCCTTCCTTGCAGTACTTTATTTTCCACTGCTTTATTTTGTTGCCCGACAACCTTTCTCCAGCCTCATGACTTGACACAAGCCTGCGCTGCCCGAGGACGGACGCTCTGGGTTGTGAAAGAGGACAGAATAACGCACTCTGATTTAAAAGAAAAAAAAAAAAGTTTGTTTTAAAAAAGCAGAGCCGTAAAGAAAGTTTAAGAAAAGAAAAAGTTTAAGAAAAAGTTTTAAATAACCCCCTGACTTTTTAGGACTGTGGGGCAAGGGGGGATCGGTGGGGCAAAAGGGGGAATCCGCGGGGCAAAGGGGGATCTGCGGGGCAATGGGGTATCGGCGGGGTAAGGGGGGGAATCCGCGGGGTAGGGGATCCGCGGGTTAAGGGGGATCCGCGGGGAAAGGGGGGATCCGCGAGGCGGAGGAGTCCCCGCAAGCGGGATGGAGGGGATACGTGGGGTGGGGGGTGGTCTCCGTAGGTGGGGGAAGATCCGCCGGGTAGGAGGGTCTCCGCACGCTGGGCAGGGAGAGACCCGCAGGGCAGAGGGGGTCCGCGGGACCGGGGGGGATCCGCGGGACAAAGGAGTCCCCGCAGCCGGGAGGGGGATCCGCGGGGCAGGGGGCGGCTCCCCGGGACAGCGGGGTCTCCGCAGGCAGGGGTCCCCGCACGCTGGGCAGGGGGGATCCGCGGGACAGCGCGGTCCCTGCGGCGGGGCGGTGCCCGCAGGCGGCGCGGGGGGCGCTGCCCGGAGCACGGGGGGCTCGGCGGTCCCGCGCGGTCCCGGGGCGGGGCGGGGGGCGGTCCCGCGGAGCAGCGGGGCGGGGGGCGGTCCCGCGGAGCAGCGGGGTGGGGGGCGGTTCCCCGGAGCAGCGGGGCGGCCCCGTCCCCGCCCGCGGCGCCTCCCCCTCCCGGCAGCGGCTCCCGCTCCTTCTCCGCGCCGCAGTTTGTGCCGATCCGGGCGCGGGTCCCGCGGCATGGCGGCCGCCCCGCAGCCGTAGCCGGAGCCGGGAGGCGGCGCCGCGCTCTCCGCCGCAGCATGGCGCGCCGAGGCGGGCGGCGCGGGGCCGGGGCCGCCGCCCGGGGCCGGGGAGCGCTCGGCCTCGTGTGCCTGGCGCTGCTGTGCGGGCTGGGCGCCGCCGAGGCGGAGTTCTCCATCCTGGACGAGGCGCGGGTCCTGGCGGCGCAGATGAGGAAGCTGGCCAGCGAGGAGCTGGGGGTGCTCACCATGCAGGTACCGTCTCGCCCGGCTCTCCCTCCTCCCCGTCCCCAGTTTGCCCGTTCTTTCTCCCTCCCTGCCTTCCTTTCCTTCCCTGTTCTCTGCGAACTTTCCCTCCCCCTCTGCCGGGGCGGGGGGCGGCCGTTCTCCCCTTCTCCCGTTCTCCCGTTTCGCTTGTAATTAACACAATAGAATCGGGCAGAAAATCCTCCCGCGCGGTGCCAGTGCTGCCCTTGCCTCCCGCCCGAGCATCCTCTGCCCGCCGCGACTTTGCGCTCGGAACGGCGCAAAGAAACGTTCCCCGACCCGAGCGCGGCTTTGGACGAGATTGTTCGGCTGCTGTAGTTGGTTTGGGGGGGCGTCCCGGGAATGGGGTGGGATTTGTGTCTCGGCGGAGTCGGAGCGACCCGGGTGTGGGTACCGGGGTGCGGGGGGAAAGTGAAATCGGAGCCCTGAGGGCTGCGGGGAAGGGATGGTCAACTGCGAATGCGGGTTTGAAAGCTTCCCAAATGGAAAAGGAGACGCTTTCATAGGATCAGCGGGGGTCTCTACCCAAATGGCCTTTTATCTTCCCTAAACTGGCTTCGTTCTGTCACCTCTGGAGCACCATTGTGTCGGGCGGCCTCCCAGGGCTGCGTTTTGTCCAGGGAAACACTGAGCTGTCTCTTGTCCTCGAGGCTAAGAAGACGTGGATTTAAACGGCTTCTCTTAACAAGGTGGATTATCCATGCGTTGGATTCAAGGGAGTCACTTTTTTTTCCCCTATGTTTTTCCATCTGCTTCTGTGTATTTCCCCTCAAAAAATGGGAGCATCCCCCTGGGAATGAGGGAGTCTCTGGTTAATGCAAATTAAGTCAATGTAGCTAAACTGCTAAATCTGTCCCTGGTGTTAAAAAAAAAAATCCAATACAATCTTCTCCACTCCTACCGTCTTTAAAAAAAGCAACTCATAAAAATATACACGATGACCTTGCTAACTGGAGCGATACACTAATGATACGCAAGCTAACCAGAGGATAAGCCAGGTTTTCTTTCCAGGAATTACACTAACTTGGGAACAATTGGAATGCCAGTGCACAGGGATGCAAATTAATGGTAAAACTCTGTTTACTGTTAGTTGGATATTTAAGGCCCCAAAGTAATTTAATGCGGTGAAACTGGTAGTTAAAATCTGAAAACCCTTTTCATACTGAGCTCTATTTTTATATGCTTAATATTTTGGCTGTCATAACTCCCATCACGCCAATGCATAGCCTGTCCTTTGCTCTCCCCTGTAACATTATTACAGCGGTTTAAAATTAAAAAACGGTGGGAACAAATCTCCCTGGATTTTAGGAGCTTCATTGCTTACCTTCTACAGCAGAACAAAAAATGTTCTGACTTGTGTCGCTGCAGCCCATGCTTCTCGCTTGATTTTAGAGCAGAGATTCCCTAAGCCTGCTCAGATGGGACCAGGTATAGCAGAATTTCCCTTTTCTTCACTTGTGCAGGGCTGTTGGTGAGCGGCAGTGGGTTGCTTGTGCCTCAGGACCATTGGCACAGTGAGGATCCTCAGGGTGATTCAAACAGGTGCTGTGGAGGATTTCTGAAGAACAGCAAGAGCCCTTTTGGGCTTTAATTGGATATAAATCCAGGGGTGTTGCCCTGGGTTTAGGGGGTGATGTGGAGGCAAGCCCCAAATCAGGAAATAGTGAGAGGAAGTTATAGTGAGAGGAAGGATTAATATCCAACCAGTTGGGAGCTGCTGTTTTATTTGTTTTCGTGAATTGCAGGGAAGGAAGCAGCAGGATTTAATGCTTCCCTTGCGCTCTCCCTTCATGCTTTGGTCCTTGCCAGTTGTGATTGCCATTTCTGCACATCCTGGTAATAGGCAGGAGGTGGTGTCACCAGATGTTGGAGCAGGATGGGATTGTGGGAGAGGGCTTTGGAGGAAGGATAGGTCTGAGCTGGAGGTGGGGAAGAAACATGCAGTGAATGAAAGAGGAAGGAGCAGGTGGAAATGCTTAGAGTGAAGGTGAGAGGTTGGTTTGGGTATGTTTTGAGTCTGGAAAAGGAATTGTAGACAGAGCCTCCATAAAGGAAGGAAGGGAGGATGAGGAGGACCCTCCAGAGTGGACACAAGAGGAGCAGTGGAAGAGGTAAGAGGACAACCGTGAAATTTCTGACCCTTATATGCCTATGTAACCAATATGGAAGATGTGAGGTAGAAAACAGTTTAGATTTCTGCTGGCGCAGCCATTGGTGCTATAAACGAGATTAGTCTTCTCCATACGCTGCCTACGTCCTGCCATACATTCTTCTTCTACCAGTATTTCACTTAGTCCAATAGCAGTAAGGACTTAGTGTTTTTAATCTGATCGCAGTATTTTGCTTTGTTGAGAGGGAAGAGGCACGTGTATCTGCACTGTAATAAAGGCTGAAGCTGCAAGAGTAATGAGGAGGAGAGAGATTTCTGATGCCAGCATCATTGAAAATTGTTTTTGGCACTCCCACTACAGCTTTCTATTTATAGACACTTGCATGAGTGCATCTGTGCACTATTGGACTATTACCTTTAAGTAATGCTTTTTCTTGCCCCTGTTGAGTGTTCTGATTTCATATATTTGTTTGTTCCTTGAATGGTACTGCATGGAGTAACTGAGCATAGTGTAATGTGGGTGACAACTCGTGAGCTGCATCCTTCACTGAATGTATTGGGCAGCAGTTTCACGGTTTCTCATTTTAGTTTCAAGTCTGAGTATACACATTTGTATCATATGAAGTCACTAGAAAACATGTAATGCGATATGGTGCAGGAGGGCGTGCAGGTGCCTGAGTGTGTGTTACTGTCCTGGGAGTTATGCACTTCCAGTATCTTCTGACTGCTGAATGGACAGGAGACACTGTAGGCTCCTACCTTCTTGAGAGTTATGGATGCATGCATGTGTTGGTTACCATGCTTTCTGTGTTAGCAGACTGATTAGCAGTAGGTCGTTTAAAGGTAGCTCTAATTTACTTTACTTAGCTACTAACTTTTCCAGACCAGGAGGATTTAATGGTTTTGAGATGTCTGGTTTTATGTCACTGTTGTTTGGAAATAGTGAGTTCCAAAGTTATTAAGGGTCTAAGGGAGAACAAGTGCAGTAGTCTCATCTTTGTTTGTGTAGAAAAATGGGCAGAAGAAGGTTCATGGAAATAATTTACATGTTTTAGATGACTTAGTGGTTATACCCATGGCCTGAATCTGCAGTACCGAAGCAAATGTATTTGCATTATTTGATCATTTGAAATTATCATGAATGAAAAGGTGGGGTTTATAACTGGTTGGATGGTCGTATTCAGAGTAGTGGTCAATGGCTCAAAGTCCAGATGGAGATATGTGACAAGTGGTGTCCCTCAGGGGTCCGTACTGGGACTGGTGCTGTTTAATATCTTTATCAATGATATTGACAGCAAGATTGAGTGCACCCTCAGCAAATTTGTGAATGACACCAAGCTGAGTTGTGTAGTTGCCACACCAGAAGGACGGGATGTCATCCAGAGGGACCTGGACAAGCTGGAGAAGTGGGCCTGTGAGAACTTCGTGAGGTTCAACAAGGCCAAGTGTAAGGTCCTGCACCTGGGTCGGGGCGATCCCCGTTTTCAGTACACAATGGGGGATGACGTGCTTGAGAGCAGCCCTGCAGAGAAGGACTTGAGGGTGCTGGTCAATGAGAAGCTCGACATGAACCGTCAGTGTGTGCTCGCAGCCCAGAAGGCCAACCGTGTCCTGGACTGCATCAAAAGAAGTGTGGCCAGCAGGGTGAGGGAGGGGATTCTGCCCCTTTATTCCTCTCTTGTGAGACCTCATCTGGAATACTGTGTCCAGTTCTGGAATCCTCAACATAAGAAGGATATTGAGCTGTTAGAACGGGTCCAGAGGAGCACTTCAAAGATGATGGGAGGGCTGAAGCACCTTCCTTATGAGGACAGGCTGAGAGAGTTGGGCTTGTTCAGCCTGGAGAGGAGAAGGCTCAGAGGAGATCTTAGAGCAACCTTCCAGTACCTGAAGGGGCCTACAGGAAAGCTGGAGAGGGGCTATTCGTAAAGGCTTGTGGGGACAGGACCAGGGGGAATGGGTATAAACTGGAGAGGGACAGATTTAGACTGGACATTAGGAAGAATTTCTTCTCTGTGAGGGTGGTGAGGCACTGGAACAGGTTGCCCAGGGAGGTTGTGGCTGCCCTGTCCCCGGAGGTGTTCAAGGCCAGGTTGGATGGGGCCTTGGGCAGCCTGGTCTAGTGGGATGTCCCTGCCCATGGCGGGGGGTTTGGAACTAGATGGTCTTTAAGGTCCCTTCCAACCCTTACTATACTATGAGTAGTCAAATGCAGCAAGTTCATTGACTGGCTTCCTGTATTGCACCGATCATTATTCCCACTCCATTTGTCAGTTCTATGGAAACCATGGTTAACATTGCTGTATCTTAATATTTCTTTTATGAGTCGGGGTGTGGGGTGGTGTATACACGCACATGCTTGCACATTCTTTTCCCCACAAGCAGCAGAGGTGATCTGTTGATGGTTCTCCCCAAAGTTTGTCAATGCTTCTTCCAAATTAACCAGAAACAGCCGCACCACGATCTCTTACTCTGCCCTCTTCTGTGGGACGGAGGAGAAGCTGCCAGTTTAGGCAGGATGCCAGTGCTGTACCTGAGCCGCCCAACACCGTTACCTTCTTTTTTTGTTAGCTAGTGCACATGTTGAGAGTGTCGATGTCATTACAGGGAGCAGCTTTTGGCAGCAGCTCCATCCTTGGAAGGCAGCATGCAATCACGTCTCCGCTTGCTGCTCTGAGCAGCCGTATTACTTGTCATTACTCAGTAGGCTCTGTCTTAAATAGCCCAGTGTCGCAGCTTGCAGAGGGCTGGAGCCTGGTGAATGAGCAGCTCATGTGACAGTCCTGTAGTGTATTCTCCTGGGCAGAGCTGACACTCAAGAGTAATTAAAAGCTAAGCGCCCCTTTATACTAAAATTATAACTCAATTGGTAGTTGTGGCATGACCTGGGCTGCTGGTGGAGTTTCACCATCTCTGTATCCTGGCTCTTTAAATCCTAGCTTTGTCTGACGGGGTTGAAATTACAGAGTAGGTTGGTGGTTGAAACGACTGAAATTCTCTAGTTGGGAGGTGGAGGCAGGGAAATAATAAATCTGAACTTCTGTGAGCATTTTGTTTGGTTTTGGCAAGGTTTAATCCTCTAAGTCTGCTCGGGGCATCCAAGGTGAGGACTATTTTTTTTGATAGTGTGGGGCAAGGTAACATCTCCGCCTCCAAAATGGGGATATAATATACTATTTGCAGTGAGAGTTGAAAGGATTAAGCAGTGCTTTGAAGATGAAAAGCATTAAGTGCTTCTACAACTTGCAAAATGCATGTTGATGTTTCTAGCCAGATAGTAACAAAAGTTATAGGCCCAGAGGGTCTTGGATAGTTTTTGAAGGTAGCTCTGCCATCTTTAATCCTCTACACTTATGCTGTGAAGGAAACACAGACCTTTCTTGTTGTCTGTTACTGACCCTAGAGGTTGAATGTAAAAGAAAATGCATTCTGACTCTGAAAACAGCAGTTTGCTGGTCATTTTTTTCCTGTAGTATTTTTTCTTTTTTCATTAATACTTTTTTGATTGATGTAGTGGTGTGTAAAATAAATAAAGAGCATAGTATAAGCTTCTCCAGGCTGATTGGCAAGTATATTACTTACTGATTTTACCAATAACTGGTCTAGCCATCCCTTTTCTTTTTTCCAAGGTAAGCAGATTGTGTGCAGGCCAGAATGGCACAGAGACAAGATGTCCAGGGCTTTGTATGGGGAGGATGCACGTTTCAGAGGAGAGAAACCCCATATTGAGCTGCACTGCAGACAAGTTGAAATGCCCGAACTGAGGTTCTCCATCTCTGAAATCAGGGATTTCGCACATTTTCCCGGGCTTTTACAAATAAATCTGTCAGTGTCTGTGAGGTACTCGTAAAGCAAGTGATGTAGAACACTGCAAGTCCTCCAGCACCGGGCCTGAAACCATGTACCCTCAGCCAAATGACAGCACAGAAGGCTGCTACTCTCTCTTTTACCTTCTATTTTCAGGCTGTTGCCAGCTCGTGAAGCTGAAACACAGTAAATGTAAGTAAGGAAGGCTGATAAATGTTTGACTCTATAGATTTTTTTTTTTTTTAATTATTATTTGGCAGTAGTGCTCACTGTAGTAATAATTACAGAGTAGAAACCAGTGGAGCAAAACCTCATCTGTTTTACATGATTATGTCTTGGTTTGAATCCAGCTACAGCAGTCTTTTTCAAGGCTCTCTGAAAGCCCAAGACTGCAGCAGTTTTTCATCCTATTCCACATGGATTCTTTTTATCTGGCATGAAACATTTCAAAAAGATAGAGTAAGGTCCTGGTGGAAGGGCAGTGAAAATGGCTGCATGTAGAAGACCAAATCTGAATTTTTAATCGGGCTTTGAGTTGTTTCTTCAAAGTGTCAGGACATTGTTAGTGATGTTAAGTCTTGCAAAGACCAACATTTCCTTTCAAACAGGGAGAACGCAGCTGCCCTGTGCAGATAAAAGTTGCTGAGTGTGGTGCAGCAAGGTGGGTTGGTAGATAATTAGCTGTCCCCTGTGCTGCTGTGACGAGGGACCCTGCCAGTTGTGGCAGGGATTGGAGGGGTCATTAGCAGCAAGAAATCCAAGTGCGCTGTGAATCAACCGTGAATCTCTGAGCTGTGGCAGGGCTGATAACACGTATGCTAAGAAGGCACAAAAGTAAATACTGTGTGTGCTAGCCCACTTTTTTGTTGGGTTAATTCATCAGAGGAGGAACGGTTTAGTGCCTGACTGCTGGGATGTAGCAGAAAAGCTGCTCTGTGACTGGTAGGTTGGCCAGGCACTAGTGCGAAAAAATGTAATGCTTATTGTCAAATTAAATCAGGTGCGTCACCTCTCAGACAGGAAGGCAAGATATGTTTGAGAATGGGAGGAAATGTGACGTATGAAAAAACTTTGTGTGTGTGTTTATCAGTTATCATTTTATGTCCATAGCTGAAAGAAAGGATTAAAGATAAACAGATTTTTGTTGTTGTTAACAGCTGTGGTTTTCTGTTCATCAATTATTGGTAAAAAGATAGCAAAGAATTGATTTGAGCATTGTCACTTGGTAAATGGAAGGGCCCTGCTGCAAGGAATTATCCCAAATTTCTGCATGTTTGTCAGCACACTGCAGAGGTTGAACTGCTCCAGGCTGGATTACAGGGCTACCTGAGTACAAGCTTGGTTCTCCATGAAGCCTGCTCATGGCAATGCATCATGGGTCAGAGCTTGTAGGTGCTTTGGTGGTAACTTCAAGGAGGGTTGGATAATGTCCCGGGAATGATCTATTTGCATGAAGCTAAATAGGAAAATATTAACTTTGGATTTTTTTCTTTTTTTTTCTCTCCTGTACACGGATAATACTTAAAGCTTTAAGCTGTAACTTATTTGATGTATGAGCCTTGGTTTTGTTTAATGACGTCATTACTTATCCAAGTGTCTGCTGTGAAGACATGCCTTTTCTAGTATAAAATAGGTGCGTGCTGAGTCATTTCTTGAATCTTGCATTATGTGTATTCTTCCCTGGTACAGATTTCCATAAAATACTGTATGTCTAATTTAGAAGAGAAAATCTGAGCTGACTTCTGAGATCATCCTGGTGCCACGATTCAAGAGTACTCATTTCCACTCCCATGAAAAGTTTTAATGGAGTCACTTCTGTCAGCTGTGTGGAAGGTCTCTAGAGCCTCCCAAGTGATTTTGCAAAAGTATATTTGCACAATTACAGTCATTAATAAAAATAAACTATTATGTTTTCCTTTACCAGCTTCTCAACCAGAAGCAGCTGATAGAACCAGCCTTTCCCGAGTGCTTTTTTACTTTTGAGAACATGGTTTTACTCCACTTTGAGTCTATGATTCAAGACTGCAACCGCTCTACTTGTAGAGCAGAAAAGCTCCAACACCTCTTTGAGAAAAGCTGGAATGCTACTTTCAGCAGTTCTGCAGAGCTGCCTAGCCAGTGCTCTCTTGTCTGGTTTTGGACATCTTTTGCACATAGTCCTGCGATGCAATAGGAATTTTTGGCTGGACTTAACGATTGTTGCAGGTCTGAATGAGGCCAGGGAGAAGACGCTTTAAAATAGACACATCTGGAAGTTGCCATAAAGGTTTTCTAGAAGTTGGAATGCCTTAAGCAGTACTACTTATGTGTTCGCCCTGGTAGGATTATTAGAGTACTTTTATGCTATTGTTTTGTGCATTTTGGACTAGATTGTGTCTGACGGTGGATTCAGCTTGACGGTGATGATATGACAGTACTACACCAAAGGGCTAGGGTGCTCCCATGACCTCTCTGTCTCTGGTTCAGCCCTTGCTTCTCTCACTTTCAGCAAAGGATGTATTAGAAATAGTTCCTGTTGGGCCGTGCTTTCACCTCAGAATTTATACCAAACAAAGCCTGGGGATGGTGTTGGTGATGATGGGATGGAGGAGAGAAGGGACAGACTCCCCAAAATAGCTATAGTAGGAGCCTGTTTGCGTGAAGCAAGTCCAGACTCTGAGCCAACGCTGGAAAGGCCTTGCCAGTCCTTGGGAAGATTGCATGGAGAGCCAGAAAGGCTCTTTGCCTTTTATTTGTTGGAAAATAAAGGAATCCTAAATTGTGTGAGTCAGGAGCATAGGATTTTATCATAGCAGAGAGTACCATTTGATACTAACGTGAATGGCAAATTAACAAAATATCTTGGTTTTGACCAAATAAGCAGCAGTCTTCACCAGTTCTTTCCCAGAAGCCATATTAGCACAAAGATCATCAACTGTGTAATCACTGTATGCTTGCAATCCTTTCCTTCCTGCTTACCCTGTGTTGGCAGTTGGATGTGAAAACCAGTTGAATAGTGCTACAGCCACAGGGAGAGTTGTTTGGCAGCATCCGGATAACAGCATGGCCAGCGTTGATGGCAGAGCTTTTCATGGCCAGGGACCGTTCCATGTCTGCTGCGTATCAGACCACGTGGGATGGTTCAGCTCACTGATGCTTGATCCAGAAACGGGCTGCTGCTTTGGGAACTCGAGAAAGCCCAAGTCCTTGTCAGAAACTGATTGTGTTTGACTTGAACTGGATCTGTTTTGCCTTGAAACTGCAAGGAAGAGAAAAACCAGTCGCATGATGCTTTTCAGGGTGAAGTAGATGCTGTGCTGTTGTATGTGTTGGCAGGCATCTGGGCAGGAGCGCTTTTGGGGAATGCTCTACAACAGCCACCTTAGTACTGCTACAGAAGCGTCCACTTTGTGGGACCGAAATCAAGTTTGCTTGAAGTGTTTGCTTTCAGTGGTATCCTGTCTATTGCAAACCAACATATGGATAACAGCTTATGAAAGGCTGGGAAGATGGTTTTTAGGGTCTTTTTTCTCTCTTTTGTTCATGAATACATATGTTATTTTCCCTTGTTTTTTTCTGTTATGGAAGTCATGGGATTTCTGGCTTTTAATTTTGAAGACCTAAAAGAAAAGGAAAGCAGCAGGATTTCTTGTCATTGCAAGGAGTGTAAAACGTAGGAGAAAAGGCCACTTCAACCATGTGGATCATTAATTTTGTTGGCAGTGAAGGCTGAAGTGAGTGCGTGGTCTGCAGGTACAGCTTTCAGTCGACAACTGCCGACATGGTCAAGCCCTCATGGACCGGAGTATTTGAGACAGGCCAAACCAGCATCTCAGAGGCATAATTTTTGTGTTGTATGGATGGCATACAAAGGATCAAATAAAAGGATATGTAATTTGAGTATCATAAATTTAAAAATTTTAACAGTGAAAGGATATTTAAATTAAATGTGTTTCAACTGTGATCCAGGCAATTGGACTTCCTTTTGCATATTTTTTTTCCCAAAGAATTGTGAGAAATTCATTTTCTCAGTTGTTTTTCATTTATTTGGCCAGTGGATAATCCAGGACTGCCAGGTGTGATGTGAAATTTATTCCCGTTGCCTGGCTTGGTAGAGTTCAGCTGTAGAAAGCAATGTACAGGGAACACTGCACTTTCTGGTGCAGGCAGGAAGAGGGGAATAAGTACTGAGGATGGCTCACTTGTCACGTTAAGCAGCAGTGATCGAGCATCTTGTTTTTAAACTGCAAATTTCAAAATCTTCAATCTGTTAGATTAAAATTAGAAAATGTTATTCTTGGATATATAGTCTCTTATATCTTGCTCGTAGGAGGTCATGTTTAAAAAATAAAAGAAATGGAAAAAAGTTAATATTCAAATACATTGCAGGAGGAGAATGAAAATTGCAAACTTTTCAAGGTATTTTTGGCTTTATATTAGCTTCACCCATGTTGAACTTGCAAATATAAAGGTAGTGCCACTTAGATAGCCTACCTTCTCTTGTGAGTTACTGTTCAGTAGTGTAATTTGGAAAAAAATGAAGTATATTATTTTTTCATTTTTTATTTTTGAAATGAAATTGTAATTTAAATTATAATGTTCTGGCCCCTCCTTTTCAGTTCTGCTGCTGTTGTGTTTTATGTAGCCATAGATGATTTTGGTAGCTGCTTTGAGGGATGTGCCTGATGGCCTTGCATTTGTTAAAATGTTTAGCTGAGGATCCAGCTGTTCATGGTGGAGGTAACTGTGCTGTGTGGAACTTGCTGTTGGGAGTGCAGGATTGGGCTCCAGAAGCCGCGTTGAATTTTTAATAATTTAGATATTGACGTATTGGTGATATTGTATGTCTTACAAGTACTTGATGCAAAGCCAAAAATAAAATAACCCCAGTGTAACCATAGCAGTAGATATATTGCTTAATAGAAATGACTAGACATTTATTTCTATTTGGTAAAAATTGAATCTAATTAATTTTGAAATACTGATTCACCATGCTGTCATGTAAATGTAATCTTACTCTCCCTTCATATTTATGTATTTATACAGTAAGTTGTTGACTGTAAGTCTAGAAACATGCTTAAAAAAATACATTCTGGTAGTTGCAACCTCAGACTTTCAAATGCTGCTTTTTCACGTGTCTAAGAATAGAAAGTCAGCCTTCAAAAATAAGTGAAACCCAGCGTATATCACCATGGCTTTCAGCGTTGAAAGAAAGGATTTTTCTTCGAGGCGCTGAAGTGCAGCAGCTATTTTGAGAAGTGAAGGGAAGACTTGGAGTCAGGACAAAATGGATGCAGACCTGCTATGTGAAGGCTCATTTGAAAAGTAAGACCTGCTGAGTGCGCTCTCTGTTTTGAGTGGGTCCTCTACATGACTTTTTACAGCCTGAAAATTCACCCAAAAAGGGAAGAGAAAAAATAAGCTGCTAGAACAGGATAGTAGTCATTAAAAATTTCATTAGAAAAAGGCATTGTTTTGGGTTTCTTTGAAAACATAATGAAAGCTGTTGTCCATCTGAGCCAAATCAGATGAGAGCTGCTTTGCTGGATGTGCATACAGCGTAGGTCAGGCTTATTCTGGACTCTTACCTCTCTTATTAATGCACACCTTTGATACAAAATCATGTTATTGTGCGTTCAAGGCCTTTGACCCCAAACCTGACTCATTGGGAAGTGTAGGGGCTTCCCATGAAGTTACGCTTCAGGCTCTCTTATGCAGTCTAGAGGTGCAGCAGAGCTGGGTTTGTGCCACATTCTAGAATCACTCCATTGTTTCATGAGGTCCTCTTTGCTTGTTTTGTGTTGGTTTTGCTGTTCCCTGTCTCCTCACTTTCCAGTGCCACCAGTGTGCTGGAAGCATTTTCCTGCCTGTTGGCATCAGACAAGCACTTAGCCCTCCTCCACATGACATGCGTGGGGCTGAGGTGGTCGGTTTGCAGCTTTGCAGATGGACACATTCCACCTGCACAAGAACGAACATGATTGTAATGGAACTCCTGAAGTTTTGCACTGGATGGAAGATATCCTTGAGGGACTGTCAGGAAGCTGGATGGACACCTAGGGCTGGAACTGTGTACACCTGAAGATCTGCAGAGCGCATAACAAAACCCAGCAGTTTTGCAATCATTCGCTCTTCCTCAGTGTCCACAACAAGGGGCTAGACTGGGTCTTTGCCATCCCTGCTAGAAGGAGATGTTTCATTTCAGTACCGAACACAGATTCACGGCCTTTTGGGGATTCTTGCTCTGAGTAAAGGTTAGAGCCATCAAGCCATAAGTCTTATTGTCTGCATGTCCAAATATGTATTTAAGATTAAAACCTTGCTTATAGCAAGCCGGCGGGCTGGCAGCGTGGCCAACTGCAGCTCCAGTGTGTCAAGCTCCAGTGTGTCAAAGGCCAGTGTGTCAAGCTGGCCTACAGCCATGCCCACACTGGTGAAGGTCGTCAACTTGTGGCCTCACTTTGATGCAGAAAGGAAAAAGGCAGATTTTTTTTTTTTTTTTTTTTTTTCCGTTTTGGTGGTGAGAAAATTACTCACCTTCTTGCAGGGCTGGCAGGAATTTATATCTACCTGTCTTAGTTATTCAAAATCTTGGGACATGCTGTGATCCCCAGTGGGCACAGGAAAGGGAGGAATACATTGTAGAAACGGGTGTAATGGGAAAAGCAGATAAAGTGGCTGTTTACTGCTTTGGTTTTGAGAGCAGAAAGAAATGCTCAGGTTTGGCAGCTCACCAGTTCAGCCTAATACCGCGATGGAAGAGCAGGATCCAATCAAACTCTTATCTCTTTCTATTTTACTTTCCTCTGAGCGTCTTGTTTGGTGCAGGTACACCGCTGGATTGTTCTTTCCGTTTTATCCCTGAACGGTGCTGAATGCAGAGTGGTCACGGTCTGAGGTGCCTGCACGTCACCAGATAAAGAACTGAAAGAATGAAAACGTACAAAGTACACCTTCGGCTGTCGTTGCGGGTACCAGACCTATTTGAGTATTACTGCAGAGGAGTTGTGAAGCATTCAAAGCTGCTCATTTTAAACCCCAGTTTTCTGATAATGGACTTAAAAATCTTATTGTGTAGTTGAGTTAGTGACTGAGCCTTCACTTTATAATCTCTTTATAAAAATGTATGCACATTAACAGGACGTATTTAATAGACACACTGCCTGGATGAAAGGGCGCTTTGTGGAAGGAAGCTTTTGTGCGATTCTGGATCTCTCAGCAATTCCTGTGGAGCTTCCCAAGTCTGGCTGACACTGAGAGACGGAGGAAAAGACCTTCTCACTTTGAGCTTGAATGGAAAAGAATGGGTAGTGAGATGAGCGTGGGGGAGGGAACCCCGCTTCCCGCCATGGAGCGATTGCTGTGGGCACTCACCAGCCGAGCATTTAACATGTTGAGTTGGTCCTACCCCCAGCTGGGGCTTTGCATTTGCAATGAGTTCTGCACTACCCTGGCAGCACAAGCCAGGCTGCATCAATATCAGCTTTCCGGCCTGGTGAAATTAAGGCAACTTCTCTCAGCCCAGGTAGTCCCTTTTTTTCTGGTTTGATCCACAGATCAGATTTGTCTAACGGCTACCAAAATGTCTAATGGCTATCAAAATAGCATTTGATTTCTTTATTTTTTATTTTGAATTGAGATCTGATCTTTAAGCTTCTATTTAATCTCTCAGCTAGATTTTGGTTTTTTTTTTTTTCTCTCTGTGGTTCACCACGGATTCTTGGCAAGAAAAAGGTTTTCTTTCTCAAAAAAGTAAGGCTGCAAGGTCATGGGTCTGTTTGGTTTGACCTGGCAGACATCTTCATGAGAACAGGACTCTAGTTGACGTCTAGTTTAGTTTCGAGTGACAAAAAGAGCTAAATTTCAACAAAAAAAACCCCAAATCCTGAAGTTCTCTAATAAAGACATCTGGTTTTGCTGCAGATTCACATGTTCTGTAGGGTTACATGCAGAGAGAGCCTCACCTTAGTCCTGTTGCACACAGGACCTCAGAAAATGTATTCCAGTTTGGAAACATCTGAGTAAAGGTTCACAGAGAAGAGTGTTTAAAAAAAAGAGAGGGGGAAGTTAAAAAAAGTGCCCCGCACTTTTGATTAGGATGATAAAGCTGGGCAGATGTGATTGAGGTCCTTTAGAGTAGGGTTTCTAGTTTGATCAGATGCTGGTTGCTGTGCAAATGCTGCTCACACATTTCTAAGAATACAGCCAGGCGAGGAAAAGCCGAGACAGGGTGGTTGGGTACCTCCAAACAGATGTGTTGACAGGGTTAACTCCTGTAGTGTACCTCACCTCTGCTTCTTGCCTTGGAACCCAGCTGCCTGTCTTCATCTGATTTCTCCTTTGCGCCGATGGTTTCTCAGCTGTATTTACAGCTGGGGACTCACTCCATCATGTCAAGAGCAAGAGCAGGTATGTGTCTGCTCTGAGTTGGGTGGTCTGCAGGTACCCCCAAAAGGCAAAGCTCTTGGTTGAGTGGTGGCTGAAAGCGCAAGCTGAGGAGTGGGTTCCCCCAGTTGCCTTCAGAGAGGTATTAAATTGGAAAACATTTCATGAGGAATGTGTGGCCAAGCTGAAGTGGTGTGACTCAGGTGAAAATGATTGTAGGTTCAGATGTCTCCATGTTCCTGTATGACTTGAAAGGACTTCTTATCTCGGGATAAACTGAGATATTACACACCGATGTCGTTGTTGTGATAGAGAATTTCATCTTAAGAACTTAAGCTTTTTGAGACAAATCACATATTTTTGCCAGCAGCCCCAGCACAAGCTTGTAGCATTTCTCTGTGTAAAACCAAAATGAACAACCAGCCTGTTAGTTTTTGGATGAAGACACAAGCCCTTTACGCATGTGCTTTGAATTGATGCACTTCAGGTGCTGCTCACTTTCCTTGATCTCCTCTTGCCGAAGAAAAGATCTCACGGTGATAGTGAGATCCAAAATACCGGATTTAATTCCTCCTTTAAAACAAGGCTATATGTCCTTCCCTGTTAGTCTCCCATTTAACTCTATATTTAACAAAGTGATTTATGTGGGTATATGTGGAACCATATGGGATCTGTTTCTCTCCTCCTTGGTTTTCATTAAAACAGAAGAAAAATCAGTCAAAGGTCTAAGGTATCCCTGAGTCATTGAGTGCTTCTTACATAATTTGGATTTATTTTTTTTTTAGATTACCTTTATTTAGCATCTGTCTTCGAGATAAAAGCTTCCTAGTTCATGAGCTTACTCAGAATTTTTAGTTTTGATTACTGGCCTTGTTTCATTAGATGGAACGAACCTGGAATTTCTAAGAGCATGTCATTGCACTATGTGTATTTAAAAAATAAATGAGGCATTGTATCCTGCAGGGTTCAGAAACTGGAGAAGGCTGCACCGATTGCTGGAATTGGAAATGAGCCATTCCCACAGTAATGTGGATATAGATAAATTAGCAGTTTTCTACTATAGGGCGTCCCTGCTCCAAATTTCTCTTGATTGCACTTCCTCAAAACCATGCCAATATTAAAATAGTCAGGTGGGTTGAGAATTGATCTCACAGATAAGAACTGTACCTTGCAAGGTGGTGTGAAAAATTTACATTCAGAGCTTAGTAAGTTCTGATTATTATTGGCAAGAACTTTGTCAGGAGCATGGAACAGGGATTTCCCAGCAGTCGCTAGAGTAGACTGCTTTATTTTAGCACATCACATGTGGGCTCAGGATAGAGGTTCTTCTTAACAACTTGCTGTTTTTAGATGAATAAATAAAAATACCTGCTGCATCCCTGCAAATCTCACCTTTCCCTGGGCTTTCCATGCACGTAGACTTGTTGCACAAATGTAATGTCACCTGTGGCCTTGGGCAGCTGGTTGTAATTGGTCATATTTGTGGACTTAGGGTCTTTCATAAAGGCTTTGTGGTTTTACCAGTCAAGTGCAACTCTCTCGTAATAATGAAAACTGTTTTTGCAAAAGCAAGAGGTAATTGAGATTGTTAGCCTCCAAAATGAAGTATTTGGACTAGGTAAAGCACCTGAAATGTCTGTGGTTTGATGGCAATCACTTGTATAATTATCTAATGCTGTTCTATCGTATTTGCTTCATGAAATACTTAAAGAAATGCAGACAATGTATGCTATGAAGTAGTGCTGTGAACTTTAAATGAACCACACACATTATGAAAGCTAGAGACAGTTTTTAAAAAACAGGAATTTTCATTACTTTCCTTGCATGTTTACTGCAGGTTTTGTGTTCTTCTCATTTGATCTTCAGTTTCTTTAGGTGAGAGCTGAACTCTGTATTGAAAATCAAGTTCTTTGTTAGATGAAGATTTCTCATTAAGAATAATAATACATAGGGGCGGGTTTTTTGGAGCTCCTTCATGCATTGCAGAGTGGGATAACACGTATTCATTTTTTTTAATCAGGAAAAAACCCCAGTATTATTGTTATTACTATTTTATTTTTGGTGACTAAAAACTGAAACAGGAAATGACCTCTGAGGCCCAGTTTCCATGACACCCTCTCACGTGAATCCAGTTTTCAAGAAGATGAAAGGCCAAAGCAGCCTTTTGATGGTGTGTGGCTAATTGGGTGGCAGACGGAGGCAGGTTTTCTGTGTGAGGAAAATAAAGGAGAAAAGAAGTGGAACAGCTGTGTGTTGGTACATATGTATAATCCCAGATAAAACTCTCCAAGGACAAGGAAATATAGTAATGCTTTAGTGAAAGGAAAATTAAGAATCTTTGAAAGCATAAATGTGGCTTTTTGGTGGGAGCTTGTATTTAAAATTAAAAATCCGCTGGAACGAAGGCATTATTAAATAATGGATTTGTGAAATCAGAACAGAACCTCTTGCTCAGAACAAAATGTGGTATTGGGTTTGGTTTCTGTGTAGGCAAATCCAAAGAAAATGGCAATGTGCTCAGTTCTTTTCGCAGTTTCTTTTGCTCAGTATGTTCCTACTCAGAATGACGAGTGGTTAGAGCAGCATGCAGCGAGGTCTGCTGTTGAGGACAGCTCATGAACTTTCCATTTCAATCATTGCTCTTCTGTGTTAAAAATGTCATAGTGCAAAAGTAGAGTGTGGCGATGTCTTTTATAGATTTAAACCTGAGAGATCTCTTCTGCTGGTAGCAGTCATGCTGATCAGGCTGTT
Organism: Cuculus canorus; assembly: GCF_017976375.1. Lineage (NCBI taxonomy): Eukaryota > Metazoa > Chordata > Aves > Cuculiformes > Cuculidae > Cuculus > Cuculus canorus. Next base: position 18,470,716 of record NC_071408.1, on the reverse strand, counting down.
ACCATGCGTGTAATCTCTATGGTGAATAATAAGCTTCCAGGAGATGGCGAAAATGATAAATGTCCAAAGTGAAATAAGTAGTACAGGATTTTTACTCTCAGGTAATCAAGCAGAGTAAATACTAGATATTCAGAAAGTTTCAAATTCATTTTATTTTACTTTCTGGGACTTGATGCACTAAGAAGTCAGTGTAGGTATCCATATAATTGGATAGAGAGTATAGATCATGCACTCCTGCCTTAGTAATTTTTCCCTCTGCTGCCTCACTTACTTTGGGAACTCTAGATGTTTGAACAAATTATTTTTCCTCCAAAAATGGGTGTTTTAAGTTGATATACTAATGAGCCTGTTACTAGTTGCCATCTGTTTTTGATTCAAGGGACAAGTCCTGAAGGAATCCTAGCAAGCTGAGTTGTGGAGCGAGATGTGACTGAGTGGGCAGTTTTTAAGTGAAGTGGTCGTACTTGCTTCTGCTACAGCGTCTGTAGGTGTTACAGTGCTGTTGTATTTTAGATCTCTTAAAACATAAGCAGTTTTCTCACTGAAGTCAGAGACAAGGTTTTCAAAATTCTTGTTTTAATTTCATGAAAATAGAAGGTCCAAAGGACATCTTAACTTGCAGTTGTATTGAATACAGTTTCAGGTTTACTCCAGTGAAGTAGGGCACAAGTAACTTTGAGTTGTGGATTCAGATACAGATTGTGGTCAGATGTGTTGGCAGATGATGGCACATCCAACCTCACGGCTGGCTGCTGTGCAAGTAGGAGGTCCTTCTCTAGGCACGTGGTTCTGCTGTATCAAGGCTAGGACTGCAGAGCAAGCTCATGAGAACTTGCTTTGTTTTCAGCAAGGATCTGTCAAACAGACATCCTACAGCCCTATGGCTTTAGTTCTAATAACAAACCATGTATTCAGGAGTATACAAACCACGTATACAAGGGGGTGACCCTGCTTGCTGAGAGGAGGGGGTCTTGCTTGCCCCTCCACTGCCACCAGGCCCATGGTCCATCCCTTGGGCCATGGGATGCACCCACCTGTGCACCCACCTGTGCATCCCACAGCTGGCTGCACCCACCTGTGCAGTTAAACATGATTGCTTTCCTCCACCCTGAGATTAGCCTAGGCTTTCACAAGTGGTTGGATGAATTTTCATATCTTGCTCCTTCAGCAGATATTTTTCTGTCCAGCTGAAGAAGAATGCTTTTCTTGTGTCTTTGTGTGTGCTACCTTGATTTTCCCATGGAGTTTTGAATGCCTGAAAGGGAAAATTGTTGCAGGAAAATTGTTGCAGGAACATTTTGAGGTCACTCTAGTCTTGGGACCTTGTGTACTGTCCGTGGCCTTGTGGTACCCTGTCGGTCCTGGAAATATTTCCAGCTGGTTAGTGCTATTTCCATGCATTGTTCTTTCTTCTGAATGTTTTATGCAGAATGTGCCATGTAGGTTGGCATACCTCAAACTAAGTGAAATAGTCTGAGTTTTATCTCTTGAATATCAAAGCAAGCCTGTTTTTTTTGAATGCAGGAGATTAGGATCTCTCCAATGAAAGCTATCTACACCAACAGTTGCTATTCTTTCAGAACGACTTCAATGGTTCAGGAACATAAAAACCTGCTATGCAGTTGGTAAACAACCAACATGATGTGAGTCTGGAGGAATTTGGCATAACTCTGTCTGATGCAAGACCTTTTCACTTTACTGTCATGCGCTCACTTGTAACTCCTGGAAGGGTAAAGAAGCAGCTTACTGTCTGAAAGGGCTGTTTAACCATAAATAAATAAAACCCTCTAAAACCAGATTGACTGCTAGTGTTGGGCAGCTCCTCTGCCTTCTCACATGAAAATCTTATTAGGCAATGGCTGTAGTCTCGCTGCAGGTTTTCCTCTGCAGACTAAGCCTGGGGGACTGCTCATTAGCTCCCTGCCTGCCTGCCTGTCAGAGAGGAAAATTCATCCACGAAGAAAGAGCCACGGTCTGACACTGTGGGAGTGCAGGTGGGCTGGAGCGATGTGCAGGAATTAAACTAACGTGCTAATAGTGGTCCTCGCAGGAGGCTGGCTGCTGTGCAATTTCAGTATTTTCTGGTGTAATAATCTCAGTGGGTTTTCACCAACTCTTTCCAGCTCTCTCCGCTGATAGAACCTTTAATATCATAGTTCATGTGAGAATTTTGGTGAGTATTTTGTAAGAATTTTGAGAAGTAGACAGGTGTTCCCTGCCTTCAGAAACTGGAAAATATTTCTTTGGTTATGAACACAGTGCAGCATTTGCTGCTACTCCCATGTGCCACTGCAGTGTCCACAGTGCCCTTTCTCAGGAACAGTGTCTGCAGCTGGCAGATATTTCTGTCCACTTAGAAATTACTGAATCCAGTCCTGTGCCTGTGCTGTCATAATGGAGCTTTCTTACGGCACTCCTTCATTTTTCTTTAAAGGCTGAAATTTTAATACTGATCCCAGAGTATATATTCAACTATTTTGCTCATTACAAATTTCATGAATTTTCATGGCTTGCTCCTCTGGTAGACACTTTTCTGTCCATATGAAGAAAATTGCCTTATCTGATGTGTTTCTTTCCTCTGTTTATGTCCTCCCTTGGTTTTCCTGTGAAGTTTTGAATGCCTGGATTACAATTCAATTACAGTCATTACATGTGTTTTGCAAGAGGCAGAAATAAAACAAAGTTGATGTGCTGTTGTATGTAGGAGGCAAAGGGTAGCATGTTCCCATCCAGCTGTAATGGTCCTACAGGTACTGCCACCACAGGGGTCATCCCTCTTTCCCTGTCCCTTTCTTGTTACTAATATGAGATTAAATTAAACAAACTTGAAGGTGAAAAATGGTAGCAAGATGTTCCAGAAGTAACAATATAATTGTGTTTTTGAAATTATGGATGCTGTTGCCAGAGCCCTACTAAAATGCATTTATTCTCGTGAGTACTTTATATTGAAAATGTTTCACAGACAGGAAATATGGAGTCTTTTTTGCACCATTTTTAATGTTTATCTTTAGAACAGGTGGAACAATAACTGCTTAGTAAAGATGTTTGTCTTAAATGCAGCTATTCAGGATGCTATAGAACAAATAAATTGGAGACTAAGCAAAACACATGTAGGTACAGAAGAAGATAAAGTTGAGTTGGAAAAATGGGAATCCAGGTCACATTTTCACTACATTGCTGGAATGGTGTAAGTGCCTTGCAAGGGTTGCAAATGTAATTTATTTACATTGGAAGGGTCTTATACGCTTCCAGCAAAGCACAAAGCAATGACTAAATGAGTAAATGAGTGTTAGGCTTAAAAACTGCCTGATGGACTTCATAATTCATCAGCTGTACCACTTGGTTAGTATTGTTTTTAGCAGTCCTCATTCTTGCAACACATTTCTGAATTTTTGCGTGTCTAGCTGCATTACGCTGTTTTCTGGAAGTCGGATTGCACCATGCCACAGGCAATCCATGCCAGCTCATCTCTTCACATAGTGAATTTCGGTTGGAACTTCCTACTTCCCACAGTGCTGGCAGCTCAGCAATAGTTACTGAGTGATTATTACTGAATATACTGTGGTCTGTTCTCTGAGTGCTTGACATCCCTCTCTTGGGCACTAACAACATCGATACATACCGTGTGGTTTTGGTATATTGAAGCGGAAGGTCCACAGGTTCCTTCCTTGGCTGTTCGCCCCATCTCTCCACTGGGGTTACCTCACTAATAGTCATGTTAGTGTAACTATTTGTGGGGCTGTAGTATAACCTGGATCCTTGAAATGAATCCCTGGTATTGCCGGGATTCAGCACAGCCCCAGCATACAGTGGTGCCAGCGTAGCAGAAGTGCTAAGGTGGACATTTCTTAAGGACTATTTGCTGATTATGTCCATGTTTATATAATTACTTTGTTTGAGGTAAAAAATAATTGTGTCTTAAATCTCACCAGTTTTAAAGACAGGTGATCATTGTATACCAGTCTCAAAGAATTCATCTTTCAGTGGCTGGTTCTTATTTCTTTTGATATGAAAAATGCATTGCCAAGAGGTGCTTCCTTGCCCTGCTGCTGCTGGAGCAGCTGGCTGAGCTGCTGGGGTGAATCTTCAGCAATAATCATTGAGTGGGCTCATTATGCAAAAGTGGAAGTGTGTACAGTGACAAAACCGATCCAAAATTGTGGTTTAACTATTTGTGTTCACACAACACAGATTGGAGGGCTTGTTTATTAGTGTTTCATACCCAAGTCGATATAAAAAGACCCTTAAGCCCAATAGCAGAGATTTCTTTATGCCCCAAACTTGTGTTTCTAAAAAGTAGTCCTTGGATCTGATGGCAGTTTGATTGACTCTGGTCAGAGGCAAAGGAGAATCTTGCAGTTCTTAAAGGGGAAGCGGTAGGAATGATGGGGACAAACTTTAGCAGAGCCTGTAGTGATAGGATAAGGGATGATGTTTCTAAACTAAAAGAGAGGAGTTTTAGACAAGAGATAAAGAAGACATTTTTCATGCTTGCAAACATACAGAGTCAGGTTGGATGGGGCGCTGAGCAACCTGATTGAGTTGAAGATGTCTCTGCTCACTGCAAGGAGGTTGGAACTGGTTGAGCTTTAAGGGTCTCTTCCAACCTGAACTCTATAAGAATGTTGTAGAGACCTGCCCAGGGCTTGGGGTCAGTTCTGGTTGTTGCTGACCTTGGAAGAGGCTGGCTTCCTCAAAAGGGAGAGCTTCCACCCATGAATTACTCCTGTGACTGAAAGCTATGCTACAAGCAGCTGAAAGATCCTCTTTAAACGTGTATGTTGCAAAAGCCTACCATGCCAAGGGTTAGTGTATGCTTCCTTTCCTTGGAGAGGTGGAATAAATGCTCAGAACACTTGGATTTGTTTCTTTTAACAAACATATCTGTTTTCCTTAGGGTTTTGTCAGCAGTTGAATCTTGCAGCATTGGGGGAGGGTGTTGTTGTTTTGTTTGGGTTTGAGTTTTGCTTGTTTTCCTCCCTACAGCTTTTAGGTCTGTTTTGGTGCTTGAACAGGACATGCCAAAGTCTTAAAGTAAAACTAGCTTTGCAAGTTGTAAATTTTAAAATGACATTGAGACAGTGGAAACAGTTTGTCTTATTTTGTCTACCCTTTCAACAGGGAACACATCCGAAACTAATTCAGGAACCTTCTTCCCCCTGCTTTCTCCTACACTTTATGCATTTGATAGCTTTTTTTTGTATGAGTCTCCTACTCTGTTTCAGTTATTTGTCTAAGTGAGAGGAGCACTGATATTTCCACTGTAGAATAGCGGGTTAGAGTAGGGAGCAGGTGTTACAGCTGCAATTGCCTTTTTAATTATCCCGATTAAAGGTGACTGCATCTCTTTGCGAATAGAAACCAAGGATACAATAGGCCATTCATGTGATGGCTTCTTTTTTTCATTGCTTTGCCTTTTGAACAGGCAAAACTAAACCAGAAACTTTTCTGATAACTTTAGGGGGACTGAGCAAAGAGGCAGGGGTGAGTGTAGAGTGATGTGGTAAAAGGTTACGGAGGGTTGGAGGAAGGTACGTATTTAATATTGGCTTGGAAAAAAGGGTTAGCAGTCCAGGATCAAGCATCTAAACTTTAAAAAACCCTCTGGGGCTGACAAACCAAACAAAACAAAACCAGGACACCATCTGGGAATGATTCCCAGCCTCCTCCTCAGTTTTGCCAGTGTAATGAAATAAAAGAGTTCCAGCTACTTCTAATTGTTAAATTTTGTCATGCAAATGCATTCTAGGCTTGGAAAGGATTGTAAAGGTTTTGCTCCGGTTTTAATGTTTTGAAGAAAATCTCTGTGTCCTTTGTGCTTTGGTTGAGCAGAGGAGAAGGTTGCAACAAGACATCTGCTTTAAAAATCACCTTTATATGAATAATAGCTCGTGGTTGTGATTAGGTGGAAATTGGATGCAAATATATGAAAAACCATTGAATCAACATAAGCAGCTAGTTTAACAAGTAGAATATTTTCCTAAACTCTTAAAGTTCAGTAATTATCAGTCATCTTCAGGTGATAGGCTCGACTGTTTCCTGACTGTCTGCTGTGTGCCCGGTGAGGATTCCACTAGCATCCCATGTTTCTGTAGTTTGATGCGAAGGTCATCACCTTGTAATTTTTCACATGTGGAGCAGAGCACGTACTGTGGTTCATTTTCTGTCCAGATAATTTATGTTTTTGTTAGATAATGCTCATACTGGAAACTTCACTTAGTGGATGAGAGGGGAAGGGCAGAGAAGGGAACAGGTGGGAGCAGGGTCTGGTGCGTAGGAGCAAGGGATGCTGGAAAGCCAGGGATATCACCTGGAAGTGTGGAAGACACAGGTGTGAATTGGTAGTGGTTACTTTGTACTTAGTGATAGTCATTATTGACACATCATAATTTCTATTAAAATATATATATAAAAGTTAAGTCTGTAAATCCTCCAGTGTAAGACACAGCTGCTTCATATTGCCACTTATTCTTTCATTTGAAAGTATATGGAGAAACAGGAACATACCATATGGTTTAAAGCCCTGGTTTAATGCATTACGACGCACTAGAGAAAGGACTTGGCCTTGTGTGGAGATAGGCCTTTGGGAATTTTAAGATTTAATGTTCCTTTTTAAGAAATTCAATGTTGTGTGGCTTCTTCTAACCCTGAAATTCGTGCCATTACTTTTTCTGTGCTGTATCACATCTGGTTTAGGATGGACCTTGCTTTTTGGAATCTTTTGAACTTTTATATTGCCCCTTGCTTTTGATTTCATAACCTTAGCCTTGTGCTTGTATCCTCTCTATATTTAAGAGAGAAAAGGCATAGAAGGAACTAAAGTCAAGCTGGGGAGATGAGACAGAAGCGTTAAGCTGTTTTCAGTGTAGATCTGTCTGCTCCCAGTGTCTCCGTGTGGCAAAAGCTTTATTGTGAAACACGGATTTAAATTGTGTAGTGGAAGGCTTTTGGAAATTAAAATACAGATTGCATGCTGATACAGGGGGGTAAAGTTAATTTGTGGGTATTGGCAATTTCTTAATTTATTGAAGTTAATATTCATTTGTTAAGATAAATGATCGGTATCTGTAAAGAAAAACTTCCTGTTCAATAAATCTTTTTTTTTTTTTATTTCACTATCTGACTGTCAAATACTGGTTTTGTTCAGTGTAGTAGTGACAGTGTTTGACACCAGGAATATTTATTCCCTGAGTAGCATTAATCTACTTCAGTTCTGTCTACATTCAAAGTAGCGTTAATGCCTTTCTTTCTCCATGGTGTCTGAACTTGCTAATCCCGATACCAAAGTGGATTACTGTGTCATTTCTGTGTGTTCAGATGGATGTGCAACACACAGATAATTGCTCAGCAAAGCAAAAGAAAGGGAATTTATTTATGTTGCTGAGCTGGAGGTGGTCTCAGTACAGCCTTAAATCCTTAATTCAATTTCAGGTTTGCCAGTCAGCCCTCTTGGGCTTGTGTGCCAAAGGAGGCTCGGCAAGCCTGTGGCCTTGCTTCTTGCACAGCACTACCATCAGAAGCTGTGCTTCCACCAGCCTCAGGTTTGGATGCCTGTTCAGCACAATTCATCACGTATTTGGAAAGAGTGGAATCATTCTACAATGCTCTGAAAGAATTACAGGTTTTAGTAAAATACTGCTTGTTCTAATGCAGCAGCATGTAGCAGGTGTAGGCTTTTCATTGACATCTCCTGCTTCTGAGTCTAATAAAATTCAACGCGTGAAAACTTGGATTATTTACTGAAAATGAAGTATAAACTGTTTTGAGGAAGAAGCTGATATTAGACATTCTAATTTGAAACCCCCTTTGGCTGATAAATATTTTATGTGCATTGAAGCATTCTCAAAAATTAAATATGAATGAATGGTAGGAAACTGTGCAGTACTATGGAGCATTGAGGCTTTATAATTTCAAGTGCAAGTGTCTGACTAGGGGTTCTTGATTATTTTTAATGAAGAAGGCACTGTACACATGATCAGCGTGAGTACTTCTTAAATAAGAGAGTTCGTGTAAGCAATGTCTTCTGGAGGAAATCATGGCAGAGATTTATTTTGAGTAAATGAGCAGCCTTTTCTCCAGAGGTTCAAAAATATTTTATTTAGACGAAGTTAAACATGAATTGAAATTTTTAAAGAAGATCAAATAATTATCTTTGTTTTGAAGTAGAAATTGTTTTAATTGTATTCGTTTACCAGGAGCAGTGGAGCTCACTTTATAGTTTGTAAATGTTTTGTGAAAAAGCAGCTTGCCATAATATTTACTGAAGGAATAAAAAATAGTTATTGCCTCTGTCATGGTTTTAATATTAACAATGTGTGTGCACATGAGTCCTTTTTGATCTTTCTAATAGGTACAACCCAACTGGCAATGACTTCATGTCATAAAGGCAATTAATACTGCTATTATAAATTTCCTGTGTTGTTTTTTTTTTTTTCTGAAAAGTTGGTTCTCCCCAGTTTAAATTCCTTTTTTTTTATGATGGAAACTCACTCCCAAATTAAATTCCTCTGCTTCGCTCCTTGTCTCCTTGTGGTGTTGTGCCATGTTGACCATAAATTGCAAGATTGTGTGGATGTGCAACATCCTAGGACTGTGCTTGTAGGTTTGTAGCAATTATCTTGCATGGCTTTTAGGTTGCAAAATATAAGTACTGTGTCAGTCAATTCTAGTTTTTCGTTCTGTCCTCTACAGCCAGAATAGTGCAGATCTCAATCCGGTCTGCTCATCTCCTCTTGGCTTGGAAGGTTGAATCAGGGGTAAAACCAGCTCCAAACAGAGGGAAAAGCCTCAAGAAAGTCTAGACCTGAAAGCTACTTTCTTTTTCCGTGTTTGTTTCATTAGTGAAACACTCACTGCCTGTGAGCATGCTTTACAGTTTTGGCCCTTTAACCTTGTGCTTTTCCATCTTGACTGTCCAAACCAGTGTCATACTTGGTATTTAGTTATCTACAGAAGTGGATGAATACTCAGTTAAAGGATTCCTGGCTTTCATGAAAAAAGAACATGCTTTCTTCTCTTTTGGTAATCTCCTAAAACAACCAACCAACACACCCCACCCCAACCATTTGCAACCTGCAGTATTCTTCCTCCTTTTCTCAGCATTTTCACAAATAGATTGAACTTTAGAAATAAATAGAGTTTTCAAAGGGCCATACGAGCACAGATATTGAATATTGCTGTACCTTTAAATTAGAGGAGGAACTCGGGAAATAAAGAATGGGTGGTGCTACTCAATCTACAGCACGTATGCCTGCACGCTCAAGTATAAACTAGAAGAATTAGTCTTTGTACATCTTCTTTTAAATAATTGTATATCTTTTCAATATGTGAAAAAAAAATCACACTGAGAAATAAATACTTGATTTGCCTTCACTACCTGTGTAATATTTTTGTTCAGTGTTATGTGTGCGTGTATTTAGTGCTCTCATCAAATGATCAACCTTTGTTAGTGAGTATGTTTTGCAAGAGCTTCTTAAAAAGTTTGCAGAAATTGCAGTAGTGCACGACTGCTGGAGCTGGAAGTAGCGTTTGTCTCTTGAAAACTCCAGGGTGAACAGTGGCAGATCTGGGACAGCCCTGCAGAACACTCCTCCTGCAGTGGCTCTGAGGATGGATGTTTTTAATGTGAAACCACAGGAGTCTGACCACATAGTGAAGAGTATTCCCTACACTGAAATAGCTGAATAAAGCTTTTCTGTTTACTAAGGAAAAGGTGCCTATGTGGAAAAAAAAAAATAAAAATCTTATGTTGTAATCTGAGCTGTCCTTTCAGACAGGTGAAATGCCTTTAGAGATTCTTAGGGGGTAAACTCTTAGAAATTTCAGCTGCTGATTTGCAGCATCCATTTTCAAACATAGAAATGATGCAAATGTTCATCTCAGCATTGTTAGTCATCAGCTCACAAGAAGAGTGCGTACTAAGCATCTTAAATTGAGGTTCACTCTAATTTCTTCCTATTTCGTTTTGGAAAGATAAGTATATTCATAATGTCAGCAAAACTAATTTTTAGAAGGCTGAAATTATTTATTTGGGAAATATGGTAGGCTGTTCAACATTAGTGAATGATGCTATTCTCATGGAGTGTATTATTTTTTTAAGATGCTAAACACTGGTTTGCCAATATTCAAATAATTAGAGCAGCAGATTAGAAATTCTGCCTTGTGTTCTGATTTTTCTCATAACCCTTTTATGTTACTTAGTCTTCTTTACTTGAAAAATGCTAAAGTTGCTGTTGTGGCAGGAGAAACTAGAAGCACTGAGATTTTTTATATTTTGAAGCCCCGGTTAAATGACTCCGTGGATAATGACATGATTTTCAGGGAGGCTTGGAGACCAATATGATATCTACAAAAATTTGTACTTAACTGTCAGATCATAGACTCTGTTTAAGTGAAATAATTGTGCATACCTGAGTAGCTCCTGCCTGAATGCTGCTTATGTTAAGCAAACTTGAACTGTCTGCTCTTCTTCATATGGAAGCATGGTTGATGTGTAGGATGTCTATATTGGGAGACCCACGATAGACTTGGAAAAAGGTGTGTCAGAGAGCCGCCTCCTCCTTTTCTATTAAGATGCCTTACTTTGTGAAAAAAAAAAAAAAAATGAGACCACTGAAAAGTGAAATATGAAAAAGATTTTTTGCTTGATGCCAAGCACCCCTCAGTCTGTGGCTGCTTACTTTGGCCCCTAAGCCCTCTTGATCTCAGCAGCTGCCTTGGTGGAACCATCCCATCTTCTGGGACCCACAGTCAAGGACCCTGGAGCGCCCACCCTTGGTTTGCAGCCTCCTCAGTGAGTAAAACAATGAAGGTGCAAGATGAAGGACTTCTTCGGAAAACATCTGATATTTTTTTGCTCCTAGAGGCTGGGTATATAAATTCTCACAGAATGGCTTGGCAGGAGTGCTACAGAAAAAAACTGAGGCGAGTTTTGCTCTTCTTCAGCGCCTTCCCTCATTAAATCTGGAGCTTTTTCTCCCTTTTCTGGGGTGGAATCTACTCTGCTCTTGATTAACACTGGAGGTTTTGTTTGAGTTTTAGTTGTTGGGTTTTTTATACTCCCCCCTCTTTCATGTAAATAATGTCTTGCTATTTTGCTTGCTTTTTTTCTTTTTTTAATTAGAAGAATAAATGCTTGTATTCATGCACAAATTGCTTTGAAGTGCTGTAGGAATTCAATTCATGAGCCTCCCCTTAGTCTCAATCTTTAATTTCTTTAGAGAACTGATAACATCTAATGGCTCTGCTCTTTCCAGAAGATTACATTTGTTTTCTGCGGGTTGCTCTACCTCCTTCTGTGTTATCCAAGATAACAAGTTAAACGTGAGGAAGAACAGTTAATCGGCCAGCTCCCATTGAGTGTTCTTTCTAGGTTTTATTTCACAGAAGGGCGACTTATGTTGGACCACAACTCTGTGAAGGAAGGAGTGAAAAATAGTCCTAGGGGCTGATTGACCTCCCTTCAGCAGAAGCCAGATGAAGGTGGGTTGCTGGATGCTCTGGGCTGGCTTTGTTTGTCCCACAGAGCCTGGGGGTTGGTGCTGACCCTGGATGAACCTTGGCGATTCACCTGGAAAGGTGGCTTAGGAGTTTCTTTTAGAGATCATCATCTTTGCTTTACTGACCTAGAAAAAATTGGGGTCCAGGATAAAGCATTTACTACTTTTGTAGGTCTGTTTAATCTTGTTGATGATGTCAGATGGTTTTCTGGCTGACAAAACTTAACAGAGAAATTTTCAGATAATTCAGTGCGTTAGTGTTCTTGCTCCCCAAGTTCATTCCACCCCTGTTTTGGAAGCAAGAGGAGAAATATCCTATTCCCAGTGCTGCTTGATGGGTAATTATCTTTTCATTAGCAGCGAAGTATAGTGAAACGTTGTTTCCTAAAACTCACAGAGAGTACTGGGGATTTCAAATTTAAGCGTCAGAGTGCAAATTAAACTAACTCTTCTCTGCTCTTGTAAGCATCTGGTGACCCATGGTTTTAGTATGGGGGTCACGGCTCAGGGACTGGCACTGTGTCCTCAGGGAATCGGAGAAGTGCTAAGGTGGGACAGGACCTCCAGAGGTCTTCATGCCCTGCTTGGCCAGGGACCTGCCCTTTGGATAGTCCTGAGAATGGGACTCCCCAAGCTCCAGGAGTATGGGCACAGGGCAAGCTTTGGAGATGTAAATTATACTGCAAGGAGAGCCTCTTCCTGCACGACGGTCTGGCTGCTGCTGCCCTGGATGCTGTTTCCACTTACTCTTTGTAGGCAAACATAGATCCTTTCCCCTTCTGCACTCCTTAAGTTCCCATTGCTGCTGCATAAACCAGGTTTGGTTTGAGGAGTGTTTTGGGAGGCTATGCCTGCAGATGGGACATAGCCCCAGTATGTTCAGTAATTTCTTTCTAGTCCATAAAACATGCTGATGTTAAACTGGAAGATTTTTAATATATAAGCCATCCTTTAAATTTGTCAAGAGCTCAATTTTCTAGCCACAGCACCCATATGAGCCAGTGTGCCAAAACCAGCCGTGTGAAAATGGGAAAATGAGTTAACCTAGGCAGCTTGGCAGCCGGAGGCATCACGACTCTGGGCCATGCGCCTTTGTCAGGTGTGCGGGTTGCAAAGACCTTCCTTGGGTTTGGTGAGGTCTTGGACCTGGGAGCTGGTGTACCTGAACTCACCTCTTGTGGATGGTAGGAGGGGGTCTAGTTTAAATCCAGTTTAAGCCCTGCGTCAGTTTGAAATGTAACAGTTAATTATTTGAAAACTACTTTTCATCCAGGTTGGAGAGAATGAGATAATTCATCCAAAGTGTGAATACATATTCTTGAGTTAATGTGTTCGCTTCTTTTGGAATTTAATTAAGAAATTAAATCTCTTAAGAATGTAGAAGTACAAGGAATTGTTCCTGTTCCCTTGTCATGGATACCCTACTCCTGGAAGTGTTTAAGGCCAGATTGGATGAGGCTTTGATCCAGTGGAAGGTGTCCCTGCGCATGGCAGGGGAGTTGGAACTAGATGATCTTTAAGGTCCCTTCTGACCCAAAACATTCTGTGATTCTATATCAAAGAAAAATAAGGCAAAGGAGAAATGTAAAAAGGTAACTTTAAAATTGTTCTACTTATTAATACAAATAATATTATCATTTTGTAGTTTTTATTACAGCCACCGACTCATCTGGGAAGGTACGTATGTACAGACAGTCTTTGTCAGATTATTACTCCTGTGTTATGGGTGCTTTACCCGGAAACAGCTGAGAAATGGCTGCAGTGGATATTAAAGTTGTAAAATTCTGTGTCTTTGAGAGCTGCAGTATCAGACACTGTTCAGAAGCGCTGCAGCAGCGGTTGGTTGTAGGGGATGGCTTTTATGGTATTTATCGTGTGTATGTTGATAGTTCCTGCTGAGAGATCCTGAAAAATGATACTCTTGGACATTTTAAAAATAACAGTTCTGTAATTACGTTAGCATCAGCGCATTCATTTTATGCACAGAAGTTTAGTGTCATGATTTATGATCTATAAATTCCTATGTTTAAGCTTGTCATTCTAGGATTTTTTTTCTTTCCAATTCAAGTAGATCTCTTTTAGTACCTCACTCCAGCCTTACTGTTCCTGTGCTGCAGCATTTTTCCAAAGAAAATCCAGCAGCTTCTGGCTTGATTGTGTTAGAGAGATCAGGAAAGGGTACCGTGTGCTCTCTGTGTGTCTATATGTCCCTTTGGTTTTGGGGTTTTTTTTGACTTTGCTGTAAAATTACACAGTGCTAGCTGGAACATTACATAAATTGATCCATGCTTCTTCTGCATACTTTCTGTATATTGAATTCATGACTCAATTGGACAAGCACCATAATTATGCTAAAATGATATCAAGCTCTTTTGGCTATAGGATTGTATCTGTTTACATGCATTGGTCTGCTGCTTAAATGTTTACCCATTTTGAGTTAATTTGGCATGAGCTTGAAAACAAAACAGAAAAATGAAACCCCGGGTTTCCCAGTAGAATGAGTTTCAGCTCATTTTTGCTTCTGATAAATCCTCAAATTTACATTCTCTTTAAGGAGAAGAGGACTAACAAAATGCAATGAGTTGAAAAATATCTGGTAATAAAAAAGTTTTCAACTTGAGAAAAAACACATAAATATTTGAAGTTTCACATCATAGAGGCTGGAATGAGGAATAAATGTAGGGAGAAAAACTCCAATCCTATTGAGAAGACCATCTGCTTTATATTTTGAGGTTGGATAGCATAACTTTCCTTTCTCTGAAATACTACCATATACATTGTCATAAGTATAACCTTAGTCAAGTTGCATTGGCTAAATGAATAATCTTTTTAACATGTGGAACTAATTTTCTCAGGGTATTTTCCTCTTTCACTCTTTATTTCCTCTCTCTTCTCTGGTGCTTTGAAAAAGACGACAAAAAACCTGCCTGTTGCTGATTGCATTTTTGGCAGTTACTCAGTTTTCCATAGTTTTCTCTCTTTACAAATGCCTGAAGCTTTCCAAGGAGACAAGTTTAGGAGAATAGTGCTCTACTTTGACTTATTCAAGCAATGTCATACTGACATACCATCTCCCCTTCTGAGTGTGACTCTTGAAATGATCCCAAAGGCTTTTCCCTTCCACAGGCTAATGATAGTAGATTAATTATAAATGTTAAATGTGATGCCTTTTACCATCAAAATTAAGATCAAACCTAAATAGCAATTCTTTTCTTGTCTTTTGTGCTGCACAAAACATTTTGCCTCAGTGCTGGCCATAGAGCAGGGAGCAGAGATGTGATGGGCCAACTCAACACATGGCAGAAGGTAACAATAGCTCAATTCTTAAATAGTGACTTGGAAAGCAATCTTCATCAAGATAATAATTGGGAAGAGAGATGATGCTTTCCTGCTTAAAACTTTCTCAAATATTGGGGAATGTATGCACCCATGAGGTATGTGTGTGGGCATGCAGCGATACATGTCTGCAGACACGCAGACATGCATCCCGAATGCAGGAGGTTCCGTGTTCACTTTTCTTAAGGAAAAGCTATGTCTGCTAGTCTAAGCTTTTTCTCACAGTTGATTTTTTCCTACAAGTTCTTTCTCATTACAAATAATCTTGTGTGAATTTTATATGTAAAATAAGCAAAATCATTTAAATGAAGCCGCCAAAGAAACCTTTCTAATGATCATGTGGTTTAGCAACGCTCAAGCGATGTAGATCATTGTGCACAGACCAGCTTTGCCCATTAGTGACAGAGAGCTGCTCCGAGCAAAATGTAAATGGGTAGGAGTAAGCTGAGCCAAGACAATAGAATCATAGGCTGTGCTAGTCTTTCCATTTTCTTACGTTTTAACTAACGATGCTGCTTGTGGTGCCTGCTCTCCGAGGAGAGGCTGTCTGCACTCTCACCCCCTCAAGAGCACCTACCTGAGCTCAGCTTGTGAGCTCTGCATCATGTTTCTTTTTGCCTGCCTGTCTGATAAAGATATCTGTTGCTACTTGACAAATAATGTAATGAAAATAATTGATTAGATCCATCCTGAAAAATTGTTTTCTGAAAGACACAGAAAGACACAGGCATTTGCAGTGTGATGTTGGGACATTCCTTTTAGTTATGTAGCTGCTGTGTCTGTCCCTGGGCTGAGCGGGGTCTGCAATACCAAGCTGCTGCCGTCATCACCCTTGTCCAACTGGGTTTGCATTCTGCTGTGCTTTCTTCCAATTTACTTTAGTTTCTTATATGTATATTTTAAATTCTTAGAGAAAAGCATGAAGCATATCCTCGGTCTCATGGGAACCCGCTATTTAATGTTTCTCGGGTTTAGAAAATGGTAACAAAACATAACGTGATATGGCTTCAGACACTGCAAAAATAAACTCCAGACAGAAGCCACAGGTTTCCCTCAAAACAATCTCACTCCGCATGTTTCATCAAAAAAAGGATTTGTTATATATTTGTTTGCTCACCACTTTTTAAAACATTCACCTTTAAAATAAGAAATAGACTCTGGTTAGTAGCTGCCTGAAGTTTAAAACGTATTGCAGCCTCACTGAGCTAATACTGCATGTATTTGACACATGTATGTTTTGCTACTGCTATTTTGTCTCTTTTTTTTAATATTGTTGAGTTTTTTCATCCTGTCGTTGCCCTAATATGATAGGCAATAGCAGTCTACTTCCCCAATCTGCTGAAAGTTCTGGAGTTTTTTTTCCTCTTTATAACCTTGCAATATAGATACTAAAACAGCTTCGATATATTTACAGCTCAGTGGGTATTTTACTAATTCTGTTTTTGTTTTTCCTGATACTCTTTGTCTCAAAGAATGTTATTTTTGTCAGTAGGGAGACGGATTCATATCTCATCTGGCAAATACAGTGATGTGCAAATGGTTGACTGCTCTGCAGAGCAATTGGCGCTTGTATTTTGGTTGGGGACCTCAGAAGTTTGGGGTTAGTGGCTTATTTCTGTTTGTTTTGATGCACTGCTGACCAGGGGCTTTTGAAGTCTTTTCTCAATGCAGTGCATTGCTGCTGATTTTACTTTCATCTTAAGGATCTGAGGGAAGAAGCCAGTTAACAGTTTACTTTCTGTGCTAATCTTGGTTTAGAGTCATCTCCCAGATTTAAAATGTGATTTGCCTTCAGCTGCAAATTATAAATAAAAGTCTCCTAAGCCTTGTTAGAGCACAACACTAAGCTAAACCCGAGCTACCCCTTATCTCTGGCTGGGTAGGAAACCTGACTCCTTCCTACCCGGAGATGAGGGTTTGGGTGCTGTGCCCATTCATCACTGTCAGACCCCGACTGTGGGAGGCATTGGATGGCAGTGGCCCTGTATTCCCCAGCCCAGAGGACCCCAGCCCTCAGATCCTCTCATCACTTACCCATTTATCTTGCTTATCAAGTATTTGTCCTGTTGTTCAAAGCTAAAAGCGAGGCAGGCTGGTGGCACAGAGAAGCACTTGGTTGTGGGTAAAATCATTAGAGGATGGATCTAGGTACCACAGAAGAATATTTTCTAGGAACTTGCAAGTGCTTTGACCCAGACAGATAATTAAAAAGCTTAGGAAAGCAGGAGTCTCTGAAGTGCTCAAAACATGTATTTGTAAAACAAACCCCAGGTTTCTCAGGACTCCGGTCATCCTCTGCGGCTCTTAGGGACACATCACTTGGCTTGCCTGAAGTCTGCGTGTCTCAGAGCTGTCATGGATCGTCAGAAATCTGCAGTGGGCTCTGCAGACACTGTGGTTTTCTCTTTCTAGGCTTCTGTTTGTGTAGCTAAATATGAGAACCGTGTTCAGTAAGGGAAGGGAGGATTAGGAGTATGAGTGATGTGCCGAGCATTGTGCTGCAGCATTCAGGTGTTGCCGCAGGCGCAGGGACCCCAGGGATGGCGCAGGGCTTTGTGCTCAGCCTCTGTCAGGCCCACAGAGTTTAAAAGTGAGTATAAACAGCAGCTGATTGGTATAGCCAGAGAAGTGTTATTTCTCTCTCAGCATCCTGACATTTCAGTAACTTGAAAAGAAAATTACACTTTCACTCACTTTCTAATTTAGACCTGGCTAACTCTGGACTAATGCCATGTCTGAAGTTTGCATTTGGAACAAAGTATGGAAAATGCAGATGCCTCGAAACTCCTGAGTTTTGATGAAGTTTTCCATTTTGTTTTCTTCTGTATGTTGTGTTTGAAAACTGATGCTTTGTGGCAGCAATAGCTGGAGTGAATGAAGCAAGGTTTACTTGCCGTGCTGGCTTAGTGGTGGCAGCACAAAGGAGGAGTTGTTATAAAATGGTGGTTTCTAAAACAAATCTTGAAATTTAATTCCTAGTTTGGATAGGGGAAGAAGAAACTGCTTTTGTTTCCATTATTTTTTTTTTTTAAATCAAAAAAACTTTGTTTTCTCTGATGAAACCAAACCATTGGAGGAGTTGCAGTGCTGTGTGTATGTGCGGAGTTGACCAATGTTTAGTGAGAACCTGAATATTCATAAAGATTGAAATAAGCTTAAAATAGCTGATGATAGCAAAAGCAATGGAGAAAAAAAGTAAAATAAAATGCTGTTTAAGGGCTTGAGGTGGTGTGTGATGAGGAGAAGCTGGGAGTGGTGGTGGGATGCAGATATCTCCGTGTCCAGCTTGGCAGCAGAAAGACTCGAGGCTAAACCAGTGCTGCGGCTGCAGCCTTCATGTGTTGTGAGATCGACTGCTGGTGGGTTACGGCAAGTAATCCTCAGCAAGCATCTCACTTAACATATGCATAATTGTTCCTGTTGGAGTGAACTTTGCTGAGCAGATGGCAGCAGACTGACTCAATTAAACAATGAGGGGTGGGAAGAATGAGGTACAGATGTTAATGTGCTGTGTAAAATGTGATGGGCAAGTTCTCAATATTAAGGCTGTTTTCATAAGTTTGTGGAGCTGACTTACTCTTGGGTCTACGAAGTTCCCTTCACTTAGTTTGGAGGTTACCACTTAGCTCTGGTTTTCTACTTAGAAGTTAGATCACTTTTAAAGTTAATGAAATGAGCTTAAGTACGCAGGGAGATGTTTTTGGCTTTGGGTGCAGTTCTGCATAGGAGGTCTTGGACAGGGCACTCATGCCTCAAGCAGTGGAGCTGGACCCAGGCAGGAGATGAACATTTAACATGTAGCTTGGTGTACGATGGCTCACATTTTCCTGGGTGATTTTTCAGTCCTTACTTAGTTTTCTAGTGTTAGTTCAGGCTCAGTGTCTGTGATGATGGTTTTACTAACCGGCTCCCGCTACACCCCCCACTACCCTCCTGACACGCACAGAGCTTTTAATTAAAAAGCAGAAGGTACCATAATGTTTTCAAGTACTTGGTTAAATTATAAATCAAGCAAAAATAGGTAAAAACCTAGCCCAGTGGCCAAATCAATTCCTGCTGGCTCTGTGGCGCTTCTGTAGCTGTCTTTAGTATCTCTCTGGCATTATTTTGGAAGTTCATAAACACAGCTACGTGTTAAAGGGGTGAAAGAAGGGGTCAGCTTTGTGTTAAGGACAGAAAGGTCCATTCTCTGTAGCTAACGGTCTATTTCCTTCTTGTGCCTTTTGATGTCTGGAGACTAAATGCTGCATGGAGAGAAAAATTCAATTCATTTAAAACATTTTGCATCAGAAGGACTTGCTTTAATGTATCTTCTTCTGATGTTTAAATTATCTTTTCATCTCATGAGGGGGGAGGAAAAAAAGCTAACATGTTCGTGGTTAAAGTACCCAAGCAGAACTTTAAACAAGGGTCTGGAAGAAGAGGAAATCTCAATGTACAGGCAGCTTTTAAGAGTAGATGCCTTTTTTCCCCCTCCCCCCACCTTCTTCTTGGCTCACTGAGACTTGTAAACCAAAGAGATTTATTGCTACCCTTCCAAATGCTTCTTTAGAATTAAGAGATCAAATTTCTGAAATTCCTGAAGTCCTCAGGAGGGAGACGGATAAGGGAAAGTGATGATGCTAAGTGGAGCAGAGCACACTGAAGGGTTTTCCAGGTTGATTTTGCTGCATACAGCCTTACCAGGACGAAATCAGATAAACCTACACAAAGAAGACTGTCTCAATTGGGGACCAATGATTACACTGGATTTGGATGAAATTTAGACTCAACTAGTAATTGCAGTTGTTATTGCTGAAAGTTTTGAGAGCTGACTCTGGTTTATTACGTTGCTGTAAAAAAGAACCTTAGTAATTTCACAGCTGTCACCTCAAGGAAGGGATTCAACAGGGTCTTCGTGGATTACCGTCTTTTGCCATGTGTGGCTGTGCCTACAGGTCTTTCTGATGTAGTGTCCTGTGTTTGACTTAACACTGAGCTGATAGACATGCAATCCCCTGTCAGTGCAATCCCACCTCCCCTTAAGGTTGTAGAAAAAAAAAAATCCCATTGACTAATTTTTTTTTTTTGCCTCCTCCACAATCTAGGAAGGAGTTCACCCTCTGTGTTCTTTCTACTTATATCACAGATTTTTTTTATTTTTGATGTCATAAGATGCATTTCTGTGTCATTCTCTTTTACCTACGTAATGCACGGAAGGTCCAGTAAACGTTTCACAGGGTGCAATGTTAAAATACCATCTTGGGCCACCTGCTCCCATGGAGCAAGCCAACTCAGCTCCTTTTCGACTCAAGAGGGGCTGCCTGGCAGTTTTTTTCTGTGGCATATGCTAACAGCATCTCTTGGGTTTAGGCTGTGTGCATAGTGTGTTTCTGGTTGTAAACACCCATGTTTACAAGGAAGCTTCAGCATTTTAAGAAGGATCTGGTAGGAAAATTATTTAAGCTTCTGTATTGGATATCTTGCTTTCATAGAGGTTGCTTAGTAGGTGGTAGGGAACCTACTTATTTTCTTAAGAAACCTGCAACCCCCGCCCCGCCTTTTGGTTACCCCAAATGTGTAGCGTCCAGGATGCACCTGAGCTGGAGGACAAAAGAAAGTTAGAAGATGCTTCATAAAGTCAAAGTCTTTAATTTTTAACCTGCTTTTCAATATATGGTGGCCTAAACAACCTCAGCATATTAATTACTGTTATGATTATTGATAATTGATAACGAATGATGAATACTATGCTTATTTTGTGTGATAGTGTTCTCTCAAACTTCCATTGCATTATGCAGCCACCATATATTGCTGTAAAGAGAGATAGCAAATGAATATTTTAGGGACTCTTGTAGGTTTTTGGCCTCACTGTCCCTAAGGGGAAAGCTTCCCAAGGAAATGAGAGATCTTGAAAGAGAAGCCTAGGTCTATGAGGCAAACTTTTCAAGAATGCTGTTGGTGTAACCCAAAATCCTGCCAACCTTATTTTTAAGTCTGGAAGCAGAATATTAACCGGGTGTTGACTGTTTTTTCCACCATGTAACCACTGGTGATGGCATTGTGGCTCTTGCCTGTGGAGGCACAGCGGATGGAGGCAGCGGATGGGAAGCTTTCCCAGGGGAGGACACATTGCTCTCACTTCTGTCTTCTAATATGTCCTTTTTCTGCCATTAGTGAGCCTGGGTTTGTTGTGTTCAAAACCAAGTCTCATTTTTCTCCTTACCGGATACCAAATAATAGTCTCTGGTGTGTTAGTGGAAAACAAGTACTTTTAAAAATAGTATGTTGGGTTAAATATTTGCACCAGTAGTGGCTTTCAAATGCAAAATATTTTTGTTTTAGCACTTTATGTAGGTTCAGTAAATTAATAGATGTTTTGCAAAAAACTGTGTATGCATTTTCCTTCAAAACCAAAACGAGCCTCTTCATGCAGATACAAAAAAAAAAAAACAGGTGTATGGAGATGGGATTCTCCTGGGGTATGCCTGGCAATTGACTCTGCAGGTGAAACGGTCCTTTTCTGACACCATCTTCCTCACCGACGTGCCTTTTGGAGCTTCTTTAATGTGCTATTTATGACAAAAGGTCTCTTATGCATCCTTTCTGATTTTTCTTGCAGAGGATATTCAACTCCTTTCTGTACACGGAGAAAATATCAAATGGAGAAAGTGAAGTTCAACAGGTGAGTCCAAAAGCCCCTTCCTCGCTCCTGGTGCCTGGTGGCAGTGTTACAAAGCCAGAGGCAATTTAGATATTACAGCTTGACTGGATTTATTGTGGCCACTTTCCTAGTGTCCACCACCTCAGATAAATATCTCTATTTATATTCTATTCCATTTATTGGTATATGACTATGTGTTTGAGTTTTGCATTGCCATGAATCGTAGAATCATAGAATGATTTGGATTGGAAGGGATCTTAAAGGTCTTCTAATTCTAACCCCTCTGCGATGGGCAGAGGGACCTCACACTAGATCAGGCTGCTCAAGGCCCCATCCAGCCTGGCCTTGAACACCTCCAGGGATGGGGCAGCCACAACTTCCCTGGGCTAGCGCCTCACTACCCTCAGAATGAAGAAATTTCTCCTGTTTAGTCTTAAATCTCCCCCTCTCCTATTTATAGCCATTCTCCCTCACTCTGTCACTACATACCTTTGTAAAAAGTGCCTCCCCAGCTTTCTTATATGCCCCCGTTAGGTACTGGATACCCCCTTTGGGTACTGTGGAAAGGTTTTCCATCTGCTTTGTGCTGAGTCCTTCCCTTGGAAACAAAAGAGCAGAGGCAGAGCTGGGGCCCTTGTGTTGTATCTCACAGTAACTGACTGGCTCTCATGTTGAAAGTGTGTGTTTTTAAATTGTTTTAATTCAAAGCAAACCCACTAATACTGTTTATGAATGTGGAAATGGTATCAGTTGCTTTGTGTAAACAGCCGCAGCCTTGTGTATAACAGTTGTGGTTGAGGCGTTTTTTTTTGTAATTTTGTGGGGATTCTTCTTGCAGGAATGCATTTGAAAATTTAACTCTAACAATGAGATAATATATCTGAACACATGGGCTGCTTGCACTTTAATACATGCATATATTGGGAAAATTAGTTTTGACTCAATTCTAAAACAGATCAAATAGATCTCATTTTGTTATCTAAGGAATTGATATATTGATTCTGTATGCTCACAACTGCATCTTTGTGCTGAATGGGATGAGTATTGGTAGAAAAGGCAGCCACTGCCCTGCGTGGGCAGCCTCTACACCTGAACAAAGAACCAGCTTTTCCTTCCCATTTAAGCGTGGACTCTCTTGCACAACTTTCAGTGAGTAACCTGACCTTCCTAGACCCCTATCAAACCAGTTCAATAGGGAAAACGAATGTGCCTCAGAGCAGGGCTCTCCCTGGGGAAAAGGGAATGCTCTCCAGCCGTGCAGGTAGCATAATCTGTGCATGAGCTGTTGTTCCTGGTTTCCAAGAGCGTAAGAGTACATTGCATGCTCATGTGCGTTGAAACTGATTCTGTTAGAGAACTCTAAATTGAGTTTACTGTAAATAGTAAAATTACCAGACCTTTTTCCCAAGGAAAAAGTCAAAGCAGAGATGGATCAAATAGGATTATTTGATTTGATTATTATGGTTGAACTCGATGATCCAGTGGGTCCTTTCCAACCTGGTGATTCTATGATTCTATGATTGTGAATCCCTGCATACTCTTTTTAAACTTCTGGAGAGTTTGCCTTAGAGAGCAGGGCTCATCTCTTCTGTTTCAGAAGAAATGTGAGGGCTTTTGATGGGATTATGGTAAATATAGGAATTAAATTAATTTACAGGAAGTGAAATAGTTTAGGAAAAGTTATGCTGACACTGGATTTGTGTTTAACCAAATCCAGCTCTTTGGTGTAGATGCCTTGTCCCATACTGGCATTAAATTGAAGTGTATAACACTGTTAACACAGAAATTTGGTACATATAGAGCATGTGATTAATGATCTATAATTTAAATGAAACTCTCAGATTGACATCATACAAATTTTAAGGTGAATCTCTTGTACGTTTAATCATAAAAATAACAGGGTTTGTGTTGAAGATAAAACAGTGAAGTTCCCCTCTGGTACTGCTTTTGTCTGTGTGAGGTGTTTGGCGAGATACTGACGTGCGTGGGAAAAGAGAGAAGCCAGAGCAACACAATAATCCTAGTAAATCATGCTAATTCTGGTATTAACAGTTGCTTGACCCCACAGGTAATAGTATGTCAACCACTGTAAAAGGAGTTAGACTTTTCAGGTTTTACCTAGCTTTGGTTAGTTAGAAGACTTTTGATACAAGTTTTTCCTGAAGCTGGATCGTTTCATGGGAGTCTGTCCTATGATTCTAATTGACTGTAGAAATACATTTCTCATTTTCAGTCATCACAGATGAGATCATCACCTATAATACGAGAGTAAAAAATGTGACGAAGGATAAATAAGCCAGAAGGACATTCCCTTTTCTGATTCTGATCGCACTGCCTGTCTGTGTTATGCCACCTTTCCCACTTTGCTTCTCAAGTGAATTTTTTGTAAGACTTTCCACACATTTAATAATTATCCTTATTTTTACCTAGGTTTGTTTTTTATTAAGCAGTCATGAGTATGGATGGCATGACACAGGGGCAGCAGGTTTGCCATTAATGTTCTATCAGAACCCTTCAATTATTTTTTACATTGCCTCTCTTCCAAGAAACCCCCTAAATTATTTTTCTTTTTTGACTGCCTCTAATTGGAGAACACATAATTAAAAAGAGGTTATATGGAACTGAGTATAATGACATTCTCTTCTTTTCGTATGACTTGTGCCTTTTTGCCCCGGAGGTCTAGATGTGTTTGGTTGTGTATTTGAGTAGTTAATTTCATATAATTGTTATTAATTTATACAATATGAGCGTGTGTTCCTACTACTAATTTGGACATGCTTTTTTTTTTTAATCTATTGATGAAATATTGTAAGGAAATAAATTAAAATAGGTTGTCCAGATTATGATCCCATAGAAGAAATTTGCTGCTTGGAAAGGCATCATGCTATTGGTGATGCCGTGTGATTGATTTATGTGGTGCCCAAGGTTAGATGTTCACGAACAGTGATGGTTCAGCAGTGCAGTCAGGAGATGAACGCTGCACCCAGTGTGATGTGGAGCCCCAAATCCACCTTCAGGAGGCTTTGGCTTCTCTCTGAGTATGCACAGATGAGTGCTCGCATGCAAAGGGACCACGAAAGGGTAATTGTCACCCGAGTTTAAAAGTTTAAATATGAAACCATCCTGACATCTTAAAAAGAAGGGTTTGCTGGCTTTGACGTTGCGCTAGGATAACATTTTTCTTGAGTACTTCTGGGTGGTCTGCACACCGCAAAAGGGCCATGTGGGCTAGATTATACGTATCAGATGGCTTTTGAAAGCCAAAAGCAGTTTTTGGGTAACCAAGAAACTGGATTAATACTTCTTTGAAGTCTTAACTATCAATTCTCCACTTAGGAAAAGACGCTGCTTGTTTCCCTGCCACAGATGTACGTATTCACCCTAAGTTGACATTACCTACAGTGCTTAGACAGTTATTTGTGTGATGAATTCGAAGCTGTCAGAGAAGAAAAACGAGGCCCTGGTGAGGCATAATTACTGTGGTTAAAAGCTCAACAGTGAAGTGGAGAGAAGAATAATTGAGCACTTCTGTTTCATTAATAACTAGGTCTTTCAGTCCTAATGAATCACAAGCAATGTAAGTGGAGTTTTATGAGTAATAGTAGTACGTTGAGCAGTATCGTCTTGAGCAAATGCAAACAAATGTAAACAAATTGAATCCTGTGTCGCTCATTCCCGGTTTTGTCATTCATTAACATTTTCTTCGCAACTGATACCCGAAGGCAATTATTTACACATTTATGTCAGCTGGGATTTTTTTCTGGCAAGACCACTGAATTGTTGTGGGGGCTGGGTTTTTTTTATAACCAAACTGTGTAAATAATGACTTTGTTTGTTGAGAAAGTGTAAAACTACAGCTGTTGGCCTTCAGGCCTATTTAATACGCTTGGCTTTCTTCAAGCCACACAAGGAGTGGGTTGGCTTTTGACGTTAAACTGCTTATGCTTTTAAGGTCGACAGTTATAGAATTACTGTTGTATGTAACAGATGAAACATCTTTTGCTTTTACTAAGCTATTAAAAATTGGCTGGCAATTGCCAAAAATGACTTGAATTCCTTTCCTGTAAGTTATTTCAATGTCAGTGAACTTGCGTACAATATGGAAATTTAGTGGTGTGAACCAGAGATATGAATAAAGTGGAAAATGGTTAGTTTTATTAGGGGAAAATCTAGATTAGCTGTTTTCAAGGAAGCCAGCGTGTGTTCAGCGGCCTGCCAGACATCTGATTTCTGTGAATATGAAACTGGGCTCCAAGGAGGAGAGGGGACATGACACAGACCTGCACAGGAGCGTATTTACCAGCTTCATGCAGGGAAGTCTTGATGTGTTGAACTCTGGCAGAGAAGTTGGAGCTCAGCAACAGCGACATCTCTGTAGACAGAAATTCATAATCATTTATTGTGTTTCTACCCATGCATCCTGGGGAAAGAAGTAATAGCAGATAAATAAATTATAATAGTTGAGGTGGTCAATTGCAAATATGCATACTTCAGCTGAAAATCACCTGGAATATTCATGGGAATGCTCACTGCTGTTAGATGACTGGGAGGGACGGGGGCAGGGGGAGGGTTTTAATTTAGAATATGTGACTGCACAGGCAATGTGATATGCCTTTTGTCATTAGGTTTTTCCTTGTTTAATGTATCCTTCTGTCCTTGGAACTCCTGTGTTTAGAGCGAGAAGACTGTCATTCCTTTTCCTTCTAGCTCCTTCAGAGCATAATTATCATCCATAAAAATAGCAATAACAACCTAGAGAATGTTTTGCATAAGTCTTCTAGGAGCTGCTAGGAAATCAAAGGAAGTTGGTTAGGATGCTCAGGAACAGAAGTGTGAGGCAAACCACTGTTTTTACAGCTATGTCATTTTATTTGTAAGAGAACCGAATTACCAAAAGTATTTTTTTGAGAAATGGTATATTGAAAAATGTCTCTGAAAGCTTTAATGATTTTGGATTGAGTAAATTGTGTTTCTGAGTAATACAGAGAACTCTTCTGGCAATACAATTATTTTTAATTTAGAAATGCTTATGCTTTGGAGTTAATGAAAGTTAAGACTCTATGATCTTAAGGGTCTTTTCCAATCTAAATGATTCTATGATTCTAAACCAGACAGTTAAAAAAAAAAAAACAAACCAGAAATCAAATGATAGCTTACCTAATCTGAAGTGAAACTTACTTTGTTTTTTAAACTTTGCTACATTTGTCAATCTGCTAGAGAACTCTTTATCTGAATTTGGGGATTATTTTTTTCCATATCTGACTACAAACTTACAGATTCACTGTTCGGAGTTTTGCTTTGCATTGCTCCTGATGGACTAAAATAATTTCATACATTGATTTTACTGTCATACTTGGGCAGGTTCAGTGAAGTGTGTGTTACTCATTGGAGTTACAATAATTAGGAATTTTGCCCAAGTGCAAGGCAGCTGCTGAAGATTTCTTACCCTGGCACGACTCTTATTTTTTCACTTACTTTTAAATATATAGCACTGTATGAGTGAACAGCATGTGTTTATTTGCTTGTGAAGGGTTCTTCTCTGATGACTATTAAGGAAGTTGCATTTATAGACAGCATCAGCTTTAGCTCTGAAAATACAGTGAAGGGTGGAAGTTATGCCCTCTAAATCAGACACAGACACTGGCCAAGTTTGGGAGAGCACTCTCTAAAGTTCAAATTGCTGTTTTGCAAACTCTGACTTTGACAGAAGGAGAGCAGTAGACTAAGGTGAGTAAAAATCCCAGGTGGTGTTATTACTGTGGGTTTCTTTCATTGGACCCTTATGCTGTTGGGCTGCTGTCATCTTCTGGGTTTCTGGAGGACTTCCTCACAGCCCATGTGAAACTCCTTAGATAACACACCTTTATTTATAAGCCTACTTCAGAGCCAGACTTCTCTTGGTTTGGTTTTCAGTTTTTTTGATTCTTCTCTTACCAGCTGTGAGGTGATGGTATTATGTTCAGAACTGTAGTCATTTATTGTTTTCCCTTATTCTTCTTTGCCAGCTGGTTTGTGTTCTATTAGTTGTAGGGTTTTTAATAAGCTGTGGGACAGGACACAGCTATTTCTATGCGTGTGTTGTTCTCTGCGGGTTGCTTGCCAAGGCCAGCATCATGTCAGATGGCAGCTACACACAAGATGTTCTCTGTTCCTTCAGGAAGTGTCTTTGTTATAAAAATAATTAAAATAAGTTTAAGATCTTTTGCCATCACACTAGTGAAAGGACTCCTCATGACATAATTTCTTTTACATATTTTTTATTAAGATGGGATGTCTTTCTACAATCAAGCTGTGCCTCAGGCTGGAAGAAACAGTTGTGCTGGTGAAGGACATGGGCCATCAAGCACCTACCTGGCTTTACAGTGATAGAGATGAACACAGTTGCATCCTATGTCACCAAACTAGAATAACGCGTTTCCCTTGCTCTTCTCCTTTGTGGTGGAAGGGTGATGCTCTTTGCTGCTCTTGGCTATCTCTTCATGTCACGTGTCATTGATCGGTGCCCATGGCTGACAGCTTTGACAGTCATGCCAATCCAGCGCCAGACTCGTGCAAAACCAGCACAACAGCCTTGGAGAAACCAAATGTTGTTCTCCTGAGCAATATTCTTACTACAGATAGGGTCCTGAGGTATCTGCCCTGGGTGCTGCTCTGCTTGCTTAGCTTTTGTAGCAGCAGTAGGAGAAACCTCTGCACTTGCCATAATAGCTCTTCTCTTCGCTGGCAAGGTGCAAGTGTAAGACCTAGCTGACATTTCAGCGTGTGGTGCTTTAGATTGGATTAGATTTTTTATTTGGTTGGTTTTGGGCTGGGTAAAGACCGTTTGAACTCTTTTGATAGGAAATATACCAGCGTGTGTGTACTGAAGTATCTAGATTTTGCTGTTGAGCATGACATCTCCTTGGCTATGAAAAGTGATATGTTCACACAATGTTCAATTTTATGCCAATTAATTATAAGCCTTGTGATAAAAGACAATACTGCATTTAATGTATTTAAAAAATGTGTCCCTTTCTCTAATTTTATTGTACACAGTGTTTGACATCTTCCTTGGAGTAAATCTTGGGAAGCCTTGCCAAGGTTGTTGGCTGGTGGAAAACCTCAAATGAGTGCTGGTCTCTTTGAAGAAATGCACGCTGGAAAGTAGTTTCCTGCATTCTGATTGAGTGCTCAATAGGCTATTTTCAATGTCAGCCAGAGAAGTAGGAGTGGTTTGAATCTGTTAAAGCAGAGGTATGGGAAGAAGCTGCTGGTGATTCTATGATTCTTTCTTGAGCTGTGTCCCTGCTGACCTTGGGGGGGATCTGGGTTTGTACAGAACCAGTGGTTTCTTCACGACTCAAGCAGATTAAGAATAAATATGTCTAAGTTAGGAATCTGTAGACACACAGTAGTGTTAAGTTGTGATACAGTGGAAGCAGTGCCTGGTGGACATTGGAGAGAGGTACTTTTGTTCCAGGTTCTTCTGGTTCCCCGAGGGGATTTAAAAATAAAAATACTAACTAAACTTTTCAGCGTGTGAGCAATACTTTTCGAGGATCCCGGCAGTGTTAAATCCCCAGCTGTGAGTTGGTTATGACATCCATGCCTGTCAACTTCTTTGATACATATTTTATATACAGTCTTGAAAACATTAAAAATATCTTGGCTTTCAAGATACAGCCAGAAATAAAATATAACTTTGGAGTGCTGCTTTCCCTTAGCGCTCTCTGAAAAGGGAAGGCTTCAGAGCTGTGGAGCTTTGAGGGGAACACAGCTTTAAAAAAAAAAAGCTTGAGGGAAATATGCAAATGAGGAAAATGTCTCTGGGAAAATTAGAGAACCTCACTGATGTTGTGATGAAAGGTTGTCAGTGGAGATGGTGACAATTGAAGTGCATTACCCATGGGTGCTGCGGTAATAGAAACAGGTGTTACCGTCCAACCTGTCTGCAAACTGGAACGCTTTGGCTGCATGCCAGCTGCCAGAAAAAAATATATTAAAAAATAGAGCTAATGGCCGCATTGTTCAGAGCAAGCACTCATTTCTCATTACTCAGTTCCTTAAAATTAAAGAGAAAATACAGAAATACAAAAAAAAAAAAAAAAAAAAGAGACGAGAGGAATGCCAAGCAAGGCTTTCCCCCCCACCCTTTGTTTTTTTAAAATGGGGTGAAGAGCACTTTGGGAATAGACCTGAGGATAAAAGCATTTTATGTCATTCTGAAGGTATCAAGATTTATTCTATTCTTCATTAAAATGTGTGAATTTGAGCATTTCTGTGGGAGCAGGAAATACCTGGCGTACTCCCTATGTGCCCAAGAGTATACTGGAGCATGAGATGTGAGGTGTCTGTCCCCTTTTTTGTGCCAGGTTTGGGACACAATTTTCCATTTTGCCTTAAAAATGTTTTAAGCAATTATGTCAGGATACTTTCATAGTTCAGTGCTCTCTCCTTTCCTTATTTGCTATCTCTTTCTTTCTGTACCTTTTGAGGTTTTATAACCACTGTGACGTGGGTCTTGGCATCAGTCAGTGCGCAGCAACTGTTCTGCTCTAGGTGGATTATAAAAAGCAGGGTACATG
Organism: Cuculus canorus; assembly: GCF_017976375.1. Lineage (NCBI taxonomy): Eukaryota > Metazoa > Chordata > Aves > Cuculiformes > Cuculidae > Cuculus > Cuculus canorus. Next base: position 18,440,675 of record NC_071408.1, on the reverse strand, counting down.
TTTGAAAAAAATAGTCATCTTTCGGCTAGAGATTTTAGGTTTTTATTTAGAAAAATGAGAAGTTGATGATTTAAGCCTGCAGCTTGTAATCTGACAGGCTGTAGCAACTGAGAGCATCGCTTTGCAAACAGAATGATGTTTCTGAGCTAATAATGTGAGTGTGCATGCATGCATGGGCATGCAAGGCATAGATGAGGAGCTAGGAAGTATGTACTTTTTGCTGTTGTTTTAATCATGGATAGCTGGAATGCCTGTTCACTGTCATGGATTTTTGCACTCCAGTGAAGCCCAACTATGGAAGAGAAATTAAGTTAGTTTTGTTAGCCTTCATCCGGATTATACTTTTCAGTTTGATGAGTTAGAACCGTTTGATTTTAGTAATATTTCAGCTGATTAGTGTGTTACCCTTAGGTTCTTAGCATGATTTATTCATTATAATCAATTTTCAATGGAAGATTGCTTTTGGATCATCTTAGCATTGGTGACTTTGAGTTAGCTGGTTTTGAAGTGGCTTTGATTGTTGCAAGAATTCTTTTGCTATCAGAGTGCAGTGGTTTGAGGGTTCTTCAGAACAGACAAACTCAGTTCTTCCAACCTTGTTTGCGTTTATGGGCAGGGAATAGATGTTTGTGGGGCTCTGGGAGGCTTCAAGTCCCTTGTTGCTCACCTACACCTGCCCCGACTGAAGTGCGGGATCTCACTTACTAAAAGTAATGTAATGACTTTGAGCTGCTTAGAGGTGTTTTGATGAGAGAAGCAGTTTAGCTACTAAGCATTTGCTTTTTATTGGCTTCTGAGGTACAGGCTCTTCTGAAAAACCGATTTGTTAGATCTTCAGACTCCACACAGCAGGGTAAAATTCAAAGGCTGTGGGGTGCTTTCATCATTCAACCTAGAAGGTGAAAACTCATCAGCATCGAAACCTCATCTTGTACAGCATTCATTTATCAGAGAAAAGCAGTGATTACAAGCAAGAATCCTGCTCTGGTGCTCTCTGTTAGTATTTTGTTACTGTTAATGTTGGTCATGTGGTCCTCTTTTTCAGCAAACTGAAACTTTCTCCCATTTTCATGATTTCATGTAGGGACACCAGGAAAGAAGTGTACAGATGCATGTATCTGATTTAGAGAGTGCTTAAGCACAAGTATTTCTTTTGCCCAGACTGAGAGAGGAACTTTATAAAACATGAAACTTAAAAGGCTTCCATTTAGGAAATTTGGTTGTGTATGTTTGGGACCCTCTGGAAGAATACACTTCTCAAGGACGCAATTTAGGATTAGAGTCAGAAAAAAAAGAAAGTTTACCAGAAAATAGAAAAGGAACTCCCAGCAGCTTATTATTGAACAACTGGGAGCAATTTAATAGTGTCGGATGCCTAACACGGAGGAGACCATTAATAGTCATCTGGTGCCTTGTTAATAAATCATTCTAGAAAACTAATTAGATATAATTCTGTGAGTCATTTGAGCAAGGTCCTATTAAAACTTGTGCTCCTAGGAGACCTGTCGTTTTGCTGCAGCATTTGCTGGGAACAATGGAGGCAAAGGCATTGCTGTTATCAGTGTGGGCCTCGTTATTCGCATAACAAAATAAATCATGATGAAATGTCCTGTTAATAATAGTTAGGAAAGACATTTGTTAGTCCAGAGGATCTGAAACAGCCAACTGCGTTTCTCAGTGCACAAATGTAGTGGCACCATTAAATAAATCATCCTGGTAGAGTTTGGAGCATACTGGAAGCCGGGGAGCTGAATGTTAAGGGTAAACAAGCCAACTTCAGCTCTGAATAAAGTCTGCAGAAATGCAAAATGCAATATTTCTGAGTGTTCAGCACCACAGTATGTTGCTTATAGATTATTATTTTTTGTTTATGATGCATGTTTGTGATGATTAAGTATAATAGATATGTCTGTGATAAAAGGATACCCAAAGAGCCAGAGCAAATTTTGTACATGCCTGCTCTATTTAATTGATTTCTTGCTTTGAGTGAAAGGCTAGGAGGAAAAGTCTCAGTAAAGTTTCTGATAGAACATGATGCTTCCTAATAAATGTGTTTACTGTCACATTTGCTAAAATACCAGCTATAAATTTTTCCCTTCTAATTTCCCCCTGCCAAGTCATTAGTTGGGCTCATTGTGAAGCACCTAACGAGCTAGACACAAGTGAGCTCTTATCCAACAGCACAGGAACTTCAGTAGGTCTGTGATGTGTCCCAGTGGGCCCTACACTTGCTAACACTGTCTGCCTTTGGACTGCTTTGAATCTGCCTGCCACAGAGAGAGGACAGGGCTCTGCATGGGCATAACTGAAGTGTGCAGTTGCACACCAGCAAGCAGAGCTGCTTCTGATACAGAGCTTGGAAGGATTTATTTGTAAAAATTTGTTGACTTAATTTTTTTTTTAAGGAAACTACTAAAAAAAAGGAGCCAGTACCCATTTTTCTATTTCTAAAGTTAGGTACGGTGATTTTTTTTAAAGGCCTGAGAATTGCTGGGGAGGGATGACAGTCTGTTTGTTTTCACTGTCTGAGAGGAGAGAAATAAGATCATCTAGCCTTACAGTTAATGGTGTAACCTCTAAACCTTGGCTGGATTTGTAAGTGGCTGCCTTTATCAGAGGGACCTCTGACCGCAAAAGGCATGTGGAAGAATTTCACCTGTGTGAGACGCTTGTCATTATTTTTGTTCTGTTATAATATAACATCAATTACGGATTTTTCATTTGGTTGTTACTTGAAGTCTGTAGTTAAGCTGTTGTAGCTTATGACTAGCCACAGTGAGCTGCTAGATCCATCAAGAGAATCCTGTGAAAGTTGCCCAGATAGGAGCCTGTGGTGCTCCCCCAGAACACAGCAAGCAAAACAAAAGAAAAAGCAAGAACTGGGATGGTTTGTTTTGCCCAAATCACAGTAAGAACTACATGAAAGGAGTTGTAAAATAATTCTGCACAGATCCCTGTGACTGAGGAAACTGCTGATGAACAGAGAAATAGTCACAGCGGTATTTGGGATTTTGAGGTTGTTCTGTTAGGTAGGTTCAGTGTGCTGGCAGATGTACCATTGGCTGTTTGCTCCTGAAGCGGTAAGGGATTTCTGTGAAGGTGGGGACCTCTGTAGTACCATTGTTTGGGCTTCCCTTAAGTGTCCATTTATAGAGCTTCTTTAAATTGACTTTTGGCCTGTTTGAGTCTCCATCATGTCCTCGTTGAGCCTTGCAAGAGCATCCTCTTGGAGAGCTTCAGTGGTAAGCCAGTAGCATAGGTAGAGACACATCCAGGTGTCAATTCTTAATGTGAAGTTTGATGTAATGGAAGTTTCACTTTTCATACATGCAGAATTCTCTGTTCAAGTACTTATTGTACTGGTAAATGTAATTTTATCCTTTTGTATAGACTGCTTTCTGTGGCCAATATGATTAATTATTTGCCTTCATAGTGCTTAAGCCACTGAAATAGAAATACAATGAGCAAAGCAGACAACTGTTGTCTTAAACATATGCAGTTTTTACTTTCCATTTAAGTTGCTTAACAGGGTGATACAAAGAAACTGGCTTAATTTTAATCTTTTTTCCTACTACTTTTTTCAGTTGGCAAAAAAAATTCGTGAGAAATTTAACCGTTACTTGGATGTTGTGAATCGTAACAAGCAAGTAGTGGAAGCATCATATACTGCTCATCTCACATCGCCTTTGACTGCAATTCAAGACTGCTGTACAATTCCACCATCTATGATGGAGTAAGTATTAAATTCTGAAATTACTTGTGCTGTCATTTAATATGTGAATAAAAAAGATTATTTCTTTATGAAATAGCCTGCATTCTGTGTCACTCTTGATAACTCCAAAAAAGGAGGAAGACAGTACTCCAAAGGTGTTCCTTATCTTATCTTATCTTCATATCTTTTTACATTTCTATTACACACACATTAAATGAGGAGCTCTAAACAAGATCTAGGACTTGCCTGTGATGAATCACAAAATGAAACAAAAAGGAAAAGTTTATTCCATGCGCTTATGGGTTGAACAGTCTTCTATACAAAATGACTCTGCCTATATCCAAGATACCGTTTTTGTGTTGAGACACTGCTTACCCTGAATAACTCTTCTGAAGCTTGTCATGGGACCTTTTTTATTTCCTTTGAAGCGCAGTAACCAAAATCACGAGTTGGTCAGTACATCACATGTTAAACATATTGCATTACAGTTTAATCAAGTTGATATGCTGCTGTTTGATACACAGAGATTTACTGGAATTGAGTATGTTGCTTGGGAACAAACGTGTTTTGTTTTTAAATACAGGAGTATAGTCTAAATCCAGGCAGTTGCTTGTCTTTAGTCATGTTTTATTATGCTCTGTATTTGCAGAAACTTCTTAGGGTTTTGTAACTATAGGAAGGTATGGTAGGAGGTCTGATTTTTCCAATAAAAATGTAATAATTTCTTTTAAATGCTCAACTTTTTAAACATTTACTTCTATATGTGCTAGAAAAGAATAAGGATAGCTTTCAGCTTATGCACACCTTGATTACAGAGTATGTTTTCATTGCTTATATATCAATGTTATTTAAAACGATTTTAGAGAGAGGAAGGTAATTTGGATACTATGTATTACCCGCACTTTTGCAATCTAACTCTGATTTTCTCTTAATGACAGTCTGCTTTCATCTTTTCTGAAGTATGGCATTGACCTTTGTTTATATAAGGATTTAAAATATTCACGGTGTTTAGATATGTGGTATCAATCTGTGTCTTGGGAGAAAGGCCACTTGCCTGTTTTCTGTGTGTGTATTAGGCATGAAAGTAAGAAAACTCGGTGAGATTAAACCTCAGGTGGCTGCAGCGAAAGGGATACCTTGCTGTTGGGTTGTTCGTAGATTTAGTGGTCTCAGTGCAGTTCCTACTTAACAAGGCACGTACATAGAATGGTGGCACATCTGGTGCCAACATCTGTTGGCAGCATTAGTAGAAAGGTCAGGAATTAGTTGAGGATGAAAACCTTCCTGCCCTATGGTGTCTCCATGCAGAAGCTGCAGCCAGCAGTAGCACCTTCCAAGCAAAGAATGATGAGGAGGAGTGGGGAGATTTATAAACACCTTGTCAGTATTGCATGATTTTTCATTTAAAAAAAGAGACATCTGGAAACTTTAAGGAATTTCCTTTGACTTTGTCCTCCAAAATTACTTAGCTTGGAAGTCCTTTAGAAGTTTCCTTACCCATGGTACGCTTGCATAAGGAGCCTTCACAGTAAGTGGTTTAAAAAAATGAGCTGGATGTCACAGCTGGCAAAGCAGAGAGGTGAATATTGCGTCCACAGATAGCCTCATTAAGGCTGTGCAATATGATTCTCATTAGTTAGTTACTTGGTTTGATAATATTAAATCTGCTGAAGTGGTTGCCAGACCAGTCTGTCAGTCTGTGGGATCTTCCAGGCAGAACTTTGCCAAGACCCAGCTGAGTATGTATACTTGATGCTTATCAGACTACTGGGAATACACCCACTGCCATTTCTAGGATATTGTCTGCAAGTCATACAAAGAAAGAATGCAAAGAACATGTTTTTCTTCTGAAACTTTGGTTCGAAGTTGCTATTGGTGCCATGCTTTGTTAATTGTCCAGTTGTCTAAATTCTGCCATAATTTCATCTGTTTCTCCTCCTTCTGCCTCTCTTACCTCTTGTTCTTCCTTTCACTTTCCTTCTCCATGTCATCTCCCTTCAGGGAGATCCCACATTTCAGTGGAGAAGAGAGCTATTGTTGATATCCAAGGTGGCATTGTTAGGTGTTGTGTTTGACATAAACCTGCTAAAGGGGAAAGTAAAACTGTTCACATAGGCAGGAGGTGGCTGTTTCTGAAATGATAGGAGAGTACCTCATGCTGTTCCCCAGCTCAGAGTCCTCAGTGACCTCAACACCTGTCCTCATCTCCCTGCCTCTCCAGAAAAAGAGGTGATGGTAGAAATGCCAAGTGAGGTAACCTCTTTTGTAACAGAAGCTTTCAATAAAAATTGAAAGATAACTTGCTCGTTAAGATCCCTGTTTCTTTCGCTTGGTCACCTCTAGGCCTGGATGAAAAGGAGCAGGCAGCCAGCGTGCTCAATGTCTTTGCGAGCAGGCATATCAGAAATCACCAATAGCTTTGACAGAAAATACAATAAGTTAAGATACCTGCCTTAATGGTCAGATTTTGAGGAACTGGAACACAAGTATGAGTCTTCGTGGATTTGGGAATAATTTTTAAAACACAGACATTAATATCTCCCACTTGAATATTGTGAACATATTTTGAAGGATACAGATTTACTTGGACTCTTCCAGCTTTAATTTTTGGACTAACTTGTTCCGGCTCTGACGAGGTCTGCAGTGGTGAGGTTAGGGCTGGTGAAGGCTTATCCTTGATGTTTAAAAGATGTGCATTAGTGTTGGGCATATGAGTGCTGGAGTCAGACCAACAGTAATTATAATAGTTCGGTTTAGAGGTCACATTGAAAAAGACACAGATTTGCCTGTGCTGTTTGCTGTTCTCAGGAGATACTTTGCTTTAGATAGTGACTTGAAAATGTGCATGTCCCTAGGGCTGTGGTTTTTTGTTTCAAGAGGATTGTGAAATATTTGTGTTACAACTGCTTAACTCTGTTTATTATTTTTCTTGGTGTAGGGGGGGTGTTTCATCATGTGGCCTCTTTGCTTGGGTAAACATTTTGTGCAAGAACAATATCAGAAGCACGTTATCTTCAGGCTGTATTTTTAAGGTAGATTTGAAGGCTCGTCCCACAATATTTAGGGTTGTTTATCACGCAGTGTTCAGCCTCTAAAGGAGTGATGGCATTTGTAAATCTGAGAGCACTTCTTGTTGTCAGACAATTCCTCCATCAGCCTTTTGCCCCGCTGTCTGGCTTAGTGACACTGCTTTAGGAATGCAGAAGTTTGGGGTTGTTTTGGAAAATATACGTGGCAAGGTGTTTACGCTACCTGTCTAAAGTAGAGATGATGAACTATTGTGTTGCGAGAGAATTTATTTTAAGCACCTTTTAATGGCTTGGTGTCTTTATTTAGTTTATATTTGTTGTTAACATTAGCAGAATTATCCATGTGTGGTCTTTGTATTTGCTTGTATTTATTTTGAAAATCTGAACATTGGCTTAGAAGACAGTTTGCCTTGTTGCTCAAGGTAAACTGTGAGAATACCACACCTGGTGACTATAAAAAAAAATTGTATTAAATGAGGCCAACAAAGCACAAACTAGGATATAAAATGAACCTGGAATTTAAATTGCTCGTTTTGTTAAGTAGTGAGATATAAGAAGGAAAACAATATTTACTTTATTGCTGTTATGTAGTATTGGCTTTTACAGCAAGGAGCCCAAATTGAGTACATTTCCATGTGGCTGTGATTGCAGTCCCTGGAGACTAGTTCTGAATGAAAATATTAAAATTAACAGCCTGACTGTGCTTTCAGTAGCTGCATTGTACCAAACATGTACCTAGCACTAGCAGTCGTGTATCTGTTGTCTCCACCAAGTTGAGTTTGTGCTGCAAAACTACCTTGTTTTGGAAGGTGGTGAAAATAAATAAATCATAATATGAAAAACAACTCGATGAGGCAGTGCAGTTGGTGGCTATTGAGTGGTTTTGGCAACACATTTTTCCATAGACTTTAATTCAACAAACGTTCATTCGTAGTTAGTTCATATGTTAGAATCATAGAATCACTAGGTTGGAAGGGACCTCCAGGATCATCGAGTCCAACCATTCCTATCAACCACTAAACCATGTCCCTGAGCACCTCCTCTACCCATCTTTTAAACACCTCCAGGGAAGGTGACTCAGCCACCTCCCTGGGCAGCCTCTAACAGTGTCCAATGACCCTTTCTGTGAAAAATTTTCTTCTGATGTCAAGCCGGATCCTCCCCTGGTGGAGCTTGAGGCCATTCCGCCTTGTCCTGTTCCCTGTCACTTGGGAGAAGAGGCCAGCACCCACCTCTCTGCAACCTCATTTCAGGTTGTTGTAGAGAGCAATAAGGTCTCCCCTCAGCCTCCTCTTCTCAAGGCTAAACAACCTCAGTTCCCTCAGCCACTCCTTGTAAGAATTGTTCTCCAGCTCCTTCACCAACTTCTTTGCTCCTCTCTGGACACACTCCAGAGCCTCAACATCCTTCTTGTAGCGAGGGGCCGAGAACTGAACCCAGGATTCGAGGTGCAGCCTCACCAGTGCCGAGTCCAGAGGCAGAATAACCTCCCTGGACCTGCTGGTCACACCGTTTCTGATACAAGCCAAGATGCCATTGGCCTTCTTGGCCACCTGGGCACACTGCTGGCTCGTGTTCAGTCAACCAACACCCCCAGATCCTTCTCCTCCAGGCAGCTTTCTAACCACTCTTCCTCTAGTCTGTAGCACTGCATTTAAGCATATGTAGATGGAAATTAATCACATGCTTAAGTATACGCTTAAGTACTGCTAAGTAGAAGAGACTGCTAAGTTGGAGCAACAGAGCAGAGGCTATGTGCTTTTCTTTAGTTTTTGCTATTCCTTGCTTCAGATAAAGCTGCTTGCGTTTCAGTTCTACTTAATCAAGGGAATGGAAAAAAACATGATGGCAATTGAAGAAGGGACAACCGTTTAGTTGAGCAACCAGAGAGCTTGGCTTTCAGACAAGCTCAGAAGTGGACAGTATGAAGGTCCAGTATCTGTCTTATCATGTGGGCTATATTGGGGCGCGTGGGCTCAGGGCCTGGAGACTCACTCCCTTTCCCAGGCCTGTGTGCCACATCAAGGAAGCGCCCGTAGCAGTGGAGAAGAGGGAGCCCATGGCATCACCAGGCAGAGTTAATATGGATAAAGTGCTCCAGGCTCTTAGCAAAGTGAATGGGTAAACTGATGGAAGATAAGGAAAATGGATGTCAAGTGACATGCATCTTCTAGTCCTTGAAGAAATCCCTGCTGGAAAAATAAGGCCTTGTGTTTCCTCAGTAAGGAAAGCCGCTGAAGAAGCCACGAGAAACAGATTTCATGCTGTCTGCAGACATTTCCTATCATGATTGAACTGAGTGGTTATTTACAAGACAGTGTTTTAATTAAAACTATCTTCCTTCTTAAGAGGACAAATACCTTTGCGTAGAAGATGTATTTCCTGTTTGTCATGCCTGAGGTGCTTTGTTCCCAAGAAAGCCTTCCGTGAGTGATTAGGAAGTCTGGGAACTGAGATGGCCTGATGTGCATGAGGTGCAGATGGGGCTATAGCAAACTGTCAGCAAGAGGGTAGTGGAAAAAAAAAATAGTGTTTGTTTACCAGAAGTACTGAGCACCTGCAGCTTCCATGCACATTCAGCGGGTACTTACAAGATACGTGTCAGTTGTGAAAAGTGTCCAAATAGGGACTTAAGGAATGAGTTTCAAAAAACAGGTTTGGAAGCTGTTAACAAAGCTGTTAGCTTTGCGTGAGGTTGTAACTTTGCAGGTGTGTGTCGTGTGACTTGTGAATGACAACTGTGATAGCTTTCTTCTACATGATGCCAACATGTAAATCAAACAGATATTTTGTATTGAATGTTTGCAGATGAAAGAAAATCTAACTTTCCACACGAAATGAAAGAGTTAGTCTAATGTGTGTTTTGAGTATTCATCATCTACCTGGTATACAAAATGCATTTTTCAGAATTTATGGTAGCTGTCTCTTGTAGGAGACTTTAAGAAGTAGCTTTATATAGTTCCAGTTTTGCCAGGTAAGTTAAAGATGTATTTGCACGATAAGTGCCCATGAAGACACAGCTGCAAGCTTGTACTTCCCAGAATTGGTGCCACAGAGTAGACTCCTGTGTGTCATAGCAAAGCCCTGTGTGTCATAGCAAAGCCCTGTGTGTCTCCGGTAAGATCACCTTCCGAAAAAATAGAAGGCTATTACTTCTTATTCAGATGCATTCATGAGGAAACACACAGCTGCCTGTGCAGCTTTTTCCAACAAAAAACCTCAGAGATTACACTTTTAAAATGAGACAAAAATATCTTCTCTCACCCAGTCTTGATGCTCTGCCTCTCCTGCTTAGTTTTAAGACCGATCACACTCTGCTGTGCTGCAGCATTTCATGTCCTCAGGTGTCTGTGAGAGGAGGTAGAAAATTATTTCGTTGAGTTGCCTGGAACTGGGACCTGAGTGGGGAGAGAAGGGCAGAGTTGCAGTGCTGGGAAGTCACCCCATGTGGTGCCTTGCGTTGTAAGGGGTGGTGTGGCCGATTGCGGTCCCCCGGTAACCCTGCATCTGCAGAGGGGATGTGAATGCACTTGTGTGCATGGGTGAGAATATCCCCCATTCTCTTTGCTTCTGCCCTGAAGGACAGAAACTAATTTTGCTGCTGGTTTTTGTGGAAAGTTTTCACAGGCCCCCAGAAAATATTGAGAGGCACATTGCCATTCATTAATGCTCCTGCTTCTGCTGCTAACATATATGTTTTTAGGCAGCTGGAAATCTATTATTGTTCTTTATTTAACTATGCTGATAAGAGCTTAGGGAATGCATTTATCTAAATCTGTGAAAGGAGATGGAATGAAGAAATATTTTTTGGTAAAATATGTACTACTTGGCAGTGTTGCATTGCAAACTTTAATAGAGCTGTTTGAATAAGTGAGTTTACAAATGTATTTTTGAAAATCATTTACTCCCTGGCTGTGATACCGCCATCAGAAGTGGTCTGTTTTTTTCTTTTCTAAACTGATGGTTAAATATTTGCTAATGCAGTTCAGTTTTATCACAGCTCTTTCTCTGTTTATCTTTCCTCTCTGGAGCAGTTAAGTGGGAGATAACGGGAATCTCATTCAATTCCTTCAGTTGCTGCAATATCTGAAGAGCTGCACTTCCAAAGGAGAAGTGGGTGGGCCACGCTAAATGAAATTTAAGACGTATTTGCTATTCTTGATGAGTATCAGACTACGGTAATGTGCGTCTCCAGAAAATGCAGGAAATGTGCATAGTGCTAGTCTTGGCGTGACCTTGTTTTGTTTATGAACTGTAGCAAGTGGTTAGAAAATTGCTCTCTGGGATTTTGCCTTTGCTTTTCTTCATAAATGTGGCTGAGTTTCTCATGAGAAGTGGGTTTTGGAATAGTTCGTGTTACAGGTTGCAGGCCTCCTTCCAATAATATGCTTGCTTTACATCTGAGAGCAAGAATACTTTGACTTTTTCCAGCAGAAGTTGAAATAATTGCAACAACTTCTGTGTCTTGCCAGAAGAAACTGGTTAACTGAATCACGAGTAGCTTTTTTGGTTTTGTTGAATTTATTCGTAAAACACTGTTTTCCAGCATTCTGTTTAGATGTAGTGGGAATCCTGTATTTAAGTATTTCTTTTAAGTATGTAAAGTATGAGTGAAAATTGTGCCTTGCAATCAGGAAAGCTTGGCTAATTGTGAATTTGAAAGGAAATGCTGAATTTTCAATGATCTTACATAATTTTATTTGCATACAAAAATCAGTTTTAAATTTGTGTGAATGGAAAAGGATAGACAGAAAAAAGTCTTAAAACACTGAGATACCTCAGGAGCTCAAGTGTCATTTTTATACTTGGCTTCCTCATTTTTCCCTAAACTGAGACTGTACAGATGAGGTGGATTTACACTGTAAATTCAGGCCGAACGGAACCCAATTGGAGCTCACTTGAGCACTGTTTTTGACGTAAGATTCAAAGCTTCTGCAAATTTATTTTATCTTTTCACTTGCTGATCTCCTGCTTGTAAATCCTGTTGAAGGAGAATAAAAATGAGGGCAGCCTGATGGGAATTTAATGTCTGAAGTTCAAAGCAGTTTGCACATCAGAGCAAATGTCAATCAAATGAACATCTTGCAAGCTAGGCAGGGAGCGCGTTTCTCTATGGGGAAGAGATCAAAGTGGGAGTCGCAGCTCTGTTTGCTCCCTTGGGATGCAGTTTCGATCAGTTGTTCATTAAAGTGAATCCAGAAGGAAGAGCTTTTTAGAGAGAGGCAGGGAAAGGGGGATGGGGTGAGTGGGCAGGTCTTGAAACTTAAGTTTCAGCCAATGTCTTTTGCTCTCATTTAAGTAAGTATAAAATCTAATTACATTGAAATACAGGCTTTGTGTTTTTCTGGTAAAGATTTGTGGAGACTAAGTGTTGACTGTTGTATTTCCACCTAGAACATTTTGGGCCAAATCGCTGAGGTCAGCCATTGCCATCTGCCTCATGGCCTTGCTGCTGACAGAAGTGGGAGATGCTGGTAAAAATTAGATCTCCTTTGTGCAGGGAAGGGTGGGATGCTTGTCTGCAAATCTTTGAAAGAAGTTAAAAATCTTCAGTATTAAAGCAAGTGATGGGAAGACTTGCGTGGTTTGAATCTTGTGTGGAAAGCAGCAAGGTATAAATATGTCATACGAAAGGTAAAACAAATAGTTACAGCCAAGGCTGTAACCATGTAGTGTAAATGCCATGTGGCATTGTGGCTTTAGTCTTAGTCATTGCTTTAATGGTGAAGATTGCCAAATAGGTTAATAGCACATTCATAACTGAAACAACTTGGAAGCACCCAAAAGAAGCATGTGGAAAATCTCCAGTGTAATTAAAATGAGTGCAAATATTCAAGTGTATATTTGCCACAGTACTGTCTTTGCCCAGCTTCTGGTCTTGGTTTTCTGAGGAAGTACATTTGTGATGGAAGCTGGTCTCTTCTCAAGGTCCTCATATTGTGGAACCAGTCACCCTTTAAAAATACACTCCATTGCAACATGCAAAAAATCAATTTTAAGGCAAACTGCACCTGAAAAAACCTTTGAAATGGATATCTCGCACAGCTCAGTCTGGAGCAGTCCTTGCTGTAGGATAACGTGTCTGTTTGAGGGCTGGTCTTTAATTTATGGGGTTTAAAACAACTCTTCTGCTTATTTTATTTATATTGTTTCCCCATTATCTATGTTCTCTTTTTGCTACTTGTGTGCTGTAACACAAGAAAGGAGGAGTGGTCTGAGCTGCAGTATTTTTTGCTTTTATTTTCCAGCTCTGCTGCTGATTTTTTAGGAAATCTACATCTTCGTTTTACAGATCGGTAGTGTGATACTTGCTTACTGAGAAAAGCTGAGGGACTTTGTTTTTTGCATTTAAATGCTTTGACATGCTCCAATAAATGTGCAATGTAAATGGGGCTTTTATGGCTGAAACACCGATCTCCTTGGCTTCTGGCAATCGATTTGGTGCTGCAGGAGCACCTCTGGTGGGGCAGTTGAGGACGATGACTTTCTTTTTGCGTTCTTAGAAAGCATGCCAGAATTGGACCTGGTGTTCCATCTGCTTGGAACCCCACGTTAACATCTATCATGACTGAGAGACCTGCAATTCAGTTTAGCAGCTTTGCATGTAATGAAGAAGCAATGTAGCAATACACTCAACACTTTGAATCAAGGTACATAGGATTTCTCTGCCAGGTGACTTAAAGCAAGTCGTTTGGGTAGTGTGAGAACTGCATATCAGGATGTACATGTCAATTTGAGTGAGTGTGAGCGGTGACTTTTGACAGAGCAGAGGAAGATTCCAGATGATTTTGACTTAAACCCGACCCCATGTTCTGAGGCATGAATAATGTTAGATGCTAACAAGGTATCCTGTTGCCATCACTAATAGGTTTTGATGGGAGCACTGGGACAATTAGCTAACATCCTGAAAAGTCATTATTTTTCCTGAAGAGTTTGTTCTTTAGTATTCCTTGGAAATATTTCTTCAGCAGGGAAATGTTTAATTTGCAGTCTCTGTCTGGATTTGCACAAAGATAAACATGATTTTTATGGAACTCATTCTCTGTCAGTCATAGTCTTGAGATTCTTTAGCCAACAAAAAATCAACAATGTTTTTGCTTGCCTGGTGAGAGCTGTAATTTTTTTTAAGTGGTTACGTGTTAATGGGGATACGAAAAAACACAGCCTTGATCTGAGAACTGTGATCCTGTGAAACATCAAGTCTTTTCCTTGATGGAGAGTACCTTGGTGAGTTTTCAGAGAGCAGGTTGCCAATAATTTTGGCAAGCAAGTCCCAGTGGAGTGGATGAGCCCATGCAGAGCTCCACACCATTACGGCGTGGCTGCTTTTAGTGGCTGACGGAGCATCCTTCCTTGATGTTACAACCTGATGGGTGTGGGGTCTGAGCTAGAGGACAGGAGGCCTTTCTGTCTGTCTGTCCATCCAATTCTCTCTCTCCTCCTTGTCATGAAGAGCAAGGATAATGCAAACGATCATCAAAAGCTCTTTGCCCCTATAGTCAAATCAAAACACCAGTGCCAATGGAGTGCTGTCAATTGTATTGTTTAGGATAAAATACCAAAAGCACATTGAACATCTGCATGCAATAAGGAACCCATAGTGCTTTTTGTAGAGCAAGGAATTTAGTTGCCTGTTCTTGTTCCTGCTGTATGTGGCATTTTTCACTTTGCTCATTGCTGAGTGATTTTTGATGTGTTGAGCAGCTGCCACAGTTAAAGATGTTTCTCCAGTGATGAGCAAGTTCATAATTGCACGTGTTAGGTGGTGATGGAGAAGGGCAAGCAGAGTTATATGCTTGAGTTTGTAACCCAACTGTGTCAAAAGACTGATTTATGTAAAATATCTGTTAAGAGATGAGAGAAGTTTGTGTACAGAGTGCGCTGGGACTCCCTGATGCAAAAACTTGCATGAGAGAAGGTTTGCAACTTAAAAAAATATCCCCCCTCTTGTATTTATATATGTATATAAAAAATATTGCCCAAAATTGATAGAGATTTTTCTTTCTTCTTCTTTCTTTAAGTCTAGGTTTGAGAAAGGATCAAAAGATATTGGTGCCTCAGTGACCCCTACATGTTCACTGGTAGTCTCATTCATCTCCTTTAAAAATAACACAGTGTAAGATGCATGTAGTGATTATAGATATAGATTAAACTAATTTTAAAACATGCCACTTGACAGAGACATGGTTTTCATTGATATTCCTATGTTGCAGTGAAGATGTTGAGACTAAGCAGTTAATAATCAATTATGATAATTTTTTTGCTTATTCATAAATTCAATGTGATTGGAGCTTCTTCAAATACAGCTTCTAGTCTGATGAGCTCTGCCTCTGTAAAGTGAGACTTCTTGTGACTCTGCAAAAATCGTAACATTTGGTCTGGTGTTAAGACCAAAGAAGTCTGTGTCTAAGGTTTTTTTATGCATTTGTACGACTATTTTACTCATTTGTAATTCAGAAAATCATTAAGGAGTTAAGTAATAAGTTCTCAGGAAATGCCCCTATACTTGAAGGGCAATTTTCTAAATTTGAGAGAAGTTTGTACTATGTTTTTCATCGATCTAACAGAAGAACTTAAGCCCCTGCTTTAAGCAAAAAAAAACCAGCCCAACCTTAAATATAGTTGTACTGGCATGAATCGTAGACAAAAGCAAACTCCTGGCCTGTGTATACAACAGCAGAGCTGCGCGCAGTGAGCTCAGCACTTTTTTCATGAGCATTTGTCTGGTTTTGTGATGCTAAAATTTCCGAAAGTGCATCTGCTCGCCTGCAGAAGTGATGATCTTGAGCCTGCTAACGTTTTTTTCTTATCCGTAGTTAGTTTTCACAAATCTCTCTTGTGTCATAAAATGTCCTTCTACATAAAAGGATCTCCTGCGTCCCTCATGTGCAAACCCCATAAAGCAAACGATGGAGGCTCTTAGCAAATCCTGCATCTGGCTGGCTAGGGGCAGCTGCAGCTACCGCCCCGCAGGATGACATTATTTTGAATTGGGCTGAAAGAAAATATATTAGATTAGGAGAGTTTTAGTTTGCTGAAAAAGACTTGCTTCCTATGGTCATAACTTGAAATTCCCTCATGGTAACCAATTCCATCTGTGTGTGGATTTCGTTTCTGTTAATTTTTGGTTTAAGGGGATGGTTTAGAAGTGCATTGTTTGTTTGTGGCAATGAACTCTGGCCCTTACAGCAAGCATTCTGTAAGGACAGAACCAGGAAATCAGTGTTTTTCCATTCTTTCTGGGTACTGTATTTGTTGAAGTAGTTGAAACTTGCTAGATTTCAATTATTTAATTAATATCTTCAGCCAGAAGAAAGATGCTTGGTTTTATGCCACTTTTTGCTTGCAGTGTATTGGGCTTCCGCTATGTGATATCATGTGTAAGGGGGTGTGTATGAAAAAGATATAACATCAGTATAAACAGTTATGTGCGGTTGACGATAAGCAATGCAATAAAGAGCCTTAAAGTAAACGGGAAGCATTAGAATGGCATTAGGTGGATGCAAGCCAGGGATTGATGTGCCATTAATATTAAAGTGTGTTGGTCAGTGTCCTTCAGTGTAGCTGCTTTTTGTCTAATTTGCTGGCTTTGTCTTGACAGTATTGAACCAACTCCTACTCTTCCTGGTTTCTCCACAAGACTTTTTTCCTATAGGCTTTTGTGCTGGAAAGGCTGCTAAGGCTCTTTTTCCAGAACAGGGTTTTAGTCAGACCTCATTTGCAGTTGCTTGTAATTTCTTAGGAATAGGCTGGTGGTAGAAGATTCTTTGATTAGAAGTAAATATTTTTTTGAAGTACTAAACTAAGCAGACCGTAAGTCAAATATCATCAAAATGCTTAAGGTCACAAAAATATTAACAAATAAAATTGGCCTATGTAAATGATACAAAACTGCATTTAAGTCCTTGCAAGCTTCAGAAGAGTTTCCACTTATAAATAATCCTTTAAAACCCTTTTTGTTTAAATTTTGTCGAGACATTGGTTTAATTATATTTTATCACCATTAGGAATACTTTTTGCATGAGAGTTATGAATGTAACAAAACTTCCAATTCTAAAGTTCCTTCCGCTATTTGGAATGTAAATCCTCAAGTTTTGGTACAGAAAACAGATTTACCATTGCTTTATTGGATCTTTTTCATAAAGCCACAAAGAGGAAATCCTCTTCATGCAAAACACTTGCAATGAATTATTTAAAAGTGAAAGATGAAATAGTGCTGGTGAAAGAGTCTCCAGCAGGAAAGTTTGGTTCAGCAACAGGAGAAGACACTTTCTGATGGCACGCCTGGATGCTACACAGGTTTCCCAAGCTGGCATCTTTACTGCTTTTAAAGCTAGATGAAAGAACATGCTCTCTTATGATCCTGTCTTTCAAGTAATATTGTGTGCAAAAATGTCATGTGCTTTTGGAGAGAGCAGATGCAATCCAGCTGGGATGAACTTATCCCCCTAGTTTTGGGTTTTACAATTTTTCCTAGACACTTAAAATATGTATTATGTTGGAATTTCTGAAATAATTATTTTTCATTGAACTTTGAAAAAGATATCTTTCCATTCTAAATGCTGTGTAGGTTTAATAGATCCTGATAGATTACTGTTCCTGTTGCTATCATTTCAGATTTGATGGAAATTTTAACACCAACGTTTCTAGAACTATCAGCTGTGATAGATTGTCTACCACTGTCAATAGCAGAGCCTTCAATCCTGGACGTGACTTAAATTCTGGTAAGTAGTATAGTTTTGGCTTTTTTCTTTCTGTTGTAGGTTTTTTTTCCTTCCATTAGACTTGAACATTTCCTTGGCACAGAGAATTAGCATTGATTGCCATAGCAACAGTCTTTTGTTTCTCCTTGAAACTGTCACACTGCTCTTAATTTGAGATTTCATGATTGAAAGATGATACCTAAAGTAATGCTCTTACTCTAAGTACTTTATAAAAATGTCATGAAGATTTTATTCCAGCCTACCATGGATAATATTGTCGTGGTTCATGCACTTTTATTTCTGCTTTTTTTTTTTTTTTTCCCTAAGGCATTTTCCTTCTGAGGCCAGTCTGCTTTGGCATCAGTAGCGTAGCTGCTGAAGGGACCATGCAAATAAGTTTCTCTGATCTTCTTAGCTGAGTTCAGCTAATGTGAGGCTGTGTTTGCAGCGATATGCCTAAACTACAAAATATAAGGACATCCTAAAATATTTCCTTTTTTTTTTTTTTTTTTGTCTTGTCAGGGCATTTGCTTGACGCACTTAGAGCTAGAAATATGCTTAAAACCAAAATACATATGACTTATCCCTGAAAAATTCAGCTTTTAGTCCTCCAGTGCAGCAAGATTTTAATATTTTTTTTGCGTCTTAGTCAACTTGAGTTAATACATGGATTTCAGGTTTTTTAGTCATAACTTTGTCCAGCTGTTCCATCTTTATTTTCAACTTTTTACAGTGTGTTAGTGTTGTCAATTAGAGAACATGATAGACTTCAGTTGTGAGTTTCATTTAGCAGAGATTTTGGGGTATATTGTTTGATTTTTTTTATTTTTTTTTACAAGTAATGCAGACTTGAGAGAATTTTCTTTAAAAAATTAATTTTACTTTTGGAATAAAATACTGATTTATTTTTTTAACTTGATTGGTTAAGTGGCAGACCCACCAATGCACCCGCACCGTGCACAGATCATTTGCCTATCTTGCAAGAAATTGGATGAAAGAATCCCAAATTTCTCTCTAGCCTTTCTTACTGTTTCTAATGAAATCTAAAAAGGGAAAAACAAAAGCAAAAAAACTTTCCCCGTAGGTTCCATTCCATCCTATCCACTGTATAGCACATCTTGAACACAGGTGCTGGCCAGACAAGCAAATTTCCTGACATATGTCTCATCCCTGTAATCTGTGTAGTGTTTTCCAATCTGAAGATAGGCAGTCTTTGTTCACTTACTGTGATTTGCTGGGTTTTATTTTACTCATAAGCTGTTAAAAAAACTCCAAGCAAGTAAATAACTTATTAAAATAATGCTTAAAATCCTTGCAATTGTTGATTAATCAAAATATTTGTTGAAAGAAAGTTTTCAGGCATATTTATAAAAGCAAAGCATTGAATGAATCACTATGTTTGTTACTTAAGTAAAAACTCATTCTTTTTCTACTGCAGAATATGGATGTAAAAAACCTATTAATATTCCTCCTTCTTTAGTGGTGGTAAACAGTTTCCTTTAAATATCTTTTAAATTTCTGATTAGAATTCTCACAGACGCAGAGCACATGCATGTTCAAGCCTCTTGCTGTCCTGGTAAGACTTGAGTGCCTCCTCTTTCCTTGCCTCGGGCTTGGAAGCTTCTTCATGAAAGGAGTATCTTCAAAACATGGCATTGGCAGAAAAGGGCAGCAGAAGAGAAGAGGGAATGGGAAGGATAGGAAGATCAGGGAAGTGCTTTGGGATTTATTGACAGCAGACTCTCCTCCAGCTTTCCTGTTAGCAGCTCTCAAACAGAAATACCCTTTGGGGGGAGTTCTTTTATTAGTGAGAAGATGCCTGAGAGGGAAATGGATTGGAAAATATAAGATGGAAAGAAGTTTGAGAAACACAAGTTGATGCTGAGTGCACACACGGTCAAATGAGATGTTAAGTTTTCTGCAGGCAAGCTACGAGGAATACCCTTAGTCCTCACCTCCTTGCACAAAGGTGTTTGAAAGTCTGTGAGGTGATGATTCCCACTTTCCTTTCCCTGGTCCTCAGTTGAAAACATCTAAACCACATGAGCTTCATCACTGCAGCCACAGAACAGGAGACTGGTGTGGCTTCAGGGAAGGCTTGCTACTGGGAGAGGCAAGAATAATGCTGGTGTGGAGCTGGACATTGCCCATGTCCCTGTATCACTGTGGAAGTATTTCGGGTTTGGAATAAACTGGCTGTGGGATGGTTTAGGGGCAGGAGGGTGGGTGTTAGTTTTGCGGGTGCAGGTTATTTTGTTGGTGGTATGTGTAGCTCTCACTTGTGTAGTCATGGGCCATAACCTGCTGTGCCGAAAAAGCAGTCTCTGCCCAAAAGAATTTGTATTCTAAGACAGTCGTTAGCTTGAGATAGACGGGGGTTATAAGCAGACCAAGAAGCTATTTTGGTCAGAAAGAGAGAGTGGTGTCAGTGCACCAGCATCCTTGCAGCTGTGAAGATGGCTGTCAGGTTAGAGGTGGGTTTTGAGAGTACTTACTTAGTGTCATCTGTCCCGTGAAACTCCCAATCTTTCTTCTTTCTGCAGTGACCTAGTTCAGTGAAACCGCTTAGGACAGCGCACTTTGTCTGCACAGGATCCATTTCTGATTGAATCTGTGTGTACTTGTTATTCTAAACTAAAACCACCTTTGAAAAAGGAGAAAGATCAAAGAAGAAAAAAGTTTCTTTAATGTTTTTCTTACTTCTCTTGTAAGTATTCTGACATAGATCTAGTAAGGGATGTCTTTTCCTCCCTGAATTCAGGTTCTATCTTAGCCTCAATTATTTTCCTTCTCTGAAAAGCCTTGGTATAGTTGGGCACTTTGACTGTGTTTTTCCTTTCCTACCTTGCTCGTTTAGACTTAAAGGCAGGATGGGAAGTCGTGGCTTCCCAGAAGTCATGTGGTACTGCCTTTCTTACTGGATGCAGCATGATGGGGAGGACCCCAAGCAGCGCATCAGCCTACCAGAGGAAAGGTTTGAAAGCTCTCTGCTCCTCCAGCCCAGAAGCGGGAGCTCCTGCACTGTCCTCTAGTTTGCTTACGGTTTCCAAAAAAACAGCCTGGTCTGTCCACCATCCAGACTGTCTTTCCAAACGGGTTGATCATTTTATTCTTAATGTGAAAAATAATTCCCATGAGTATCTGTTTTTTCCCTCATGAGTTTTGCAGTTTAAATAATCCAGCCTATAAAAAGCTCTCAGCAAAACGTAAATTTCAATTCTGCTGCGTTTGGCCTCGAGCTCAATTCTTTAAATGTTAATCTTGTCCTGCTCTGCATGCAGCGGTAAGAAAGTGGGATTAGAATGGCCAAGTTGTAGGTCTTGGGAGGGATCAGAATTTGCACCGCAGACTCCTGGCAAGCCACAAGAGCAGAGCCTGGGAGAACCTGTGGTGAAGACAACCACCTCAGCTTCTAATCTGAACAATGTGTTAAGAAGGGTAACTTAGCTCATGAAGGTTTCAAAACTAAAGAATGCTTTTTTTGCAGTGTTGTGCTAGTGTTTTATAATATAAAGAGAAAATAAACATTAATCTTGGGGAAGGGAAGAAGAAAGAAATGCATGCACTTGTCCTTTCTCAGCCCTTAAAAAACAATGACTTCTCAGGCTTTTTTCTTGATACTAAGTGATTAATTTTTTTAATGTCTTGAATACATTTTATTTTTTTCTTGGCTTGAGTTTTCCATTTGGATGGCTTTTAGCCATTACTGCAGAACAGATAAGGAGAGAGTCTTTATTTTTCAGATGGTATCACAGGCTTCGATTTGTTAGATTAAGAGATCTGTCTTGAGTGGTATGAATAGTCCTTTATTAGACGACAAAATCTTACACAGAGCCAATGCATTATGTTATCAAGATTCCTTAGGGGTTTCTTTCTTTTTCAGTAAATAGGGAACCAGTAAATCTTCCTTCTTCTGATCCTTCAAAGTGCCGAAATGTCTATTTCAAGTCAGACCGTGTTAGCAGTGTGCTCTTCCCCAGCAGTATGCAGAAGTGGTGGCACCAGGTTGCTCGATGATAAATTTTGTCTGTGCCTTATTCAAGGTGTTGGTAATTCAGAATGTGGAGCACCTTGGTCTTGTTTCCTGTATTGGTGTACTTTAGCCTGATAGCTCAGGTGAGTTAAAATAATTGGGAGGTATTTGAGCAGATGAGTTAATACCCCACCTCCAAATGCTTTTAGTCAAGGAAGCTGGGCTTATCCATTCTAATGAAAGGCTTTTTTACTACTTTGCCCTTCAGAGTGCGAAGAGCTCCCAAGCAGCGAGCTGGGCTCCATCCTGGCTCATACCACCAGCAGAATTTTAATTGGGTTTGAGCTGCAGAGCCTTTTATTTCTGTTGAAAACGCACAAACCGGTTCAACTCAGAAAATCCTGGATCAGATTTGTTGGTCTGAAGAGTTAGGGAATACTTGTAGAATAAACACATTCACTTTCTGCTCTTGTTTCTGGGGAACACTAAAGCATCTTCATTGTGATTATTTTTGATGGAGGTACTTGTCAGAGAAGAACTGCAGTATGTGTTGCACAAAAAATTAAACCTCTCTTCTTTCGCAGGGTGAGAACTGTGAGGTCTGCAGCTCAAGAAATGTAATGCTAAAGAGGGGGACTGTAAGAAAGTCTTTTATAATGAGCAATTATGTTCAGTAGTTCCTTTTTTTCCCACTGACTGTTTGTGCTGTTCTTTGAAGATTAATTAGTTAATGATTTGACTATGCTTTGAAGATGTAAAGTGGTATCTAGAACTGCTAAGTGTTATCATATCGCATTCCCTTTGAAGTTTTATAAACTCTATCACATAGGGCTTTCTTTGTAAAAGTCCTTTTTGCCTTGTGAGATATTCATAATTGGAGAGAATGATCATTTCAAATACTTCCATGTTAATACTTTCCAACTTTTTCTGCCTGCAGCAGAATTTGAGGTCAGATAGTGCTGCGTGATAAGTGGAGGAGACAGAGGTTTCGGAGTGACTTGGCAGTGCCAGGTCATGGGCAGCTCCAAGTTGACCCTTTATATCCCCAGTACATGTCTGGAATTAAGGGATACTGCTAAGTTCTCTGCATGAATAAGATTTGGACTCTTGGCTTCTTGCAAGTAGTGTAATATCAATGCTGGGTCTTTGTTTAGTGGTGATGTTCATTTTAGAAGAGCAAAATCTTGACGTGTACTCAGTAATGCAAGATACTTTACAATTTGTGTTGGAATAGGGAAATGGGTACCTCCTTGTACTTCAAAAAAATTACTTGAACTTGAACAGAATATGGAAAGTAAATTGATTTTGAGTTAAAATGGGAACCATGCATCGTAGTCAATCATACAGGTACCTAGAGGGTGAATACCAGTCAGATGGCCCGCACACATTTCTGCTAGTGCTGCCAGGGGTGTATTTTTTGACAAATTTAGCCACTAGCTATAGACTAGGCAGGCAACTTGCCTTACAGCATGTTTTCAGTTGAAGTCTTTTGTGTAACCGGTCCAGAAGTGGGTTTGCTAGAAGAAGGACATGAGAATAAAGTAAAGCCAAGCAGCTGAGGGAATGACAAGTTTGGGGTAAGTGAAGTTAGGCTCAAAAAGAGCCTCTGCTGGGTGTCCTGGCAGGGACCAAGAAACGAGGAAATATCTTCAGGGTGATCTTACAGCTTTAGTGGATGGAAAATAAGGGTGCACTTAAAGAGAAAAAGTACGCATTTTTTAGCCATGGCCTGTCTGCTGGGAGGTTGTCTACTGTAGTCACAAAGGAGAAAGAAAGCAAGCAGTTATAATAAAATTGGTAGTCTCTGGGGAGGGCGTTATTGAAATAATGTACAAGCTAATGGAAAGCATGATCAGAACTTTGTGAAAAGGAGGAATGTCAAACAGAGACACCAAAGCTGTAAGGACTTAGTTAACAGAGGTTCAAAACCAATTGTTTTATGAGGAGAATGAACACTTTTAAATCCAGACACTCCCATGGGGAAATACATACAAATCATGGCCTCTTGAGAATGGAAAGTTTATCTTTAATATAGTAATGATTAAAATAAACAAAACACTTTATAAACTCCTTTACTTTAGTGCTGTTGGTGAAATTAAACTGAACAAGTTATTTCATCCAGACTTTTAACTGAGTGTTCACATCCCTGATTTGAAAATACATTTTTCAAGTTCTGTAACCTGTAACAAAAACTGAAATATCAGATGTTCAGCCTCTTTATACAAAACAAAACAATTGCTGTTCTTCACTCCCAGAACAGTGAAATCCTGATGGCTAGAGGTAAAAAGAAGGATTTAAATGTTTGGTAATCTCATGTCCCTTCCTGCCTGTGAGGCCATGCAATCCTGTGAACCAGTGCAGTTCAGACAAAGTGGTCTTGCTGAAACTCTGGTATCCGAAAGAAGCACTCAGGATGCATAGTGAATCCTTCTGTAGATTCTCCTGCCTGCATCTAAATGAAGAGCCAAAAGGTGTAAGAGTGAATTGCTAGGCGTGAACATTCGTGAAACAAAAGATTCCTGCTCCCAGGAGCATCACTAGGCTGATTTTACCTTTGTGCAGGGGGTAGAGAGGAACAAGCTATGTTGTCTTTGTTGGAATTGAATTGGTATTTTTTGGAGAAGGATGAGAAAGTGTGAATAGGGTGTAGTTCTGGTTCCCAGCTCAGTCATTAGCGCACTGGCAAAACCCTCATCAACCAGTACACTTCTTGTTCTTGTCTCTTCATTGGTCCCTTGAGGTACCAAATTCTTCAAAGTCGCAAACATGCGAAGCTTTGTATGGAGTCTGGCTTGAGGCCTCTGCGACTTCTAGGCACTGTGGAAATACAAAAAAACTGTGGCCAAAATGGAGGGGAAAAAAAACCCCAAGATGGTCTTTGCAGAGTAATTATGCTGAGCTGACTATGGAGAGAACATCGTGGCTGCAGCCAGTCTGGGAAACTTGAGTAAGTGCTGAACTGTTGAGGATGTTGAACTTAGACTATCCTATGTGGATGTTTTGTTGTAGAATGTCTGGGTAAGGTTTGAAATGTGCCCTACAGTGGTTTCCAACCCAAATATTGGCATCTCTGATAATGAATGAGATTCAGGAGATGAAACTGTCTAGCCTATTTTCAGTGTCAAACCTAACAGAAATGCCAAAGTAAATGCTCCACACTGTAAATCAGAGCTGCCCTCAGCCACTTCTGGACGGTTTTGTAATCACAAGACACTAAAGGCACTTTTTTTTTTTTTAATGCCTTATAAGCTGATAGGATCCATGAAAACTAAAGAATCCAAACGTCCAAGTTTCATTTTCAGTTTGCTGCAGGTAGAGATGACGATTTGCCCTGAGTAGAATATAATCCTGTTATTGCTGTGGTGGGGAGAGGGTTTATGCCTGCTACGCTAATGACTTTCAGCTCCTTCTCTCCTGGGAGTGTTTTTCTTCTTGCTTAAGGAACTTGGCAAGCTTGCAGCTGCCCAGTGTCACCGGTGTGGCAAAGCTGGTGAATGCACGGGATGGGCACTGATCCCTTCACCTTGCCAGGCTTGCAGGGACAGCAGTAAAGGTGACAGCTAGGATGTTTCCATTGTACTACAAGGCAGAAATCCCAATGCCACCTGTGACTTGGGGGATTCAGTTATGGTTGTTCCCACCTGCGCTCTAAGTCTTTGAGATTTCCACAATACCCATACATGCTGTTGGTTTAGTTGGGCATATTAAGTATCTTTATAAGTTATTAGTGCAGGCGGCCTTGGCCCTGGGGTAGCTGCTGTATTTGATTATTGGTTTTAGTGGTGTCTTGTGATTTTAGTAATTCAGTCAGATTTGTTAATATTGATAAAAGCCATTCAAAAGCTACAACTTATTGTTAGTGTTAAATAGTGCTTCCTTAGAGATTATTTTAATAGAAGAGTAAGCACATTTTAAGGAGAATAAATATGGTCTATAAACTACAGGATGGTTTGAGAACTGTATCCTCCAGCTATATTCTGAGCTTGGTTCCTGCTTGACAACATGACTTGGGGACATGCCTTTTGCCACTATTCTTCACTTTTTGTCCATTCAATGAGTAACTAATAGTCACCTGCCAAAGAGGAGCTTCTGAGAGACTTGAAGGAAAGTTATGTTGCTGTGAAGAACTGTTATTATCATTCTTTCTGAATTTTATGAGCTTAAAAATGGGAACATTTGAGATGCTCATGGGGAGGATGGGTGAAGCCAGCATGGGGCTATCACCCAGCAGGTAGGGATGTGTGTGGCTGCAGCATAACCTTTTGAGGGACGATAGTGTGTTTTCCCAGAGAAGTGACTATTCTCCTAACAAGCAATACGTGAGGGGCCCACAGCCTTGTTAGTGATGGCATAGGAATAATGAGAAATTCTTGAGTCCCAAGAGTTGTTTGCTGTACCTTTCTATCCTTACATAAATGTAAGAGCATGAGGAACAAAGATTCTCTCTTTTTCTTTTTTTTAAAAAAAAACCCTTTTCAGCTGTTTCCATATTGTGGCTTTTTTCACAACCCACATCTGCATGTAAAACTATTTTTGGTAAGAGTTCATGTAGACATTTTTAAACAGGTGTCAGAGTAGGTAATGTTAACAGATTGGTTTATAGAGCTGTGTGCAGCAAACCTATGGAGTAATTTCAGTATAAAGAACACACGATTTTTTAACATTAGAGTCTTTTTTCTCTATGAAAATCAAGTGGTCAATGTGTTTATCTTTACATGTAAATGTGTGTATGTTTACCTTAATCTCTTCCTTCCATGCTCCTGCCTTAGCTTCTTGGGTCCCCGTTATGTTGCAGAGATTGAGGAATTGTCATCACATATTACACAAAATCTGTCAAGTCCAGTGTCGAGTCTCCAAAAGACTTCAATTGCTTGCAAATCAGACATGAAACTCTTTATCAATCTTCAAACAGAGCTACTTGTAGTTGGTGTTGGGACCCAGGCTGTTATTCTTCAAGCACATACAAGAGAGACCTTGAATAAATGTACCTCCAAGTTTGACTTCCCTTTGTAACTCTACTTCATTTTCCATTTTTCTTCTTCAATCCTTAGTTCTTGCTGATAATCTGAAGTCTAACCCAGGAATTAAATGGCAGTATTTCAGCTCAGAAGAAGGCATTTTCACTGTTTTCCCAGCCCACAAGTTCCGATGCAAAGGCAGCTATGAACACCGCAGCAGGTATGATTTGTCTCCTTACAATTTAGTGGACAAAGCACTAAAACTGGGTTCTCCTAACACTGATTTAATTTCAATGTTACACTTTGCCAAGACAACAGCATTCATGAGCAAATTTTAATGGGCTTCCATGGAGTTTCTTAGGTTTGTTTTTTTTAAAGCACTAGTTTTCGTTTTTAAGAAACTTTGAAGTAAAATAAAAATACAGGTTCCTCACCTCTCCCAAATCAAATAAGCGGTAACTTGTAAATTATAGGTCAGCCCATAGACAGAATTTGTCTTGTATTTGACTCATACTTGACCCTTGTTAATAAAGTAGTGAACATGTATTCTACAGTTTTGGCAGGCGCACTGCTTTGGGAAGGGGGGCGGAAAGATGAGAGACTGGAAAGGGTAGGAGCATTTTTCCAATCTCCACCCAAGGTTCAGGTGGCATATTGTGGATAGTAGGGGAGCAATGATAGTGGAAACTTTCTGTTTCTAATAAGAAATCTGTAGAGAAAGCTCCAGTGTCATGGTTTTCCAGGGCAGAGAAATGTTTCTGTTCTGCAGGCATGAAGCAGAGGAGTTGCAGTCTAGTATTTTTTCCCTAGACTTTGCTGTCAATATTATGGGACTGATCAAGAGAAAGGGTGAAATTTTCTGAGGAGGTGCAGTGGCTTTAGTCCCTGATCACGCATTAGCTAATTGTACCAGTTAATCAATCCATGTGGAAGACATATTGGCCCATCCAGGTCCATTTCTATGTAGCTGAAATTACAGAGACTAGGAAGTGTTTTGGTTACGTGTCCATGTTAAGCAATCAAATGTTTACAGATGTTGTCTTCTATGTGTCGTCAGAGCTTGAAGCATCGGGGCTTGATTAAGTTTTCTGTGGTCTTGGAAAGGTGTGGTCTGAAGACATGGGAGCTGAGGGGGGTACCAGAGTCCCAATCGACATTTTGCCATTAAAACCAGTAGTGATTTTATCCACATCACTTAGTCTTGGTCACAGTTTCTCCATGGCTAAATAAGGGTTATCTTTTTGCTAGTATTTACTTCAGAGAGCAGTGCGGATGGATTAATTCATTAATATTTAAGTGCTTTGAAGATCAAAGGACCTGTTTAAGTTCTAGGTATCAATACCAGGGTAGAGCTGCAGGCTGTTTTTCAATTAAGAACTGATTTGTGCCAGTTATTTATTGCAGTACCTTGTCTAAAATCTCCTGCATTTCCTATACTCTTAATAAGATTTCTGTGGCTGCCTTTGGTATGATAAAATTTAGATCCCAGAACTCATGCTTGACTCTAAATAGTTTTGGGTCTGGACTAAAGAGGGAAGAGATTCCTGTCTATTTTTAATTCTTCCTCCTTGGCATGAGAGCTTGTGAAATCTTTCATGCATCTCTCACAATATCAACCTGGATTTGAGCACCACTTCAATGAAAATGTATTTGTTGGTTTTTAGCACAGACGCGTGGCAGCAACAAAAGCCTTCACCAGAGTTCACTTAGATTGGCCATGGGATTTAAAACTGCGCGGACCCAGGCAGTTGTGGAGCACAATCTGAGTGGTGTGCATTCCAGGGTACCCAGAGAAAACCCTTTCTTGGCCAGAAGCCTTCCCTTATTACAATAAACCAACCACCCTGTGCTAATGCAAATCTACACAGTTGCACAGGTTTCTACTTGTCACGTAACCAGCAAATACCCACTATTGTACTTACTTTTACATGTGGTTAAGTTTTCTGGCACCTAATATTTATCATAAGGCATTTCTTGTCAATGCTTATTCCAAAACTTGATGTGAGCTGCTGCAGATGCTAATCCTGAACACTGTTGCAGTGTCAGCAAAATTATTTATTCTTAGCTGAAAACAGTTGCTGTGACAAAGGGAGAAGGATCCAACACCTGATTAGGGTTAAAATGTCAGAAGGAGAATGTAAGCAAGGGCTTTCTGTTTATGTTCAGATTCTCAGCTTGTCTTTCCTAGTAGAAGTTTTCATAAAAGTAAAAATTCCTGTTATAATTCATTGTTTCTTCATGGTGTGTTTTTTAAAATGGTTGAGAATTAAAAATCCTTTAAACCTTTTAGTAGAAATTACAAGATGACTCAAGGCAGTGGTCTCGGTTTTGTTCTCTTTCAGGCCTGTCTATGTTTCTACTGTTCGACCTCAGTCTAAGCATATTGTTGTCATTGTGGACCATGGGGCTTCAGTCACAGAGACACAGCTTCAGATTGCCAAAGATGCTGCTCAGGTTATTCTGAGTTCTATTGATGAACACGATAAGGTAAGCAATGAGTGTATCTTCATTGGCTTCAACCATGCTCAGTGTCAGTTTTCATCCAAAGATGTATTTTAATTCGTGGTCCCTGGACTCATGGGGACCTGTGGTCTACCTCTAATGGGTGATGAAGACTTGAACTCACTTTTGGAAGCCTATATTAATGCAGGGGAATCATTTAGGGATCAACAGGCCGGAAAAAAAAAGTTAAAACCACTGATCTAAGGCAAAATCTTGTTTCTGAGTAATGTTTAAAGGCTCCTTCATCTTGGCAGAGAGTTTAGGTGATGGTCAGTAGTGTGATGAAGCATGTGATTAGGAGAACCATGGTCCAAGCTTGACTTCTGAAGTACTAGATTGTCTTTAAGCAACTCATTTTACGTCTGAGGATGTCTTTTTGGCTTGTGAAAATCAAAAGTATTTATTCTGCTGTTACCCTCAAGTGAGCTGAACCATAATTAGTGTTTGGAATATTCCCAGACAACCATGATACCAGCAAGGAAAGGATAAAGCAAAGGGCCAAGAAATCTGGATTTCATTTCTTGCTCTGCCACAGATACTCTACTTGACAATGAGAAAGTCGACTAACCTCTAAGTTTTTTAAGTAGGAACTACAACCAGGGGCCCATAAAGTGCTTCTGTGGGACCACAAACAGTCCCCAATTTGGTCTTTACTTTCAGGTCTTTACTTTACTGGTAGTAGGAACTTGATCTTTCTGCTTGTTTGGTTGGTTTTCTTTGAATAGGAAGGGAGTTTCAGTCAAATCAAGTTGAAGAACAACTAATTATAATCTTCGCCTTAGGTCTTCTTATTAATAGTATGGGAAAAACACTTCTGACTTCTGTGCTTTTAGAGAGTTTTAATACAGTGCTTATAGGTTAGCAGAGTTAATAGTACTTAAATTTAAGTGTCAAAAGTATTTGTCTTAATATGGGCCTATAATGAAGAGAATACATTTAACGCACGTGTTACTTGGTCAGTAGCTCAGTGGTTATGAAACCTGTTCTACGGGTATATAATTACTGCTTTGTGCTAGGACTGTCTTGCATTAGTTGTAATTTGTAATCAAATATGCCACTCATTTAATAAGACTGGTATGTTATATACTGGTAACACTTGCATTAATATACACATGCCTTAACTTATTTACAGAATAAGAATTGATAGTAGGCTTGGTTTGCTTTGACTGAAAGTTAAAACAACATAATACTTTGCCTGTGAGAAATTCTTAGAGATGGTTGGATTTTTTTACATTTTTTGTGTGCACTTCACATTTCTATAGGCACTTGAGGCTTTCCTGAAAATGCTCTCTGCTGATTTTGGTTTCAGTTATCTTGAGCTCACTTAAGCTTCTGCCCAGACCAGTGTATTAACCATTATGTACGAGCAGAGTGAAGCTGACTTTGTGCGAGAAACAAAGACTGAAGTCTTTTTCTTGAAATCACCCTAAGTCTAATCCTTTTCAGATTTGATGGATTTATGCCTCAGGCATTTATTTTTTAACAATTGAATTTTAAATCCACGGAATCTCTTCAGTTGGCTTATCATTGTGTTTTCTGTATCGGTGAGTGAAGAATTATAAATGGTAAGGTAATCCAATATAGTTTCTTCTCTTTCAAGATCTCTGTGTTAACCGTGGCAGACACAGTAAGAACCTGCTCGCTGGATCAGTGCTATAAGACGTTTCTGTCTCCTGCCACTAGTGAGACAAAAAGGAAGATGTCCACCTTCGTTAGCAGTATAAAGTCATCTGATAGCCCAACGCAGCACGCAGTGGGATTTCAAAAGGCTTTCCAGTTGATAAGAAATACTAACAATGGCACAAAACTCCAAGGAAGTAAGTCCCTTGTTGTGCAATCCTGATTACTTTTAAGGCTTGAAAATGTTTTCTTAGTCGAGATTCTCACTTTGACAGAGGCTAAAGGAATGTAGTGTCTTGAATATGTTAAAAAAAGGGGAAGAAAAAAAAAAAAGGACGTTTTATTAAGTAGCATTTACTTGATCTGGAATCTGGATGAGTGGCTGTTGAATGTGGCCATTCCATTTTAATTCGTTTCATTTGCTGTCTTTCTCTCAAACTGTAATATGAAATTGCAGGGTTGAATTGCCTAGTAGCTGGATTATTTCACAGATGTGTGTGGGTCGAGGTTCTTTTAATGAAAATTGCTGTTGCTGCAGGTTCGTTGACTTATTGCTAAAACATATGTTTATGGGTAATCCACCTAACTGGAATTGTACCAAAGTGGCCCTTGCTTCTCAGGGAAAAGATTTTTTTGAGTGTATCAATTATGGGTGATATTTTATGGAATGCAAGGTTGGCCTCACTTGATTTTCCTTTCCTGTCTAAGAATATCCCCTTGAATTTTGATGTATGTATTATGGACTTCCTTCTTCCCATCCCAGGACTGGGGAGGGAGAAACATGTTTTTTGTAATGACGATATGGTGAAAGATATGGAAAAGATGGATGTGAAATCATTTCGCACCTTTGCTTGCCAGGAAGCAAGGGAAGGGAAATTCTTGATGTTGTGCTCTGAGTGTTTATTGGAGTTGAATAACATTGCCAATGCCATGGCAGGGTGGGAAAGGCAGACCAATCTCTGTGGCTTTAGTCAATTTATGTAACGCAGATCTCACAGCTTGGTACTGTGCCTGCTCCACTGAGTGAAAATTCTTCCGCATCCTGAAGGACCCTGGCTCAGATGCTGTGCAGAACAGAAGCAAGTGGGAAAAAAAAAAAAAAAAAAAAAAAAAAAAGTCCAGGAATGAAAACACTTTTGAAAGACTGAGGAAATGCACTCCTACTTCATGAGATTCCTTCAGTTTATGAAACGGTGCTTTTGCCATTAGAAGTTCAGCCAGCTTCTGAGCTTAGGGTACAGATACAGTGAAACATTTACCTGAATGTACATTGCTTAGCTGCAAGATAGGGTTGTCAAGGGCAGGATTTTACCATCCTCTGGCAAAGTGATGAAAGATGTGCAACTTTCTAAATAAAATAAAATAAAATCTCCTGCTGCTGAAGCTGTTTGGGATTAGATGTGTTAGTCATCAGCGCGTACTCCAAGAATGTCAGCTGTAGAGTCTTGCAGCATCCCCCTACATCTCTTATGTTTGGCACTGCTTGTATATTAGGATTAGAAGGCTTTGGCATGTTCTTCATTAATGTGAAAACACGTACTTTTACTAGATTTCATACCAAACAATTATAGTAGGGCACAAGTACAGAGAATTGAAAGAAAAGACAAATGCTTTGGATGTAGGTTTTCTCGCGGTGTGAAAGATTTTGAAAACCTAACTTGTATACAGCAAATATCAGAATTCATAGGATGAGACACAATAGGTTTGAGAAGAGGATGTTTATAAAAGGTCTCATTTTATTGTAAATAATCTTTTCATCTCTTTCGTGAAGGGAAACAAACCTAGAAAAGTGTAATTCATTTCACTGTTAATTTTCTAACATCCTGTTCCCGGAGAACAATGTGTGGGTGTGTTGGGGAAGCTGTTGAGATACAGCCTTACTCCCAAAATCACACTGGAAAAGTTGTTAGAAGGGAACTACTGGTATGAGATGAGGAATTGTACTGTTGAACATGTCTGAATTTCCTACCTGCTGCTGAGTCCTATTGCAGTCCTGCTCAGCAGACTTACCCCAGAGTGTAAGGAAATGCTCTGCTACCGAGTACCAACGTTTCCTGAATACTCTGGGTAAATTGGTAGGGTATGTGTGTAGATACATCAAATTGCAATGTACATATGTATGTTATATATGCACACACACTATAGTCAGGTAGATAGAGGCAGTAATGTAGACTGACCATAAGGGCCTTTCTCAGCCTCAGAAGTGTAGTGTATCGAATAGTGTAGGATGATCAGCTGTCAAAGATAAGATGCCCTGTTTAGCCCTGGTTCCTAATACAGACTAATGACTGTCTTACGTTACTCCTGCTACAAAGCTGCGGTATCACGCCTGGCTGCAGTGGGTAGCAGCTATGCTATAGCCTAGGAAACACATTGACAATTTTCCTTAAACTACAGCCAAAGCTGTATTAATACCTGACTTTCCTTTTTTTCCTCTTAATTTTAGTTTCTAAATAAAAGAAGATGGAAATTCCCCCCAAATTAACAGCTCCTTTTAACTTGTTTGCATCAAAAGCCAATTCCGGCTCAAATTCTTTTCAAGTCATGATGACAAAACGTAGGAGCTAAAGCATTCGTACCTACTTAAAAGAAGAAACAACCAACAAACCCAAACAAAAAAACAAACCAGATGAGACAATGAAGTTGGTGTATAACCAACTAACCTGGTGTGCTTTGGTGCTGTGTGATCCCTTACAAGTGTCTCAATTTTAATATTGAGATAGAATATGATGAAACAGAATGGTGTGTGGGCAATGATTTGAATTTGCATGTTCAAAGACTTTAAGGCAGGCTGTTTGCCCAGAACGTACTCAGCTTGAAAAACGTGTTCAGCTTCATGCAGAGTGAGCCAGTGAGGAATGCTGGTGTGCTCTGTGACATTTCTCAAGCATTGCACTCTAACCTAGACCAAACAAAAGTGTTAGGTGCCTCTCATCCTGTGGCATTCTCCAGCTCTCCTGCTGCGAGTCAGGGACTAGATTGCAGCAGCTCTAATGCAGGCTTGAAAGAGGAGGAGTGGGTGAAAAGGTCTCTCACAGGGATTGTGTGTCTCTTGAGTACGCCTGTCTGGGTGCCTGCCACTGTGCTTCAGCAGACCTTACTAGAAGGGAGAATGAGGAATTGTAAAATCATAGAATGGTTTGGGTTGGAAGGGTCCTTAAAGACCACCCAGTTCCAACCCTCTCAGCCTGGCCTTGTATGGGAGGTGCTCCAGCTTTCTGATTGTCTTTGTGGCCTCCTCTGGACTTGCTGTCACGGATCCATGTCCTTCCTGTGCTGAAGGCTCTGGAATTGAATGCAGTGCTCCAGGTGAGGTCTCACCAGAGCAAAGTAGGGAGGGGGATCAGCAGCAGCGATGCAGATCACCCTGCACAGCTCTTGCAGCAGTAGTGGCTGGGAAAACATCATATGTTTTTCACGTAGGGCATACAAGCGGAGGCTCCCCTGGGATGTAGCGCAGCTCTGCTCTGTAGAATTGCAGGACAAGAGAACAACAATGGGTCAGGAGACAAAACTTGCAGTTCTTTTGCTTTTGTTAAGAACTCTCCATGGAGTCGGAGTGGCTTCTGCAGCCCAGTGGATGCTGGTCTTGTAGGCTCCTGCCAGGTTGCAGCCAGGCCAGGAGGTGCCTGTGAAGTCTGCGCAGGAGAAACAAGCCAGAGGGCTGCTGGTGGGCACCAAATCAAGCAGGTGGTTTTTAAATGCTGTGACTGGAAACATAGTAATGAAAGATTTAGTTCATAAGACTGCAGTGTGTTTACCCATTGTAGATTCCTGTGAATCTCAGCAAGAATCTCATCTTCCTGTGAAGCTGTCAGCAAAATAAGGCTGCAAGCAGATGTAAGGGCTTTTACCAGATGACTTTCCCGAGTTAAAAATCTAATGCACTTTCTGCTGTAAAATTCATTTTAGATACCGATATGGTCATAATTTATCTCTCGGCTGGGATTACATCAAAAGATTCATCAGAAGATGATAAAAAAGCTACTCTACGTGTCATCAATGAAGAAAATAGTTTCCTCAATAACTCAGTGATGATTCTTACTTACGCGCTTATGAATGGTGAGAAATGGTTTTTCATTTCCAGTTGGTGAAAATTTCCGTTCATTGTATAGCTCATTTATTAAGCTCATCCAAACATAATTCCACGCCTTATTGGGATTAGTTTGTTGATGGGGTTTGGCCCGCATAATCCACAGGCTGCATCCAGATGTGTACAGCATCTTTGGTGTATAAAATTGTGTGTCACTTCATGCTTACATATCACAGTGCAGCTGCTCAGGGTATAAAGAATTGTTGCCTAAATTGTCTAGTGGCAACCAGACTGATTTAAATTTGCTGACTGTTGTGACTAAAAACCTTTCTGATGCTGCTTGTTTCCTAGTGCAGCAAAATGAGAGTATACATGACTTCCATTTCAGTCATTAGCCAAGAAGCATGAATATAACATCAAATGTAATCTGAAGTGCTTGGATAATTTAGGGCCCAACTTAAGAATCATGTTAAATAGGAAGACCATGCAGACAGTAGCCTGGCATCCTGTGCTTTTTCCAACAAAGCGTTTTTTGGTAAGAAGGGTGTATGTTGTATTACTAACAACTGCATACAGACTTAGCAAAGGAAGTGAATGCTTAAGATCTTGTTTCATTTGACTGTAAATTTAAATACTTATTTGAGACCTAATATGTACAGAAGTCTTTGATTTGTCTGCAGGAATCAAGCCTGAGACTTACGTAAAATATGAAACTTTAGTGCTTAAGCTAAAGAACAAAGCCTGTTATCTCCAAGGGCCTATAATATGCTTCTGGTCCTTTATGTGGACTAGCTACCGGTGGAGAACAAAGAGCTGTCCTGTGGATTTATGGTGTCAGAAGTCTTTGTTAGAAGATCTTTGTTTAAAGTGGTGATGCAAACAGAATGTTGAATTTTTGCATCAAGAGGCAATCTTATTAAGTTTTGTACTAGCTAATTACTTTCCTAAAACCATACTGGTCTTTCAGCACTTTACCACTTAAGTAAGTGTATTCAGTCCTACAATATAGCATGTGTCATTTTGCTTTTAGAGGCAGTGCTTTGGAGTAAGATATGGAAGTCTTGATGGAAAGTAAGCTGCTTCTATCGCCTTCCTTCTATTTCTCGCATCTCTTTCAGAGGGAGTGACAGGTTTGAAGGAACTGGCATTTCTACGAGACCTGGCAGAGCAGAACTCAGTGAAGTATGGGGTACCAGACCGAACAGCCCTACCTGTGGTCAAGGGAAGCATGATGGTCCTAAATCAGCTGAGTAACCTGGAAACTACAGTTGGACGATTCTATACAAACCTCCCCAATCGGATGATCGATGAGGCAGTCTTCAGTCTGCCTTTCTCAGATGAAATGGGAGATGGTAAGTGCTTAGAATGAATCTAGGTATAAAAACTTAAGAGGTTAGTCTCCTTTTTGCTTACATGTTCCTAAATATACTGTAGTCTTATAAGGTGATGCTGCTAAGCGTGTTCCCAAGGCACATGCAAAATTAGCCTTTCATAACCTACCTAGGCAGTAGGTCCTTTAACCTGCAGAAGATCTAGTTATGAAAAAAAAGTGGGAATAGGACATGGAGTAGATAGATGCAGATTGGATTCTCAGGGGTGAAATTTATTCTTGTATATGTATACAGCATCCATATTTTAATTTGTGGAGTAGAATTCTTTGTACTTGAGGGAAGCAGTCTTCTCCTATCCTAGCAACAGGCAATGAATGTTAAAGACAGGGATGCTGGACACTGGCAGGCAGAACTGTGTGAAGAGAGGAAAGTCAACCAGCTTAGCAAATGGCACAAGCAGAGATTATTAAATATTGTCCAAAATTTAGTATCCTTCGCTCTTCCTTCACTTTTGGTATACTTGGCCTGCCTCCAGCAGCAGACAGAAGAGGAAGGCCGAGCTGGCTGGCAATGGCCTGGCCACCCAGGAGTGAGGGATATACTGAATGTAATGGAAGCCTGGTGACAATTTTTCAAAGGACTATGAATGCGTTCTGAAGGCTGTCTTAACACAGCATATGTCTGCAGTCTGGTTCTCCCATGACTTTCTAATTTATGGTGAGATAGTGGGAAGGTGCATAGATCTGCCCCTTTACCTTAAAACTTGATGCCCCATCAACAACACTGCATGTTCAACTTTATCTGATCTCACCACCATATCCAGTAATGGAGAGACTGAAGGTGTAGATATCGATAGAGACTTCTGGGACCAGCACGTGTATAAGATGACACACATGTAGGAAATGCAGGAATTAGTTTCATTTGTGCTCAGGGAAAGCATGCACTGCTGGGTGATCCTGTTTGGATTCTTGCCAGGAGCAGGTTCAGGAGACAGAGTGGACTTAGCCTGCTCTCACAGTGCTGCCAGAGCCCCACAGCTGGACACACACCCAGCCTGGATCCCACTGCCCGAGCCAACACTTGTTTAAGTGTTAGAAGTTGTAAGCTGCGGTGCTGCTGCTCCTTTTCTGTTTGGGATCTTGTGCCCTTCCTGAAGCTTACCCTTGCTAGTTCTTGGGCAGCTCACCCGCCGTTTCTCCAGCACTGCTCCAGTGCTCTGTAAAGAGATGTGGCTGTCACAGTGATGTTAGGAAATATGCTGGCGTGTTTCTATTGCTTTGACAATTGAGCAAATTCTGTATTTCTTCATTCAGGACTTTGCATATTTTTCTTTTGTCTGGTACGTAGGAGTACGCGAGGGTTAAGCGGAAATCGTTTTCAAGGGTTGCTGAGTTTGGATTGCACCTTTGCCTTGTGTTGCATCCCAAAACAAATTTAGGACTGTTTCTGGGCATATCTCTTCTGAGTCAGAATGCTTGACACTTTCTGCATTTCCTAACCCATGTAATTAAGCGGTGTTATTACAAAGCCATATCTAAGCGTAATGGAAAAATTGAGCAACAGAAGGAATAGCAATGGTGCAAGAGGCTTGTCTTACGTGAAAATCAAAGTGTACTTAAAAGCTTAAACATGCAAATGAATTTTATATTGGTTTGAAGGAAAAGAGTCACTGAGTTTCCAAATATCAGTGGTGTAGAAAGTAAGAGAAATAAGGTATTACTGAGAGTTCTTATCTCAGGCACAAGATAAATCTCAAAACAATGTGTAATTATGGGTATGATTCTCAGTACAAGTGACCATATTGGGATTTAGTTATCAGAGACAATTTAATATTCTGAATGTGCAATTAGATGAGCAGTGATTCATCCTGTTGTTGCTCCCACCTTCCTTTATTTTTTCAATTGACTTAAATTATGTTTATGAACAGAATACTATGTAGGCTTTTCGTTCAAATGCATTTCTTACCTCTCAGGCATCCACTTGTAGGCTGACAAAAGCCCCAAAGCCACTGATTGTGTTGTATGTTTTAATAAATTGATTAAATATTCCTTATTTCACAATCAGAAACATAGAAATTAACTACTAGGGAGAGTGCCTAAAACAGCCAGACATGACTAATAACCCACTCAGCTTCCCTGTAGGTGTGCTAATTGTTGTCCCTATTCCAGCAAGGAATGTCATAAAAAATCTATCTGTATAACATGTTGAAATGACAAAGCACATGCTGTTTCTTCTTCAAATAATTAACTAGGTATTATTGCTGATGGTTTTATCTTATTTCTCTCGTTCTAAGGCCTGATAATGACTGTCAGTAAACCCTGTTACTTTGGAAACCTGCTGTTAGGGGTTGTTGGAGTAGATGTTAATCTTGCATATATCTTGGAAGATGTCACCTATTATCAAGACTCCTTGGGTTCCTACACTTTCCTCATTGATAATAAAGGTAACTTTTTGGCTTGGATAATCTATTCTAGTCCCACTGAGGTGATTAACCGTCAAGAGGAAACTCTCAGTTCTCAGGTCTCTAAAGAGCCAGTGAGGAATGAATGGTGATCTTTAATGAAATATTAATTGCATGTTGTTTCATTAGTTTTGCCTGAGAGTTGCTGGAGTCTGTAGGGGGATTCACAGCTTGACATTTCTGTATTGGAGTTTTGATGTGGAAATGCTTACTCACTGTTGAGATTTTCTACATCTGTGACGTTCAGTGTTTCCTAGATGTGTAGGGCAAAAGGTAGAACTGGTATGTATGTGTGTTCAGCTCTGTTCTGAACCCAACCTCTTTATATTGCTTGCTTCTTCGAGCTGTCATTCATTTGCAACTTAAGTAGTTCTTCGTTTGTGCAGTCTTTGATAATCGTGCTTGTTCACTGATATTTGTTAAGCCTTTGCAAAAACTGTGTGTAGTTGCTGTATTCTTTTTTTCTATAGGTATTTATCCTGCGCCTGGTTGTTACTATGCATTTCAGTGTATGGGTTTGTCTCTTTTTTTTTTTAGGATACACTCTTATGCATCCATCCCTTACCAGGCCTTACCTGTTGTCTGAACCACCACTCCACACTGACATTATCCACTATGAGAACATTCCTAAATTTGAGCTGGTGCGACAGAACATCCTTAGGTAAGGAATTGGGATGCAAGTCCAAATATTACCAGTCCTTAGGTCACTGGAAGTATTCCTAGAGGAGATTTAAGAGAAAATAAGGACAAGTTCCTTCTTCTATGACATCTAGATACTTGGATGGACCCAGTCTCAGCAGTTCTGGTTTGTTTTTTGACTCCAACTTCCTTCATTTTATCATTTGTATGATTTCCACAGCTGATCTGGGGGATGTTCTTTCTAATCTCTAAGTCAGGAAGATTTTCCACTACTTGGTCTGGATTTGCTTTATCCTTTGTCTACTATGAGTATGTGTTTTAATTCAAAATGTGGAGGTACATGACTGCATTTTCAGCATATGCACACGTTTTCTTCACCTAAGACAGATAACAGTCTCTTCATATCGTGTGATATTTTTATAAATGTACAGTAGATTGGTTTTGCTTAAGCACTTCCTTGGTGTTTAATAAAATGCTGGTTGTTATATCTGCCGATATAGCATTCCCCTGGGCAGCCAGATCATTACGGTTCCTGTGAATTCCTCACTGTCTTGGCATGTAAACAAACTGAGAGAAGTTGGAAAAGAAGCCTACAATGTCAGCTATGCCTGGAAAATGGTAAGGAATAAAAGTGACATTGTTGCAGGATGGCATGGAGTAAGTTCGTATATTGAAGAGTATATTAATGTACTGAATATAGTGAAGCGTTGCTGTATGTTTAAGTATGAAAGGTTTGAATTACTCAGAAACTGTATGAATGTGGAGGTTTTTTGTTACAGTGGAGAACCGATGAAATCACCATTTCAGGTGTGTTACTGTGCTATCTTCAGAGCTGTATCCCCATGGATACGTCTGTGCTCTTTCTTCATGAAGACACTCATTTCATAAGACAGATGTAACGTACAGTTACATGGAGATTATACTCATGCCTTCCCAATGGAAGT
This sequence comes from Cuculus canorus, assembly GCF_017976375.1. Lineage (NCBI taxonomy): Eukaryota > Metazoa > Chordata > Aves > Cuculiformes > Cuculidae > Cuculus > Cuculus canorus. The sequence continues at coordinate 18,400,770 of NC_071408.1, read as the reverse complement.
AAATCTGTACCAGTCTGGATGTCATATGCAAGCCAGGTGAACCTAGGTAGCTGCCAGAGATCACGTTTGAACACAGTAGTGAGGCAGCGTTTACTATTAAGTCATTCTTTTCCTTAGTGCTGTTGTTATATTTGGAGCAGGGTAGTACTATGCATTAGTTAAGGCATTTGGGAAAATGCCAGCTTCTCATTCCCATACTCTCTTGTTGCAGAAATGTTATCAATGTCAGGTGGTAAAGGTTGCTGCAATTTAACACTTTTCTTACAAAACTTAGTTACATTGAAGCTTTTATTGAAACAGAGTAGGATATGTATACACCAGGCTATTTTACCAGTTGTAACAGCTTTGAGAGAGCTTCTAGCAGCTTTCTTCCTTTTTTCAGTTCTGAACGTATCTGAGCACTGATCTTGACCCAGGGATTAAAGTGGATTCCAAGGTTAAATATAATCCAGGTGAATTTCACCAGTGCCAGAAATAATTGGCTATTTCTTTGTGCCAACAAGCTCAAGAAGTTGCTTGTGGATCATTTCACAGTATTGAGTTAAAGCCAACCTAAAAGATTAAGCTGAGCAGTTTTGAGATTTTAAATATGTAATTGTGTAACAGCAGTCCACATAGGAGGGTGTCTGGAGCTAATTTTCTGATGTTGTAATGCTACATTAAATATCAAACACTTCTTGGAGAGCAGCTGGGCAGCTCCAGGTTTTGCGAGTCTGATGTACTGTAGCATACTAAAAATACACAAACCAGTAAAGCATGTGACATGTGCAGCACCCAATTAAGAGTGGTAATGATAAAATTTTATTTTCAACATTAAATTTGTCTATATACTTCATGAAGGGCTTACTGGTGTAGTTTTATCAACTATGAGCCTTACGCCTCTCACCTGCTAATGACACTTCAAAAAATATCCACAAAAGAATGTTGGAAATTATTGCTATTTTTATTTTATGCATAGACTATGGAACAGTATTTTTTGTACAACACGGTGGCTCCAACACCTATAAGGTGGTTACAGATTGGAATGTGGCTATATGTGTCTGAGCTGCAGTGATCAGACCACTTAAGACAAGTGTCTCTATCTTGCATGGAGACCAGTATAGCTTGAGCACAGTCCTCTGATTTCTGTATGAGCAAGACCATGTTAATTTCTTTGAAAAGGAGTTGTCTGTTTTCAGAGAGAGTGGGAACTGAGGTCCGTGAGTGTACAGTGAAGTGTGGTGCTGCCTTCCAGGACTGGATAACATGAGCAATTAAAGAAAAGAGAATGAACGCTAAGTAGAGAATAAGTGCCATAATTCCTCTACCTTTTTCTTTCTGTTTGGCTTGCCCCTGTTTTTCAGGTCCAGGACACTTCCTTTATTCTGTGTGTTGTGGTAATACAGCCAGAAATACCTGTTAAACAGCTGAAGAATCTCAACACTGTCCCCAGCAGCAAACTCCTGTATCATCGACTGGATCTGCTGGGCCAGCCGAATGCCTGCCTGCACTTCAAGCAGCTGGCTACTTTAGGTAAAGCCACGTTGCAGTTTGTCTTGACCGCCTTGCATGTGTTTCTGTAGAGTGTGGTGTCAGAAAGTGAACCGCTTCTCACCAAACACTGGAAATTCTCTCTTCTTGAGAGGCTTTTATTTCCAAGGCTGATTTTTCTAATCAGCTGTTGCCTTTTTACAGCTCTTCACTGATCATAGCTACCCTGTGCAGTGCTGAGTACTTGCATGGATGAGCGCAGTGGGATGGCTCATCAGAGTACAAGATAAATGCACTTTGGGTCTTGCTTGATTGAGTTCCCAGAAAACAGAGTGAGGAAAGTGAGAAGTGTCTCACCGAGCTTGAAACCGAGTTCTTGTCTCTTCACTGTAAAGCAGCTTGTTGACAAATAACATAAGTAGGATGAAGTCCAGGCCAGTTGTGCAGGACTGCTATTCTTTTGACTTCAGATTTATGCAAGTTTCTCACTGCTGTAAGCATTTATTGCCATTGATCCATGTGAATTAAATTTGTTGGGGGAAACTGCAAACTTCAGTGGGATGATGGTTTCCAGACCCTCCTTTCCTGCTTAAAAATTATGGCGTTACTGATGCATTCCTGCTTTTAGTAAGCTAAACTGATTCTACACTACCTGACTAGTTTCAGTAGTTAATCAAACATTACTGGAAAGAGGGAGAGTCTCCATGGCAGTGTAAGTTGTAGTGTCTGGAAAGGATAGAGAACTTAAAAAACATAATATATCCTAAGAACACAGAGGGGTTTTTATATGAACATCAACAGTTGCAAGCTTTCATATTTAAATATTAATCTTGGAGGTTTTGCTAAAATCTGTGCTTATTATAAAATGTTCTGAATGAAGTGATTTTGTTTGTAGCAAGGTTTGAAGGTGTCATAGTGGATTAGTGGCACAGTTGTGATATTTTCTTAGCTATGTTATGGGGCCACAAATAGCTCAGTGAGATTAGACTGGAGGAACTTGACAAACCTGTGGAAATTGCTTTGCCAATTTTTTTAAATATAGATTTTTTTTTTAATTTCTTTAATGTGGTGCCTACTCTGGATTATCTTCTATCCAGAAAGACAAGATATGAATGGAAAATATCAAAAAACCACAGTTCTAAGCTGACAAGTAGAAAAACTTCATGCAAAGCGGAATGCAATCACATCAGAATATTTGGTCTGGGAAGCAGATGAAGGACTATAATAGAAGTTCATACGTGCTGCCTGCAATACATATGGTTGCTGGATGTGTAGTGATGTGCTTTAGGGGAATGTGAATAAAAGCAGGACACTTCACATACTCCAGTGCATTTTTTCCTCTGGAGACCATTAAACACAGGGAAATCTGGTTCCATGGGTCAGATATTCAGAAAAGACATTCTTCTCAACCTTCAGCCTTGTATCATCAGAATCATTTTTCTTTTTAAAAAGAAAAAGCTGTCTGGTATTGCAGTTTCTGCACATGAAAGTTTACTTTCTAGTTTGAAACCACTCCAGACAGCTACACTTTTATTGGTAAGCTCCTTCTTCCGAGCTTGTAATTCTCCATTTGTTCATTATCTGTAACTGGAAGTTCTTGTTTGCATTTTACTGTGTTGGATCTAGCCTAAGCGTGGATAATTTATTTCTTTTTCTTTAGCACTTTAGATTTTAGATTCTAAGATCTTTTCTTCAGGGAAAACAACTTTGTGATCTTTCAAAAAGTAGCGATTGAGGAAATGTTTAGACTTTGAGAGCAAAGGTCCATTCAGTATCATATGGAGGCCAGGGCAAGTGGACTATCTTTGTGACTTCTTGTATTTTGAAGCAAGCAAGGCAGTTCATGTACGCCGTAAGTGTTGTCAGTGCCTGGGCAGGCAAGCTGTGCTGGTAAGTGCTCTGTCTGGGAGGAAGGACTTCATGCTTCCTGCCCCTGCTCACCCCTGAACTGATGGAGCTGTGCCCTTTGCATACTGAGATGTGGGAGAGAGGACAAACAGGTGGCGGAGTGAAGAGTGCATCCGTGTGATTCCTTCCACGTGTCCTCAGCTAGGACACCATGTCAGATACCCTTCTGTGGTACATATGTGTTTACTATGCAATACGTGCAATTAACTGTCCTTCACTCTCCTCATGTTTTGCCATTTTTAGAAAGCCCTACAGTGATGCTTTCTGCAGGCAGCTTCTCTTCTCCTTACGAACACCTCAGCCAGCCCGAGACAAAGCGGATGGTGGAGCATTACACAGCGTACCTTAGTGACAACACACGCCTGATTGCCAATCCTGGCCTTAAGGTATGTCCTCAGTTCTGAGTGCTCTGGTCAGTCCCGGAGACCCTGCATCTCACACCTTCATCCAGAGTGGCATACCTGAAAGATTGATCTCCCAGTGCTTGTGGGTTTATGGCATGCTGGTTTGGAGTGGTATCACTATGCCTGGAGAGGTGGCCATTCAGAGTGTGGAGAGAGGTGGGAGAGGGCTTTTTACCCGTGAGGGAGAAGAAAGTTGATAAGCAGCTATTGAAATGAACACTAGAAAAATTAAAGCCAGAGTAAATTCTTAGAGAAAATATATGTGTTCTTAGGCATATAAATGAGAAATTTCTATTTACTGTGCAAATAGTGTGTATTTATAGTTACGTGAAGTAAAAAAAGCTGCAGAGATAATGACAACGATATTTCGCTATAATAAGCTTTTCCTTCACTTGGAATGTGCCGGATCCATTTGGTGTGCGAAGACTTTAAACAAGTAATTGAGTTTAGATGATCTCCGATCGCTCTTTAGGAAACCCTGCAAGCAGCTTATTATCTTTTCATGCAAGTCTTAGAGGAACCCTGCCAGGTCTGCCTTTGTTTTGCAGTTCTCTGTCAGAAATGAAGTAATGGCTACCAGTCACGTCACAGATGAATGGATGACACAAATGGAAATGAGTAGCCTGAACAGTTATATTGTGCGCCGTTACATAGCAACCCCCAATGGGGTGCTCCGAATTTACCCCGGTTCCCTCATGGACAAAGCATTTGATCCCACCAGGAGACAATGGTGAGTTTTTAGGGTCTTGTTATCAAAGCTTTAGATAATCTTGGAGGGCAATAAGGCAAATATTTGGTAATGATTTCATAGCCTGTTTTTTTTTTTTTTTATAGCCAGCTCTTAACTATTTAACTAGAAATGTTTTCATGGTGGGTAAAAGGCTTAGTGCTTAAGTACAGCCAGTCAAAACTTTTATTGGTTCTCATTTCAACCCATTTTATTTTAGGTGATAGTTTCTGTTTCATATCCCTGCTTTGGCAGATGGGAATGTAAATATGCAGAAAACGAGCATCGCCTTTAAGAAGCAGATAATTCAGGAGCGTATTTAATTCCCTGTGCCATTTTTGGTTGCTAATATTTTAGTCTGCTTGTTTGTTTACAGCAGATATCCTTGCTAATTTACAGTAGGAACTTGCTGGCTCAACTGCACACTATTAATTATGCACTAGCATCTGATTTGGGAAAATATTAGTATACATTACAAATGAGAGGGCAAGACCCAAGAGTGCTGTGGAGTGTGTTTTGGCGTGTGTACTTTATTGAGAGGAGGCAGCCAGGTGCTGCCACACTGTGATGCTGGAAAGGTAGGAGCTGCGCTGAGTGCCAACCCTCCAGCTACATGGGGAAGGCTCTGAGCTGCTCCTGGCATTGGCCATGATGTAGCACTCCTGACTTACGTTTTCCGTGAAAAAAATCATTACTTATATCTGCTGATTAGCTTTTCTTCAGGTTTTCTTCCTTTTTCTTCTTGTTTTTTTTGCTGACTGATAAGATGATGGGATTTTTCTTTTTTTTTTTTTTTGTGGTGAAATAAACGGGGTGCATTCATGTTCTAAATTAACTGAATGTACTTTTACAATCACTTGTCTCTTTTAAAAAGCTCTCAAATTATTTTCATTATTGGTTTTGGGAGGGTTGGTTTTTATTTTTTTTTTCCGCTTTTACACTTCACTATTTTTCCTCCATATGCAGCCTGCCACAGTGTCTCAGTTTTGTATATAAAACCAAATGTCAGTGTTCTGGCAAGAAGATGCAAGCAAAGCGCTAGTAATAAAGTACAATTCAGTCACTTCCACAGTGCAGTCTAGACTCCTGGGTTAGGATACTGGAAAGCAAAGTAATAGTGTTTTCATACACAAAAGTGTTTCCAACAGTCGGAATGTTTTATAAACAGTCTTATATGACACTAGGAAGATATTTGACATGATAGTGGCTCATTTTATGTTGACGGTAAGTTTTAAAAAAATTGTAATTCATACTGATTTTCTGACATCTTTCCAGATTTCCATGTGTGGATTGTGCCTATAGGACATACTTTCTCCTGCATCTGCAACATAATAACTTTGCCAGCGTTTGCTTTGAGTTTGAGACTCCGCTGGCACTAAGTCATATGTTGTTCTGGGGAAAAATGTCTGCAGTGACATTAAACGTATTTTGTGCAGAAGGAAATTGAGCTTTTTTTAATGCAGTTGTGTGGACTGAGGAACCATTTCTTGAGCAAGTCTGGTTTATACTCAGGTACTTGATTAATATTAAGAATCATTAATTCAGTAGCACATTGTTTGCAGTGTTGCAGAATTCAGTGTTCATGTTCCTGCACAATCAAGTTTCCAGCAACCATTCTGCACTAATCATAAGTGTTTAATTTGGCTGCCCTTAGGTACTTGCATGCAGTGGCTAATCCAGGACTCATTACGTTTACTGGTCCCTACTTAGATGTTGGAGGGGCAGGCTACGTCGTTACGATCAGTCACACAGTCCATTCTTCCAGGTAAATCGTGTTTTCATGTTTGTGTCAAGGAAGAGTACTCTCAGTTAGCAACTCCTATGTGTTCAAGAATGGAAAGCCAAACCTAGTTTTAAAGTGCGTTTGATGAAACGTACTATAACCTTGTATAGATTCAGTGGAAATAGTACTTTGAAACACTGTGAAAAATCCACGGTATAGGAATAGGTTTATATTCTGTATCTTTATTGATATACAAAGAATAACAGCATATAGAAGAAAGGATTGATTGGTGAGACTGTGCTCTTGGATGGACATGGCATGAGAAGTGATGTCATGTGAGTAAGACAAGGACCTAGGCAGTGGAGAGGGATTGCTTTCATTAGGCAGGTTGGGATATATTCCCTTTCTGTCAGTAGACAATATTTTTCAAGACTGCTAATCTCTACGTTTCCTGAAGTTACTCACACGTACTCTTTGAAAATTGTATGTACCAGGGTGATGTTTGGAAGAGAATAAAAGGTGAAAGCAGATCTACCTAACTGCAAATAGAGGTCAGTCTGCAGGCAGTTTTAATTAAAGAGCTGTTTTAATTAAAGAGCTATCCCTATTACAGAAATTGAGGGAGCTCCTTGCCTGAGCTGTTTGAAATTCGTCACTTCTGGTCAGGGGCTTTCAGGAGGAAGAAGAACTTGAGGAGAAGCCTGAAAGCCTTCAGTTGCCCTTGCAACTGAAAATAAATCCCAATGGAAACAGTGACCTGTGCCTTTGGGATCAAAACCAAAGTGAACATCACAGACACATAGGAAGAAGCATTTTCTTTATTAATTAATGGCCTAAAGAAAGGAAAGGGGAAATTCTGATGTATCTTTATGGAAAACTGACCAAGAGAATCTCAGTATTTCCTTTATTGTCTGTACTGTGCAATGTTACCACCATAAGAAGTGGAGTCAGTCTCTGTAAACACCTTGTCACTACTGGAATGAACCTCAAGAACCAGCCTGTTTTCTTTCAGCTCCTTCCTGGCCAGGCCCCAGCCCAAGGCTGGGGTTTGATTTGAGATGTAGGATGTTCAAAGGAGGTCACTTTATATAATATGTACTACACCTTGCTATCATATGCTCTCCCAAGTTTCAGAAATGGTAGTTACTTGTTTTTTACATGGAGTCTCTTTCCAGACTTTCACTGAGCCTGTGGCTTCTGCACATGCTCCATCTAAGAGCCTGGCAGCACAAAGGTAACTTCTGATGTTGTGCTAGTCAATACAGATCAGAAAACCAGCAGAGCTCACAACAGTGCTTTTCTGCTCTTCTCAGACATCTCAGCATTGTTTGGGATTTTCCACCACGGGATGTCTCCTGGTGTTTTTTGGCAGGGATGTTACTAGGCCTAACGCCTCCGTGGTGCTTCTCACAAAGGAATTTACTTAAGGGAAATAAGCACTTTGGTAAGAAGTGCAATTTATCAAAATACTGATTTTTATCTAGCAAGCGATGGTTCATTTAGCTTTAAGAACTTAAAGCTTGTGTGGGTTATTAGAACATGATTAAAGAACAGTTAAACAAAGTTTGGCAGATGTGAGTGTGATTCCTGGGTAAATATGACCTCTAAAGCTTATGGTCACATGCGATTGTAATCCCCAAAGAGATCTCAGATTAAAAAAACGGAGGAGTGGGGGAGGAATCAGTGGAGTTAATAGGCGTGCTCGCATTAGAAACTGCTGTGTGGGTTTGAATAACAACATCAGTTTCTCTGGAGCTGAAACTTACCTCTCATTGCCATTTTATGTATATCTTACTGCTTTTTTGCAGGCAGGGAATGAAAGATTCATTGAAGAAGTTATTTAATACAGTTTGCATAGGCAAACCAGAAGGATTTAATGCTTAAAAACAAAGCTGAAATATTTACAGTGTTTCTAATGCCTTTTTGTCTGTTAGGACAGGGCAGTAACTTTATAGCTTGAAGCACTGTCACATACATTTAAATGTGTCTGTGCTGCTTCACTGTCATCCTTTTTCCATTCTTCCTCCATGAAATGGGTAATGTTAAAAATAAATGCAGGTTTTAGAATTTATAAATATATATAAATCTACAAATCATCACCATACCTCTTCAAAAGCACACAAACTTCAGTCCAGTAGACGGAGTTGATTTTATATGGATAAGGGGCTGCCAGCAGCCTCTACTTTGTATAGTCCAGCTGTGCCATTCTGTATCTGTTTATTCTAAACATTTTTATTCCCTTCTTCAGAGATAAAGTTATTTAGAAATGTAAATTTTAAAAAGTAGCGAGTCAAAGGTGTATTCTTTGTTGTCAACATCAAGTCCCACACGGGTGCAAAATAGCTTGCCCTGCAATTTGAGGACAAGCTGATCATTCTGTGTCCTTAAGGATGAAAGGTAACGTGGTATGACCATGCCGTGGCATCTCAGTGGTGCAGGAAGTAAAGTTTGAGAATTTGGATGTTAGAAATGGTGTAACAGAAATTCTCTCGTCATTTGATCCAGCCTCAGGCTACTGCACACCACTGCATGATATAATAATTTCCATAACCCTACCTAATAAGTAGAATTTTCCTCTGTAATTGTACTGGAAGACTTTTGTTCTAGAACCTGGTTGATCAGATGCCCTTCGCATCTTAGCTCAAGTGCATTGATTCAGGAGGTCTTGCATATCTGGATGTTTCTCCTGAGGAGAAAGTGGGAACTTATTAGGACAAGAAGTTCTGGGAAAATAACGGAAATAGAATATCATTTCTGCTTGAAGCTTTCGGCTTCCAGATGATCTTAGCCAGATGTTGAGGCTGTTATTCTGCCAGGAGAGTTCTTGTAGTTGCTTCACTGATGGTGAGGGAAGTTAAAACGACAGGATTGAGCAAAAGTAGCCCTTATTACCTTTACAGAGCTGTAAGGAAATACACTTCCATGCAGCAGCCTGAGACTGATTTGTCAGTCTTTGATGTATTGGTTGCTAAGGCAACTGTATATTCCCGAGCTGGTATGTAGAGATAGGAAAGCAAGCACATTTTCAGTAAGGGTAAAACACTGCAGTTCACAGGAGCTCTGGCTGCCAGTGCTCAGGAGCATCCACAGAGGCACCAGTGTCTGCCCTGTCCCTGCGTGTGTGTTTTGTGGTTGCCCTGCACTAGGGAAAGATGCTGAATTGGAACATTTGTGAAATGATATGGTTTGAAATGTCACTTGGCACTCCACAGGCAGTGGGAGGCAGTGTCAGGTTAACATAAATTACTCCTGTTTAATTCCAGCTAGCACAGATAACTGGCCTGTTAGTAGGATGTGATTTGAAGCATTTGACGCAGTGCTCATTAACCAGCACCTAAATAGTACCTCGTTGCCTGGTGCGAGGTAACCTCATACGTGTCTGTTCCTTGGCCAGCTTCTTTTTCTGGCTGAAATTCATAATCACTCCTACACTCTGGAATTTTAGGGATTTAGCAGAACATCTATGGCAGCAAGTCCTAACCCTTGGGGCTGAGCAAGGAGGAGCTGTGCAGAATGTAAACCCTGTCGAGGCAGCAGCGATTCAGGAGCTAGAAATGCAGGAGCTGTGTCCTGCATGCATTTGTGCAAGTAGGGAATTTCTAATCCTCATTTATGCTCCTAGAAGTTAAATGTCTATAGGTGGTAGAGATACCTGCAAGAATGAAGGAGGAGCAGCCCATGGGGAGAAGGGTCAATTCCTGGGTGTGATCCCATCCTTGCTGGGCCACCTCTGTCTCCTCCATGTGTTGGTTGTATGAGAAGCAGTTGAAATGAAGACACTTCAGGATTTGCAGCAAAAGCAAGCACTATTAAGAAGCTGTTCTCTCCATTCACAGTTGCTATAACTGTTCATTTACACACGATCAGCGTGAGCAGAGCTTCAGTGTGGAGTTAGGGATTTGAGCTCGTCATTTGTGTGGCAGGGAAGTCAGTCCAATTTTCAAGTAGGGTAGTGATTAATTAAAATATTATTGATATATACAGCCATCAAAGCCGTTTCTTTATTTCTTCACCCTTTGCAGTGCACAGATGTCTTCAGGACATTCAGTGGCAGTAATGGGCATTGACTTCACCCTGCGATACTTCTACAAAGTTCTCATGGATCTGCTGCCAGTTTGTAACCAAGATGGAGGAAATAAAATAAGGTGAACCCTTTCTTCCAGGCAATACCTATCTAAAACCTGTTTTCTTTAATTCTCTTTAACCAGATGACCAGGAGGTACATTCTAACTTAACTTCTAGAATTCTGCTACTTTCAATGTGTGTTCTCTTATTTCCACTAAAATTTGTGCTTGTTCTTCTCAAAGTTCATGTAGACCTTCTTGTTATTCAAGATCAAACTGTCATCAGCTAAGTAAACAGTCTGCAGAATACGGGAATGGAAGATAACTGATTATTTTTTCGGTTATATTTAGACTTCACTGAAATCCTGGGCAAAAAGCATTTTGTTAAATGAACACACTTCCCGTTCTCTTCTGTTTGTTTTCACTTTACCTACTTAGTTGCTGTGGGTGTGTAATAATGATGCATTATCTCTAGTTATTTTAACTGTGATTATTAAAATATAGTTTTATCTTTTGCTTAGAAGTACATAGCACAGCACTTACCCAGAAGTCTGATTTCACCTGGAATCTCCAATTTTATTTAGTCCTATTTGTATCTTAACTGTTCTTCTTTCCTTTACCCTGTTTTGAAAAATGACATGCTGAGGGAGCGGGGGTAGACTCTGGTTTGGATCTGGAGTAACTTGATAACATAGTTTGGGCATTGTTGTTATTTCTTTGTTTTTAAACCTTAAATTGGAAAAGGAAGTGGTTTTCTGTCATCCTCCCAGTTCTGTTCTGGTTTGGTTTGGGTGTTTTGTTCTATGTTTTATGGTGTATTTAAAAAAAGAAAATCAGGATTTCTGGTTTGGCACTCCTTCCCCTCAGTTAAAACTGTTACTGCTCAGCAGGGTGAGATGCTTTATTCTGTTTCTGTGTTCACTAGATAAGGAATTTTAAGCATATTGTTAAATTCTTTGTTAGGCCATTGTAACGTAGAAGATGGATCTAATGCTTTACAGCCTCTGCCTAAGTGATCGCGAGTACTAACAGGCAACTGTTCTAACTCTGTGCAGGCATTGGGGCTTTTTAAATTTACCTCTTCTAAGCTTTTTCTCTCTGCATATGTTCTGGGGTAATCATGAGCCTGCTCATTCTCCTGTTTCCTATAGCATCATTCAGAAAAAAAGATAAAAACGCAACATCACAACAGGAATTTTTAATGCAGAACCCAAACACTTTAGGGCAGTAAAATAAAAAAATAATAATAATAAAAAAACAACAAAAAGGTTTTGTGACCTCTTTGTATACCTAAAGTGTACAGTCCCATCTGTTCTGCGCTGGCTGCTTTAAATACTATCCCCTCTCTTCTCTCCATGAGCTGATGTAGGTAGAGGTTTACATAGCAGACTGCCATGGGAATTGCAGACTTGAAAGTCACCCGAAGTGTCCGCTGGCCCCAGGGCAGTGGCACAGCTGCGGGGCTGAGCCAAAGCCCTGCTGTGCGGGGGACGTGGCTGCTACCCTGCTGAGCTCTTTGGGAGCATGGAGTGGCTGCATTAACCTCCTCCCGTCTCCCTTCTGCAGCCACCGGTTCTCTTGATCTCAGCTCAGGCTGTGCCGTCCCCAGTGCTGATTGCTCCTCTGCCTTCCCCAGCATGGCTGTCTGCGGCTATGGAAACGGGAGATGTCGAAAACATTATGGATTAAAACCTCCTAGCACACTGGTTGCCAGATAGGAGCACAAATCCATCATTTCACTGAGATCACACGGGAAACTAATGGGAAGAGCTGAAAAGGGGGAGGAAAGATTGGGAAGGCTGAGAGTGAGACAGGAGTGATTTATCTACCCGTTAAAATTGAATTCTAAAGGGGGAGGTCATTAAAGGAGAGTGTGAAATCTCTGTTTAATTAGTATCAGAGTAGATTAATAAACTGTTAAAGCTTTCTAAGTTCATTATGCTTCATTTATTCCTGGATCTTCCCCAATCAGACAAGACAATGCACTGATCATTTTTCCTTTCTGTTTCTGATCGGTACATTTTCAAATTCTCTGTAGTCCAGGCTTGCTGTAACAATAACAGATTTAAAAGCTCCAGGGAAATAACCGATATATTCTTTAGAGGCATTTTCCAGTGAATTTGCTTAATGGCCCTGTTATTAAAATAAGTGGAAGCCTTTAAAAATTCTTTCTGTAGCTGTAAATTTAGGATGGTGTTTTATTTCTCCATGTTTCTCTAAAGCCCAAGGAGGTCTAACGGGAGGTTTTCTGCTTTTTGTTGTGGGGCAGGTGCTTTATCATGGAGGACAGAGGGTACCTTGTGGCACACCCGACCCTCATCGATCCCAAAGGACATGCACCAGTGGAGCAACAGCACATTACGCACAAGGTCTGCCCTTTTTTTTCCTTGGTTTATTCCTATTCCTACCTTTTATAACTTCTGAGGTGGTATGGACTGTAGAGAAGCTGCTGTTTGTATCTGATTTAAAAGGCATAAAATCCTATGGTTTTCACTTAGGAGCCTTTGGTAGCAAATGACATTCTGAACCACCCAAACTTCGTCAAGAAAAACCTCTGCAACAGCTTCAGTGACAGAACAGTTCAGCGGTTTTATAAATTTAATACCAGCTTAGTGGTGAGTGTGTTTTTTCTGTTTTATTTTGCTTTTGAATGTACTTTGGTTGGGTTGGATTCCTTTTGGTGGAAACGCAAATCTTTGCCAAGATCAGCAGACAAGGCTTGAAGCCAGCCTTCCTTGCGGATTGGCCTCTATTCACCCTCTCCAAACATAAAATCAGTCATCTGGACTGCACAAACTATGGTTGAACTAGGAGTCAGTTGACATACAAGGGATTTAGGATGCGATCACTGGCCAACTGTGGTTGATGTCTGCAAAGTCTCATCCGGCATCGTGAAAATAACTTATCAGTCCTTGGGTGAGGGCTTTGCAGCAGTAGTTAGGATTCTTTGCTTTGGATCCTCTCCTGACTCTGGCTTCCAACTCTGACCGGTGTCACATCCTCCAGTGGCACAGGCAGTGAAGGTATAACTGATCTTTTAGCTAGGTCACCGAATAAATACATTTACCAATGCAGCTTGCAGGAACATTGGCAAAGTATCCTTTGTCAAAATGAAGTTTTTGGAGTTGAGTGCTTTGTGCGGTCCTCACGGGCTGTCTGTGGGCTTCCTCTTGTGCCAAGAGATCTAAGCCAGGAGCTGTTGTCTCTTGTTGCGCTGTCAATGCCGAATGCAGCTCCACAGGTCCACTCTTGCAAGATCTCTGTAGAGTTATTCAAAGGATGTTAAGCTCTGTGGGAGAAACTGCTCTTTAAATAATACTTTTCAATTATTACTGGGAGGAGAAGGTGGGAAACGAGTGTCAAAAATATTTGAAAGTTATTGCAGAATATGTTGATTTATGTCAGGTAGGCTTAAACATTTTCCCCACACGTGAAATGCAAAATAGAAAGTGTTTTACTGTAGAGGAAATTGTGTAAGACAGAACAAAAACTGAAGATTGTTTGGTGCAAATGGACATCAGGAAGGAGTCTGCCTACCAAAGAGATCACAGCTGTGCAGTGCTGTGGCATATTTTTTGCAGTACTGGTGCCAGAAAGTTTTCAACAAGTCGTGATGGTGCCTTCCTGAGCGGAGTCTCTTTGCAGAGGTCACTGATGGCTGGCACAGCGGGGACGGGGAGCAATGCCGTGGAGAGAAGCGTACCCCGCTGTCAGCAAGATGCCAGACTTGGTGCTCCTGCCACATCTCCTAATGTTTACAAGCTAAGCATATCTTTTTCCTATCTTTCCATCCAGCGGTAGCTTGGAAGGTGGGCAAAACTCAACAGGTTGATGAGCAATTGTGTTAGCCTCTTTTTTGTGAAGGTAGCACTCCCATGCATTTGTGTTCCCTCAGCTCTTTATGTTTTCTTGGAAGAGGGAAAGTCTTCAGCTCCCTAAAACCAGGTATCTTGCAATGCCAAGTAACACTACTTGTTTTTCCCTAGGGTGATCTGACAAACCTCGTGCACGGCAGTCACTGCTCCAAGTACAGGCTGACAAGAATTCCAGGCACCAACGCCTTTGTGGGGATCGTCAACGAGACCTGTGATTCACTTGCTTTCTGTGCCTGCAGTATGGTGGACAGGCTCTGCCTCAACTGCCACAGGTGAGTGGGGCATGGGAAATGAGCAGGATGGTCCAAACAGGGGGTACTTCCCTCTTTCTTGGTTCAAGTTTTGTAAAACCACCTTTATTTTATAAGCTAAATGAAAACATGCAGTGCAAAACTGAAATGGAAACAGAATAGTTACTTTTTCGGTGCTGTCTGTGAGGAGCACAGTGACTTGGCATTCCTATAATCCTTTGCCATATTGTCAGTGTCTTAAACACGGGATAGTCTGTTCTGGACATGTTTGGGTGGAGAATGTTAAAAGACCAGGACAGATTGAGTTTCTCAGGGCAGTTATCTGTGGGTCAAGCCCTTTGTTCTGCCATATTAACATCCACAATTTTATGTAGATTGGAGGACTTTTTAATCAAGGGGACTCCGGCACTTGCAGATTTTGCCTACACCACCATCAATTATGTGTTTGTTGCACTGGCAAGAATGATACCTGCATCTAGAATCATAGAACCATAGAATCACAGAATGGTTTGGGCTGGAAGGGACCTTAAAAATCATCTAATTCCAGCCCCCCTGCATTGGGTACGGACACCTCCCACTAGATCAGGCTGCTCAAGGCCCCATCCAGCCTGGCCTTGAACACCTCCAGGAATGGGGCAGCCATAAGTTTCCTGCGCAACCCATTTCAGTGCGTCACCACACTCGCATTGTGAAGGAATTTCTCATGTCTAGTCTAAATCTGCCCCTCTCCAACTTATAGCCATTCCCCCTCATATTGTCACTACATGCCTTTGTAAAAAGTCCCTCCCCAGCTTTCTTGTATGCCCCTTTAACAGGCTGGAAGTCTAGGTCTAAGACTTGTCCAGGGGTTGTCTGTTTTTTTAAGTTTTGATGGATGGCTAACAGATCAGGGAGACTCTGTTATTACACTTTCCTGGGTTCCAGTGCAGGATAGAGCAATCCCTGTGTTCCTAGGTCGAGGTGAAAGGTTACTGAACCACCTTCTCTGTGGGGAACTGCTGCTACACAGCTGCACTCTGAGGTTAAAATCACAATGCAATGTCTGATGCCTTTTTTGTACGTTTTCTGCCCTGCAGAATGGAACAGAATGAATGCGAATGCCCCTGCGAGTGCCCTCTTGAGGTAAACGAATGTACTGGCAACCTCACCAACGCCGAAAGCAGGTGAGTGTTAACTCCTCTAATTGAATGGCTTGTGGCACGAGTTAATTAACAAAATTAAGGGTTTGTTCATGCTAAGTTGCAGATGATACAGGATGGAATAGACAGCGTTTTATGTATAATTAAGCAGATTATATGTAATAGGTAAAAATTATGTTTTTCTTTGATTATGCTTTTATTGTGTCTTATAATACAATTATTTACTTTTTTCCCCAATATAGGAACCCGAGTTGTGAAGTTCATCAGGAGCCAATGACTTTCACAGCGATTGATCCGAACCTACAGGATGCCCTCCCACAGTGCATTAACACCCAGTGCAATCAGAGAACAGAGAGCGGGTGAGGTGATGTTCTCTGTCCCTCAAGATATAGTGTGTTCTTAAAGTAATTAAGTAAAAACAGCTCTTCCTTCTCAGTTTAAAGAAAAAGAGAGGAAAAAAAGTACAATGCTAGGACAAATTATAGCACACACAAATGATGGCATTTTGCTGCAGCACAGAGAGAGGCTTTGGTATTGTTGCCTGGTCACATAACACCATGAATGGCAAACAAATGGTGCCTTCCACTTCACACTTCATGACTCTGAAAACCAAGGGCTGTGCAAGTGGAAGATCTGCTCTTGAAAGGACAATGAATTCTTCCATTTAGCAAAATAAGTAGTGCTGCTATGTTTGTCTGCCTTCTGGAGGAACTAAAGCATTCACAGAAAGCAGACAGTACTTTCACAGGGGTTACTTTGAAGCACATGGGAGATGGGAGCTGCCTGTTAGCTTCTAGTTTCCTGTTCCCCTGTTCTACTCCTGGCATTACATAGAAAAGCTTGAGCGCTTCTTTATGTTTTGCTAGTTATGAGCTGTCTCCAGGAAACTGAGATTGCTAGAACATATTGTGTTCTGTCCAGATTTTCCAAATCCTTTCTTCCATCTACCAAAGAATTGCAGAGAAAGGGTGGAACCGTAGTCAGACTTCATTATGCTGAAAAATGCCTTATTAGAGGAGTTACAAGTAGAAAGAGCTCCCTGTGCTCAGGCTGAATGATGGAAGTGAAAAGCAAAGCCAACAGACTTGGGAGATGCATGCTGAAGATGCAGCTTCCCTGTATAACTTCCCTGGTGGCACTTGAAAGTTTTAATGAGGAGTCTTTTGTGGCCAAACTTTACATATGTGAGGATTTACAGATGATTTTGGCTTCCCTCGGTCTCTCAATTCTAAAATACACTGAGCTATGCCAAATGAAAAATGTTGAACTTGAAAGATGACCGTATTTGCTTTCATTTTTAATTTTCAGGGATTGCTTTGGTGTGTTGGACTGCGAGTGGTGTATGGTAGACAGTGATGGGAAGACCCATCTGGATAAGTCCTATTGTGCCCCTCAGAAGGAATGCTTTGGTGGCATCGTGGGAGCCAAGAGCCCGTACGTGGATGACGTGGGAGCAATAGGTAACTGCCTCTCCAAACAGATGCTTCATTTATCTGTGTTCAGGAATGTGCTGCGCTCTCAGTGTCAGAGCATGCTTCACAGAACATGTGTATCTCTCATGCTGATGGTGAATTAGCAGAGAATAGTACATCAAGCAGTAGAGAAGTAGCATCAGGCCTTTTGTGGGTATTACATTAATTTAAAATATTGATGCGTAGCTGAGTGTAGCCATGCATTCCTGTCTTTAAAATGTACCCTTTCTGAATTTCTTCTTCTGTTTGTAGTGTGCTATCCTACATGTGTGCAGCTGAACACCTAGAAAGCCTTCAAGATCTTCTCTGATCTTCAGAGATGTTCATTGAAACCTTTCTGCAGAGCACTTATTTTTTTTTCCTCTGTTTTGTTTGGTTTAGGAGATGAGGTAATCACTCTGAACATGATCAAAAGTGCACCAGTGGGCCCAGTGGCTGGAGGCATTATGGGCTGCATCATGGTGCTTGTCCTAGCGGTGTACGCATATCGCCACCAGATACATCGGAGGAGTCACCAGCACATGTCACCTTTGGCTGCACAGGGTGAGCCGATAACTTGGGAGAGAGAAATAGTAGGGTGGGGATTCAAAACCCAAAAATTAAAAAAAGCCACAAGCAACAAAACCCAAAACCAAACAAAAAAAATCCCAAACCTCTCCCCTTGGTTTGGTTTCAGTGCTTTACCATGTTTTATCCTTTTGCCAGCCCTTATAAGAGTCAGGTCTGGTGCAGGGTGCTTGTGCATTGCTGCCCTCTCGTGGGTGCAGCCCGAGGAGGCTCTGCCCCAAAACCTTAACATGCAGCCCTTATCAGGAAGTTGAAATTAGGCTTTTTCAAGAGCTAAAACGATAAGCCCAGGTTCACAGCTTTCTAAACCTTGTCACAGCACACTGATCACATACGTTCACCTCTGCATGAGAGCAGTGCTTTGGGAGTATTACCATTTCCACATGCTTTCTGCTTGGGCTGTTTGGGACCCGTCTTTTTTCACTTGTATTCCCTGCTTCTGGTCCATATGATATTCATGGGATAACCACACATAGATAAAGCCACTGAAGTCTGAGAGGCAAAACTGCGTTTGGGAGAAAGGATACTGCTAGAAAGATATAGAGGTAAAAAGTGTGGTCAGGGCTAAGTACCTCTGTATTTGATTATACCCAGGCTCTATTTTGAAGCAGTTCACTTTCTTCAGAACTTAAAGCCTGATCCCTTCAGGGGGAGGTGGGATGTATCATTTTCCTGGCATCCCTAGCCCTGTCTCGGGAAAAGCACAGCAAGCTCCGGTTGCATCTTTTCACACAGTAATGCAAAGCGCATCCACTGTATTTCCAGGGTGACAGCCGTTAGTAAGATGACCCAAAATTTTTCTCTTAACAGTTGCATTTTTCTGTTTGTAATGGTGTGTAGAAATGTCAGTGCGTATGTCGAACCTGGAAAATGATAGGGACGAGAGAGACGATGACAGCCATGAAGACAGAGGAATCAGTAAGTACCAAATCACTATGCTGTAAAAAACCTGTAAATGAGTAAATGAGCTATTTGTTTTCTTAATGTGCTAGAATTAAAAATATGTGAGGAGAACCTGTGCTGATTTGCAATAGAAAAATAACAGAACAATGTTTTAACTTGAACTGTAACTTCCAGTGCAACTTTAGTTCCATGCCGAGAAATTACATTTTCTACTTTTAAAAGACAGATCTTGATGTTGTGTGGAGGAGGTTTGCCCTTTATACTCCACTATCATGACCGCTTCAGAAACAGGTGACAATACAGGGTATGGAAAACTCCTGCCTTTCTTCAGACTTAGAAAGGCTGAGGCTGAGTCTGGTATGTACATTGAACAAATGTGGCAGTAGATCATATTTGCATTAGTTTGGGATGCTTGTACTTCTTTACCATTCAGTAAAAATGGCACTTTGCATATGATACTGCTACTCCTTAAAATGAGCCAGCGCACCTCCCTTCTAGGAGAGCTCCAGAGTCAGGCCAGATCCCTGTCTCTGGGCTCTCACCAAAATAGAACTAAGGTTTGAAACTGTCGACACTCTAAGACTGAACAATAAGTGTACCTGAGTTTCATGGCTTGCATCTGCTGCTTCTCCAAGTCCTTTTTATTTTGTTTCAGTTGGATTTCAATGTTGCCACAGGTTCTTTAGCATCGACACAGTAATTTTTTAACTTTTATTAATCCAGGCAGATGAAGTGAATGAGTTTGAGTGAGTCTTGATCTGTCCCACATTTAAGCACCATCTCTTTACTCCTATTCCTCTGTCACTTGGCAGTCATCTTAAAAGAAGTATTTGAGAAGAGTTAGTTTGCAGAAAACCTATTCCCCTGTGCCTGATCTGTAGCACTGATTTAATTCAGGAAAAGCACTTTCTTTAAAACCAATTTTGTTTCTTGTTCTCTCCCAGTTAGTAACACTCGCTTCATAGCAGCGGTAATAGAGCGGCACGCCCACAGCCCCGAGCGCAGACGCCGGTACTGGGGGCGATCAGGAACAGAAAGCGATCACGGTAAGACTCTGAATCACTATCCTGGCCCCAGGTTAATGACTGTGTTCCTCAGTTTCCTTCTGATATCTGGCACATTGCAGATAAGGCTGCCAAAACCAAACCAAACACCTTTTCTCCTTATTGCTTCACATCACATGACAGTTTTGACACCTGTCAGTAGACGATCCTGCCCTGCGAGGGAGCTGGTTTTGTCAGAGCAGTAGTGGATCAGCAGCTGAATGCCCTGTTTCCCTGTCAGATTTGGGGTTCTGCCAGCTTTTCACTGGGTGACTGCAGTTCAGACCGACAGAAACAGCACTACACTTACCACAGTTGCTTTCCATTGCCAACCCGAACAGTCTGGATGTTCAGTTGAGATAATGGACCTTTCCTACTTAATGAGAGAAGGCAAATCTCTTGCAATCAAGTCAGCATCTCTACTGCTTTTCTCTCTGATACAACATAGACATTTTTCATAAAATTTTAGCAGTATATGGTAGACACCTGCATTTGCTGGGGTGAAGTAAGTGTGGATTTAGAGACTGACATGTAGGGTGCCTCCGTGGCCTTTCTGTTGCACGTTGAGACCATGCCATCACCACAGAAGACATCTTACACCACCTTCAAGCAAATAGTGATCAACATAAACTGTGTACATGTATAGCCATGAAGGGCATTCAGCCATGTGTGTTTGCCACACACATTCCAACCCTATTCAGGTTAAGGGAATTTCAGTGTGTCCCTCATGCCCTGAGACTAAGTTGTCTTAAATCTTGAAAGCTGTTAGAAGGGTGTAATGCTGTTGACTCATGAAGAGGCTTTATATAAATTAAGAGGTGGGTTAGACAAGGCAGTCTGCCACAGATGTCAGCTCTAGCTGCCTGTTGTGGCAGCTGGGCATGTGACAGCAGACCTGTTCAGTTATTAAGACAGTGGTTCCACTAATGGAATTGCTGAGGGACAGGAAATCTGAAGGCCAAAGCCTTGGAACATGGATAAACAGATGTCTGAGGCAGTCTTGCTCTAGGAAGACTTATCTTGGATTTGGGGCCAGATTACCTGTGCTGAGGCAGATTTGCTAGACTAATGCTTCTTTTGCTCCATTTCTTGTGGTCCTAGCAAATCCTTCCTGTCTTTCTAGTCAACATGTCAGGGTTGGCAGGATAGCTGTCTACCTATTTCTGAAATGGGCATTTCTATTTTTAGTTTCTGTAATTCCACCTTCTTCAAAAGGCTGCGCAGTCTTCTTCCCCAATTCCTCTCTGCCAGTCAGAAACTGTGACTCAGACCATGGAAAATGAGAACCATCTTTGGATACTTAGCTGGATATTTTTAACACGCTGCTTTTAGGTGTCTCAAGCTGAAATCCTGATGGAGATGCTCTGAAGCACTGCTGTTTTTTCAGCCTTTAGGCAAAGTTTTCTTGGAAGGGTTATTATTCTGCTTTGATCAGAACCTTTTCCTTTAAATTTTTGTGGTTTTGTTTGCATTTAGAAATACTGAGGTGGGTTTTTTTGTACTGCAACCTGGTTTTGAGTGGTAACAGCTGGTTTCATTGGTAAATCCAAATCTCGCAGTAACTGCTAGCACCTGCTTGAAAAGAAAGGGACAGAAAACTTCCAAGGGACCTGTTAATGCAACAGATTCCTCACTGAGAAAGCATGATCCTGTCTTGCCATGGTTAGCTCTTAGCTGGCTTTCCAGCAACATCATTTCCTTAGGATACCCCAGGGAATGTGATTTCTCATTACTCCTATAGATGGCTGATCTGGGTTTTTTTTAAACTTCTTAGATTCCAGTAGCAGATACTTCAGCCAAAGGCGAGCCTTGAGTTAATTGCACTACGTGCGCCTGCTTAGCCAGAAGTGTCCGGACTCTTTGGCTTAACAGGCCTGCTGAGTGAAACACTACCATGTGGATTTAGTAGATTTCTTTAACTGGATGGAAGGTTCACCAGCATTAAAACCACATGCTTGGGTTTTGCAAATAGCCCCTCACAGGTGGACAGTGCTCTCTTCTTCTTAAAAATAAAATACCATGATTATACAACAAGATGATGTGAGCAAGCTTTGCTGCTTCCAGGTACAGTAGTTGGTGACCCTTCCTAGGAAAGATGTAGTTTGATAGAAATAGGGGTAAGGGTAGTGGATCACACCTGTTTCTTGTCTGTGTATAAGTCCAAGTAATATAGTAAAAGATACCACCCCAAAAAAAATTGTTACATTCTGTTACATTTTGTTTTCCAATCAGTGCTAGCAGTGCTGTCAAAGAAACTGTTGGATGCCTGGTTGTTTTTTACTGTTTGGAGTGGTACAAACCATAGGTCCCCAAAGTTTACAAACAGAGGCAGGGAAATGGATCGATTATGAACTTACAGGAGAGGACAGTTTTGTTTTGTTTTCTTCTTTTTCTATTAATTACAGAAAATTAACTGCTTTATTCTCTATTCTCTGTGTCAGACTCCATGAAGGGTGCAGTAGTCGGCACCATGGAATACTGACTCTTTAGTCTTGCGTTTCATTCTTAGTCCTGCTGATTTGTTTTCTAGGCTACAGCACTATGAGTCCTCAGGAAGACAGTGAAAACCCTCCATGCAACAATGACCCATTGTCGGCTGGTGTTGATGTTGGAAACCACGATGAAGACTTAGACCTGGACACGCCGCCTCAGACAGCTGCCTTGTTGAGTCACAAGTTTCACCACTACCGGCTGCACCACCCGACTCTTCATCACAGCCACCACTTACAGGCTGCAGTCACCGTACACACTGTGGATGCGGAGTGCTAATGAACGGCAACAAAAAGAAATGTAACTTTGTGAACAATGATCCATGCAGCAACTGGCAGCTTTGTTTCTGTGCTTTTCACCAGGAACGATTTAACTAACTTCCTGAGTAAACTGCTAGGCATAAAAGCTTTACATTTTTATAAATGTAAGGTTGGCTCTGAAAGGGAAGGGAAATGAGCTTGATGAATGGACCTGCCATAACATTTAATAAAATGGAGCAGGAGGCACGTTAGACCTCCAAAAACAGGGACGCAAGTTTATACAGCAGCTGAAGCTTTGGAGGCCCAGTTACACTGAGCCAAGAGGAGAGCGAGCGCGTCAAAGGGCCAGAGACAATTTGGTTTCCTTAACTGGAAGAGCAGAAATCTGTGCAGCTGAGGACTAAAAAGGTGCCAGATAGAGGCGAGGGAGGGGAAAGGCTGTTGGTTTCTCTGCAGTTTGTTTTGTGCGTAGGAAATTCACCGCTCCAACAATTGCTGTATGGAACCTGGGACGATGCATCTCAAGATTTTTAAGTAAAGGATTATTTTTCTACTATTTATTGAACTTGAAACTTTGGGGGAGGGAGGGGAGAAAACGTGTTAGCAATTCTCAACAAGTACCACATCTAATCTGGGATGGTGAGTGGTTCTTCTGAGGAAGACATCTGTTTCTTATTAGCTGATCTTCATCCACTGCCCCACTCTGCAAAAGGGAAAATGAAGAAGTCAACTCTGACATGTTTACATGACGAATGCTTTCTTTTCCACAATTGTTTTCTGTATTACAGTATTTTCTTCCTATTTGCAGAGGAGAAATCCTATACTCCGTTACTAAAATTCTGAGAATTCTGCCCATAAACCTCTCCATCTTTACCTCTTCTATCATCCTTAAAGGTTTCCTGTGTGGAAGTAATAAAGGATTCATTTAGCATTAGTTTTCAAATAATTCCAAATGAAATCTGTGCCATTCTTCTGTTTCCTTAGGACACTGTCAGGACCAGAAGTAGGGATAAACCAGTGTTTTGTAAAATTTGGGTTACCGTGGAAGGTATCTTTATGAAATCAAACTTTTGAGCTGCTGCTGTTTGTCTGGAATCTAACATTGCTTGGTAATTCAAACAAAGATTAATCAATCTGTCTAGCAACACGGAGCATCATAATTATAAATTAGTTTTAAATTACAGTGTTGTATTTTAGATTCACATTTGTGATTACAATGATATAAAAACATTCTGCACTGTGCATATGATAAACATCCATTTATATGTAGTTTTTTAAAAAATCACTTGTTTTAATTAATATGGTACTTAATACTGTATTATGTAAAAATTGGTTCTTAAACAGTACAGTAAAATAACTATGTGTGATATCGGGATACCCCTTTATACTATGTATAAAATTAAAATCTCTAGTGAAATAAACTGTATATAAAGTATAGTTCTGTGGATAAACTTCTAGATTGAAATTATTCTGTCTCAATTCCCTTTAATTGTCTGTCTGAATGACTGCTATAACAGGAGTGAAACATTTGGTCCGATTCCTCTTGTTCATACAACCAAATTTGAAAGAGCTAAACTTTATATATAAATGACAATATTTGCATTACCTTATAAAGATTTTTTTTAGCCTGTTGGACCTTATTTGGGAAATGAACATTACTTGAAATGGTCAGCCACTGCCTGGACTTACCAAAGCAAACCATTTGTATTTTTTTTCACGTGCTGCTGAAAACTCGGTCACTCTGGATTTGCCATTCGGCTGTGTTTGTGTAGGATTGAGTTGTGAGGTTTTTGATGATCAGAGAGCTGTAGAAATCTATCGCACCACTTTATGCTCACAAAGGCTTGAATTTGATGCTCTGTAACAGTTTGTGTGTCAATCTGTAGACCCAACTTGATGGAATTTCTAAGTTTGAATCCACAATAATGCTGGTGGTTAGGTAATGGACAAACCGGCTGTTCTGTCAGGTTTGCATTTAGAAGAAAACATGTTGTTCTTTGGTGTAGCAGTAATGTTAAGATAACACACACAGCCAAGAGGCAGATTTTTTTAAGCATGAAGGGAAAACAGCTTTCATTGTGGAAACTCTTCACCTGTATCTAGGTTTTAATAATGGTTTGTGCGAAACATCAGACAAGATGCTTTGTTGATTCCTGAATCCTGTAGAACTCAGGTGTTTTCACTAAAATTGAGAGGTAAGTGAGATCTGAAGTTCCAGCTAAGACTTATTTGTTCAGATCTGTGAATGCTAATACAGGAGCTGGAATTCAGCCAAAAGCTGTTACCGCATGGCAAAAGCGTCCCTGGAAGTCACTGATTTGGAAAGCAGAATTTCAATTGTTGTTTGCCCATCTATGTACATATGAAGGAATCTCACTGTGCAGCAGAAATTCTTGAACTTGAGTGTGTGCTCCCCAGTTGTATTTTTTTATGCCAAGCAATATGAGAATAGTTTCCTTGCCTATAAAATAATGGCAACAGAAATAAAGAAAAGCACACCTTTGGCTCGATCAGCACTTGTCTGCCTGCTCTGGTGTTGGTGTTAATTTTAACCAGATAAGGCTAGGGAGCACTTTTGTAGTCAGAAGCATGTCATGAAGAAGTTCAGCTCTAATTAAACTGCGGTGCTGAACACTAGCTGTGTGTATACATTTATTAACCCACACTGGCATATTCTGTACTGTTTTTTTATAGTGGGAGAAAGGCTTTTGTTCAAAATGTATCAGAAAGTGATATGAATAAGCACATACATTGTGAAATGCAATAATGTTAATTACTTTCTTGACTGCAATACCGTTTCAGGGTTGTTTGTTGTTCTTAAAATTACATGCCAGGCAGAAAGTGTTCACAATGTTCTGTTGCAGCCCTGCCAGAAATATGTGTTACACTTCTCTTTGAACAGCTATTGAGAAGTGACAGCCATCAGCTCCTTTGCCTTTTGCCTTTAAAAGCTTTTACAGAGGTGCACCTCGCTGCTGCTTCAGCCCTTTTGTTCTAGGACACACAAACTCTTCTTGATTCCTGGGGTCTGGACGACCTTGCTCATACTTAAGTAATGAGGAGAGACAAAGCTCTTGCTGTCAAGGAATAATTGAGGGAAAAACAGATCTAGAGATATGCCAACTCACAACTTAAAGTACTGACAGCTAACCTTGTCCCAGCGGGAATAGACGTAAAGAGACTATTGTTCATTTAAAGCAAAACCTGAGAAATACAGGAGGGAACATGGATATAATCTAAGAAGCTGTATGGTAGGTCTTCCATTTTTTTCTGTAGCCATAGCCTTCCCTTCTCACAGTTATTGTACTCTATTGACCAAGGAGCGAGATCATAAAAAGAGCAATTGGCTGCCTGATGTGGATGCGTACCCTGTATCCTCCATACCTATGACTGGAAGGTGCCATGGCCGTTTGTTGTCCACTTATTTCACCTCTGAAACTTAGTTGTATTAATTTCCTGTAAGTTTTCTTTTGTTCTTCCAGAACAAGTTCTTCTGAAATGGAAATGAGTGTTGCCTTTGGTTTGTGTTCACTAACATAAAATAGAATCAACACTTTCGGGATTTGAGAACTGTGAGGTATGTCGATTTTTCCTATATGTAACAAGCAGGTCCGCCATCCAAGTAACCCAGCTGGCCTGCGCAGAGATAGAAGCTGTTTGCATGTTCAAAATATAGTGCTTGAAAATTAATTGAGATGATTTGTTAATGGCCTCAAGTTGCACCAGGGGAGGTTCAGATTGTGTATCAGGAAAAATTTCTTCACCATAAGGGTTATCGGGCATTGGCAGAGGCTGCCCAGGGAGGTGGTTGAGTCACCATCCCTGGAGGCATTTAAAAGATGGGTAGATGGAGTGCTCAAGGGTATGGTTTATTAATGGACAGGTATAGTTGAATCTCAAAGATTCTTTTCCAACAAAACAATTCTATGTTTACATTATTGACTTCATAAAAAACGTGTTTTGGAAAGAAGAGTATGTTACTGTTTGCATTGTGTAAGGCCACTTAAGCCATGAAATACTATCTTTACCCTTGCCTTTGGCAATGAGCGAGAAGACAGATGAGAATTCATGAGATGTTCACATATACAGCAGTAGTTGTTACTATAACTGGTCAAAATGAGGTCTCCAGCTTTCAAGGACCTTATTCCACAAAGTGACACAGAAATGGTTATGAGACTGAAAAGTAGATTGGTCAGAGTACAAATTATGGTAGTAAGCTGGCAGCAAATATGGAAAAGAGGGAAGAAACGGGATGCAGAAGTCCTGGATCAAATTAAGAGAGTGCAGAAAATCCAAAAGGCTGCATGCAAGTGCAGAGATTAATTCGCAGTGTTCATAGGTCTTAGCTAACCATTTCATTTGTTTTAAAAGAGAATCCCAGCTATGGCTGGGACTTTCAAAGGAGCCTGCGCTAGGCTTTCAGTGATGTTTGGAATGTTAATTCCTACAACAGTCAATTCGGAAACTGTTGGGTTGTTTTGTTGTACAACTCCCCTTTTGCCGATGGACCGTAACTAGGAAAAGTAATGTAAGTGCCAAAGTGTGTTTCATATGACTTATTTGCAGCACTTCTGCATGATGAGAGGTAATTATTTTCTCTGCTTTATGTGCTCTGAAGTGAGTCATGGAAGGACCTTGGCCCAGCAGCGCTTGGATTTCTGAAGCCAAGGCTACAGTGGAATTTAGACACTCAGGTCCAAGAGTGAAGTCCTCCAACCCCTGCCTCGTTAGTGAAGTGCCAGACATAACTGGTGTTTGCCAGCGCATGCGCAGAGGGTCTGCCAGTTTTATCTCCCCAGAAGAGTCCGCTGCTTCCCTGCCTCTGCACTGTTTATATTGCTTGCTTCGGACAGTGGAGGGTGGCATATGCAGGTCCTCTGGGAACCCAAAGGAGCTGGAACTGGCAGAAATTCACAGGGGTTCCTGAAGTGACTTACTGACTGCATGGCAACCTGTGCTAGAACATGCACTTACTGGTTGCCTACACCACTTCAGGCAAAGGCTTAATCACATCCACCTCTCTTCTGCAAACTTCCAGTGGAATTTTCAGTAAACAGTTGATCTAATGATATAGTAAAGGAAAAGAAAAGTCTACGATAGAAGTGATGAAATCTCTTCGGTTTGGTCGTAATGCAGCACAATTCTGTGCCCGTCAGGAAGTGGCAGTCAGCACCAGTTAGCAATAGCAATGGCCTGAGCAGGAGAGAAGAAGGAATTTGGTGGCAAAAGTGGGACTTTTACTAGATCTGGAAGTTTCACCTTTAGCTCACAGATGAATCATAGTGACCTTGTCTAAATTCTGTGGAAAAAATGTACTGTTGTTTTCCCTGGGCTGATTTCACTCATAGTAGCAGCCGATGGTTCCGCTCTCAGAAGCTGGGAGCCAGCAGTAACAGCTATGCTTTGTTCTGTGTTATTCTACATTTTTATAGCTGACACTGGCAAAACCACCAGCTCCTTGGAGCACTGCCCGAGCCACTGCTCTCTGCTGTTATTGTCACTAATGCAACAAAAAAAGGTGATAGCCAGGAAGGGAAACTATTGGCCAAAAAGCATAGTGCAGGAACCTTCCTACCCCACCCTTCACCTGGCAAGGAGACACGAGGGCATGAGTCCAACAGCTGCTCCATGGATAAAGGGATCAACCTCAGCCCCTCAGACTGTAAAGTCAGCACTTTTTACAAGCAGTATGTCTGCATCGAAAAATGCACAGAAAGAGGTGCTGCCATGCCAAAGTTCTTATAAAGCTGGGAGCTTCTCCTCTTAAAGCCCAGGCACTATCACGCTAATTGAACAACGGGCCAGCCTCGGATTAGATTGCCAGTTAGTTCCAGTTTGTTCAACACCTATGGATTTTTCTAACTTTAGAACCTCTAGAGGTAATGAAATCAGAGAGACACTCTCAGACAGGTTGGCACTGAGGGCTGCAGGCAGTTGAGCACTTAGACAAATAGTTCTAGGATAATTATTTTCACTTTTTGAACTTTCTGACACTTCAACAATTAATTTGTTCCCAGTGTCAATTCTCTTGGCATAATATATGCAAATCACATGCAATTGGGAGAGATGAAAGGCTGAGCAATTAAACTACAAGATTTAATTCCTGCAAAATAATAATAACCACCTTCAGTGTGTTTATTGCTATTGCAGCTGAACTAAGGCAATCTCTATAAACAAGTCAAAAATGCATTCCTGCTGCAACCTCAGCCAAAGAACCTGGATCACAGGAAGGAGTGGGTTTTTTTTGCTCCCCAGGAAAACCAAATGAACGTGTAGAAGTTAGACACTTCAGTAAGTGTGTTTATAGCAAAAAGTCAGGTTGCGTGACAGTTGCTATGGAAACCTTTTTATAACTGAACAGCAGAACATTTTAAAGTCTCATAAATTTCTTAAGAATGCATTGGGGAAGTTTAGTTTGCATTACATCCTTGGTGCCAGTTTTCCATGCTTAACAAGTTATAGCATTTTTTGAGGACAAAAATCTTGTGGGGCTGTTTCAAATTCCAACCTCTGCTGGCAGGGATAAATCACTGACAGGTTTTATGACACCAAGCCCTATTGCTGGTAAGATGCCTGCTCACTCCCAGGACGCACTAGTTATTCAGTTAATCACATCAGAGATTTCCTTTAAGTTTATAATTAGCCAGATCTGTAGGGGCTGAAAAGGAGATAGCGATGGAATTGTACTGATTTACCTGAATGAATGCTTTATTCATTCAGTATTATGATTTCACTGCTTTTTTTTTATGTGAAATTATTTCACAGTTTCCTGTGAACTGCCAATATCAGCTTCCAGGTCTTGGAAAACAGGGTCTTATGGGGAATCTAAGACAGAATGATTTGAAACTACAATTTGTGGCATTTGAACAGGTTTGCCAATAAAATTTCTCTGTGTAGGAGTATGTGGTTGTGCCTGCTTTTGCTAGAAACCCAAGTAACAGTTTAACTTTTTTTATACTAAAACTGCCAAAATTTACTTTCTGCCAATAAGTTATTACTGAATTTTAGGTTGACTCTGGATGAGGAAAAAAATAAAGCCTATGGTGGGAAGAATGTTGGTTTGAAGGGGAGAAGGCATTGTTTTAGGACAAAGTATTGCTGTGGTTCCCCTGAGAATACAATGGCCCTTAGGGCCATTTATTGAAGAGGACTGTATTTACTGTATTTGTTTGATCATACTTTCTTTTGTTCTCAATTATTAGTGCAGAAGCTGGATTTGTTTTGTGGCAGTTTGTTTTGAGATTTATTATTTTTTTGCTATTTTTAAATATAACCTTCACAAGGGTTTGCTAATGATATGCATTA
Organism: Cuculus canorus; assembly: GCF_017976375.1. Lineage (NCBI taxonomy): Eukaryota > Metazoa > Chordata > Aves > Cuculiformes > Cuculidae > Cuculus > Cuculus canorus. Next base: position 18,371,169 of record NC_071408.1, on the reverse strand, counting down.
GTGTTATAAATCCTGCAAAGACCATAATGCCCAAAATAGACCATCACATTACTTTTCAGTGTAAAGATTTCCTCAGAATAGTTACTCGCTTTTCAAGTTATAGCACTTACCTCTTTTATCCTTTTACTGTTTATTTGCAGAGCACTGTGTTACAAAATGGAAACTGAGGAGAAGTTACTAACCAGTCTGTTTCTGAGGTAATCCATCATTCCTAACACACTTAGGAGCAGTGTTGCACCAAGTTTAATAGCTATCAGATTCCACCTCAAAAGAAAATGTCCAACTGTGGGCAAAGCCACTTGAAGTGGCTTTGTGTTTGTCTAGAAGAACAATTCAGGAGCGAAGACATCCCATTTTGGGTCGTACCTGGCATATTGCAGTGAATGGAAGCTATGTACAGGACACATAATGCTCTTGCAAAGGAGTGCATGCAAAGCGACAGTAACTGTTTATTGGCAATGCAACTCTGAACAGAGCGTGTGGCTGCTTCAGTCTCTGAAGCAATCTGTTGCCCATCTGGCATTTCTTTGACAAGATGGGCACTGCTGGGATGTGATTTGATGGACCTGAAGTCTGATCCTATAACACTGCAATTCCTAAGTGCTTGGAGAATGAAACATTAATCAAAATATCTCTGGTATTAGAACAAGCTTAGCAGTGAGGTGGGAGGAACTTAGCCTGTCACAATACTTGTCTCAACAAAACTGCAGTCTAGACGTGCTGCATTATTCTAATGGTTAATTACTGAGTTGTAACCCTTCAGAGCAAGCAGTGCCTGAGACTACGCTGTAGCTGCAGAGAGGGGTTGGGGAGTTTTTCTTTCATCAGAATACCAAAGACGTAAGTTGCTCATTGTGCTGTCCTAGCTTGGTAATTTGATATGAAATTCCATTTGTTTCTTAATGATCCCCACTCTTACTGCACTACGGAATGTTACACTGAGAATGCCAAACATATTTAAATGTGTTAGAAAAATGGTGAAAGGAACTTCTTTTGGCACCTCTGTATATTTTGGAGGCAGTTTGCATTTCTGAGATAAACGATTGAGCATCTAGATGATCAACACTGAACTCATTACTGGTGTTGACAAGTGAATTGCATCATTTGGTTTCAAAATGTCAGTTTCCTAATGAAACAAAAGGAGCAGCTAGAGCATAAAACAGTGGGCATAACACAGACTAAAGGGAGTGGTACTCTCAGGGCAGCAATCAGGGATTTTTTGGGGAAGATTTGAATTTGCAGCAACAGATGGATTCCACACCCATCACAGGAAACACAAGTCACATGGTTTCAGATTTTAGAAAATTGTTTAGAATTCTGTTTCATATAAGAAATCACTTTTGTGAAGATCTCACAGATACATTCCTAATAGCTCTTATACCTGAGAACATCAGATGGGTCTTTGAGATCCAGCAGATGTTCTAGATCTTGGCTTTTATTTTATCTGCACGGATCTGAACTTGTTTGTGCTTTTGAACATGGACTATTATGCCTGAGTGCATCTTTAATTAGGAACGAATGTTTGTGATACAATTATATTTTAACACTCTCAGCCCATAAAAATGAAAAATTAGGTATGACTTGTATTACTTCAAAGCTGCAGAAGCATGGGTAAGTTAATCTTCAGCTTAGAAGGGCTTCAAAAGCAACTGCTGTGGATGAGTGCATTACTCTTAATTAACAAGGAATTTAGTGAACTAAATTAAATTACCACAAAGTGGCTTATCTGTATAATAGCATCCAGTCAGCAGTACAACCAAAGTTACTCTTGCAGATCACTACAACATTCTGCTATATTCTAAACAGCGCGTTTTGCCTTTGCAGCAATTCTGAAACCTAAAGAAAGTGCATTAGAAAACTGAAGATTGTTTAGACTGCAAAGCATAAACGTGCAGCGTTTTGTTTCGAAAGTAGCAAAGGGAGGAACAACACTTGTGCAAATCGATGCTCTGTAATCAACGAGATTAAATTCTTTAAGGAAAATACATACATGGAGTGGATTGCTGTTCTCCTACTCTCCTCAGTGCAGCTGGGTGGAGACTGGTACCACTTACATTTCATCCTGAGATGCATCATCTCAGCATCTTCCTGGAGACATTTCCTGCTCCTGCAGACGCATAGAGGTTTGGGAGAGGGTTCCCTAACCTGTGTCAGTTCTTGCACCATGGGCTACCAGGGACTCTTCAAGATTACACCCTTTACACTGTTACAAAGTAGTTGACGGTTACAAAGAATACAGCTGAGAGAAGTAGTGGCTGACCTGAAGGAGGGCTTGCCACAGGAACCTGTGCTACTAGCCCAGTGTTTCCATACTTCTGGCAGAAACTGTATGGTAAACTGAGAGAATTCCAGACAGCAGAAGATTAACTCATCACACGAGAACCCTGTGTATTCAATGCATTGACATGTTTATGGAGGCTCAAAAGAGGCTGGACTGCTGGCTTGCACAACCTCCATACTGTATTAATGCACACACTGATGCACTGTGGGGGCTCCACAGGACTTGTGTGTTTCATGTTATTGGTATGCAATTTTCATGGTTTTTTTTATTTAAAATTGTATTTGAATTCTCCTGCTACCTGCTTGAGGGTGTACTGTAATTCAAACAAGGATGACATTTGGGGTTGAGAGGGAACATTTCCTCAGGCTGGACTGGTTATGAGTGCTGGTGCCTGTTCTGCTTTTGAGGTGATATGTGACCTACCTTCTCCTTCACTTTCATAGATCATCTCCACGGACAGTGGCAATGGTTTTGATCTTCCCTGCTCTCCTCCCACAGCACTTTGTAGCTGCCTTTCAGCGCAGAGAATTCTTTAGTCTACCTGTGCAATGTCAACTACCTGTATACAGAACAAAATGTGAACACTATGGGGGGAGGGAAAGATGAATACTTAAACGTACAAAATACAACCTTTTCAATATGGATCTCTAAGCAACAAAAATGCTTATATTTCTCTGGAACTATTCACAACCAGTACTGCAGTAGTTTTATTATTGGTTTTTTCCATTAATGTCACACTATTCATTTCTGAACTATTTCTTTTAGCAACGCACTTTAACTTTTAATGACTTTCATTCAGGTACACCTGCAGCCTATCAAAACCAAAACACAGGCAGCTTTTGAGGAGGTAATTGCTGTAGGTAGGATTAATTATCAGTTGCATACAGGTGAACCGGTGTACACCTTCAAACTGGAAAAATTAATGGTATAATTAATAACTGTGCCGTCACTACTTCATTAGCTTCACTAAAATGTATGATTTTTGAGCAGATCTGTAATTTCTACTGTAACATCTTAATCTGGTAGTGATTTCTGAGGAGAGTTATGTGTTTTAGTATCCCTGGCAGAACAATGTTTTTCATGGTCCTACAATAATTTACATCACATGATCCACCATATGGAGACCGTATTTAGTAACACTACATCAATTTCATCACTTGACCTGAAAATCAGTTTGTAAATAGTCACTGGCAGACCTTTAATTTAATTTTTTTTCGTCTTTTTTCAAGGATAATTGTATAGGTAGAATGATTAAAACTTTGTAAATCCTTAGGACTTGAGAAGCCTATACCTCACAGGCTGTGCTGGAAAAGGTATTCCATAGTCTTCAAACACAAATCTTCAACTGAAATTTGAAAAAGTAGCAGGTATACACTTATTTTTCAGTTACATTTCTTAAAGAATGGTGACCTGTGAAATCCTGGTTTTCTAAGAACATGAAATTTTCTTTAGACCAGATCTCACACTAAATTGTTAATAGTATTTTTTTCTGTTTCTTGGTTTAAGTCTGGAGGCTAAGCTAATATTGTTCAGAACAGGCTAAAACTGGCGGTTCTGAAATTCTCGTGTGACCAATACATGGACTGCTTATAGATGTCCTTCACACCTCCAATTTAAAAAAAAAAAAGTCATTAAACATAATGCAAATACAGAAGGAGGGGGGACATTACCTGACTGAAAAAAAATAAGGAAAAAGAAGCCCTTGAACAGAAGTTTGTCAGCTCTAACAAATTTTTTAATAATACACCAGAAACAACAAAAGGTACTTTGATTAGTGTTTGCTCAGTAGTTTTTAAATTAATTTTAGAAATAATAAAAGTCCAAGATTCTTTGTAGTTGTAACTTGCTTGTTTTAGTTTGGACTAAAGCAATTTCTAGGAATGCTATTGTTATTTGGTGGGGGTTTGGTTCTGTAACCAGTAATCCTGTCTCTAAAATGGCACTTCAAGCCTATCCAAGAATTATGATACAGAATTAGGTTTTCTTGACAAGAATTTATTCACATATACCAAATCTGACACAAAGTCTGTTTCCAGTTTCTTTTTCAGGCTACTGTTTCTCAGGTTTGGACTCTCTTGCTTGATCTCTGTGGCCACCTTGGTATCTAACAATGAATACAAAACATTTAAACGATTGGAAGTGCTGACTAAGGGAGTGAAACATTTCTGCAGAAGGAGGCTTCGTTGAAGGGAAAATCTCTATTATAATGACTCCCAGAAATATTTTCCTACTCCTGGGATGTTGTGCTCCTTTTCTTTGCACACTCTGCGTCTGCCATCCACCATCACAAGGTGGTCACCCACAAGAGGGTGACTTTTGCACCCAGCATCCAGGTGTTGGTTTATCACTTTGGATGCTTTGGAATTTGTTTGGTATGTTTCTGATGAAGAATATAATCAGAACACAAATACCTTGGGCTACGATGACAACAAATTCTGATGGAGCGTTTGGTTTCTCCCAAGATCTGCTTTGTTTCAGTGTCATCCTGCATTGCAGTCTCTGCAGGTGGACTTGTACCTCGGGAAGGCACCGATGGCGGGGCTGTGGGAAAGCAATGCTGGGTGTGGTGAGCCACATCGTGCATTGGGGAGGGCCTTGGCCTCCTTGAGGTGCCTCTCTCACACAGAATCATAGTCATTTGTTTGGAAAAGACCTTTGAGATAATTGAGTCCAACTGTACCTGCCCACTAATAAACTATATCCTTGAGCACTTCATTTACCCATCTCTTAAATGCCTCCAGGGACAGTGTCTCAGCCACTTCCCTGGACAGTGCCTGATGAGCCTTACGGTGAAGAAGTTTTTTGTGATATCTAATCTGATCCTTCTCTGGTGCAATTTAAGGTGATTCCCTCTCGTCCTGTCACTTTTTCCTTGGGAGAAGAGACTAGCACCCACCCTCCTTTCAGGCAATTGCAGACAGTGATAAGGTCTCCCCTCAGCCTCCTCCAGGCTAAACAACCCCAGTTCCCTCTGCCGCTCAATTCTCCAGCCCCTTCACCAGCTTCATTGCCTCTCTGGACACGCTCTAGTCCCTCACAGTGCTTGTACTGAGGGCCTAAAGCTGAGCACGGGATTCGAGGTGCCAAGGCCAGGGGCACCATCGCTGCCCTGGTCCTGCTGGCCACGCTGTTTCTGACCCGGGCCAGGATGCCACTGGCCACCTTGGCCCCAGAGCTGCCTCACGCTCAGCCGCTGCCAACCAACACACACCTCCACGTCCTTTGCTCTGTGGGCGATTTCCTTCGTATCAGACACGTTATTGCGGGGAGGAAACTTGCCCTCTGATCCCCGTTTCTCCCCACACCCCGCAGGGAGGCAGCAGCTCTGCTCGGGAGCTCTGCTCATGTCCCGTCCCGTCCCCCTTCCATTGTCCTTCTCCACTCGCGGGGATTCGCGCCCCTTTCATCCCTTGGGGCTTTTGGGAAGCGGGGAGGCGGGGGTGCGGGGAGGAGGCGAGGTCGCTGCCCCTCGCGGAGCTGGAAGGGGGGGGAAGGAGTGGGGTGTCTGTGTGACCGCGCCGCCGCCTCGGGGCTCCGCGGGCTGCAGCTCCCCCGGCGTGGCCAGGGGCGGTCCGGGGGCGGGGGCTCGGCGGCGGGGCTGTGGCGGCTCCGCGTGCCGGGCCGTGGCGAGCTCCAGCTCCGCGGTTCCCCCTGCAAGATGGCGGCCGCAGCGGAGCTCGGCGCGGCGCTGCCCGCGGAGCCGCCGCGGGGGGCTCGGCGCCCGCTGGGGCCCGAGGAGGTGGCGAGGCGCCTGGCGACCACTCGCCGCCAGCTCAGCAACAGGCGTAAGATCTTGCTGCGGAACCTGCCGCCCGAGAGCAGCAGCCAGGTACGGCGGGGGGATATCGCAGGGCTTTGTTGGGCGGCGGGAAGGGTCCCCCGGCTGGGTTAATTAGCGCTAATGAGCGCTGATAGCGCTAATAGCGCCCGCGGGGCCGCGCTCTTGCGGCGCCGCCTCCGGGCAGGTGGGGCGGCGGGTGCGGGAAGGCGAAGCTAAAGTCCTTCGCCCTGGGGGTTTTTTCCCCTCTCAGGTGAGCGGGTCGCAGTCAGTGGAAGGGTTTTTTTCTGCGGTGTTTGGCAGTTTAGGAGAATTCCGCTGGAATCATCGCTGTCCGCGGGAGGAAAGGGGCGAGCTCTGAACTGAGTCGCCCCGAGGGCTCGGGCTGCGCGGTCCCTTTCCGCGTCTTTGCCCGCTCCAAACACCCAACTTGATGCACGAGTATAAATAATGCAATTTAAAATGCTTTTGCTCTGAACCTCCCCCGTGTCTTTTACCCCTGTTCCCATCGCACAGCCCGGTTCTCTGCCCGCGGGTGAGCGCGGCACGTGTGGGTCAGTGTTTTGTGCAGAACTCCGGGAGAAAGGACCCGTTCTTTTCGGAGAGAACCTCTCAGCGCTCGCTGTAATCTGAGCAGGAGCACCGAGCTCGCTGCCCGCTTTCTCTCTTTTTTGTTTTCTCGTATACGGTGCCTTTCGATCTTGGCTGTGCTGACCTGTGATAGTAAGTAGTTAAAGTTCTAGAAATGACAGTTTTTCTGTGATCCTAGACGATGCTTTACACGCCGAGTCCCGTCTCTACTTATAGCAACGTAATGACCTAAAGAAAGTGCATTAGAAAACTGAAGATTGTTCGGAGTGCAAAGCATAAACGTGCAGGGGTTTGTTTTGAAAGCAGCAAAGAGAGGAACAACACACTCGTAAAAAATATATGCAGTGTCTGCATCTAGAATGATGCTCTGTAATCAACGAGATTAAATTCTTTAAGGAAAATACATACATGGAGTGGATTGCTGTCCTCCTACTCTCCTCAGTGCAGCTGGGTGGAGACTGGTACCACTTGCATTTCATCCTGAGATGTACCGTCTCAGCATCTTCCTGGAGACATTTCCTGCTCCTGCAGACGCATAGAGGTTTGGGAGAAGGTTCCCTAACCTGTGTCAGTTCTCGCAGCATGGACTACCAGGGACTCTTCAGGCTTACACCCTTTGTTTTTCACTGTGATCATAAGGTGTTCTGTGATCCTACACGATGCTTTACATGCTGAACCAAGCCTCTATTTATAACAACCTAATGACCTAATCAATAGCAAACTCACAGCTTGAGAAATGCTGCTAATCTTCGTCGTCTCTTCAAGAAGCCATCGTGTGGGACTGTTGACAGAGAGGGCTTACTGGTATATCACAAGGTCCTTGCTGCGGACAGCCAGGACAGGATCACTTTGTCCGACACTTGAACAGTTGTGTTGCTGGCTCCTGTGGCGTGTGGCGAGTACTTAATGGATTCACACATGGGCTGGTTAAAAGCACATCTCACCTATATGAAAGCCATCGCATTTGGCATTGCTTGGTCAGACAAAGAATGCTACAGGGAAGTATTAGTGTTAAAGTCCAGTTTGGCAGCCACACAGTGTTTTGGAAGTTGCAATTTTGTTTTGATGGCTTAAAAGTAGCACTTGGATGCCTTTTTCTCCATATATGAGGTTATGATGTTCACCTATTACTGGGTTACTTACTCACAATGTACAGATCCTGAAATACAGCTTAAAAATATGTCATTTTAATTTTTAACGTTGAGCTATTGGTGTTGGCATATAATGGCAGAATAGTCGTGCTATGGAGAGGAAGCTTCTGTCCTGGAGCAGTTGTGGAAAGAGGAGGTGTTTTTGTGGTCAGGCATGTTAAGTATACCTGTGTATTTGGCTGTCATTTCTAGAATGTACCACAAAACTTAACGTTCCTGGTTTCAAATTAACACCCTTGGTAAGTGCTGCGCAGAGATGTTTTGTCTGCTGTTTTCTTCTTGAAATAATTGGTTAGGCAAGTAAAATTAGGTGAACTATTGCTAAACTGGCTCATTTGTTTGCCATCAAGAAAGAGATGAATGACATTAGAATGCATCAGTCTTCCAAAACAGGTTTTAATGAATGTAGTTACTTGTCTCTGGTCACTGGGATTTTGAGTATCTGTCATTTGGTGTTATTATGTAAAGAGTGAGGCCAAGATTTACTGAAATAGTTTTTAAGTGAGAAATGGCTCTTCTGCAGATCTGGATTGGTGGAGATGTTCAGTTTTGTCAGAAGGTTTGTAATTTTCAAAGTGAGATCAAAATTGCAGATTTTTACAGGTGAAATTGGGTAATGAACATTTTCCTGTCAGTTGTAGCTACATATTAACTTTTTAAATTTATTATTTCACTTGCAATCTGCTGTTACCTTTGGAGTTCCACCTGTGTTGAACTGACTATGGAAAAAAATCCCTGTCAAGGCCACGTAAGACTGTACCCTTAGCCATGAAGTTTCTGAACCAGAAACAAAGTACCACAGGTTGGTAGTCTTAGAAACCAAACAAACAGAGATCTTTAAGTATCAGAAGCATTTCGCACTTTAGGTGCTGGGTGATTGTTGTTAAGGGGCAAAAGTTTGCTCATGTTTGAATCCTGGCAAGTGGGATTTATCTCTAAATGCATTCAGTAGCATCTGTGTTCCTAAAGAGATCCAGAACATGTTTTCAGGAGGAAGGACAGCCTGAAGAAAGCACTTTGCAGGCGGTCACACCAAGTAAGTCAGCATTCCCATATGAGCTTTTTCATTGAATGTTAGTATGGAACAAATCCAAAAAGGGAACAAATTAGGTCAAAATTATGTCAAGAAGATTGTTTCTGCATTGGGCTTTATAGCTCAGCATGCAAATTTGTACTTGCAGGATTAGTATTTTGTCGAGCAGTTATCTCACTACAGCCATGGAGAAAAGTAGATTTGTGACAGATTGTGGTCAGCATTTTTATTAGCACCTTCACTATTCTTGAAGGCAAAGTCTCCGTTTACTGTTTAGTTGGCAAGTCAATCGATTTTGTACTGACCTGTCATGGTGTTTTCTTCCAGAGTTGCCAGTTAGTCCCCTGTATTCATCCTTGTCCGATTCCTCTGGCACAGTACCTTAACTGTGCATGTTATCAAACGTGTGGTGTAATAATGACCTAAAAATGGACATGTGCCAGTGCTGTAACCTCTCTAGCTCTTGAGGTGAAGCACCTTTGATATCTGTACAGCTATATTTTTGTTACTATTGAGATTGCTGAACCTATAAAACTTGATAAAAATGCACTTGTTACTGCTCTGACTGATTGCTGTTAGTTGGGTTAGTGTTCTGAGTAGAACAGCTTAACAGGTCAGCTTGTATCTTGACTGATGTTGTGGTGTTCCTCCTCCCTCAATCCAATGTTTTTCTATCCTTGTAGCTAAAGGTGCATTATAAATGCGATCAATGTTTTGTTTTGCTTAGGGAGGTGTTCCTTCTCCTCTCAATCTGATTTCTCTCTCTGAAGCTCTGGGAGCTCTTGGTTGTAGTTGTTCATTTTATTCTGGTCAGTGCTTGGCAGGGAATTAGCGACCTCTTGGTTGGACATCTCTTGCAATAGCCTTGTTGTGCTTGCATATCCCTCAACCATCATCTCTGATGAATCAACTAATCCATTCCAATAGCAAGGAACACAACTGTGTACCGTGTTGAAAGTGTGGTGTTCAAAGGCATGCGTCGCAAATTGAAGGTCCCTAGAACTATCATAAAACTGCTCTGAGTAGTCTGGAAGGCTGGAGGACTGCTCTGGGCTGAGGGAGGGAAGGAAACGGTAACTTCTTCTCTCCATTACTGATAAAAGAGATGCCAAGAACCTCAAGATAACCAGAGTGTAAGTGAGGTTGTACCTTACTAAACGGGAAGTTTTATTTTGCTGGAGCATTGTGTGGCAGGTCAGCTTCTGTTTGTTTTGGTTTTTGTAATTACCCCAATGGATTAGAAGAATTGTTTTTTATTTCCTCTAAGTCATTGTTTTTCGCTGCTAGTGGTTCCTTATTTATGTCTGATTAACTTCCGCGGGAGCGGTAGCTCATAACTATGACCCAGTCAGCAGTCTGGTACCCTGACATACCAGTTTGGACCCCATGGAGTTGCTGTTAGGAAGAACAGACCTCAAGCTATCTTTTTGCTAATCATTACAGAGATTTGTAGCAAAATCTCCAGACTTCACTACTAAGATTAGCTGGCCAAGGAAGGCTGCCTGCTTTTTAATTTCTCTCTCTGCAGCTAAGGAACTGGTGCTGTGGAGGATGCACTTGCTTTCAGCCAGCTTTTTTCTGTGCTTGATTATCTTTAAGTGCCACCATATTACATTCACATTTCTGCTCTTCTGCTTTAACATCTGGGGCTAGAAAGTAAATCTTATAGAGGGAATGTTCTACTTTAATGTAGGACATGAAGCAAAGTAGGGCTGATTAATTGTTTTAATACCCTGTAGTTCGTCTTTGGTATGACAGAATCTAAAGAAAGATGGGACGTTTAGGTGTTCATAAGAAACTGGTGCAGTCCACCTGGGACAGGAATTTATTTTGTGCTTTGGGACCTGATGTACCCATCCAGGCTTTTTCACTGGAGTCTGTGCCTGATCAAAAGACAAATCACCACTTAATGTGATGCTATTTCTGGTGGGTTGGTTTTCTTTTTCTTCTTCCTCCTTAGATTAACCACAATTTTTCCTTGCTCCTTTTTGATCGAAAGCCTTTAATGAACTGTGATGATTTGAGGAAGTACTCTCTCCCAATCTGTTGTATGCCAGACATTTTAAGTAGAAGGGGCCTTTGTGTTTTAGTTAGTCCTCTGTCACACTCACTGAACATGAAAGGCATGCTTGCTGGATAGTGAGTAGCTCTCATGCCTTAGGATGTATGTGCTTTTTGATTGTCTTTGCTTTTCTTTTGCTTTGTGATCTTGCTTTCTCGTGTTACCTCTTCTATGTTTTTTCATCTTTCATTTAGCTTGCATAGCACCTGGTATGCCCAGGGTGATGAAATTAATTTCCAGTCCCATAGTGTTCCTCTTATCAAGATGCTGGTATGTCTCTGGGAGGTCATATTTCATTCCATGTCCGTCATAGGTCTATTGAGGGACTGTCCTTCTGTCCTAACGCTTTTCCTATATTACTTTACTAGAGGTCTTTGGAGAGTATGGTCCTACAAAAGTGAGAGTCGGTTCTCAAACAGAAAGATTCACCCTGAAGGTAGTTTATGGCCTGGAATTACAGGCTTGTTTTTGTTTCGGGTTTCCTAGTTTGTGACTGTTTGTGCAAGTGAAGAGGGAATGTTGCTGAGTAAAAGCTTTAGGGTCCGTAGTCAAGTCTTAGGCTTGATCCCACAGCCGCTGTTCACCTAAGAACACTCTTTAATGCAACATTAAAAAACACATGTAATTTGTCAGAGAAAAGAACATGCTGTACTGTGGAGTGAGCCCAGTCTTTGAAATGTTGCTTTTTAGAAGCAGGGGAGGATTTTTCTGGCAATCAAATGCCAGGTTGATGAAAATTTGAGGACCTTCTGCCTCTGTCGTCATTAGTAGAGAGAAGATCTTTAAGACTGGACTTTGCATCAATCCTTGTGCTTTGTTATTTAATCTCTTGTTGCTCTGGAACCAGCTTCTTACTCTCCAGCAGAGTCTTTTGAGATTTGCCTTTAGGAAGAGAGTATTATTTTAAACCATGTCGATATTCTCTTGCTTACTACCTTTGAGATATATATCTATATAGCTCTCTGAATATCTATATATCTAGTGAAATCCATGTGTCATGTCATGGACTCAAAGATTTAGTGGTCTAAAATTTGAATTAAATGAACACAGTATTATGCTATTTGCAAATGTAGAGCTTTTTCCCAAGAAGTCCTCCTCTTTCTTGCTCTGTCTGCACAAATGGAAACAAAATAGTTTTTATATTATGAGGTGATTTGAAACTTCCTGGTTAGCCAGACATGTTATTTAGTTCAACTACTCAAAAGTGAATTTATTCCCATCTCAAGAATATGCGTGTGAAGTTTAGGCCTTCAGCTGCTGGCTGAGAACCAAGTTATAGACCAGGCTTGTATTGTGTTTATATTGGAAATGCCTCTAAAGCTTACTGTAGAAATCTGGCCAGCACCATTAGAATTGTTAAATATTTTTGTTGCCAGAATAACACAATTCAGTATTACATCTAGAGAGAGAAAAATACTTGGGTTTAGGGTGATGAAGTCTTTATATACCTGGTATATTGTTCCAGGTGATGACTGAGTATTTCTTCTGTATTTCTCCTGTTGCACTGTGAGATCCTGGATATGAAAAGCTGATTTTATTAGGAATAATAGATTGAGCTTTACTAATTTGATTAATAGGGCGAATGTGCTTGTTAATGACTCCCTTTCTTGTTTGTGTTTAACAAATGCAGGCAATAAAGCATAAAGACAGATCCTCTCTATGGCAGGCATTCTTTCCCTTTGAGAGATGCAAATTTCAAATTGATAGTATGTGGTGAAAACTCATGTTGACTGTTTTTCTATTCAAGACAAGACAGGCCAGGCCAAGAATTTAAGTATTTCAAGACCACATTTCCCATACTAGTAAATAATATTTCAGAGTAACTTCAGCCTCTATTTACTAGGGGTTTCTCTTAAACTCCCTTTTATATATTTTTTTTTTGGGTTTTTTCTGCTAATTTTAACATATGAACTCATTATTTTCTAGTTAGGATTTTAATTTTTACTGATGATAAGATTAACTAGCTTTCGAAGTCCGCTTTTTAGAACTTTGGAGATTTAAGGATCTGTGTAGTAGCTAAGTGTTATTGGTTACATTTCTGTTCCAAGACGTTTTGTTAGAGCCATTGCCATGGCCTACGTGTTTATGCAACTGCTGTTACTCCTAGCAGACTCTCTCCACTGTTTTTTCTCCTCCTCTCTGTTCTGCAGTACTTACCACCCTTGTTTTGACCAGGGACACATCCCCCAGAGCTGCTTGGCGGGGACTCTGCTCATGTACGCACACACCTCAGTGCCCAAGAGTTTTATATCTGGTTTAGAAGCCAACTGCAAGTCCATCCTGAGGAATGCAGTAATTAAGGGCCAAGATACACACTGCTATAAACAGTGTTTGTCTTAAAAGCTTCTTGGGATCCGTGACTGCTGTATGTCTGCCAGGGAGCTTTATAACTGCTTACCATTTTTGTTGTCAAAATGTTACAGTCTAGCCTGGTTCAGTGCCTAACACAGCAGCTAGACCTTGTGCACATTGGTAGATGTTGCTGTTTTGTTTAGACTTCATACAATGCAGTTAAACCATGATTATGGTGATAATTGTGAGTCACTTTTTTTTGTACAAGAGTAGATTCATTCATTTATCAAAGAGGAAAAAAATCCTTTAGGAGAAGCTGTTGTGTAAATGTTACATGGAACAAATACTAATAGTGGCCGGTTTGGTCCACAGACAGTTTGGATGTGGATCTTTTGAGTGTGGGCAAAGTAGTGGCAGCTGGGGGTGAAGGTGCTCAGGTGTGATACCACCACTGGGTTCGTTATTGCTACTTTGCTAAACCTCCGGTGGTACGAAGTGGTGAGTGCCTGCGTTGCCAGTCACAGAATGGTTTCAGTTGGAAAAGACCTTTAAGATCAAGTCCAACCATTGATCCAGCCCTGCTAAGTCTGCCACTAGACCATATCCCCAAGTACAATATCTACTCAAACATCTCCAGGGATGATGACTCAACCACCCCCCTCGGCAGCCTATTCCAATGCTTGACGACCCTTTCAGTAAAGAAATTCCTCCTAATATCCAACCTAAATCTCTTGTGGCACATCATGACGCCATTTCCCTTTGTCCTGTCACTAGTTACCAGGGAAAAGACACCAATTCCCACCTTGCTACAACCTCCTGTTAGGTAGTTTTAGAGTGCATAAGGTCTCCCCTCAGTCTCCTTTTCTCCAGACTAAACAGCCCCAGGTCCCTCAGCTGCTCCCAGCAGAAGGCAATGCCGTTGCAAGTCTGACCCACGGAGGGCAAAAGGTTTTTCGGCCACGGACTCTGGGTAGCTGACAGCTACTGACAGCTTCTCCATGGGGGTGTAGGTCCCGAGGTGGGAGAAGGCTGGCGTGGCTGGGCTGGGGGCTGCAGAGGCTGGGCTCCCTGGGAGCATGAGCCAGCAGGCGGGGAACAGGGAACAGGCTGTGGCTGTTTGTTTCTGCTGTGCTCAGGGAAACAGCCCTCTGCTTACATTCCTTGCAAGTTAATAGGGTTGCACCAGAGATATACCTGACTTGGATGACCTGTTTCTCCTCCTGGAGTAAACACTCCATCCTGGCCCAAATACAGGGTAACTGCTTACACCAAAGGGACCAGCTACATTCAGTCCTGTTGGTGCATGGTGTTTGGTGGTGCATAGCCGAACCTGGTTGGGAACAGCGGGTAGAGTGCTCTCCCTGACAATTCTTCTTGAAGCTGTTTGGATTAGAAACTGTTAGCCACATTAAAATGGCAATAGTGTTCATTCTTTTCTAACAGCCCCAAAGTGTTTAAAGATGTTGAAGGTAAAGTTAGAGATGTGCCGGAGGTCAAAATCTGGCTTAGTTAATTCTGAAAATATCATGAAGACTCTTGTCTGATGTACACAGGTATTTACAGATCAGTTTAAGTTGAAGGATTGCACGTTTGCTTAAGAGTTGGCATGGTGTGTTTTGTTTTTGTAAATTGTCACGAACGGTCTTTATGTGAAGAATGCTTTCACTGCAGTGCTGCATAAATCCAGTCCTACAGGTAGAGGTCTCAGCCCTGCCAGGGGGACTATGAGAGCACAAGAATCTTCTTCTTGGAAGAGCCCGTTGCACAAACCTAGCATTGTTTGCCACAACCTATAGAAACTGGTGTTCAAATCTTTCAAAAATCATTTTGCTTAAATTAGGTTTTCTTTTTAAATCTTCCTCATCTTCTCATCATTTTTTGTGTGAGACCTCATGGTTATCCCATGAAGATAGGTTCACTACAGACTGTTTTCCCTCTCAATTAAAGTTTCAGACTGTTACTGGGAAATCATGTGGAATCATCTGATTCACAGATGACTTTCTAAAAGGGTGTTCAGAGCTGTTTGAAATATTTCCTGCTACTTAATCAAGTGCAGAACTTTTGGTGTTACTCTTGTAAAACCATGCATGAAATAAAAAGGGTAGTATGTCTCCATTTTTTTAAGTGGGACCGCAATAACGTCTTTATATCTAGTCTTCAGTGCCACGATACAGCTGAGCCGTACAAAACTGTACAGGAAGTCTCTTCTCGGTCTCTCATTACTGATAATGAACTGCTGTCTAATTCTTGTTGGAGAGATGTTTACAGTCAAATCGCCCAACTTGAATCTTTGAATTGTGCCTGGTGTATTTTGCTTTTCAGAAACCACATCCTTATCACGTCTGATTAGGGGATGGCTGGCAGCTCAAGAAACACTGCCATATTTTATTAATGTAGTGTTTGACAGCTGTTAACTAATGAAACTAGAGATGGGTGTTCGCTTGACTAAAAGGTGTGTACCTGATACCAGTCACAGAGAACCCAATTAACCTCAAGCCTATATGTATTGAATTAGCAAACTGGTTAGTAGGCTGGGCCACTGGAAATTGTCTGCATTTAAACTTTCAGACAAAGTTGGTTGATTATTTTGCTTACTCAGATGGTCTTTTGCTATCATGTATGAGACTAATCCAAGTACAAGAATGCATATATCCATGTTACTACTCAGTTTCTCCTTGGGGATGATTAATGTTCCTCTCTGCGTTCTTGCCAGTGAACTGATAATAGTTTGTGGGTTTTGTGGGGCACATTGCATTTGCTGTTGTTGGGGGATAGCTATAGCAAATGGGTTCACGCCTCTGCTTGCTCCTACCCCACCCCTGTTCTTTCCCTGTTAATTAGTGGGAGCAAATAATACTCTTGGCATTGATTCGTCGTTGAGCATCTGTGCAGTAATTGATAGAGGATACTTTCTGGGGGGTATTCCTGGCACAGTTATCTGCAGGTTGAAAGAATATTCATTATTAAAAGAGTGAAAATCTGTTAAAGTGAACTTGAGCAGTTGAAACTAAAGCAACTGTTGCATTTTATGGTAGCATCGCCTGCCCTCAGTAAACTGCATGATGTGGTGTTGCCAATTATTTCTTGTCGGTATGGTATGCTAACTATGCTAGCTGTACTTCAGAGAAATGGGGAGAGTGCCATTTATTTAATGAACTGTGATGTTATCTGTCTTTTATCAAAAGACAGTCAACAGGACACCCTGTTGTGCTTATGTGACTTTATAATATTGAAAAGTAAATTAATCAAATTCAGTAAGCCAGTTTTTTATATGAGACAAAAACATTACTGCAGTAGTATATCCAGCTCTTTTAAAAACAAATATTTGATAGTGTTTCTATGGTGAGATTTTCTGTTTATTGGGAAAGTGTTTTTTTTTAATGAAGATTAATTTTTGCACTTATTTGGTCTGTTAAATTATTTATCTGATGTTACTTGTACTTTTCTCCTTCAGGAAATCCATGACTTATTTAAAGATTATGAAATCAAGTATTGTTATGTGGACAGAAATAAAAGAACAGGTAAGAACTTAAAATCTCCATATATTTCAGTTCTGTGATGAGACGAGTGAGGAGCGTCATCTGCCATGTATGAAATCATCAGCTTCTCTGCCATCATGTACCTCACTTGTCCCTCAGTGCCTTTCTTGACTGCATAATTTGTCACCTTCCTCTGAAGCCAGTGGAGAGTTGGAAACATTACTGATGTCTGCCAGAAGTAGATTGTTCCATTATGGTATCTCTGTGGCATATTCCCTTAGTGAGTATTTCTTTGGGACAAAGCTAACCTCAACCATCTGATCTCCTTTGACAAACTAGTGCTGTGGCCTCTCCTGGCACAAAGCACATGTGCCTGTGACATGGTCAGAGGAAAACATATTCCTGGTTCTTTTCTGTTAGATAGTGTAAGCCAGAAGCAATATATTAAAGGGATACTTAAGTCTTTGAAGGAAATATTGTCCTGAATTAAATCCTGAATTATTTAAGCCTGATCCTCCATTTGCAAATTAATTCTCTAAAGAGGGTATTCATGGATTTTTAGCACTTGGGAGGTACAGAAATGGACAAATACTTCTCTACACATTCCTGTTCTTAAAGATCACCATAGGTTCCACAGCCTGTGCTGTCTCCTGAGGCAACCTTGGATTCCGGGGCAGAATCTTACTGCAGGAGCTGTGATAGATTTCTGTCAGGGTTTCGTGAGGATAATGATGGGTTTTGACACCTGTCTCTGATGAGTAAAAGTTTGTGCTTTAATGTCCCTTTGTCTTGCAAATTTGATTTCTGGATATGGAATAAGCCCAGTTTGTGTGTGAAGAACTGTAGTCTGCTCTCTAATGACAGGCTGAACTTCTCTGTTCAGCGTGAAGGGATATATTTGAAAATACTTGAAAAGAGCAAGAGAAGGATGAATTTTTTCATTGGGTGTAGATGGTCTCATATATAACTACTTTTTACTGTGTATGTATTAATGTGTATGCATATGTGTGTCTTTGTGTATATGTAGATCTAGAGAGAGTACTTTGCTTATTCATGTGAAATTCTGTACGTTTCACTGCATGCCTCTGCTTATTTTTGTGACTGGAATAACTGTAGGTGGTTTGTTTTTTCTTGGCTTCTCAAATGGTTAGGTTAAATTACTTTATCACTGCTTTCATGAAGACTTTAAAACTGTGTTTGGAGGCCCTAATATCACAGTATTTAACATGTTACTTTACAGTCAATATATTTCTTGAGCGTCTCAACGTTTCCTACTCATGTTCTTTATATTGCAGGTTATTTGGTGTTGCTAGTTTTACTGTGCAAAAAGCAAAAGTTCTGCTGTTGGTTTTGACTGTCTGTGGTGTTCATGTGTGTTTACGTACTGACACAGGAGAACAAACATCCACCCAGAACATGGACATAGATGTTATAGTACAAACTGTTAGTGTAAGGAACTCCATTCATATTGAGGTGGTTTTTGTGTCTTTTGCTTGATTGTTTGTTTTTATTTTTATTAGATAGATTTAATCACTTTTTAGTTTAATAGACATAATCAGAACTTTATGGAGCTCTGTAGATGTTTACGATTAGATCTTCTAAAATTCTCCTGAGTAAAAAAACCAGTGTTTTCACTTGATTACACAAACTAACTGAAGATTGATGATAAACTTGGGAAAGTAGCCCTGAATGACCTCAGAACATCGGGTCATGTTTTTTTCACATTTTTATCTTGAAAAAGTTAACAGTATTGTTAAACTTTGTTGTCTTCTACCCATATCTTCTATGTAACTATTCTTAGAATACCAAGTAGTGTCCTGTTAGAAATACCTGATGCTGTGTCAGAATACTGAAGAGCAAAATAATGTAGATTACCCAGGCACATTTTAATCTATTTGAGAACCTGTTCACTGATTTCCACACTATCTTATCTTTATCTGATCTCTGATACATATCTTTGGTTGTGACAGATTGTAAAACCCCCTGCCAGGGCGTTGTTTGTATGTCAGTACAGGATGAGTAACCAGAGTTTTATCCCGGGACTGCCCTGTGCTGTGTACTTCAGTTTGTCAGTGAAAGAAAACACATGAATTAGCTTCCCTTTGCTTGGTTCACTGCAGGCTATTACATACTCTTTAATTCACAGGGTACGAGGCAACAGGTGCCAACTGAACCACAAGAGGTTCCCTCTGGACATCAGGAAACACTTTTTCACTGTGAGGGTCACCAGCCACTGTTAGATGTTGCCCAAAGAGGCTGTGGAATCTCCATCCTTGGAGATAACTAAGAACTGATCTGGACATGGTCCTGCGCAGCCAGCTCTGGTTTGTCCTGCTTGAGGAGAGAGTTGAACAAGCTGACCTCCAGAGGTCCCTGCCAACCTCATCCAGACTGTGATTCTGTGAAATGCTTTACAGGCTAAAAGCCCCAAAAAGATCAATTTACCCCAAAGTGAGAATTTGTTGATGCTATCTTCAAAGAAATTCAGTAAAATCAGTAATGTATTGACTTTGGTGAAAACTTAATTGCTTTTTGTTTCCCAGATGTAAAATTTTTTGTGTTACCAGTGGTATCTATCTGTGTTTCTGTAGTTACTCTTTGAGTTAATTACTCGTGATGTCCAACTGACGATGTCAATTTTTAAAATACAGCCTACCTCTCTTATCTGTTGCATCTTTAGGGCAAATCCCAAAGTCTTCTTTTTCCTGTGGTTTATCCTGGTGGGTTTTGGAGGGAAGGGAGAGGTATAGTAATTACCTCTGTAGCTGGAGGGAAGCTGTGGTGGGTCATGTAACTTGTTCTGGTCTCTTGCAGCGTTTGTTACTCTGTTAAATGGAGAGCAGGCTCAAAACGCGATTCGGAAGTTTCACCAGTATTCTCTTCGGGGAAAAGAAATATCTGTGCAACTCCAACCAACAGATGCTTTATTATGCATTACTAATTTGCCCATTTCATTTACGTTAGAAGAGTTTGAGGAACTTGTGCGTGCCTATGGCAATGTTGAGAGGTGTTTTTTGGTCTATAACGAGGTTACTGGCCATTCAAAGGGCTATGGCTTTGTGGAATATATGAAGAAAGACTCTGCTGCAAAGGCGAGATTGGAGCTTCTGGGGAAACAGTTAGACGAGAGCACTCTCTTTGCACAGTGGATGGACGTGAATCAGCTGACGACAAATCTTATTCACTCCAAGTGCCTTTGTGTAGATAAATTGCAAAAAGACTGCACTGATTCAAAAGAACTGATCCAAACTTTCTCACAGATGTATAAACCTGTTTTCTGCCAGGTATGTTGAATTTGTGTCATTTGGAATATCATGGTCATAGTTTAAGTAGCTCTGTATTTGCATCTTCACTGCTTGCTGTATTAACCTTTTTCATTTAAGTACTGAAATAGTTAAGCGTGTGCATTGTGATATAGGATGTGGTAGAGATGCTTTATTAGTATAAGTTTGCAGTTATTGGCCAGTACCATCTGGGAATTCTGCAGGAGACCACTCCCATGAAGTGCCAATGTTTAAGACATTCCTTCCTCATCTATTTCATTGAAAATAATTTTAGAAATATTTTAGAGGGCCTTTAAAGTAAATATTGATGATGGTTTTATTGCTCAGTAAAGACAGCCAGAGTGTATGAGTACCACAAGCACAACAGTTCAGAAGGTGGAGAACATATATGTATGTATATAATGTATGTATGTGTGTATATATATATGTATGTATGTATATAATTAATATATTATATTCATACATATATGTATATAATATATACATATATGTATGTATATAATTAATATATTTAAGAAACCTTTGTAAATACTTAATGTGTGCTTTCCCTAACTGAGGATGTAGGCTTGGGATCTTGTAGTCACTTGGCGTGCCGGTGACAGAAGTGGTACGTCTTTTGGAAAGGTTACAGTTATAGAAGAGGTAGATCCTTACTGGTCTTTTCAAGTGTAAAGGTTTCCTTCTTGTCTTCATGGCTTGTCAGATACCAGGCCATAGATAAAACGCTGTTCATGCAAGTGTTGCAGACAAGCATATGATAAACAGGCAGTCGACAGAAAGCTTTCTCTATAGTCATACAGTTGAGCATGATTTCAGTTGTTTGTTCTTTTCCTTAAATATCTGTGAATGCGGCCCAGGGATTAGCTTCAGGGATAAATAACCCGAGATTTTCAGCATCTGATACCAGAAAGTCCATCAGGCTGCCTGGTCTGACCACCTGCAGGCTGTCACGTTCTCCCTAATGCTCTTTCCAAGCTCCAGTAATTTGTAGTTGGCTAAAGCACATCCTTTTACCTGTTTGATCCAAATACACTGGGAGATGCATAAACTGGAAGTAACTCTTCCCAGAAACTGCCTATCCCTTGTCATTTTGCACTTGTGTGTGTTTTCTCAGTCGAATGTATCTGGCTTCATCTTCATCTCCCTGATGACTTGATTGAGGAGCCTTTGTTCCCCACTGTCTTCTTCCTCTAAGAAATGATTAAATGCTGTAATCAAGTCACTTGCTCAGTCTTTGTGTAATTAGCTAAACAGATTGATCTGTTAAAGTCTTTTACTTCAAGGCTTTTTTCCAGCTGTCAGATAGTCTGGAAGCTGCTATCAGCTCCCCCAACAATTTTCCAACGTTCTTTTAAAATTATGAAGTTCAAAGACTAGCAGGCTTCTTAGATAAAGGTGGATTTTCACTAACAATATTCTCCTGTGCAGTTAGAGGCACTTAAAAATTGACTTTTATCTTCCTTCTTAAATCAAAATAATACATAGGTCACACCTGGTGTGGGTGAGGAAAATCTCTGTGTGTTACATCAGTAAATGGCACTAAAAACACATTTCTGTCAAATACAGGAATTAAACAGTATGCTTTTGAATTAGGAAAAAGGCAGCAGTCAAAAATATATCCAGGAAAACATTCTTGGCATGTTCTTATATTACCTATCACATGTACAAACACCCTGTGTAATAGACCAATAGGTAAATTGTAAAAGTATGAAAATAGAAGAAAAATAGATTTACTGATGATAACTGATGATTTATTCTCAGTGATTCTCAGGGAATAAACATGTCATTTATTCTTGGTCCTGCCTCACATTTCCACCACAGATGTGATGGGGGAGTGAGAGAGGCAAACCTCATGAGCCAAAGGGGGAAGTAGACCTCTGGAGAGGGAACATACGAGGGTGGATGTAGGCAAAAAATGTAGTTCAGACTTGGTAGATGAAAAAAACAAGACAGTGAATGAATTCTCATCACAATAGTGCTAATTAATTATGGTTTTATGAGCAAGATGACCTAAAAATTGAGTACAAAGAAAGGAGAAGGAGAAAGACCCAAGAAAGTGTGGAAGAAGCAAGGAGCGGGAGTGTGACATGGTGAGTAGAAGCAGAAGAGGAAAACTAGGAGAGGACAGGGTAGCAGAAACATAGATATGGAGGGAATTTAAATAGAGAATGACTAGGAGAAGTGCCTTTGTCTGGAAAACTTCTGGTGGAATGAATGTTTTTTAGAAAAACAATTAAAATGTTCTTTCACACTCTTGTTATTTTATGAAAAAGACTGGAGTCTTTCTTCCTTCATTTCCTAGTCTTGGCCAGTGCAGCCTTCCCACCTCTCCTGCACCCAGGTTGTCCCTGCAGTGGGGTCACTTTGACCACTTATGCCATCTCATAGAATCATTAGGTTGGAAAAGACCTTAGAGATCATCAGCTCCAACTGCACCTGTCTACTATTAAATCATGTGCCCAGGCACCTCATCTACCTAGCTTTTAAACACCTCCAAGGGTGGTGACTCGACCACCTCCCTGGGCAGCCTGTGCCAGTGCTTGATAACCATTTCTATGAAGAAATTTTTCTTAATGTCCCATCTAAACTTCGTCTGACACAGCTTGAGGCCATTCCCTCGTGTCCTATCGCCTGTCACTTGGGAGAAGAGACCAACATCTGCCTCTTTACAACCTCCTTTTAGGTAGTTGCAGAGAGCAGTACGGTACCCCCCCGACCTCCTCCTTCTTCTGGGTCTCCTTCTGGGACCCTTGCAAGGGTCCCAGAACTGGACACAGCATTTGAGGTGTGGCCTCACCGGTGCAGAGTACAGGAGGAGTCCTTCTGGCCACACTGTTTCTGATTCAGGCCAAGATGCCATTGGCTTTCTTGGCCACTCGGGCACACTGTTGGCTCACGTTCAGCCGGCAGTCAACCAACACCCCCAGGTCCTTCTCTGCCAAGCAGCTTTCCAGCCATTTGCTTCAATCAAATGGACCAGAAAACCTAATTCCTTCCTTATGTCAACTTTAAATTGTCACTAGGAGGTCTCCACTGTTTTCTAGATAGGATAGATGGCTTTTCTTCAGTACCCGTTTCTTTGAGAAGTTTAAGAATTCCTTATGTGTTTACTGCACTTTCACATGTTAAGGGAGTTTTTAACCGTGAATGGAACTAAAATATGTTCCATAGCTGCAACCATTCTTTTCACAAATACTTCAGGTCTTTACCACTGCAGCTAAACTGGTGTCAAAATAAAATGTAATGCTTCTCTACATCGAGACACACACACACACACAAGTATACATAATTATACATATCTAGGTGTGTATTTATATATATAAATATTTGTGTGCTTCACAGCTCTTCGCAGAGCCATTCTTTAACAGTGGTACTAAAGGTCTGATCACCCTCTTCTTCAAAATCTTTGAGGTTTATATTTACACATATTTATATTTTATATGTAAGTTTGTGTGACTTAATAGTTGGCAATAGGGTTTGGGTTTTTTTTATCCAGTGAAATCTAGAGGCGATTTCCTTTCTCCCACATCAGAACTAGCATCAGTATATAATTTCTGATCATTCTGGGACTGGAGATTTTTGCCTAAGCTTAATTCCCTGTTGTCTCATCCCCTTTTTTTGTTTGATTTAAATGTGCTCATTCTGCTATAAAACTCTGTGAACAAAGGACAGAGCATTGTTTGAGATGTAAGCCTGTTTCCAGTCTGCTTGATTGATCAGTCTGGCATCTTCTCTTGGCTTTAAATACAACTACAGACTTCATATTCTCCTAAACAGCAGTATATATCAGTGGATTGTGCATTGTTACATGTTTCAACAACTGTTGTGTAGTCCAATGAAGGACATCTTTATTATCGTAGGCTTAAAAACTGAACAGTAATGAGTTTATAATTCTTACCCTGTAAAAATAAAAATTGTTTTAGCATATAGCTGTATTTACAATTTCCTTTTTTATTCTGAAAACGCGTGTTAAATATATTTCATAGCTCAGGTTCTCCATGAGATTAGATGGAAGTGGAGGTGGTAATTCAAGAAGATAAAGCATGCATGCCAAAGATAATGTGAAGCTATGTATTCAGCTTGTATCTAGCATGTTTAAGAAAGAATTGTATGGATGTGGGTAGGTGTTAACAAAGGATGTCAGCTGTTTGTGAAGAATATTGCACACCAGTTCCTGAAACTTGGCATTTGGTTCAGTGTACTGTGAAATGTTGTTTCAGTTTGCTCAGGATGAAGACAGTTATATTGGTGACTTTGCGGTGGTTGAGTATGAAACTGCAGAACAGGCTGAGAAAGTACAAGAAGTAACTGATGGCATGGCTATCAAAGGAAAGAGAGTCCAGGTGTCGTACTGTGCTCCAGGAGCACCGGGCAGAAGCACATTAGCAGCACTTATAGCAGCACAGAGAATGGTAAGATATTTGCAAATGCTTTCCGAATGAGTCTGATCGACTCCGAGCAGCCGAGTTGGATCAGAAGGATTCAGCTACTTTGCATTAGGGAAAGGAGCCAAGCTTTTGGAAGCATTAGCCTTTTTTTCTTTTATCTAGTCAGTGCTATGCTGTCTCTTTCGTAGGTAAAGCATGGCCATGTACTGCAAGGAGAAAGGGTATCACAAAGTTATATTTGCATAGCTCTGAGTTTTTAGTAAATTTAATTTTCTGTGAGAAATTTTTCCAGTTCAAAACAAAAGTGACTGGAAGTGGAGTCATTTGACAAGCTAAAACTTGGTTTAAAACAGAGAGGCAAGAATTTGTCAATTTTAAAATAATTTCAAGGTAGGAGAAATAGTTTCATTTCATGCTTGATACAGAAGAAACCTTTTTACACCCACATGTCTTATCAAATTATTTCCTAGAAAATTGGATGTGATAAGTGTTACATGAAGCTGTCTTAAAAGGAGACACAGAACAGTCTCATTACTTCAGCTAGCTTTAGCTCTTTATAAAAGAGATGAGTGGTGCTATTATAAGATATAATAGTATGTGGTGTTCGTGTTAAAAGTGTCTTTCATATTCTCCTTTACTGATAGCTTTGTCTTGGTTTAAGGGAAAAAAACAAACGTGTCTCTGGAAAAATAATTGGCTTGAAGTTTTGGGGGGATAGTTTGTTAGACCTTTCATTTGAGGGAGAAGGAGCATGGAAAGGAGCAGGAAGCAGGGAAGGACATGTTGGGATTATTTTCATTGTAAAATTAAGTATGCACCTTACCATCACACAAATTTGAGGGATTTAAATGTATTCTTTGTTTTATCCTGCTTCTAACATTTTTCTCTCTCTCAATTGGAGATGAGGAACAATAGGAAAGGCTTGCTTCCAGAGCCAAATCCAGTGCAGATTATGAAAAGTTTTAATAACCCAGCAATGTTGCAAATGCTGCTACAGCCCCAGTTGCGTGGACATGCTGTTAAACCTGGTAAGTTGTTTTAAAACTGAATTAAAAAACAAACCCTGTTCTAGGTAACATGAGGCTTTCAGCAAAGGCGAGAAATTAGAATGCAATCTTAAAATCTGTGCAGACAGTCAGTTTCTGTGTAGACTCACATTTTATGAAAGCGGAAGCAAGGAATGGATTAGTTCAGTATTGTGTCTGGTAAAATTTACTGCTGCCTGTAAATGTCCTCACATTAACTCTGAATGTTGACATTAAAAAATGGGTTTAAAATGAAATGTCTTTTGCAGAGAGCATTAAAACTGCAAGTTTAAATCTGATCTGAATTTTGCAGTCAGAATCTTTCTCCTATTGTTTCCAATGGAAATCTTGGGTGCTGCTGTAGTCGTACTCAGCATTTCATAATGGCGTCAACCAAAAACATTTCTCTGCCTTCTGGATGTGAAGGAAGCGAATAAACATATTAAAAACAACCTTATCACATTTCAAATGGTTACAGTATTAGGAACAGGAATGAGAACAGATAATTTGAAAAGTCAAGTGGAGGACAGCTAAGAGTTTGTGACATAGTCTACTGACAGAAGATAAACAGGAGTTTTGTGTAAAGGGAACGCTTTAGTGAAGAAATACATTAGCTAATCCTGAGGTTTCAAAGCACTTTAGATAACACTGTGGTCTTGCAGTCAACTGCAGGCATTTCTGCATCTTTGAGCAAAACTCTCAGCTCTAGAGGAGCTCCATGAAAGTGTGTTTGATCTCTAATTGCAGTTAATGGCACATCAAAGCTGGATGTATTGAAAAGTTTCATTATAGTGACCTTTAGCATACTGCAAAGTTTTGTGCAAAGGAAACCTGAAAAACATAGAATATAACACTTATAAAGATCTTTGCCTACCTAACTTATAAAACACTGCTATTTTTCCTTGTGTTTCTAAAACAGTTCTTGGAGCATCTGCAGGTTTACCTCACCTTATAAATTCAGCACTTGGCTCACCATTTTTGCAGTTGAATAAAGTTCATCAGGTACGTGACAAAGAAGCTTTTGTCAGAATACTTTTGTGGAGATCTTAGCCTGAAAAATATTCTGAAAGTTTTAAGAAATTACAACTGAAATCAAGTGTTCTCATTGAGGATGTCTTTGTGAAAAGCGCTCTGTTATGAAATGCCTATGGATGTGTAAGAGCAGACTGTGCGTACTGTCGACAAGTGAGTTATTTTATCTTAACTGAGCTTTTGATTTGCTAACACCTGCCATTGTAGAGACAACTTGCCATTACTGGCAAAAAAAATCCTATCTAAACTAGAGCTCGAGGAACATGGCACATCCTTTTCTCTTGGAGCTGCTCATACATACTTCCTGTAGAGACTTGACCAACAAGCTTAGCATCATTATCTTCATTTTAAAGCTTGAGGGGACCAAAATGTGCTATATATGCCACAAAAAATAGTGATTTGCAGGTGTTACTTCTTAGTAAAAAAAACCCCAATATTATAAGCTGTTAAAAGTGTTCCTGGGGTGTCTGTAATTCACTGTAAAGTTGATACAGCTTCTATATGGATACCAGAATTTCTGAAGGATATTATACCATGTATTTGGGATGAGTTTGCCCTAGAAATTGGTGATGAGAATATGCTAAAGTAGCACCCTCAACCAGCACTCCTTCCTGCAGCAGTTCACTCGGCCAGCAGCCTCTGCCTAGTATTGAAGTTCAGTCAGAGATTTCTCCAGCTCTACCAGCAGCTAAAACTTGCCTTAATATTCATGGTGGGAATTTTAGTAAGTACCCATGAGGGACTGGAGTCAATCGCTTTGACTTAAACTGTTTCTGATTCTTCAGATATTCCAATTTAAAAAGTAAAATCCCTGTAAGTTGTTCTCATTTCTACTGTTCTTTTGGCAAACACAGACTTATAGATGTTGAATAAGACCAAATTAAAATGGAGAGATATTCCTTATGTTAAGCTTTTCTGTTTTTTCCTGCTGAACGCTGGTAGGTGAGTATATAAATACTACTTAGTTTTGCCCCATCAAATGAGTTGGTTTTGTCCTGTGCAATGAAAAAATACGTAATTTTTTGCTTGTACTTATTTCATTTAAATTATGTTTTCTGATGGTGTATTTAGTTAGTACTGCTTTCTCTCAGCCTCGGAGAGTCTGTGCTTCCTTGGAAGGTGATGTGAAAGCTTTGTAATCACAGCTGCAGACAGACATGCTTTACACAGTTAACAATGTGGTTGATGACGATCCAATATTTTTAGGCTTAAGACTGCTGTGTCCAAACAACTTGGTGTTTTCTCTTTAGAGAGACTTGCCAGTCTGATTCTCTTCAGGGAGCTTCCTGACATTTACTTATCTCCAAACCTGGTCTAATAGCCTGAATTTTATTGACAGTAATTTGATTATCCTGAATGCTTCTGTTAGGCACATTTTTCTGTTATTCAGTTACTTATTTCAGAGTATTCCCTAAAGCCAGAGATCCAGGTCACTATTTTTACTGTCTTTAAATTCAGTATTGTCACAAGATAAAGGAACAGACTGCCATTGAGTCTCCCAATCTCCCCAGTCCCACACTGATTCAGCTTCCTGTATGTCTTGGTTTTGCTATTTTGTTTTCAAGATTCTGGAAAGTAATACAATGAGAAGAAACAATGTTTTTAGGATGATTATGCTGCATTACAAAATAATTGATAAAAAAAAGATTCAGCAGAGGGGAATTTGAACAAATTTGTTATTCATCCAGTAGTCTTTCAGTTTCTTTCTTTTAATGTCTCTTAGTTACCACTATGTGCCAAAATAACATTTTAAACTTTCTCAGTGATGTGTTTTCCTGAGTCATCCAGCAGTTTATTAAATCTTTGTAAAACCCAGAGACTTTCTCTGAGGATTCTAAGCAACCTGATTTTCCACTCTCTTATTTCTGGAAGTTTTGCAATTGAACTAATGTGTTTTTTTATGTTGACTGAATCAAGTTTAGAAGGAACAACCACTGATATTGGTGATAATAAACAGCCCTAGATAATTTCTACTGGAAATTACTAAAACTGTTTAAATAGCACGTGTGTAACTGATCCAGATGTGGCCCTTTGTATTATATTGTACATGTTTTAGTGGAGAAGATCATATTATAGGCATAGAGGGGTTTCTGTAGGGAATTTGACCCCACACAGATACTGAAGATATTTGTGAGGTATTTTGCTTGGGGCTGGAAAATCTGCAAAGCCGTGCATCGGGAGAGCTGCCTTCTTTGTGGGTTCCATCTTCATTACCTGGTTTTGGTGATCTTTCCTATGTAGGAGATGTAAAAAATATCAGGAAGGCTATACTCGTGCTTTGACACAGTCAGCGTCCCATATATCTGTTCTTGTACCGCTGTATGAAGAAGTTTGTTGAGCAACTTATCTTTTGCCTGGCAAATCATGCTCAAGAGCTGCTGCCAGAAAGACAGTTTCAAGCCTGCATTTAGCAAGCATGAATCATAGTGTGGTTTTATGCTCCAGAGTGGACATAAGGTTTCTTTGAAGTCACTGCACTAGCCAGAACACGTACTGCTGAGTATACCAGGAGCCCAGTTGGAACGTCATGCCCCAAAGTTGCTGTTTAAGTGACTCAATTCCAGTGGCAAACTGATGCAGAATTTTTTGAATGAAATATCTTAATGTTTGATAGACTTGACAATCCGTAGGCACTGTGATTTGTAAGCTTTGCAGTGGTTCTGGAATAGAATTTCATGTAGATAGTTGCCATTGAGAACAGGAGGGAAACATATCTGGATATTTCTCTTTGAGAGTAAAGATAAGTGTTTTGTAGCTCTAAAGCAAGGGATGAGAGTCCCTGCTGGTTACAACTGAGTCTTGTAAAGTGTATAGATATTTGGCAGAGTTTATGTATTAGGATTGCAATGCAAGGCACAATGAAATGTTAACAAACAATGAAGCCCTTATTCACAGAGCTCAAGGTCCCTAAAATCCTTGTGTCTCATCTTTCTTACTGGCACTGGAGGTAACTCTCCTATCTGCTCTGTCTGCAGAGACTTCAAACACGTCTAGCTTTCCCTGTTGGCTTAGACACAGGGGCTACATTTGAGTCTGGGTTGTATTTGGAGTATACTTTTGATCCTTTAAAAGCCATCAGAAGGCATAATAGTGGCTGTCAGGTGAAAAATGGACTAGGAGGAAGAGAGATGAAAACAACTCGAAATAACTTCCTGTGAATGAAGCAAGAATTTGGTTCTGTGGAGGAAGTAGTTATTTTCCTTTGCTGTATTAACTGAGGAACTAATTGAAATTTATCTCGGCAATATCATCTGAAAATGTTTCAAGATTGTACTTCTTTCCATGACTGTCAACTAACACTTCTTTTATTAATTTCACAGAGCTCACTTCTGGGGAGTACATCCAACTTACTGCTGCAGAGCCCTGTCCACCTACCACTGCCACAGCAGCAGCTAATGAAGATGGAAAACATTCAGGCTAATAGTGTAAGGTCATCGCTTTGACTTTGACTGTCTTTGGACATTCTTGTAACTGATAAATAGTTTGGTTCAGACAGATTATTGTAATAATTCACAGTTTTATCTTCTTCCTTCTAGAAACCGGGTTTGCTGGGAGAGCCTCCAGCCATGCTCCTGCAGACAGTACTGGGCATAGGGGTGATGCCTTCAGTGAGCTCAGGCATGGGAACCCGTGGAGAAGCTCTTAAGTGTAAATGACATTTTATTTCATACCAGATCAGTAGAGAAGCTCAGCTTGAAATTATGCACCTTACTCTGTCCCACTTTAACAAAAGCAATATGTTTGAACTTTGTCACTGCACACTAAAGTGGACAGAGAGCTGGGCAATGATATTCTACAGCTGTAGAGTTAAGTTAGCAGGTGATATAGCTGTATAACCAACTGGAACCTGCTGGTTTAAGCAGGAAGCAAACATGAAATATCTTCCTATGTTGCCTGGTTTCTCTCCTCTCTTTGCCAGGGAAGAAAGAGTACACTGTGGCATTAGTTGAATGTTTGCAGGTTCTTAAATATTCTACTTGCTCGGTTGTTACCATTTTTAGTACACTTGGAATATATTTTTATTGAGGAGCAAAATTTGGGGATTTGTTTTTTTCAAGGCAGATAAATCTGAGTAGCTGAAGAGGCACTGCAAACAGTTTTTTTGCAATCATTTCATTAAGCAGTAGAGCTTTAACATCCAGTCTGTGACAGATGTCAATTTTGAATGCAAATGTCTGCGACAGTGGTATCCTCAATTTGTGTGAGGAAAGATCAGTTGTGATACTTCTCTGTGTGTCTTCTTTGTTTCTTCCACTGAGCGCCACGTATTCTGTAGTTTTAGGCGTGGTCTGAGTAACGGTAGGAACCGAGAGCAAGGAGAAGCTTGGGGGGCGGGGAAGAAACCTATTCTGAATGTCTGGATCTTAATTTTCGAGAATACTTTCTAGCTCATTTGTTTGTAAAGAGAATTTTACTAATACCAGTTGAGGTGGTTTTTTTCACCTCTATTCCAATAAAAGATCCTCTAGGATGTTGTTCACAGGTGTTTTGAAAGTGGTAGAAAACACTGAGTAACTTATTATCATAGAGAATGTTTAGAAAAGTTGGGTTTCTTCTAATATATTCAGTTTAAATAGGGTTCTTTGCTGCTGGGATGGTAAAAGAATAAAAACTATGGTCAGAATCCAGTGTTCTGGGACAGCTGTAGAAAAGATCTCTAAATGTTTTTCTCATCACTTAGTGAAAACCACAAACAAAACATACTGATAAATCTTGTCTAACAGAAAAGTTTCTCCATTTATGGTTGACTGCAGCATCTAATCTGACTCCAATTCAAACAGCAGCAGCAGCAGCAGGGGTGGGCATGCTGCCATTCTTTCCGAATCAGCACATTGTTGGACAAGCTATACCAGGGCAAAATAACGCTCCAGAGAAACAATCGACTCCTGAAGCGGCTGTCTCAGGATCACAGCCTTATCATCAGATCTTAACAAATCTTTCTGCGGGAGCTTTGCGAGCTGAGCATACCAAACAACAAAATCAGCTAAAAAATACAGATACAGGTTTGGGGGTAAGGAGCATTGAATACAAATATTTTCTTTTTTCCTTGTGTGTGGATTTTCTCTTATATTTTAATGTGCTTAAGAGTTAACTGCAACTGCTTGTTATAGTTCTTCACTGTGAAATTTGCTAGATCACAGGATCGCTTATGAGACGTTTTAAGGTCATTTTAGTTATGAATAATAGGCAGAGAACAATAATGCTCTTTGGTGGTCCAAATGAATTAACAAAGGAATCTTTTTACAATGCTGGAGGGGTTTTTTCCATGTTTATTCCTCATAGTATTTGATGATGAAATTATCTCAAGGGCAATGTCCCTTTTAAAGACTGGAAATTGAACTTGTGTTGAATTTCATGACTAATCGTGAGCAATTCTGGTAGCAATTGGGGTTTCCAGGTGGTGTGTGTATCTATCTGTATGTAAACTTTCCACTTTTGATCTGTACCCACTTAGCCATGGCTGACATATTCTTAGTCTGCATCAACTTTAATACTCATTCCTTGAAGGCGAAGGATGGGGAGATGATGAGATTGCGTTTAATTTGAACCAGAATGGCCTAGTTTTTTTCAGAAGCTTTTTCTTGTCATTAACATTCCTGTCCCAGCCCATGGCAGGGGAGTTGGAACTGGATGATCTTTAAGGTCTCTTAGAACCCAACCCATTCTATGAACAGAATTGGCTTTTATTTTTTTATAATATGCATAAAGACTTAGACATTTATGGGGAAACATGTTCTTAATTCAGATCAAATCTGTGTTTTCCTTATGTATTTCTGAAGCACCTGAAGTTGTTAGATTGTACATGGTATTGGTGCCTGCCTTTGTGAGACAACTTTGACAGATTTGGTCCTACCTCAGAAAGTACAGTTTTTATTTTCTCCATATGTTGATACACATGGATAAAATACATAGTGTGTATGTGTGTACATATATAAAATGTGTGTTTTATTTCAGCATTTGACTTAGTTAAAAGGAAATATAATTAAACCATTAGAAGTCTAGATAATTCATTTATTTCTGTGAATATTGTTTATCAGGAAAAGTTCTTTTTTGAAATTTTTAGTAGTTTTAATAGTGTTATAATAGTTTCTTTTTCTGCATCAGTAGATAGAAGGCCCAGTTTGCAAAAGTCACTTCCTTGACAAGGCAGCCACAGTCTCCATACTGATACTGAACGGTCAAACTGCTTTAAATACCTCCTTTTTCCTTAATGGACTTTGAAAAAATGAACAGTACAGCTGTAGAGTAGAATGCTGTATGAGCACCTCTGAGCTGTGTATTTCAGACGAACTATGTAACTTGCCATAGCCACTTCATCCTTATTGCTGGTATTTGCTCTAACGAGAGAAAAAAGCGGGTAGGAAACACTGCTGGTGGCTTGGAGGAGTGAGTCGATCCTTACATTTCAGTTTCACTCAAACATTTTCTACTATGAAGAGTGGGCTTACAGACAGAGTGATCAGTAAGATGTGTTACAATGGCAGACTGCAGGCAGTGTCATCTCTTCGGTCCAGGGGTCATTTTTCCTTTATTTGCTTGTGCCTCTGGGTGAAAAGAGTTGATATTGTCTCAGTCATGTTCTTTGTGATAAATCCCTGCATCTGGGGTCATTGCCATGATTATTATTCATTTACTTGAATGCAAGAGGTTTTATTTTGGTTTTACTTTATTTTAATGTCCTTTAGTAATTTACAGTCTGAAGAGAAACATTCCTACCAAATTATTTGGCCAGAAAAAGGTATAGGCAATGTGAGATTTTTTTCAGAATCCTACTGGGATACTTACTGAATTCCTGACAAACATTGTATGAATACAGTGCAAACTGACCTGTCTAATTGGTTTGCAGACTCCTCTGAAAAAACAGACTTCGCTGCTAGGAGAACCACCAAAAGAAATACGTCTTAGTACCAACCCATACTTGAACTTGGCAAGTGTGTTGCCTGGCTTATGTCTTCCAGGTAAGCAAGCATTTAGTAGTTTTAATTGCAAGTTTCCTTGACCAGAGTGTGGCAAGTCATTATTTTGTTTGGTGGGTAATTCCAGTGACCACAGTATTTATCTTTAAGGAAATCTTGTCTGTCTTAAAACAGCCGTGTGATCTATCCTCTTAGTTAATATGTTATTTGGGGTAAGTTTTCAGAGTTAGTGGGGTTACTGATGTACGCAAACTACTAGAAAACCTTTCAATTGTTAGTAGCACTGATTAATTTTGAGCACAGCCTAATCTGAGGTAGCAGATCTCTGTTCTAATACCAGAATATTGCTAAACAAGAGCGCAAAATAATTTGTGCCATTTATATACAAACAGTGTGGTTACACAAGGTATGTTCTGTGTGTTATGAACAGCAATTGCCAGCAAAGTCTCCAGTCCACCGCAGCAGACTGGACTTTCGAACAATATTGTGGATGCTGCTGTGTCTCAGGGAACTACATCCCAACATGTGATGGAAAATTATTTCAGTTACTCTCCACAGCATGGGGAATACACACAGGTACGTTGTTTTATAGGGCTTTCCTCTGAAGCCTGGTTTGTCACTCAGAGCTCTGGCAGCAGTATTTTTTGTCAGAGATCTGCTCAGACATCCACTTCCCGCCCTCAGTTGCTCGTTGTTTTTCTCTCTGCACTCTTAATGCACTGCTTGGTGCATGTGTGGTCTGAGAACTCTGTGTGCAGTTGAACAGCATTGCCCAACGCCATGAAACACTCTGCAGTGGTTCATAGGCTTTCCTACAACCAAAGGCCATCCTCTTCATCAGGGTGAACCTTGTACGTCCTGTTCATTGATAATTTATCTCTTTCAGTCTACAGAATAGATTTAGCACAAAGGGCCCCTAATTCCAGTCAAAAGAAGCCTCACTATGTTCCCTGCTGTAATACTGGAACCATTGCAAGATCGCTTCTTGAAAACCTGAGTTCAGCAGTCCCCTAAAAAGTTACTTCTGGCTTAGCTTCTGTCTGTCCTCAAAACCATTAAGTTTTTCTTTTTTCCTTCCCAAGAATTTTTAAAGTTTTCTGGACCTTTGGCTAAGTCCTAGAGAACAGCATATTCTGTCTACTGGAAGTTTCTGTACTGCTTCGGGAACTTTTGCAGTCTGCCAGCTGGTTTCCCTGCACGGAATTTCTTTCCCATTTGCCCCATGTGGTGATCAGAGCATGGCTGTTAGAGCAGAGGGCCATCCTCCGTCTGGAGAGTGTTTTGTTGTAGTACTGAGAGCAGGTACTGAGTTTCACAGGCATTGGGATTTCCTATGAGATAATATTCTGTTATTTTCATTAATCATCATGAGCCCGTATAGGAATATAATTGCATACAAATCAAATAGAAGAACAGGATTTAGTGCTGTCAGGTAATCTGTGTAAAAATCATGGGTCTGAGCTGAGGCACCTGCCTTGGCTCTGCTGCAGGTCTCTCGTCTCTCTCTCTCCTGCCCTGTCTTCATTTTTGCCTGATCACTCATCCTGTGGCAGAGGGACAGAAATGAGCTGTCTTCTCTTCTCTTAGGCTGCTGGCAAGGAAATCTGTGTTGCTCCAAAGCTCCTGGGGTGGAGCAGGGCTGCTATAGGAGAAGGCTGGGTCTGGAGGGCATAGAGCAGGTGCAAGGGTGACCATGGGGGATTGTTCTGTATTAGGAGGGTCTCAGCCTGAGAGGTGGAGAGGATGGGATTGCTGCATGACGTTCACTGCAGCAGGGGGCTTTGCCAGGGGCCAGACCTATATCCTTGTTAGATCAGGTCTGGTGATGGTTGTGGGTTAGCGAAGCAAGAGAGATGTCCTGTGAGCCATTGTGCTGTGTTTCATGTAAGTGCTCACGTTTGAATCTGACTATTGGTTTTGAACTAGTTTTGTTGTCTCCTGGAGGTAGTTCCCGACTCCAAATCCTTAAAATTCTGTCAAAAAAATCAGTAGTGTTGTAGTCAGTGTTCTTAGTGTTCTCTTGAGTAACATGGATGACTGAAATGATATCACTTAGGTGCAGAGATGCCACATGTCATCATTCAGCTGTATTTGTACTATCTGCTCCTTCCATGTAGCAGAAATGACATTGTACTTGCGTCTGCTGCCACGGCAGTGGTGCCTTTTGTATCTTTTAAGCACTTAATGTAGTTTTAAATGTTTGATTTGAGCTTTATCACTGGTGTTAAACATGTTTTGGTGATTTTTGGAGAGCTTTGCCTTTTATTCATTCTCCTGTCCTGCGAGGCCGTAAGAATGTTTTCATTTGAAGTGGTCTTAGTAGACAGCTAATGGGAAGAGGTTTTTTCCTCCTTTATAGGAGGCTGTTCAGCAGTGGTATCAGCATTGTGCTCAGGCATATAACTCTACCCAGGCAAGAGTCGATGAATTTGAAAATGAAGCCTCTGAGGTGAGAAATAATTTTATTTTCTTCCTGTCTCCGTTTGGCTGTTTCTCCCATCAGCTGCAAGGGTGCTTTTGGACTCTGGACACCTGCTTTTGTTTGTTGACAGTGGCTGCTGCCGTCAGTACTGCAGAAATCAGGGTCTGGAGAGTGTGGGACAAATGGCACTGCATGGTCACCTTCTGTGGGGCATCCCAGCACAGTTACTCTCCAGGATTCATCCTCACGCTTTCAATTCTATGTGGCATTAATATTCCTCTCTCTAAAATCCCACCGTCTGAAGTTACCTGCGAAGTTCAGGAGTGTATTAAAATACTCCTGCCAAGAAACAGCACGTTATAATGTTTTTTTTCCCGGCGAGTCTACTGAGGGATTGTTTCTCACCCAGGCCATTCTATAGCCTGAGGTTTCTGTGACTAATGAGAAGCACGTTTCTTTTAAATTTTAAGGAATTGTGTAAATTGAACGGTCCCTCAGATCCTACATTTTGCTCAAGAAATCCCTGCATGCCTGAGCTGCTGTGAGTTGTACACTCCTAGCAACTGAGCGTGACTCAGATATTTTCATATCTGCTGAGTGCTCATTACTCTATCAAGTAAAAATGAATTATTAAACCTCTTCTCTTTCAACTTCTGGTTGATCGTGGATCCCATTCTGCATTTAGGAATCTACAGGTGGATCTTACCCAGACTACAGTACCTGCTTGCAGGTCATGCCTACACTTTACAGTGGAGCCCAGGGATCCTGCCAGCCAGGCAGCTCACAGCATCCTCCACAAAACCCATCCAATAAGGTGAGAGGAGAGACCTAGCAGAGTGGTTGCAGATGCAGCCCGAGCCGGTGGAAGCACTTCTTATTTGTCTTATGCTGCCACCGAGTGGACTTTGCACCCACGACAAGCCAAGGCAGAGCTTTTCCACTGCATCTGTGCTCCTCAAGATCCTGAGTTGCTCAGGACCACACGCAGTTCCTGGTGAATGTGATAAATAAAAGCAGTAGCTGGGCAGGGTGTGCCAGTGCCAGACCCCTCGGAGCCCTCCAGCACCCTGGAGGTCAGTGCTCCTCGCTGCCCACAAACCACCAAAACCTGCAGGCAGAGAACAGCTGGATGTTTGGGAACAGACTTCTTGGAAAGATGGTATCTGTGAAGGTGATTATGCAAAAAGGGCTCGAAGGAGGCAAGTAAAGTGGGAACTGAACGAAGGATGTGAAGTTTGCACTGGTTTTAGATGGGGGTTTCTGCCTGACTTTGAAACAAGTGCCACTGGGATAAAAACACTGAAGCGGAATTAGCAAGTCACAGCAGCATCGAGTTTACCTACGGCTGCCACTTGTAACAGCGTTAACTGGATCTTGGCAGGAAAACCATTTCAGAATGGCTTTCATTTGGATGATATAACAGACATCGGATGCAGCCTACATCAGCCAGACTCTCTGAGAAAGCTTCACTTGTCTGTGGAACCCAGCAGACATTTAGTTTCTTCAATAAAGGTGCAGGATGGATAGGGAAATGCTATGGAAGGTGTGAGGACTGGTTTAACAGATACTGGAGTCTGGGCTAACAGAGGCTGGTTTAACACGGGCTGAGACAGCGGGGATGAAAGTTTTTTTCAGTCTGAGCATATGTCGTCTCGTTTCCTGAGTGCTTTATAAGTCCTGAGGAATTGATACTCTCATGACGTAGGTAAATGACAGTTCTTCTGTTCTTACTGATGGGACAGACCTTAAAACCCAGATTGTCATATGGTTCGGAGCAGCTGCAGGGAAGTATGCCTGTCAGCATAATGAGCCCCTGCCTTTGTGAGTCCAGCTGCAGCTATGAAAGTGATGATAATCTCCAAGTGCTGCTGGAGGGATTCAGAGCTGCCTCTCCAGCCTCTAGCACAGCTCGTGGCCCTTCGCTTGGTGTCTGGGCATGCAGAGAGGAGCCACAGTGGAAGTCAGCAGTGACATCTAGGAGAGCTTAGGGGCCCAGCCTTCTGCATAGCTCTCCTCCATGGCATTAAATCCCATTGCTGCGCAGAGGTCAGTAGCCAGATTGAGCACATGATGTTCTGGCATTCAGAAACTCGCATCTCAAAGTTGGCATGAGACGCCTGTTTTTTGGAGGAGATTTAGAAGGAACTCACAACTGCAGCAATTCATGACTCCTGGATAAGACGTGGGGCCAGGCTGGAGCTGGCTTTGACATGTCTTGGGATAAAGATGGCCAAGGCCTGAACACAGTGCCGTGGGCAGTGAAACCCCTCTGTGTGCAGAGAAAAATAGAGTGTTCAGGTTCGGAACAGCTCTGATGTGACTGAGAACAAGGGAAAGTGTAACAACAGAAGGAGATGATCTGAAGTTTAAGCTAATAGCTTTCAGTTTATCTCCAGTCCAGAGAGGAAAGCTTGTATGTGGAGGTGATGTTGAATAGCTTGCTCAGAAGTTTGACTTAACTCCAGGTGCCATAAAAGGCAGAAAGAGAGCAGTCGGTCTCTTGGCATAGACTAAACAGAAGTGCGGTTTGCCTCCACAGGGAGATGCCTTTCTTGTTGTTGGATCAACAAGGGGAGGTTCAGGTTGGATATCAGAAAAAAATTCTTCACAGTAAGAGTCATTGGGTACTGGAACAGGCTGCCCAGGGAGGTGGTCGAGTCGCCTTCCCTAGAGGTGTTTAAGGAACGGGTGGATGAAGTACTTAGGGACATGGTTTAGGGAGTGTTGGGAGCGGTTGGACTCGATGATCCAATGGGTCCTTTCCAACCTTGTGATTCTGTGATTCTGTGATTCTGTGATCAAAAGATAAGTTCCAGCAAAGGGGGTGCACAGACTGGTCCCCAAGAGGCTCTGTTTGTGCTCATATGTATGCATTTGCTTTAACCCCACAATCCATCTGATGTGTTTCAGAGGTTCAGGAGGAGCATGGCCAGAGGTTTGTATGAACTGCACAGTGGAGATGCTGCACTCTGCCCCATGATCCAGGCCGTGGTTTGGTTACCATACATCTGTGATATGCCCGTGGCTGCTGGAAGTGCAGGATATTTGTGATAATGACAAATGCATGCAAAAAGTGAAATGGGACTTAACAGAGGGCAGTTTGAGTTGTGAATGTGGATTAGCAAAGGGTGCTTCTGATTGTTGCTGGGGAGGCATGGGGCTGAGTGAGGTTTGGTCAGCACAGCTGCTCTTCTGAGTGAGTTAAGTGTCCCAGTCTGTGAGGCGTGTTAAGGTTTCTAAAATACTCACTCCAACAGGAACCAAACCTCCAAATCTTCTGATCTAGGAGCCAGACTTAACCCAGGATTTGTGGTGTGGTGGAGTAGGACGTGGTGAGATCAGGTCCAGGTAGTTGTTACAGAGCAGATATGTCAGTCTTTTAGAGCACGGCAACTGTTAACACCATTTGGTTATGGAAGTAGTGAGATGTGGGGGAAAGGAGAGTGATCAAGACTCATGGATGAGGACAGTGGGTTCTAATGTATATATACGGCTTCTAAGGCTGTAGAGCTGTGGATATTGCAATGTCTTGATCTGATAAATCCCGGAGAGGGTCTAAACCTGAAACTTGCACTCCTTGAGGGGCCCCTTGGGGGTAGGGCAGCCTTAGGCCTCCTGTGCCCTCACCAGAAACCCTGCTCTGGACCTCAGGGGTTTCTGTGTATCAAGGCGAGCTGTACTATAGTTGGATTAAAGCTTTGTTTGAAGAACCATTACTGCGATCTCCTTTGCTTTGGTACTGCACATAAACTCGTGCCTGCAAGTGGCAGCACAGACCTGCTTTGGCATGGCTGGAAACCAAGTCCTTCGGCATCTTACTTACAGCGATAGAGAACTGCGCCAGCACACCTTAACCTCAGCTCTCCAAGAGAAAAGAGGCACAAAAGGTGGCCTACTGATTCCTTATTTTAAAGGATGAAGAAGTCTGGAGCTGCTGTGATGCTGCAGAGTAATAGCATGGCCATTACGCTCCTGCTTTTTAAAGGCACCGGGTGGAGCAGGGCCTCCTGGCCCAGCCAGCCCTTTGCCCTCACAAAATCGCATGTTTGACAGGGCAGTGGTGCCTTCACTTTTGTCAGGGAAAGGGCACACTGACTCATGACCTGTGTATAGCTGGACCTCAAAG
Organism: Cuculus canorus; assembly: GCF_017976375.1. NCBI lineage: Eukaryota > Metazoa > Chordata > Aves > Cuculiformes > Cuculidae > Cuculus > Cuculus canorus. The sequence continues at coordinate 18,331,308 of NC_071408.1, read as the reverse complement.
CTGGAGGAGTCAGGCCTTTGGAGTCAGTTACTGGCTCCTGGTTCTTGCTAATTCCCAGGCTGGAGCTTTATTTATTGACACAGTTTGTTCTGGATCAGGTGTCACTTGTTTTCTTCTTGTCCTTAGGTGACTCCAACAAGAAGTGAGAAGCGGGGCTCTTCATACCTGGTTTCCTCCCCGGAACCTGGCCCCATGGAGTACCTTGGCCAGCAGACTCAGGGCTCTGCAGTCCGTTACACAGAATCCTCTCTCAAAAAAAAGCGCGTGTACTGAGACCCAAGTAACCACTCCTGCCTTAGGGCAAAGGCAGGCCGCTCATACCTCTGCTATTTATTGCTGCCTTAACTCCAGACAAATAAGTCTTCTTTCTGTGTTGGGTTGTGAGCATCCCAATAGGAATAACGTCTGTAGTGGCAGATCTGCCAGGGAAGCCGTACGGATTGCTCTGAGGGCAGCCACTCCTCCGCACTCGGACTTGCCTTCTGAAAGGGTGGGATGATGTTTCCTTTGTTGTCTGAAAGTCACGGTGCACTGAGGCTGCCAAAGCAGAGCAGCTTGGTGAGTTTGGGTAGCTTACCAGCTGAAAGCAATAAACACGGCGAGGAGGGAACACCGGTCCTTTCTCCAGGCTTCAGACTGAGGAAGTTAAAAGATGGAAGCTTCATAGTAGGTTTTTTCTTATTTTTTTAACGCAGAATGTGGGGGTTTTCAGTCATACTTTTTCCAGGATTAAGAGTTCTGCATTTACAGCCTTTATATTTTTAATATTTCCTCTCGATCCTGGAATGGAGATAAAACCAAATGTATTGCCAGCGCCTCTGTGATGTTTTTCAATAAATGTTTGTTAAAAGTAAGATGCTTTCCTGTGCTGCCTCGCAATGTGGAATCCGATCTGGATAGGCCATACTTGGACAATGATTTAACCTTTTAGGCAAAGAATCAGAGCTTCTCCTTGGACTAAGTAATTTACAGGTTGTGACCACATCTTCATAGAAATGGCTGTGGGAGAGCACCGGCCCCATTCCGGCAGGTCCGCAGGCTGGTACGGCCTCGCTGCCGGCAGCACTTGCTCCTTAAAGGTAACTGAAAGGGACAGAAACCAACTGCCTGTTACGCTTTTCTGACTTCCGATTTTGGATGATTCAGTCTTGGAGCAGAAGCAATACGGACAGACTGCTCTTTAATCCTGCCTTCCTGCTCTTTGCTGTATCTATCTTTCCTTTTTTTTTTCCAAGCCTCTTAACTTTTGGAATTTGCTGCATTCCAAAGCCTCCCTGGAGCAGAGAGCCTCCCTGGAGCAGAGCATCCTGGCTCCGGTTATCACTCCCTCTTACATGTTAATTACCTTTGCACGGTGTACTTCTTGGCAGAAGGGAAGGCCATTTCCGCCAGGTTACAGCAGGGGACACACAGGGACTGGCACAGCCTGCAGCCTCCCTGCTCCACAGCCCCCTTTGCCCTTTTTTGTGTGTATTTTTTTAAATGACACTATTTTTAGCTTCTTCTCTGAGCCACCCTGACTGCTGTTGCCATTTCTGCTGTCAATCCTTGCAGCTGCAGGTGCAGAAACTCGGGGCTGCAACAGCTCTGTCGTGAGGCAGAGCTCCCTGCCAGGCCGTGGGCATCCGCTGCCTTGGAATTCTAGCACAAATTCATTTGGACTGAATTCACCGAGCGCTTAGGGCCAGAACTGGGGTTGTTCTTATTTAGCCTTGCTGGACAATTTGGAAGCCATTTCTCAATGCTGACTTTTTTGTTTAAAAAAAATGTTAAAAATTAAAAAAAGCCTTTCAAGCTTTGTGACGTGACTGGGATCTGTATTTCCCAAACTTACCCAAACTCTCCAGGCCCCCTCGCTCTGTGCTCCAGTGACTGCTCAGGACAGCCCAGCAGTGCAGGCTGGAGGAGCTCTGCCACGGTTCTCCTGTGCACAGCCATAAATTCCCTGGTAGGATTTTGTTCCAGCTGTTCATGTATGCAACTTTCCCAATTTGTTACACTTTGGAATGAAAATAAATTGTATGCATTTAGAGTGGATTTCTGTGAGAGGAGGACGGCTCCAGGCCCCCTTTAATGTCACTGTAGAATGTAGGGGGAGGTTTTGCAGACAGCGTGCTCAGATCACCTGTCCCTACGGGAGTGACATCGCAGAGTCTTCCTCTGTTTAATTTATGATTTAAAAAGATACACAGGTGGAAAAAAAAAATCTTTATTAGATTTGTTTATGTCAAGAGTAACAAAGTGCTTGCAGATTTAAATCGAGTTCATACATAAGTGACATACACAAAAAACAGGTAATACTGTAAAAATAAACCTCACTTTGTTGCAGCTCATAATTACACTGTTATTCTATAGCAAGAGAGAAATATTTAAAGACATCTTTCTGTTATTGCCAGAAGTGAGGAGCTCCTCAAAGCATTTGCAAGAATCCAGGTGTGGTGGGACACAACACTGCTCTGTCTGGCCTTGGGCCCAGCTCAGCCCAGGTTTCCAGTGAAACCTGGGTTCTTGGACCCTGCCAGGTGCTCCAGACAGGAGGAGGTGCCTCCCCTGCCCCACTGCCAGTTCAAATGCTCAGCCTGGTCCTGACAACACAACGGACATGGTCCTGGTGCGGCCTCACTGGCTGCCCCCTCAGTTAACTGAATACCACACAAGTGCGCTGCTCGGGTCCATAACTCATCTGAAATAAAGGGCAGTGTCACGTAAAGACTCGTCCCCTGGGGCCAAACAAACAGCTTTACTGTGCCAGCTAAAGAAACCACTGCACAACTCTATGAGCGTGATGTGTTGCTCCAATGGCAGCGATGGCACCAAGAAGCCGGTTTGATGTGACCAAGGTGGTGGTCTCCTCTCCCAGGGACGCTACCCAGGCTGCTCAGTCCTCACCTTTAGCTCCTTACTCTGTACAGGGATTCCTTTTCTTTTCTGTCCCCAGCGCGTGTAGCTCGAGTCCCCTGCCTGTTCCACCGCGCTGGAGCTCATGTGCAGTAGAAGTCCCCTGCGCTCGCACATTGAACAGTGACAGCAACGGTGGAAGCAGCAGCAGCAGAAAGGTGAAACAGGAGGGGACGGCTGAGCCAGGAAACAAACCCCATTGTCCAGAAACTGGATCTCTCAATGAAACGCGTAACTGCACGCTCGTCCAGGCCTTTTTGGTTTGTGGTTTTT